>NW_020837954.1:17495212-18163875 GCF_003676395.1 Aethalodelphis obliquidens
CTGAATCCAGCCTCTGTACCCCGACACCAAATTAAATCTCAGAGACAGAGTTTCGGGTGAAGTAGAAGAGAACAGCTTTATTGCTTTGCCAGGCAAAGGGGCCACAACCCGCTAATGTCCTCAAAATTATGTGTCCCAACCTGGATGGGGGTGTGAGGAGTTGTTTTTTTTTTAATTTAATTTAATTTAATTTTTTATACAGCAGGTTCTTATTAGTTATCTATTTTATACATATTAATGTATATATGTCAATCCCAATCTCCCAATCATCCCATCCCCCCCTTTCCCCCCTTGGTGTCCATATGTTAGTTCTCTACATCTGTGTCTCTATTTCTGCCTTGCAAACTGGTTCATCTGTACCATTTTTCTAGATTCCACATATATGCATTAATATACGATATTTGTTTTTCTCTTTCTGACTTACTTCAATCTGTATGACAGTCTCTAGGTCCATCCAATGGTCTTTATAAATGTTTAAATTATGAATTCCAGCAAAACTGACAACTACTCCACTCTTCCAGTCACATTCATTTTCTTCAAGTGGTATTATATTAATTTAAAAAATATGTCAAGAATTAGTTTTTGAACTTGTAGGAAGTGAAACTCTGCTTCTTTATGTGATTCCTATCTCCTATTTTTTACAAACTTTGAAATTTCCACCTTGTCCTAAGATGACATGGGAATGCTCATGGATCACAATTCATATGATTCTGTTATTACTTACAGGTCTCACTTAAAAAATAAACACAGAGTTAAGAAAGTGGTGCACATTTTATTCTAAACTTATTGCTACTTAGTAAATCACCTTATCAGCAGGGAGATGATATTACATCAGGCAGTGTGTATGTTACCTGAGGGAGTAAATCAGATTATGAAATAGGGTGCATAATTTGGCTTGGAACGGAAACATATCTTTGAAGATATATGACAGAGCTAAGAAAATATGTATTTCTAAAATATTTATGACTAAGTTCTGATTAACTACCAATAACCTGTCATTTTATAAATTCTTCTTCCTTTGAAACCAATGTTTGGATATATTATAGAAAAACCCATATTTCCTCTTTTAAGTTTAACCAACTCTGTTGTGGAAACCTTGCCATAAATAAAATGCACGAATTTCAAGTGTATAGCCAATGAATTCTGATGAATGTATACTACTATTACAAATAAGATATAGAATATTTCCATGACCCGCCCCCCCAATCTTTTTGTACTCTTCCCCAGTCAATCTACCATCCTCCAACCAGGCAACCACAATCAGTAGATTTGATTTCTATCACTATGCATTAGCTTTGCTTGTTCTAAATACATGTATACAGTTGACCCTTGAACAACAAGTGTTTGAACTGTGCGGGTCCACTTATATACAGTTTTTTTTCCAGTAAATACTTACTACAGTACTACACGGTTCACAGTTGGTTGAATCCGAGGATGCAGAACCACAGATGTAGAGGAACTGCAGATACAGAAGGCCAAGTATAAGTTATACACAAATTTTTGACTATGCAAAGGGTCGGTGCCCTTAACCCCTGTGTTGTTTCAAGGGTCAGGTGTACTTGGAAGTTTACAATATGTATTGTTTTATATCCAAAATTCTTCTGTTACAGGAAATGGTTTTGAGTGTTGTATTAGTTTGCTAGGGCTGCCATAACAAAGTACCACAAACTTTAACAGAAATTTACTGTCCCACAATTGTGGAAGCTAGAAGTCTGAAATCAAGGTGTCTGTCATGCTTGGTTCCTTTTAAAGGCTGTGAGGGAAAATCTGTTCTATTCCTTTCTCTTAGATTCTAGCAGCCTTCAGAGTTGTTTGGATTGTAGATGATGTTCTTACTGTGCTTCACATTGTCTTCCTTCTGTGCATGACTGTCTTTATGTCCAAATTTTCTCTGTTTATAAGGACACAATCATATTGAGTTAGGGTCTACATGAATCACCTCACTTTAACTTGATAATCTGCAAAAAACCTAACAAATAGGCTCACATTCACGAGTATTTGAGGCTAGGACTTCAAAATTTTTTTTTTTTGCGGTACGCGGGCCTCTCAGTGTTGTGGCCTCTCCCGTTGCGGAGCACAGGCTCCAGACGCGCAGGCTCAGCGGCCATGGCTCACGGGCCCAGCCGCTCCGCGGCATGTGGGATCCTCCCGGATCGGGGCACGAACCCATGTGCCCTGCATCGGCAGGCGGACTCCCAACTACTGCGCCACCAGGGAAGCCCCAAAATATTTTTTAATTGAGATATAATTGTCATATAACACTGTAAGTTTAAAGTGTAAAAATGTGTTGACTTGATACATTTAGATATTGCAATATGATTGCCACTGTAGCATTAGCTAACACTCCTATCGTGTCACGTACTTCTCATTTCTTTTTTGCAATGGGAATAATTAAGATCTAGTCTCTTAGCAACTTTGTTGTTTATAGTACAGTATGGTTGTCTGTAATCACTACATTGTGCATTAGATCTCCAGGACTTATTTATCTACTAGTTGCAGGTTTGTACCCTCAAACAACATCTCCCCACTTCCTCCTCCCCTCAGCCCCTGGTAACCACCATTCTGCCCTCTATTTTTATGAGACAATTTCCTAGGTACTTTGCATTTTCAGATAAGGAAAAAAATGAGGAAGAATTAAGGAAGGAAAGGAAAATTGAAATGAATCCTCCAGGCAATGTAGACTTTCAAGTTTGGAAGAATGAATAAGAAGCAAAAGAACAGAAAGGAAAAGTCACTCAGGGGTTTTAGCTATGAGAGAGAGGAGAGGGTGAGGGAGAAGGGGAGGGAAGAGAGAGAAAGGATAGTTCAGTCACTTTCCTCCCATAGAAGTATTTCTGACTTTCAAACACAGAATGCCTGGCATGGCACTGAAGAGATGAGAAAAGCTTGTAGGATAGCTCAGTTACAGTGCAAAGCAAAGAAATCCAGAGGTGAAATTAAAGATCAAGGAGTTCTCCTTGGCAACCAGAAAAAAGCTGGAAACAGTTATAAAGCTCCAAAACCACTCTAGTGCTAAGATCCATGTCTTACTGAATAGGAAACTCCCAACCATGCTCTCAAAGCATTTGAAACTGTGTTGAACTGAATCACAATAATACAATACTGTAAAATTCCTAGAAGATGACATAAGAGAAAACCTAGATGACTTCAGGTGTGGTGGTGCTTTTTTACATACAACAGATTTGCAAAAGACAAATCTGATAAAGGATTGTTATCCAAAATATACAAAGAACTCTTAAAACTCAGTAATTTAATAAATGATTAAAAATGGGTCAAAGACCTTCACAGACACCTCACCAAAAAAAGATATACAGATGGCAAATAAAATGTGAAGAGATATCCCACATCATATGTCGCCAGGGAAATGCAAATTAAAACAATGAAATGCTACTACACATCTATTAGAATGACCAAAATCTGTAACACTGACACCAAGTGCTGAAGAAGTGGTACAACAGGAACTCTCACACATTCCTGGTGCAGCCACTCTGATGGTTTTTTAGAAAACTAAACATGTTTTACCATACAATCCAGCAATTGCATTCCTTGGTATTTACCCAAAGGAGTAAAAAATACATGTCCACACAAAAGCCTATAAAAAGCCTACAAAAGCCTGGATGTGTATTGCAGCTTTTTTCATAATTGCCAAAACTTAGGAACAACAAAGATGTCCTTCAGTAGGTGAGTAGATAAACTGTGGTATATCCAGACAATGGAACATTATTCTGTGCTAAAAAGAAATGAGCTGCAAAGCCTTGAAAAGACATGGAGGAACCTTAAAAACATATTAAACGGAAGAAGTCAATCTGAAAAAGCTACATACTGTATGATTCCAGCTCTATGACATTCTTGAAAAAACAGAACTATGGAGACAGTAAAAAGATCAGTGATTGCCAGGGAAGGGCTGAGGAGAGATGAATAGGCAGAGCACAGAGGATTTTTAGGGCAGTGAAAATACTCTGTATGATTCCAAAATGGTGAATATATGTCATTATATATTGACATATATAATGACATATATAATGTATAATACCAAGAGTGAACCCTAATGTAAACTATGAACGTTAGGTGATTATGATGCGCCGAAGTAGATTCATCTGCTGTAACAAATGTACCACTTTGGTAAGGGATGTAGATGATAGAGGAGGCTCTGCATGTGTGGGAGCAGTTGGTATATGGGAAATCTCTGTACCTTCCTCTCAATTTTGTTGTAAACCTAATACTGCTCTAAAACAATAAGATATTTTTTAAAAAGTTTGTTAAAAGTTAGGCTGGTTTCTCCTCACCCCAATTTATGCCAGGTGGGTTCTTCTATTTACTTTTCTGTTGATGGGGGAAGAAGGGGGACACCTCTGTATATCCTCCCTTTCATCAAGGACTGTCATTATGTGGACTATAGTTCCATTAAGTTTATTTGTATTTTCAGCATTATGATGTTGTTATTTTAAACAATATATAATTTGTAGCTTATCCAGCATATTTAATTGTTAGGGTGTGAATGTTTTTTGTAACTGTTTATATCCACACCAGAGTACTATTTATAAACATATTAAAACACAATGAAATATTTTATACCTACCCACAGATAGACCATTTCTGTTGCTTTTTATGCATCTATAAAGATTCAAGTTCTTCTGGTAATGAAAATTTCAGTTTGTTTCTCTCAAAACGTTTTTATTTTACTTTCATAATTTATGAATATATAAACCCCCACCCAGTTTGGCAGGCCTTTCTTTTTCTGGAAGCTCTTTAAAGAGATTTCTCATTGTCTTCCATCTTGCTTTATTCCCAAAGAGAAATCAGTGAGGAGTCAGACATTATTTTTATTTTTATTTTGTTCACCATATCTTTTTGTAATGTGTCCTATTTTAGGGACTGCTCTTAAGATTGTTTTTCCTCTTTCTTTGGTTATCTGCAATTTGATTGTGTTGTGTCTTTGTGGGTTTTTCTTGTTTTCAGCTTGGATTTTTCGGGTTGTTTTTTATCACAAATTTGAAAAAAAGAAGTTGCCTTTATTTCTTCAGATATATTTCTACATTACAGCTTTCTTCTAATACTCCAATTATATGTATGTTTGACTTTTTAATATTTTTCCACAAGTCACTGAGTTTTTGTTCACTTTTTTCCCCATCAGTGTTTCAGTATAGTTAGTATCTATTGTTCTGTCTCTATGTACAGAGATTACTGGTGTTCTTTTGATAACTCTCTCATTTCTGGTACTTTGCCCCATAAAGTCAAGCCACCTGAGACTCTGCACTCCGATCTCAGTTCTCTTCAATTGAATAAGACTCTTCATGCTTTGCCTTGTTTTCCCTCCTTGTGATGTGGTTTGGAAAGTGTCTCTAGGGATCAATGATAGGGTTCATTTTTTTTAATTCACTTTTTCAAGGAACACAGTTCTCTGCTTCCTTTTCTCCAATGTCTGAAACGACATTTTACATATTTTTGTACAGTTTCTTTTTTTTGTTTGTTTTTTTAAATTTTGCTTATTACTGAAAGGCTAAGTACTAGTTATTCTGTCATGAGCAGAAGAGTAAGACTATTTCATTTGCTGAGAATGACAGTTCATATTCATTACAACCACATTTAATATGACATAAAATAGGCATAAAATAAATCAAACCTATAGGAATAGGTTTTATTTAGAAAACTAGGTGCATCATTTCTAGAATAATTATGTATTTCATATTTTCATCAATTAAACATTTAAGTGATTTTCTGCAGCTGTTTTCCCTTTTGGTGTTTAAAATTACACGTACTTTTTGAGAATTTTAATCATGTATGCGTTAGTATTGTTATTTATTTATTTATTTTTCTGTACGCGGGCCTCTCACCGTTGGGGCCTCTCCCGTTGTGGAGCACAGGCTCCAGACGCACAAGCTCAGCGGCCATGGCTCAACGGGCCCAGCCGCCCCGCGGCATGTGGGATCCTCCCGGACCAGGGCGCAAACCTGTGTCCCCTGTATCGGCAGGCGGACTCTCAACCACTGCGCCACCAGGGAAGCCCAGTATTGTTATTTTTGATGATTATTTTCAAGAGCAAATACTTAAGATCAAGATAGAAATGAAACTGTCAAGTTTTTTAAAAATAAATTTGAATAAATACAAGTGCACTAAGTTTTTTTCAGAAAAGGAAAATGGAATATGACATCTTGGACTCACTGTCAAGTATTTTGATGACTGCTTTCCATAAATTATCTTCAAAAATCCACATTATATCACATGAAACATTCTAATAGTTAAGGAGCTCAGAGCATTTGTGGTAAATTTTCAGCCTTTTTTATATTTGAGAACAGGATCCTGTATTTGCAGCTAGGATGTGGAGGTTGTACTATTTTCAAGATAGTTCGTAAAGATGAATAAAATTTAATTAACAATTAATTACTTTCAAGTATCTTGCCACAAGGTTAACAAATACAAATATTGTCTCTTTTTGTTTATGCTCAGACTAGTAAATTGAAATACTTGCAAATCTCTAAATATGTCTAAGCTTTTGAATTTACAAGATGTCTTTTGGAGGTTTAGTGGAAATTTTCCTGAGCTCCCACCCTCCAGTCTGGGCTGAATGTCTCTTTTTTGTGAACCCAGGGAGTGCCCTGGACATATTTCAAAAATAGCACTTAATTGACAGAATTATAATAATCTGTTGACTTCTTTGTTTTCACCAGTTGATTTTAAATCTCATGAGGTCATGAATGGTATATTTTTTTTATCCTAGGGTCTACTACACAGACAATACAGAGTTAATATTTTATATTTGGTTAAATAAGCAAGTGAATAAATTGTTTCTATATTCTAATTTGCATAAAAAAGATTATTTTAGTAGGAATATGAACTTCACTCAAATGACTAGATGCTAACACTATATTTTGTGTCTTCTCTTACAGGCTCTTAAAACTGATCTACAATGGAAAAATTTCTTTTTTATCTGTTTTTCATTGGCATAGCAGTGAAAGCTCAGATCTGTCCAAAGCGTTGTGTCTGTCAGATTTTGTCTCCTAATCTTGCAACCCTTTGTGCCAAGAAAGGGCTTTTGTTTGTGCCACCAAACATTGACAGAAGAACTGTGGAACTGCGTTTGGCAGACAATTTTGTTACAAATATTAAAAGGAAAGATTTTGCCAATATGACCAGCTTGGTGGACCTGACTCTATCCAGGAATACAATAAGTTTTATTACACCTCATGCTTTTGCTGACTTACGGAATCTGAGGGCATTGCATTTGAATAGCAACAGATTGACTAAAATTACAAATGATATGTTCAGTGGGCTTTCCAATCTCCATCATTTGATACTGAACAACAATCAGCTGACTTTAATTTCTTCTACAGCATTTGATGATGTCTTTGCCCTCGAGGAGCTGGATCTGTCCTATAATAATTTAGAAACAATACCATGGGATGCTGTTGAGAAGATGGTTAGCTTGCACACCCTCAGTTTGGATCACAATATGATTGATAACATTCCTAAGGGGACTTTCTCCCACTTGCACAAGATGACTCGGCTAGATGTAACATCAAATAAATTACAGAAGCTACCACCTGACCCTCTCTTTCAGCGAGCTCAGGTCCTAGCAACCTCAGGAATCATAAGCCCATCTACTTTTGCATTAAGTTTTGGTGGAAACCCTTTGCACTGCAACTGTGAATTGCTGTGGTTGAGGCGTCTGTCCAGAGAAGATGACCTGGAGACCTGTGCTTCCCCAACACTTTTAACTGGCCGCTATTTTTGGTCAATTCCTGAGGAAGAGTTTTTGTGTGAGCCTCCTCTCATTACTCGTCATACACATGAGATGAGAGTCCTGGAGGGTCAGAGGGCAACCCTGAGGTGCAAAGCCAGGGGAGACCCCGAACCTGCAATTCACTGGATTTCTCCTGAAGGGAAGCTTATTTCAAATGCAACAAGATCTCTGGTGTATGATAATGGAACACTTGACATTCTTATAACAACTATTAAGGATACAGGAGCTTTTACCTGCATTGCTTCCAATCCTGCTGGGGAAGCAACACAAATGGTGGATCTTCACATAATTAAGCTCCCTCACTTACTAAACAGTACGAACCATATCCATGAGCCTGATCCTGGTTCTTCAGATATCTCAACTTCTACTAAGTCAGGTTCTAATGCAAGCACTAGTAATGGTGATACTAAAATCAGTCAAGATAAAATTGTGGTGGCAGAAGCAACATCATCTACGGCACTGCTTAAATTTAATTTTCAAAGAAATATCCCGGGAATACGTATGTTTCAAATCCAGTACAATGGTACTTATGATGACACCCTTGTTTACAGGTAAGAAAAATTAAGCAAATTTTTGTACTTGCTGTGCATCTTAGTGTAGGACTTGATAATCTACTACTGATTTTTTTCAATCAGCAGTGCTACTCTGTGTTGTAATTAAAGTACTCCACTTTTTTTAAAGTATATAATGTAAGGCTTGTGAAAGGTGAATACATGTGGAGAAATATTTTGAATGCTGTTATTTTCAGAGAGTTCAAATTTATATTTAATATTATGCTTACTTACTTTTTCCCCCTCATCTAAGAGATGTGACTATCAGAGAACAAGATTGATTTATCTTAAAAATTCAAAAACATACCAGAACTTACACATCCACATGAGTGTTCTTTCCTTCAAGGAAGTCACATTGGGAGGCTATACTATTATCCCAATAATGCTGCCATTGCTCAAAGCATTTTTGGAATTATCTTTAGAACCTTCGTCATACTATTTTGAATATCCTCAGTGGTGGCAAATCTTCGTCTTTTGAGGGTGAATTTGAATTTTGGAAACAAGCAAAAGCCATTTGGAGCCAAGTCTTGTGAATAAGGTGGGTGATCAAGATGGGTATTGCCATTTTTGGTCAAAAATAGGATGTAACTATAAAATAATGAGACTGATTTTTTGAGTGATTGAGTTATGTGTGTGTGTGTTGTCTCATATACACTGGTTCTTAAGACAGTTCCAAAGAGAAAGTTTATAAGTATTTTGAGCAGTGAAAGTATCAGTGGAGTTAAATATGTAATCTCTGGGTAAGGATATTTGTGGAGAATTTGCATCTGACTAAAGAATTTCTGGTATGTTTTTCTAAAGTTCAGCCTCATTGATTTATAGTCACATCTTGTCCAATTTTCAGTTGGAAATATACATTTTTACCTCTCCATATAATTTTACTCATGATAGACTATTGTTACTCCTAGGAAATGATGTAAAATCATGGCTTTGAAATATACATGTGTATACGTGTATATATATATATATATATATATATATATATACAAATATATATATTTTGCCTTTCAGCTTTTCTGAAATAAGGTAAAATCAGATTTTATATATCCAGATGAATTCTTGAAGATAATTTGATTTTTGCTCATGTATGGAAATGAGAGAAATTTTTTTTAAAAATAAGCTTGGGCTGGTAGGAAAAAACAAAACTGACCTAGCTAACCATGTGACCAATGCTGGGCAAGGTTCTACTTGGCTGAGTTTTAATTTTCTCATCTTTAAAAGGAAGAGATTAGAGTAAATGGTTTCTAATATTCCTCTCATCACTAAATGTATGGGGATGTAGACTGCGATGCGTGTATATTAGCATATAGTAGTTTGCTGTTGTCATACTCAGCTTTTCACTTAGGCTATGGATTATTTAACCCGTTGTCAAAGATGAGCATCTACCCCTATCCCTTACTTTCCTGTAGCTACTAGACATTCTATATACTTTAAACGTTAGCTCTGTAAAATAGGTCAGTTTCTATTTTCCAAATTCCAAGATTTTAATCCTTCCATGACAAGTAAATTCTCTTATGACCCTGAGGAAATTGCTTGAATTCCTGACCTTAATGTTTGTCATGTGTAAAATGGTGATAATGCCTACCTCGTAAGTCATTGTAAAAATGAAATCATAATGCATATAAAGTGCTAAGTAATGCCTGGCATTTCTTATGCACTCACTAAATGGTAGTGATCTCAACCACAATACATACTCTAGCCTAAAAGTTTCTTGGTACATTTAGAACACATTATTTAGGTTATATAATAGATTAGCATTGCCAAGTCTTGAAATTTCTAAAACTCTTTCAGAGAAAAAAGAGAGTTTCAAGCCTATTTTCCAAATTAAATCTTAGTCATATATGGTAGCTACTGAGTAGAAAAAGGTAGTGGAGAATAGGAGCCACAGAAGACTTTAGTGATACAGTGGATTCAGAGGTGTCTTAAACTCTTATCAAACTTTACAAACTATGTTGTGAAAGTAATTTCATCGGCCCACAATGGGGAGGATAAGGGATTTATGCTCTGGTCAACAGCTTTGCCCTGCTCATGATTCTAGGATAATATTACGCATCAACCTCGTTTATAGATAAAAGCATACTGGGAACCAAGTGTTGAAGACATAAGAGAGGGTTGAGATCTGTAAATAAAGTACTTTAATCTTAGTAATTATCTTAGTTATTAAAGATAGATTTAATGGGTACCATTCCATAGTAGCTTATAACTGATTTGAAAAAGAAATACTCTGAATTTCATTTCCATTCTGGTTTCTAATGTGATTGTCAGTGTTTTCCCTTCCTTCAAATTGGCTTTTAGTCACAGAGGTGTTGTAAGTGCTAAATGGATTTGTTTAGTAGTCAGATAATGTCACAGTCACACCTTTCAAAAGTAATTTGTCATAAATGATTTTTTAGCAGTGGCTTTTATTAGGAATTCTGCTTTGCCAAGCAATGTAATTAGTAAGCTTGTCAAGACATAGTGCAGGCACCGTTAATATGATGCAGAATCCAACAATTACTTTTAGCCATTTTAACTGGGTAAATATAAGATTAGATCATTTTCTCATATTTCATATGTTATAAATGTGATTATCTTAATGAGTACTAAAATGAAACAGAACTAAAGTCATAATGACTGTGTGTGTATCTGTTTTGTTTTGTTTTTAATATTAACACAAATTCCATTGTCCCTCAGAATGATACCTCCTACGAGCAAAACTTTTCTTGTCAATAACCTGGCTGCTGGAACTATGTATGACTTGTGTGTCTTGGCAATATATGATGATGGCATTACTTCCCTCACTGCCACAAGAGTCGTGGGTTGCATCCAGTTTACTACGGAAGACGATTATGTGCGGTGCCATTTCATGCAGTCCCAGTTTTTGGGAGGCACCATGATTATTATTATTGGTGGAATCATCGTAGCCTCTGTGCTGGTTTTCATCATCATTCTAATGATCCGGTATAAGGTTTGTAACAATAATGGGCAACACAAGGTCACCAAGGTCAGCAACGTCTGCTCTCAAACTAATGGGGCTCAAATACAAGGCTGCAGTGTGACGCTGCCCCAGTCCATGTCCAAACAAGCTGTGGGACACGAAGAGAATGCCCAGTGTTTTAAAGTTGCCAATGACAATGTGATACAATGTTCAGAAACTTGTTCAAGTCAGGACTCCTCTACCACTACCTCTGCTTTGCCTCCTACCTGGACTTCAAGTACTTCTCTGTCCCAAAAGCAGAAAAGAAAGACTGGCACGAAGCCAAGTACCGAACCACAGAGTGAAGCTGTCACAAATGTTGAGTCCCAAAACACTAACAGGAACAACTCAACTGTCTTGCAGTTAGCTAGTCGACCTCCTGATTCTGGCACAGAGGGACCCACATCTAAAAGAGCACATTCAAAGCCAAGTAAGTTTCTCACTTTGCCTGCTGAGAGATCCAGAGCAAGGCACAGGTACTCCCTGAATGGAGAATTAAAGGAATGCTATTATTATATTAACTCACCGAACACATGCGGACTGTTTTCTAAAAGAAGCATGTCTATGAATGCGATGTTAATTCAGTCCAACAGTTCTGATGGGCATAGTGGAAAAGCAACTCTTTCAAATTCTGAGTGGATATTGGAAAGCACTGTGTAACCTATTATTTCTTTTTAATGAAAAAATTATTTTGAGAACTCACATAGGAAATTGGAATTTGAAATCCCAGTCTTATCTCTCTGATTCATGGCTAACAGAGCCATGGCATATAAACCCTCTAGGGTATAGTTACTTCATATATACATGGATATATATGAAGTAACTTCATATATATCCATGTATATATGAAGGTCATATATATAAAATTGTTTAGGGAAAAAGCATGACAGCAGTGCCTTCCCCATTCTAGGACCAGCTACCAGGTTCTGCAATAGCAGACCACAAAATAAAAGTTGTCGTATGAAAAAAAAAGTCTTGCATAAATAATGATATTTCCTCCAGTCTTACAAAGTACCACCTATGGATGATTGGTAGTTTTCAATGAGTAGATTGTATATTTTCTTTCAATGACAGTGGTGTTTGTTTTTAGGCAAATATTTTAGAGAACAGCTCTGTGTTGTCATGTTGTTTAAAATAAAATAGTCAAGTATACCCAGACAGTGTTAAAATAAGTACCCTTCTAATCAACATTCTTGGTTCAGGTGCCTTAATGGGTCTAAGATATTTCTCGTCTATGACACAGCTTTTTCAGTGGGAAGCAGAAGAAAATGCAATTGATTTTTCATTTGGCAAAAAATGCCAATTCAGTTTTAAGTCACAGGCCAGTTTTAAGTCATATGCATCTGCGTGGGCTTATGAAGGTGTTTTCATTCATTCAGTACACATTTGGTGACCAAATGAGCTTTATATTTTTCTTAATGCAAGTTAAATAGGGAAACAAAAATACAAAACTGCCTTTATCAAAGGAATATTTATTTTTATCACCAAGTTAAATAAAAATCTTCTAATAGAGTTCTTATTACATTTATAAGCAATATAAAGTCATTGCTCATTAACCAGATAGTAGTTTCGTTTTTGCCTTCTGCTCTGTAATTCTGAATTTGAATGTTTCTCTCTGAGTGAATGTATTTATTATTTGAACCAAAACTTGTGATGAAATTTAATTAGAAATTATACAGCTTAGTGGGAATATGTCATTTAAAAAAGGATTTTTAATTTAGTCACACAGTAATATTGCTCCTTGATAATATGACATTCTTGGACAGTCACTGAAATCAAGGTCTATAGAGAAATGTTCTATCTACTTGCTGAAATTTTTTACAATATTATATGGTAACTTAATGGTGTTTAATTAAAGATCAGTAAACAGGACTTTGGGGGTTTTTTGTTATTGTTTTGTTTTTGGGGGTTTTTTTTGAGAATAAGGTTCATGTGGGAACGTTGCACAAAAAACTTTAGCCATAATATAATAAGATACGGACTTTATGTAAATTACTCTCTGGGAGTAAGTTAAACACATAGTAAAAGTTTAGTAACTCTTTCAGATTACTTGAAATACCATTTAAAACACAGGTGAAGAATGTCCGTTATTGGTTTAATTTCCTCTTGTTGGAAGCATTTATAAAATTTTCAGTTAATTTCAACTTGACCAAGGCACATATTATACATGATTTATCGTAATAACATTCAAAAGTGGATTAGATTAAAGCAGTTAGAGATTACTTTCTGAGCAACTCATGAAAAAATTTGTCTAATGGGCTTTCATTACCTTAGGTGTTTCCTAAATGTCTTCCCTGCCCTGCTTCTTTTTCTGAAGTTTGTCTTTCACATTTCTAAAATATAATCAGCCTTCCTGGTATATAGTTCTTGTAAAGAATAAATGAGATCACATGTGTGGTATTATTTTGTAAAATCAAAGCATTGCTCAAAGTGAAGTGTATTTTCAACACTATGTCTGTAATAATGCTCTAATCCCAACTAAACATTTTTAATTAACACCAGTTACTTAATTCTTCATGAAGTGCTGATTGACAAAGGCATATTATTTTTCACCTTCCTAGTTTTTACCTGCATAGTATTAAAATATCCTGAATATATAAAAGATTTCAAGACTTAAAGAAATGAATCCCCAAACAAGGAATCTCTGGCACAATGAACATTGTGGTCAAGGGGGCGCTGAAATCACACAGAACAGGCAGCAGCTTAGTGTGTCTACTCCAAGCTACTGATTAACTTATGTTCTATTTTCCAGTTGCCTGGATTTTTTAAAATCAATTTCCTGCTTATGCTTCTAATGAAACTTTAATTAAATATATTTTATTTCTCATAAACATTTAGAACTCATAATATCTAATCATGTGAAATTTTATTCTGTTTGACTAAAGCCATTTAAACCATTTAAATTGTTATTGCTTTTACAAGACTCTTTTTAGGGTGAATTAACCAAATGCTTGAACACTTGTTCTACAGGTGTTAAGAAGGCCTGTGTTCCTATCTTTCAAAAAGTTTATATTTGAACAAAATATGTGAACAAAACTTGGCCTATCAAGAGGGTCAGATGTTATTTGGTGTTGTTGATAAGTATATGAAAAATGTTTTGCTCAGGGCAGTTTCAGTGTGAAGTGGCTGAAAGATAAATCTATGGGAAGGTTGGGGGTGAATAAAGGTGCCTGGTATAATATCCAAAATGCAGTAGTTACTCAGATGAATGAATGAGCAAATGGATAGATGAATAAATAAGTGAATGGAGCCAGGGAAGAAAGCTCAATATTAAGAATTTTGATTAATTAGCACAATGGAGATTTGTGATCCAGATATTATATTACTATAAGCAAGAAATTCTGTCCCTCTTGTTGTTTTTCTTTCTGTCATTTCTTACATTCCTTATTTAACCAACTACATATATGTGATTCAAAGCATATGGTTTTGCTGTTTGTTGTTGCTGACTGTGTATAGGTTGTATATGTTGTTTTTGCTTCCTTGTTCTTAATTATTCTTCTTTAATTTTTAGTCATTTTACACTATGGTTTCAGTTTGTTCACTAACAAACTGACAAATAATATATTTACAGATATTTACTCCAAACTTTTTTTAAAATTATATGTATTTCTGTGTTACTTTTTGTTTTGGATAATTGTCCCCCAATTTGAAAATGTCAAACTATTATTAAAGTAGGTCTTTTTAAAGAAAAGTATATATAATAGATAAGTTCCATAAAGGAATAGTGAAGCATCTGAAGTAGGCTCAAAATCCTAAGAAGTAATGAAGTTTGGTTTGATGAATATTATTTATTTTTAGTTTACAAATAGATTAGCACAGAGGTACATTAAATACAATCATTTAAATTAGATACAATAACACCTTTGCTGAGAACAACACATTTTCTACATTTTTTTTCTAACCATTAAATGTATTAGTTAAGTTGAGGTCACAGTAAGCTTTTCTATGCTTTTAGACAGTTGATTTTAGCTACTTTGCAGATATAGTTCACTAAAAAAGTTTTAGAATATATGTTTTTGAGCTATTGTAAGCCACCTATAGACATAACAAGTTTACTACCTGAATGATACATACTTTCTCCACAAGAATTTAAAGAATTTTTTAAAATTATATGTCTTCCATTGTCTACAGGAATCTTCTTTATTTCATGAAGTATTTTCTGCTTTGCCTTAAAGCACTCAAAAAGTACTTCCAAACTAAATTTTAACTATTTTATTTGCTTATATTACTGTAAGGAAATTAATATTCATTTATAAAACTAAAAAATTAATAAAACAATTATCACAAAGTTCACATCAATAGCCTTTTACTTCCTAAATTTTAGTATTTCCCCCTCTGTTTATTCATAATAATAAAGTTAAAAACAATCATTAAAATACCAGTAGTTTAAAAAATTTCAAAAACATAAAGCATCTTCTTGTACCAGAATTGTGAAAGTAAATGGGGTGTTTCTTCCAAAGAAGACTGCAGATACGAGCCCATTTTCTTCTCGGTGTGGCAGAATTCCAAATACATTTTATAATGATAAGCAAGCAGTGTTCATTTATTTTAGACAGAATGAAGACTATGTACCCCCTTTCCCTTGCTCAGCCTTCCCTTGAGTCTCAGGAAGAGTCCAATCTTTCCACTTCAACAGCATATGTGGAAGCTTCTGTGTGTGAGTGTGTGTAATGTGTTTTGGGGAAAGGACTTCAGCCCAGAGGTGGATTGGATGGGAATAGGATTTTTCTTATCTTCCTCCATTGGTAATAAAACACTAATAATCATAATAATCATAATGACAATTTACCTTATAGTGTTTGTGAGTTCAGTGTTAGTTGAGGTAAATTTATGGATAAAAAATCTCACTTTTAAAATTTCATAGAGGAAAGAGAAAATAACCAAAATTAATGACTGGAATTTTAAATATAATTGTTTCAGAGCTCTGTCTTTCAGATTACTCGGTCCTTTCCCTCCCATGCTAGATAAATACATGCTGGGATTACAAATACAATTAGTTTTGTCAGGTTTGGGATAGGTTGTTTGTTTGTTCGTTTTTTGCAACAGAAACCATCCTTTTAGCAGTACAGAATAAAGAATGGTAAACGTATTACTGAGATCGAGTCATCCTAATCGTGGTGTTATCTGAAGGGGGACATAGAAAGTAACAGTTTGTAACTGGGAGTATATTAAAGTATGAAATTACCTCTTTAAGGTAATATTAATGCATCTGCAATTTCATCAAATGTCATAAATATTCAATATAACAATAATCAGTGTACCACTGTCTTCTGATTTTTTCAGCTATTTCAAAGTCAAAATTTAGGATCTAAAGTTACCATCAACGTGAAGGGACTTATGGAATATACTATGTGGGCTCTACCATAATGTAATGGCCTAATTATTTTTTTTCTGTATAATGTGAACATGTCTTGTTATTGCTTTCATGTAAAACCTAATCTCCAGAGGTCATTGTAAATTTATATGAATATTTATGCTGGAGGTTTTATCAAAAAGTATTTTGTACTGTTCTCATCACACTCACCTGTGAACCCTTAGAATGACATTTTCCTGAGACACCTAATTTTTTCTTATAATTGTGTCCCTTCTTAATGACTAGAGTATTTGCTTTAAAATGGGACATTTGGGAGGAAACAGAATGTGTACTGTACAGGGCTATTTAATGATATTAAACATTTATAGCCAATTGGAATATACATATGAACATTTGAAGGCAGATTGTTTGCATTTAGAACATTACTGTTTTATATAGGGATAAACTGGTATTCAGCAAAACATGCTATTATTATCTTGGGGGTTATTGAATAATGGTTTATACTGTAAATTATTATTTTATACTTTGCGTGGTGAATATGGTAAAACTACATTTCCTGCTTTGGATTGTTTTTCCTTGATGTATCTTTCCATATTAATCATATGCAACTCTGTGGTCGAAATGTTAACTTTGAGTAAGGAAAATGAATAGAAGCCTGATTCTCTTATGGAACTCTTGCAGGAAACGTGCATTCCATATTGATAACTACTCATTTTAGTAACTAGAACAATATTTTTTAAAATTCTACATTTAGAATATTATGTATTGGGAAATAGCCATAGAGAACTATGAAGTATTATAAAATCAATGCAATTAACCGAATAACTGGTAAGTTGTTATCCAAAAAACTGTGCAGATAACTCTTTGTTAAGATGAATCTTATCAAGGTTTCAGTGAGAAGTATTTTAAGGTCTGTTTCATAAAAAATGAATTGTTCATGACACTGAAAATTTTATTCCCAGATGCTTTGCCGACTAATGTTGACCAGACTGTCCAGGAGACACAGGTGAGATTCTTGTTACCTGTCACATGCTTCGGCACTTAAGTGGGTATAATCTTTTATAAATGAATTTTTAATTTTTGTTTTGCTAGTTTATGTAACTTGTTGAAATTTTCCGTTAAAACTTACTCAATGCTCAGTGGTAAACAGTGAAGTTCAGTTTGGTTAAGTGAATTTCCAGTTCCTAAATTTAGACATATTTCTGGTTAACCAAATATTTCTGATTCACATTGTAAGAATAAAGGGAATACTAGTGTAACTTTGGAGTCACATTTGTAGTCACGCATGATATCATGTGTATTTTTACAAATATTTCCCAACGTGAAGACAGTAGCTTGATAAGAATATATTCACTCCTATCCTTGAGCTCCACATTCTAATAGAAGCTGAGATAATATATTAGGCCTCACCGAAAGTGGATGAACGGAAGTGTTTCATGTATATGAAATGAATGAAACCACTATAAAATGGAACAAAAGACAACACATGAAATGTTCATGGTATTCCTTTTGTCAGCAACCAATTACTCTTCTTGGTTTTCTTTTCTTTCTTTCTTTCTTTTTTTTAAGTTTCAAATGAGTATTTGATTCCTGCATTTTAATTGGATCAGAAAGTGTGTTTCCAGAGCAGAATGACACTTTAGCAATCTGTTCAAACATCTGGATGCATCAGCCATTTGCTTAAGATTTGGCACAGAAAAAATATTCTGCTTTTAAAGGTTCTTAGAAAAAGCCATTGATTTATTTGTTGATAGTAAAAATAAGGGTCTTTTTTTTTTTAACCATTTCTTATTTAAAAGATAACAATAACTTGGACCATCGTTCTGGGTTTCCCCTAAAGAATTCTATTCCCAAATCAAACAAAATGTTTTTCATCATTTCTTTACTGAATTTAGGGTCCCATTCTTATGTTGCAAAAAAACAAACAGATGGCTCACTAGAAACAATCAATAGCACAGAGTCGGGCACGTACTTGGTGTTAATAGAATTGAACTGACCTGCACGAAGGTGCCTTTGTTCTCTACCACCTTCCCTTTCTTTCTCTCCCTCTCTCCCTTTCTTTCTTCTTCCTTTCTTCCCTCCCTGTCTCCCTCTGTCTTTGATTTGAAAACGTTAATTTATCATATAACTTTGGACACCTGGATGTTCTGAAAGAGAATATCCTTAGAAAGGAATTAGAAAGTCAAGCTTCCCCTATCAGAAGCATGATCCAGAATGGTTCTAAATGTTCTATCAAGATTTGGAAGCAGGAGAATCAATCTGATCATCTTTCAATTACCAATTAAAGCAATTCTCCAAGTATTCATATTTTGTGGGGCATGTTACATATTATTGTGTTTATTTCCTTATTTTACCACAGTGTTAGAAGTCAAGTTTAGAGAAAAGTAATCTCCTTGGGAGTTTGTGTGCTACTTGAGATACCAAAAGGTTTGCCAATGTGATAAGTACATAAGATTTCTAATAGCAATTTTTCTTTGTCCCAAAGTAATTAGTATTAGAGAACTTTGGAAAATATAGCTTAAAATAAAAAAATAAATGTAAATATGTCATAACCCACCACCCAGATACGAATACTAATAATTTGGTGCATAATCTTTCAGTGATTTGTCGTTTCTGTATGTATTAAATTCATGTGTACATATGTATGTTTGTATTAGATTTCATAGTGAATGTGCATATGTAGAATATGTCACCTGTTTTTAAAATTTTATGCTGAGTCTTTATTGAGTTCCTTTTTTGAAACATTATGTCATAATGTCATAGCAACTTTCCCTCCATGCTTTGGCTATTTTTTTTTTCTTTCTACAAGCATTAGCTAGAAAAATAAATCCACAGGCAAAGAAGAATGTTAACAAAATTTAGTGGTAATACATCATTTACTCATTAGCCAATTTCTTGCTACATTTCTGTTATCAGATTTAAGTCACCATATGACTTCAGTGCAACTATTCTTGTTATTTGATAAATGAGAGCTGTCAGAGGTTCCTTGTGCTCACAGCTTCTTATTTTTTTGGTGGGGAGGTGGTAGTGGGATAAGGAGGATTATACAATTTTAGTTTAAGTTTATATTCCCTGTAGGATGGTAACACACATGTCTTTTTCCACCCAGTGGCAAAATATATTTTCCAAACATTTGGACATTGCCCATTGCCTTATATGGAGATCAAAATGTTCCTTATGTATATACACAATAAAATAAGCAAAAAAACTTAAAACACATTTTAATATATTAAAAAAAATGTTTCCTAGGTGACAGTAGTAGTTCTTTTAGACAAACTATTAATATATAAGTGAATAAAGAGTTAGTGTTGATTAGAAATAAACAGCAATATTAAAACAACTATGGGAAAACACAGTTTGGAAATCGTATGAACTAAAAGCTGAGCAGCAAAACAAATGTGTGTATATGATTCAGATATGTTTCCAATGTTTTCTGTACAAACAAGAATGGCCAATATAAAATATTTGGCTCTGTAGGGTTTCTTCCACCTATGATATTACCTTCAAGTAAATTTAAAAAAATATAAGAGTAATAGAATAGACATTGTAAATAAAAATAATAATGAGTAATAGAATAGACATTGTAGAAAACATTTAACTATTTTTATAATAATTAAAGCATACTTTTTGACGTATTTATTTGAACATTACAGAAAATCAGAAAAAAAATATATAGAACCCTAGTGTCAGCAATAACCTTTAGAAATCATTTCCTTCTTTTTAGATATCCTAACTATAAAGATAAAAAATCTCTCATGGGTCTTAATTACATTCAGAGTAAGAGCAATAACAGTTTCCCAGATCCATTCAATGTCGGGGTATATATTTCTTCCTCTAATGTTGGCGTAGCTTTAATTTCTCCTTTTATTTGTAGTACCATTGATAAGATTGTGCAGTGTTTTGCATGGTACCCTTTCACTGTCAAATGAGGACCATTGACAAAACATCCTGAACCTACCCCAAATTCATTATTTTTAGTTCTTATAACATTTTAGCATAGTTATTATAGTCTATCTTGTTTTTTCTTTGTGACGCTCTTGTAATTTTGTGTTCCACATTTAGATCTTTATGGAATCATTATGCTTGTTTATTGATAAGTAAAAAGTGTTATTTTGAATCTTACATATAAAATTTTTATTCAACTTCATATTACGTCATCGTTTCAATAATGGCAGATTCGGGGCAGACAAATTCACACCATTGTTCCCAAAACTGATTGCTATTTCCTAATCTTCAAAATAACAAGTTTTTTATAAACCATAATCCCACAGTTTGTTAATGTTATTATGTAATGTGAAATTGAACCAAAAACTCTTTAAACCATGTCAGCTTATAGAATCATTAACTTGATATTAAAAGAAAGTTTGTTATTCTGGAAGGATTTATTATTTCCAAAGTCAAACTAATTATACTGTCCACAATATTTTTCTTCTAGGTATATTTAGTCTTTTCTATATTACTACTTCCTGAAATGAAATTTGGTGTAGTACAATCACTTTTTTTAATCAAAGGGAACATATTACTGGATATACAAAAATAAATAAAAATCTTGTTGATAACCAATTTCACCAAAATAAGCTGTGCTGTGAATCCAATAGTGAGGAATTTAGCTATTTCCCATTGTAGTTTAAAGTGATTTTTGTAATGTTTTCCTTAGAATGAATATTCCAGGTAAAGTATGCTAGTGATGTCTATATTTCAGTAGTTTCCAAGTAATTATTTTTTAAAAATCAGATACACATCTATTGTCTATTAACAATCTTCAAACATCCAGTGATTCTTTGTTCAGTAATTCTCAAAAATTATCGTTTATCTCAAAAATAACTTCACTTATTCCGATTAACTATTTTGAAATATTTTCTTAAGTAAAATATCTCTATAGTATTTTGCCTACCCTTACCACACAAAATTATCCAAATATGTCCTATATCAACACTTTGATATAGAATATTTGAAGTTAGGAAGCTATTTTTCATCATTCATTTGTTCCATGCATTTTATAACCCTCAAATTGTAAACATGTAGTTGTTATTGAATGGAAAGGAGAAAAATTACTTCTATTTCATATTATGCAATTGTATATTTCTCAAAAATTATTTTCTATCTTATTGAAGTATAGAATTTATACACATATTTGAAAGTCATGAGTACTGAGAACCCATGTTAGAGAAAAAACATTTTCACAGTTTGTTATTTAAATATTTTTAAATTGTTTTTTATATGATTTTCTTTCAAAATCATGTTAACTATGAAATGCCTTTGCTTGTGAGTTATTGTCAGTTTTCACATTTATTTTATTTGTTCTGTGGGTGAAGAACTAATTAATGTAGATGAATTTATTGTCTTCACTATCAGTAAATGTATAATTAAACTTTATAAAACCTTAATATAATACAAAGCTTCCAAAAGAATATATTAAAAAAGTAGAGATCACATAGGTTTTAGATATGATGAACAAATTTGATCTAAAATGTTCATATTTAAAAAGCCAATGTGAATATTTGTTAAAGCCTGAATAGCATGCATTAATGAATAAAGTAACTTTTTTTCTCTTAATTTGAGAATATAAATGTGAAAATCAAAGCAAGGAAAAATGCCATTCCTCAATTTGGCTCTGACTTGCATAACTATTTAGTCTTAAAACATTTAGATTCCTTTCTAAAATGAGATTTTTTTAATATATTCAATAATTTGAAATTACCAGGGAACATTTTAAGTGCTGATGTGCATGTCTAAATAGTATCCAGAAATATATCTAGTATTTTGTGGCAATAAGCTCCTACCTGGGTGCTTACAGTTCAGTTACTTCTAGATTGCTAGCCCAGTGATCTTATTAGCTGTGTGTTTTCTTTCTTCTTTTTTTTCTTTTTCTTTTTCTTTCATTTCAGAGGCCGGAGTTAATCTGAAGAGCACCACTTCTCTCTCTCCTGAAAAAACTTGCCACTGATATTTTTACCAGACAAAATTTAAAACTGTTTCAATTCACAAAGGCTAATTGTTGAACTGGTGTCCTAGAAGAAATTGTCCACAGGAGCTGAAGCAGAAGTCTCTGATCACGCGGAACTGGCTCTATCAGACCGTGGTTAATCCCCTTTTAAAACCAAAACTTTTTTTCTTCTGACCTACAAGTATTTTCTTTTAAAGAAGGAAAGAAAAAAGCCTACATTGGCATCGAGTTCTGTATCAATCCATGTTACATTGCCATCCATGATTTAAGACTGTAGAATCTTGAATAATCTATATCACTTTAACAAATAAATGTTTTACTATGACAGAATTTGCACATTGCCTGATTTGTGGAAACCTCAGTTGCTTCAAGTGTGAATGGTGAAGTGATGATTGTAGGAGCTAATAATATTATTTTACATCTATGTAGTACAAAAACCTTAGGGGATCACAAATTGCTTTATAATATTGGAACTAGTTCTTCCATGACTGAAGTGCACCCACTTCTATGGGAGAGCAGTACAACTATTTAAACAGCTTTACGGCAATTTTATGCTTCAGTGTAAGACCGAAAGGGATGAGGGATCTCTTCTTCCAGTGGAATTTCAGAAAGTATCAAGGTAGGCATATTGTAATTAATCCAAATTGATTCATTGTTTTTCTGGAGAGCAAGGGCAAAGAGGTTTTAATAATTTAAGGCCTTATGTTTCATTATAAGTGCCCATTTCTCCAATTTTCCATTGGAGATAAAAATATATATAATTCCAGAATAAACAAAGAAGAACATACATCTTATTTAGCACCAGCATGAATAGGAGTAAGATATTTTTGTTGGCTAATATATGTTAATACAGTCATATTTAAGCAGTAGTACTGAAACCTAGCAGGCCTGAGTTCAAACCCAGAGATGAGTGAATTTAACCAATTCCCACTCTACTCTTCCATATTCTCAAAGGATTAATATTACTGTAAAATTTGAAAATGCATGCAAATGTATCACTGTACTTGGTGTAAGCAATAAGTTCGATTAAAAATATTTTAGTAGCATTGCTATTAGCAATTGAATTCAGATTCTCGCAAACTTGAGAGATTTTATTTCTATTCCTTGACAGTTCTGGTAGTTGTCTATCATTAAAAGCAATATGTAGTTTAAATTTTTAAAAATTTAGTTAAAACTAAAAAATCCAGAAAACTGCCTTTGAGAAATGTAGGTTAATCTGTTAACCATTCCACATCTCTTAGACTGTTAAAAATATCCAACCGTCCAGAGAGGTTACAGAATGTCAGCCATTAGATGGCACTTGGAATCTGTGCTCAGGAGCCGAACTACACTAGACATAATTAAAACCTGTGGGTACACACACACACACACACACACACGCACTCAGTCTTACTCCCAGACACACACAATGCACAATTGAAACAGAAGTAACACGTTTGAGTTGAAATGTAGTTAGTTTGTGACCTTGGGCAACTGACTTCATTCTCTGTTTCTTGACTCAAATGCCCAGAGCAATCCTGTTTACATGTGTGTTAAGTGTATATATGCATGGATAAATGTTTATGGTGACAAAAAGGAGACAAATTGGACAATGAGCATTGCCTCTGTGAATCTGTTCCTGTCGTACACAAATTTTCTCCTGAAATATAGTGACAGGAGCAGAAATGGCTTTCCTAGAGTTCAGAGCAGAGTTTAACTTTTTAAGTTTTCTCTTGGGAAAACCTGCAACCTTTTCTTCAAGGACATTCTCCTATTTATCCTTACCTTCCACTTGCCCCAATCTCCACCCCATCTGGCCCAATTATTGTTTTTCTTGATGATGGTAAGAACATAGTCTGACCCCTTCATCTTTTTAGGATATTCATGCTATTGTGTTCTAAGGAACAGGATTTTTAGTGTGTTAGAACTAAAATTGTACTTAATCACTTCAAGTCTTCACTCTGCATCACCTATACCTAAATCTAAAACTTCATTTATGCACAAATTCAAACAACACTCATAGTGTACATATTTTCTCTTTCTTTCAAATATTGTTGAGGAATACTTAGGCACAGTCTCTGAACCTGTAAGTGTGCAATAATCAGTTGTTTTTATGGATAGATATTTACTTCTTATACTATGAGGTTAAGAGAACACAATTGTGTACCCATAACTAAATAGGATTAATGATCATTCACAAGTAAAAGTTTTGCAAAAATGTGACAAAATATTTTTAGAATAAGTGGAAACAGTTTCTTTTAGCTGAGCATATTATAAAGGGGTGAAGAAATGTATGGTAAAAAGTCTCACTGTAAGGTTCTTGGCTATGCACTGAAAACCACTACCATTTTTTCTCTTACTCTACATTCCTCAGTAATTTTGGAAGTAAACTAACTGGTAATATATAACATAGTTAGTATGAATATTTGTCAGTTCAATTTGTGACATCTTACACATAATATAAAGCATATCAAGCACACACACAAGAAAATCAAAAGTATTTAGAGTGCAATATAAACACAGCTTGTGAAGCATGAAAGTTGACTGAAAACCATAATTAAAATTTTGAAAATCTACAATCATGAATTTTGAAATCCATAATCTGTAGAATTGAAGATTAGTAATAAAATATGATTACTGGTTGAAAGGAATAACTTATACATGGAAAGAAAACTCAAATAAGTTTAATTTCCTATTTTATTGTAATTTAATAACTCTCAGATTAGTTTGTACAAGTTTTTGTCTGTTAGAAATACATAATATCCTGTTTCATATATATGGAATGTTTTGTGACACATTCTTGGTGTTTTTTGTCCAAAATATATTCAGATTATTTCTTCCTATATTCTGCTTTCTATGTGTTAAGAGCTTACTCCATTTTTATTTATTTATTTATTTATTTATTTATTTATTTCCAAAATATATGTATCTGACATCTCATGGGTCTACTTATGAAATGGGTGTGTGTGTGTGGGTGTGTGTATCAAAGCATATGCAATTATTTAAAAATGCAAGTGACAGAGAATGTACTATGTCCAACCAAAGTAAAAGTCCCTAACATATGATTATTTTGTTTGGTATACAAGTATAATATCCAGAGAAACTCTACACTAGATTTTTTATGTGGAAAATATATGTAACATGAAATTTGTTATTTTAACCATTTAGAGTGTACAATTCACTGGCATTAGTTACATCCACAATGCTGTCCAATCATCACCACTATCTATTTTTAAAATGTTTCTATCACCCCAAATACAAAATCTGTACCCATTAATCAATAATACCTATTCTCCCTCCCACCAACCCCTGGTAAACTCTAATCAACTTTCTCTGCCTATGAATTTGCCTATGCTAGATATGTCACTTAAGTGGGGTCTTACAATGTTTGTCTTTTTCTGTCTGTCTTATTCCACTTATCATAATGTTTCTAAGGTCATCTATGCTGAAGCATATATCAGAACTTCATTTCTTTTTAAGGTTGAATAATATTTAATCCTATATATAGCACATTTTTTATTCACTCATCTTCTGATGGACACTTGTGGTGTTTTTACCTCATGGGCACTGGGCATAATACTACAAAGAACATTGGTACACAGGTATATATTTGAGTTTCAGTTTTCAATTCTTTTTGGTATATACCTAGGAGTGGGTAATAATTTTATGTTGAGTTTTTTGAGAATTGCCAAACTGTTTTCCACTGTGGCTACAGCATTTTACATTCACTACACTAATGTGCAAGTGTGCAATGGTTCCAATTTCTCCACATTTGTAATTTTCAGTTTTTTAATAATTATCCTAGTAGGTGTAAATTATCTCATTATGGTAGTGATTTGCATTTCCTTAATCACTAATGATATTGAGCTTCTTTTCATATACTTATTGACTATTTGTATATCTACTTTGGAGAAATGTCAACTCAAGTCCTTTGCAAATTTTTTAATTGGATTGTCTTTTGTTATTGAGTTGAAACCATCCTTTACATATGCTGGATATTAAACGCTTCTCAGGTATATCATTTGGAACTATTTTCTCCCATTCAGTAGGTTGTCTTTTCACTTTCTTGGTATTATCATTTGATGAACAAAAATGTTTAATTTTTATGAAGTCCATTTATGTATTTTTTTCTTTTGTGTTTGTGCTTTTGGTGTCATATCTAAGAATTCATTAACCAATCAATGGTCATAAAGACTTGCCCCTATGTATTTCTCTAAGAGTGTTATAATTTTTAGCTCTTATGTATTGATGATGGATCCATTTTGAGTAAATTTTTGTATATGATTTGAGGTAAAGCTCCAATTTTAGATGTGGAAATCCAGTTGTCCCAACACCATTTGTTGAAAAACTATTCTTTTCTCATTGAATGGACTTGGCAGGCTTGTCAAAAATCAACTGACCATAGATGTATGCATTTATTTCTAGACTTTATATTCTACTCCATTGGTCTATATGTCTGTCTTTATGCCAGTACCACAATGTTTTGATTACTGTCGCTTTTTAACTTTTCAAACCAGAAGTGTGAGTCCTCCAGCTTTGTTCTATTTTTTCAAGATGGTTTACCTATTGTGACCCCCTTGCAAATGAATATGAGGATTGGCTTTTCCATTTCCACAAAACAGCAGTTGGAATTTTGATAGAGATTGCATTGAACATGTACATCATGTTCTAGTTTTGACTTGGGTAGTTTTGACATTGTAACAATATCAAGTCTTTCAATCCATGGACAAGGGCTGTCTTTAATTACTTTCAACAATGTTTTGTGCTTTTCAGTGTACAAGTCTTTCACTTCCTTGGATAAATTCATTCCTAGGTATTTAATTCTTTTAGATGCTCTTGTAAATGGAATTGCTTTCTTAATTATCTTTGTGGATATATTATCATAGCTGGTATTTAAAAAACAGCTGATTTCTGTGTGTTAATCTTGTACCTTGCAACTAGGTGGAATTAGTTTATTAGCTATAGTAATTTTCTTGTGAATTCTTTGGGATTTCTACATATAGAATCATGGCACATGTGAATAGAGATACAGTTGGTCCTCCATATCCACTGTTTCTGAATCTGGATTCAACCAATCATGAATCAAAAATATCTTTAAACATAAATAAAATTCTAGCAAGTTCCAAGAGCATAACTTAAATTTGCCATTTGCTGGCAACTATTTATATAGCAGTTACATTATATTTACAACTCTTTACTAGCACTTACATTGTATTATAAGTGATCTAGAGATAATTTAAAGTATATGGGAGGATATGCTAAGGTTGTACGCAAATCCTGCACTATTTTATGTAAGGGGCTTGAGCATGCTTGGATTTTGGTATCCAGAGGGGGTTCTGGAACCAAAGCCCCAAGGATACCAAGGGACAACTGTAGCTTATTTCTTCTTTTCTATTAGAATATTTTAAATTTTATTTTCCTGTCTAATTGCTCTGGCTAGAAATTCCAGTAAAATATTGAATGGCAGTGGTGAAAATGGCATTGTTATGTTATTTTTGACCTTAGAGGAAAGCTTTCAATCTTTCAAGAGGAATATGACATAGATTGTGGATTTTTCAAAACTGGCTTTTATCCTGTTTCTAGGAAGTTCCCTCCTGTTTCTAGTTTTCTGGTGTTTTTAATGAGGAAAGAGTGTTGTGTTTTTTCCAAATGATTTTGTGTTTCTCAGAGTTGAGGTGATCATGTAGTTTTGGGGGTTTTCTTTGTTTGTTTGTTTTGTTCTTGTTGTTTGTATCTTTATTCTGTTAATGTGGTGTATTACATTGATTGATTTTCTTATCTTTAGTCACCTTAGCATTCCTGGGGTAAATTCTACATGGTCTTGATGTATAATCTTTTTAATATGCTGTTGCATTTGTTTTGCTAGTCTTTTGTTAAGGTTTTTCACATCTCTATACACAATGGATATTGGTGTATAGTTCTATGTCCTTGTGATGTTTTTTATCTGTCTTTGGTATCCTGTGTTTGGTAGAATTCACTAGTGAAGCCATCTATCTGGTGCTGGAGTTTCTTTGTTGGGAGATTTTGGATTATTGATTCAACGTTTTATCAGTATAGGTCTGTTTAGCTTCTCTTTTCCTCTTGAGTAAGTTTAGGTAATTTGTGTGTTTCTAAGAATTTGTCAGTTTCACCTAGGCCATCTAATTTGTTGATGTTCCTAGTATTCTCCTATAGTTCTTTCTGTTTCTGTAAGGTCAGTTCTGTCCATTATTCAAAGTGACTTATTAAAGTCTCCAAATATTGTTATAGAAATGTCTCTTCCTTCAGTTCTGCCAGCTTCATATATTTTGGGACATTGTTTGCTGGTATATATAAGTTATACTCTCTTGATGACATGATTGGTCTTAGAATATTTTCGGTATCACATATCTGATTATCCTAATTGTTAACTGAATGAACTTATTTTAAATTCACTAGGCTCATTTGATAAATGTAAACTTGTCACATCTATTTCCCTTGCTTCCAACCTAAACTATCATTGGCTTCTCTTCTTACGGTATTTACTAATTCTAATCTTTCATTTCTGTCCTCCTAATTGGAATCCAGTTTTAAGGGTAATATCCATCACCCACCTGAGTCTTATCAACTAACCCATATGCCAGTCTCTCTGTTAATATTGGTAGTATGTTAATAACATACTACCAAACTCTCAGAGGCTGCTCCCACAAACCAGCATTCCCAAATGCCGCCTAATCAAATCACCAGCAAAGAATTTTTTCTCCTATGGGTTACTGAAGCAAGTCATAAACAACTCTCTAGCTGCCCTTATGATCTGACTACCAGCATAAAAATTAAAAGAGACCACAAATGAAATAAATCAATAGTGCTTTCCAAAAGAATTTGTTATTTATATGCATAAATCCCTCACAACCTACAGTAGCATAACATTTGTGAATACATGTAAAAGTCAACAATAAATATATTATGGTAGCTCAAATGCAGGTTGATTGTGGTTCATGATGTCTGCTTGAAAGAGTTGTTTTAAGCTGTCTTCTTGTTGTTGTTCCTGTTAAAGAAAGAAGTATCAGAGGTACTTATAAAGATATGGCATAATATAGCATTTTATGATCCTTAGGGAGTATGACATGTACAAAGGTTAAAATAAGAAAACAATAAAGTACGTCCAAATTATTTTTCTGGCTTGAGTTAAGAAAATAAAATTGGTGCATTAAGATTCATAACATCATATTTAACAATTTATATATGAAAATTTAATTGGATGTGATTGGAAACTTCTTTTCATTTGAATTCTTGAGTGAAGTGGCTTAGGAACTGTTCACAGGGAATCTCCCATCTGTTTTATCAAAGGGAAGATTTCAAATTCTTTGACTCCCTTTATTAAACTTGTTCAATTCTGCAACCATTTTTTCAACATTTATTTTGTCCAGGGTCTGTTACTATTCACAGGGGATACAGAAATAGATGACTCAATGGCCTTCCAAATGTTCATATTTAGGTGGTAAGTTAATGTGTAGACAAGTTGTGTTAGTCCATTCAAGCTGCTCTACAAGAATACCACAGACTAGGTGGCTTGGATAATTGCATTCTGGTTAATGTCTTCTTCCTGGTTTACAGTTGATTCCTTGTCACTCTGTCCTCATGTGGTGGAAGGAGCTAGGATCTCTCTGTAACCTATTTTCTCAGGTACTAATCCCCTTCATGAAGGCCTCACCCTCATGATCTGAACATCACCCAAAGGCCCACCACATCCCAATACTATTATCTTGGGCATTAAAATTTCAACATATTAATTTGAGGTGGACATGGGACACAAACATTAAGACTATAGCACACATATGTTTACATAGGAATTTAGGACAACTGTGTGGGAACAGAGTACAGACCAACATCAACTCAAGCCAATTTCACCAGCCTCATGTCCCCTTGTGTTATTTATAGAAATGTATATCTTCCTCTCTAGACGTGAAATTCCTGAGATCAGCTACTATGTCGTATTCAGTTTTGGATCTCTTACAATGGTCAGTATAGTGCTTTGAATATACAAAAACAAATCATATATGTTTGCTATATAAATATATTGCAACAACAGCTTTATACAGAAAGAACGAAGGAATGGCAGATTTGGATTCAGCTATAAGGATGCGTGAAATTCTTCTGTGGTGCGATTAGGGTAATAGCTAACAAACAGACGTAATAATAAGATACAAAATGTACGAATAGAACCTACATTTATCTGTTAAATAAACATAATATTTGTTAGAATTATGTGCTTCTAAATCTTTTAGGTGATTGAGATAGAGTAGAGATTAGGTGACCTTTGAACACCCATATGTTCATATTAAATCAATCTATTAAGTATCATAGGAAATTTTGTTCCTGGGCTAAGAGAGCTAATTAGAGTGAATAGAAGTATAAACAGCAATTTCTAAATAAGACATAATATATGCACTATAAGCATAATAGATATACTGTGAGAAACAAAGAGAATTAAATAATTATAAAGGATTACATATTTCTGAGTTTGGTATCTGAGAGTATGGTGATTAACACTGAGAGTGATGGAAAGATGAGTAGCATAAAGTGTCACTTCCATTTTAACGTGTGATATTGTGACTTATAATAAGAAATATATATTTGGTCTTCTTCCCAGTTTCTGGCACAGAGCTCCTAAATCCCTTAGAATCTCCTAAGTGATGAGAATGAAAGGGTGTCTTTTGTTAAATTAATGAGTAAATTTTTGCCAGCAGCTAATGACTGAGGGCTGGTTGCCAGTAAAACCACTTCTGTGATTAGAGGTTTGAAACTTTCAATCCGATCCTCCTCTCCCACACCTGGCCTTCTGGCAGGTGAGACGTGCTGGAGGTTGAATTGTTTGCCAGTGGCCGATGATTTAATCACTTGATGCCTCTCTAATGAGGGAGGCCTCCATAAAACTCAGAAGTAAGTGGTTTGGGCAGGCTTCTGGGTTGGTGAACACGCAGAGATCTGGGGAGAGAGGCACGCTGGGAGAGAGCATGGAAACTCCATGCCCTTTCCCCACACCTTGTGCTATGCACCTCTTCCATCTGGCCATTCCTGAGTTATATCCTTTAATAATAAATCACTAATCTAGTGATTAAAGGGTTTTCTGAGTTCTGTGAGCTGCTCCAGCAAATTAATGGAACCCAAGGACGGAGTCGTGGGAACCTCTGATCTGCAGCAGGTTGCTCAGGAATACAGGTAATGACCTGGTTTGAGATCGGCATCCTGAGGTAGAGGGGGGCATTGGAAACTCCAGTTTGAGCTGGTTGGTCAGAAGCTCAGGTGACAACACTGGGGACTGGCGTCTAAAGTTGAAGGGGAGGCTGCTGTCTTGTAGGACTAAACCCTTAACCTGTGGAATCTGCATGTAGATAAACTTCAGAATTGAGTTGAATTGTAGGGCACCCAGTTGGTCTGGATAGAATTGCTTGATTGTGTGGAGGAAACACCCACCTACCCCTTCCCCCATTGGAACTGGTAACCGGAACCTATTTAACATGTAAAAAATGATGATGATAGCAATAAGGATTTGGAGCTTTGATACTGGCGATATGTATGTAACTATATACTGTATAAAAGTACAGTACATACAGTAATTTAAACCATCATTCTCGGGTGCTTAACCACCCTGCTCTTGCTCTTCTTTAGAATAAATGTCTTGTTTTCTCTTCTGAACTCACTAAAATCTTCACATAATATACCTGTCTGTCATCCTCTCTATGATTAATTTACTCAATTTTTTCCCTAGATCTAGTTAAAAATTGCTTACCACTTCCTTTTCGATGGCGGCTGCACTGACTGAACTGAAGAGTTTGAGTAAAGTGAATTAATCCACACATCCTTGTTATATTGAAGAGCTAAAACAGGTTGTATACATTTCCATATATTTCAATTTTTTGTGGGCTTTTCATAATTTTTTTTACTTACTGTTTTTGTTAGAACTAATTGGCATTTTACTTTATTAAATCAGGAAAGAAATAAACTGCCATTGTAAAACATAAATAAATCTAAACTCATCTTACTTTAAGTACCTCAAGAATAGGAATTTTTCCCAATAATTTTACGCTGGTGCCCTTTTAGTGCTCTGCTTCTTTCTTCTATTGACCCCCTGTAAATGACTGAATAAATAGCAGTGAACTAGAATGATAATTTTATTTTGTTTATTTTTATTTTTAAGATATAATATCCAATAGTATGGGAAATTAAATGTTACAAGGCTTATTATTTGGATGCAAATACACTATCATTTATTTCTCTGATCTTGTAATCAAAAAATCATTTAACTTGTTTACATGGTAAATTAAATCTCTAATGACTAAACACCAGCACTATAATTCTGTTTTGGGCAGATTATTTGAAACAATGCAATTGGATTACTCTAAGTTCTACTTGTAGGCACAGTTATCCTTTCACTCTCTCTTCTGTTATTCAAGAATGAATATTAAAGGGTAGACAAACCCTTTTTCTGAAAGAGCATTTTCAGTGGGTTTTTTTTTTTAATGACACTGAACTGTCTCTTACAACCGTTGTTTCTCAGACTTTAGTGGATGTCAGAATTATATCATAAATAAGTCTATTTCTGGTTTTCACCCCTGCTTCAGGAAATCTGGGTGGAACCAGAGTATCTTAATAGTTGGCATCCTCAACCCATCACTTATAAGTGATTTTAAAGCAGGTGATCAGAGATCAAGGCTCTGAGAACCACTGGCCTGTAGGAGTCACAGATAACAGCATTTGGTCTTCATGATGAGTGATTTAAAAAATCTGTGACTGTCCTTTTCTAGGCATGCATTTTCAACTTGATTATAAAAGGGCAGCTCACTCTTTTATGCTAAACTGTCAGGGGATTGGTTGCAATGTTTTGTTACATAAATTTAATATTCTGATAAATTAAACTCCCAATGTCAAAAAAATATATGAAATTATTTTATCTCTAAAGACATTTGTTACAGTGCCTCCATCATTATTCTGAGCATTAGCTCACAGGAGAGGAATATGGAGTTAGCATTAAAGTTTACCAAAGACAAGTATCAAGTTAGTCACACTTATTGCATCGCTTAGAATTTCAAATTTGCTCAGATCCCAAAATATGACCAAAATTGTGATTAATATAAGACTTTGATGCAAGGAAGAGATCAAATCAACTTTAGAAATTCAGAAAATAGTCTAATGATAGTAATGCCATCTAGTTTATTAAAATGGTCAAATATTCTAACACTGTCTTTTAAATTAATGAAGTAGTATGAAGTTTCTATATCAATAGTAATTCTATTATGTACCTTTTAACACTATACTTTTATAAGCATAAAATCTACTCTAAAAGGTTATATTCTAAAAGCAACATCTGAATGTTAGATCACCATGTTTTTAATGCATCAGGTATACTGAATTTATATATTTAATTAGCATCAGTGGTTGTCTATACAGGAGCATTTCTTTCCAAAGAGCCTTTGAGGTTGGAGGCAAGATCAAATAGTGAATAATTAATGTCTTGTTATTTTAGGGAAATAAATAAGGCAAACTTATCTTTACCTAGTGTGCTAGATATTTGAATTCTGAGAAATATCCTATTTGTACCATCACTAACTTTTTGTTCTTTTTAATCTTTTTGTTTTTACTTCTATTCTGCTTCTGTTCCATAATGTAAATTTTAATGTAATATTCAACAATTTTATTTTTTACCCTAAGGTCTATGAAATTTTCTTTAAATTGTTCTATTTACTCTGTGATTTATAACATATTAAACTATATTTTCTTATTTTTATTTCAAGATATATAAATTTGACTTAATCACATGCTATTTAGTTCTTTGTTCCTTCTCTCATTTGGTTATATGGTTCTTTCTTGGTGTTGATGCTTTTGTAACTCTATTAGTGTTACAATCTTTAATTAATTGTTTTGTCATTGATTATAATTCTTATAATTTAACAGTAGCCAAAAATGTAGGCATAAGAGAAATATTAAACGTACTAAACATAGTAGATGATAAAATAACACAAAGATATGCAAAGGTCATCTATAAACAGTAAATGAAAGTAGAATTTTGACTGTCTTATTAAAAATAAACTAGTTAAGAAGAGAAGCCCTAGGCAAGGAGAGCAGGTAGGGAATTGGATCTATGAACTTATGTATGTAAATATAGAGACAAGGGCAGTGGGTGTGGATAGGAAGAGGAGCTATGTTAAAGAAAATAAGAGAAGAATGGATCTATAGGATGGATTTGCTTATTTTATGTGGAATCTAAGGGCAAGTATAGATTAGAAAAGTGTCAAACGTTCTTAAATGGGAAAATGGTGACTAAGATAAAGAGCATGATGAGGAAAATATATTTCTAGGCCCAAAACAAATTTCAGTAAATTAGCCACATGACACCTAAATTTTGATAGGAGATAGTCATTTTGAGTAGTCTAGAGGTTAAGCCAGGCATGTAAGAACATACACAAAGAGGTTTAGTTTCCAAAAAGCAACAATATAATAGTACAGGATACCTTGATGTAGAGACAATACATGAAGGGCATGCTAAAACTGAAAAAGTGATGAATTTCCCAGGTATCTCTGTGTTTTCTAGGGCTTATTCTTGTGCTCAGATAACAGTAGATATTTTCTACTCGTAATTTTTGTTTAATCTTACATTTTCTTTCCTGAACTTTCAAAGTGTGGTGTCCTAGAATGAAAAATACTGAAGGTGTGCTGAAACAGATTCCCTAATTTAAAAGCCTCAGTGTGGTATCATCAGGCTATATTCAAAGCTAATTATATGTGACTATTGGTTATTTCACTGATTTCCTAGAAGGTAAAAAAAATACCAAACAATCATTTACATAGCAAAGAATATACTTCAAGACTTCTGACTCTCAAACATAAACCACTAGACCATACTCTGATGACTTTTTATGGCACCATAGAAATAATTTATAAAGTTTTAAAAACCACAGTTTAGCATTTTGTGTTTGGAGCCAGGAATCAAGTATATTAGAGAAGTAGCTATTTCATCCAGTAAGTGTGAAATGATTTTAGTTGTAAGTGTGGTCTAGTAGCACTTAGCGTGACTTATAAATGTATTCAGCATTAAATTACAGTTGGAACCTTTGTCTTCAAAAATAGAATGTTTCAGTAGATCAACTATACTTCAATTAAAAAAATAGAACATTAATTTTATAGACATGGAAATCCTAGGTTCACTATGAGGAGGTGACACAGCACTATCTTTCCTAGTTTGGTTGGAAAGCTTTATTCAGAATGAGATAGCTGACATATATAAATTTCTGTAATCCCTAATATTATACTCTGGTATTATTTTATTTGCTTCATTTGGTAATAATACATTTATATTGTTATCAGTATCGTGGGTTGAGCCTTATTCTCATTGGTACACATAGACTCATAGGTAGAAATGTTGAGTAATCAAGTGTATCTCAAATGTCTTCTTGTCACCTTTGGATAATCTCTTAAATCTGACTAGGTGCCACCTCTGTAAGATTCTTGGTAGTGCTCCCTGGCAGCTCAAGAAATTCTCTGTGAGAGGGCATAAAAGGCTACAATCTGTTTAAAGCACAAACACGAGGCTGTGTTTTTCAAAATACTTTATTTAAAATTGAAACTATTGTAAATGTCTGTATCCAAGAATGGGGATGGGGTCGTCTTTTGTTGTCACTGCCATCTGTTCAGAAGACTACGCCAGTTCAGGAGATAGGAGTTAGAGGCCTTAAATGTGTCCTGCACCAACAAGTAAGGACTTTGCTTTTGGAATATAAAACTGCCTGGAAAATTTGGTAAAAGTTTTAGTGAAATTTTCATGGCCCTAGAGAGACTGTTTTTGATTAGATCTAACACCACCTGTAGATAGATTAGATCCCAGCGGCAGGCTAAATTGAACTTAAAAGGGGAAAGGAAACACTTAATGCTTAATAACTTATTTTATTTCTAAATGAAACATACATTTTCCCCCATTTGGGGAGCTTGTGACCACAGAAAGTGGTCATTTTCAAAAGAGGGCAAATAAGTTACTAAATTAAGCATAGTGATTAATAACCTGTATAAATGTATGCATGACACAAAGTAGGAACTCTAAATATTTTTTGAATGAGTAAATAAAATTAATATGTCTTTCAAATACTAAAAAATAAACCATCAAAATTATAAGGAAATAGCATTTTTTGTAGTTTTGTTTGTTTTTGTTTCTTTCGTTTTGTTTTTGTTTTTAATTGGCCTCACTGCATGGCATGTGGGATCTTAGTTCCCTGACCAGGGATCAAACCTGCACCCCCTGCAATGGAAGCTCAGTGTCTTAACCACTGGACCACCAGGGAAGTCCCTGTAGTTTTTTTTAAGTCATCAAAATAATTTCTCTCTCTAAATATCTACGTTACACTAATTAGGCATTTATCTAAAGATAAATTTGGAGAAACAGAACAGTAGTTAGAATGCTTTTAATTAATCAAATGATATAATATCAAATAATCTGATTTTATTTAAGGAAATTGACCAGGTTCTTTGTTGAATTAACTAGTTAATTTATGCAATGAAAATCATCATCATTGTATTTATAAATATAGACCCCACATACTTGGTAATAATTTCACTTAATTGTATGAAAATCCAGGTGCAAACATAAGAATGTACCAAATCTGTTTCTTAAACACAGGCATCCTCTTTTCCTAAAGTTGGATTTTTACATTAACACTACTCTAAATCAGCAAAACAGAATTACTCTGAAAAAAATGCAATCTATAACAAGGAAAAGAGATAACATCATCCAAACGTAAACACTACATTATCAAAATGAGGCAGTGCTACTGTTTCTGGCTGAAGGAAGCATCCCACCCCACCTATGTCCACCTGGAGTCTTTGCTAACCTGTGTCACCTGAAGGCCACCTTTACCCTGCAGGACTTCCAGGGCAACAGCCTAAGCGCCACCTTAAGGCCCTGTTGGCCTCTGGAAGGAAGCTCACTGGAGCCCCTACACCTCCAAAATAGACCCTCTCTCCAGTTTTATCCCCTCCTTTTCTGACACCATGAGAAGCACAGAATAAACTATCACCCTCAAAGAAAAAAATATATAATTTCCCTCTCGGCACAAAGTACATTTCTTTTTACTGTATATCATGTAGTACCTGGTTTACCTCAACTCATGAATCAGTGAATCATAAGTATTTCCCCCTTTTATCAAATACTCTTTGAAAATATAAAAAATATTACATAGAATCAATTTTTAATAAATGCATTATAGTTAAACTATACCCCTATATATTTCATTAAGGTGTTTTCTCTTTTTCTGTGTGGTATAAACAGAACTATGAGAAGTTTTTACAACTCCTATCAGTAGCCAAAGAATATTGCCATTTTGAAGTTCTTGACACATATGACCAAAATGACACTGAGAAGTGTTGGACTAAGTTATCTTAACAGCAGTAAGGCCTATCTTACCAAACCTTCACTGACATGGAGAATTATCATTAAGGAAAAGATTTTTGATCAATTTCTAGTCTTGAAAATGTGCTGTAATTATATGGGTAGATCCTCAAGTAATAATGAATTTAGTCATTATTACATGCTTATTCATCCGTATACCTGTTCCACATTTTTATTGGGACATTCATTATTTTTGCATTGATTTTTAGGGACTATTGGACAAAATATCAAAAATTCATTATCATGGATATTGACATATTTCCTAAACTTGTCATTTGCCTTATACTTTCATATGGTATTTTGCAAATAGTGGAGTTGTAATTTATATGTAGTTGAATATATCAATTACTGTCTGGATAGTTTTTTGTTTGTTTTTATGCTTAGAGACTTCTATCTTGATAATAAATATTCAACAATGTTTTCTTTAACTTGCTAAATTATTTAGAAATTTACATTTAACATTCTGCTGCATCTAAAATATGTATTTGTTTCACCATAAATGCTAGAAGAGTATACTTTTAGTTTGCCAAATTAAAAAAATTTCTTTTTTTGTACCATTTACTGAATAATTTCTCCATTCTTCACTGATTTTTTTTTAAATTAGGCTTCAGAAACCAAATACTGTATATACATACTAACATACATACACACACATTCGATTCCATCGTATCAATTTGACTAATGCCATATCAAATTTTCTGTTCTTGAGACACATTATTTAACTTTATACTACATATTTAAATGCAAGTTCATATAGAAAGCTTATTTATACATTTATCTGCTAAAATTAACTTGTATTTTTCTTAATGAATCAATAAAAGAATTGAGGGAGAAATGTCTTTATATGTTTGAGTCAAACAATCCAGAAACATAATGTGATTTCTTCCAGTCTTTTGTCTTTGGGTTAAGATTTATAATTTGTTCTTATGATTCTGTACATTTCTTATTAAATTTAAGGGTAACCTTCAAAATTGAAGACGCTATTATTTTTGTTATTTTTTTGTATTCCCTGTAACTTGATTGGTCAACTTGAACTGCAAGGTAATTTCTGCAGATATCCCTAGCCATTGCATGGCATTGAACGGTGGAGCAATACTGCACACCTTTCAAGATACTGTCTCTGGAATCCAATGTGTCTGAATTTGAAAACATATCACTTACTGCCTGTGTGAACTTGGATGAGATAAGTTCTTTTTACCTCTGTTTCCTTGTCTAATACATGGAGTTATTAACAGAAAATGTTTCCTTTGTTTCTGGCGAAATATAAATAAATTAATAACACTAAAATGTTTATAACAGTGCCAAACAATTGAAAGTGCTCAATTGTAAAATCCCTAATTTTTTTAACATCTTTATTGGAGCATAATTGCTTTACAATGGTGTGTTAGTTTCTGCTTTATAACAAAGTGAATCAGCTATACATATACATATATCCCCATATGTCTTCCCTCTTGCATCTCCCTCCCACACTCCCTATCCCACCCTTCTAGATGGTCACAAAGCACCGAGCTGATCTCCATGTGCTATATGGCTGCTTCCCACTAACTATCTATTTTACATTTGGTAGTGTATATATGTCCATGCCACTCTCTCACTTCGTCCCAGCTTACCCTTCCCCCTCCCCGTGTCCTCAAGTCCATTATCTATATCTGCGTCTTTATTCCTGTCCTGCCCCTAGGTTCTTCAGAACCATTTTTTTCCTTAGATTCCATATATATGTGTTAGCATGCAGTATTTGTTTTTCTCTTTCTGACTTACTTCACTCTGTAAGTGCTCAACTGTTAAGATGTTAGCTTTATTAGTAGTAGTATATCTTACTGCTGAAATATAATGAAACTATCGTTATAATAGATAAGTTAGTATGACGAAGAAATGAAGCAGTGATACAGTCAATGTGTTTGAGATGAGTAGAATTAATTAACAAGTCATTGAAACATCAGATACAGTGAGCCATCCAGAATTTTATCACTCCTGTCATGACAAGCAAGAACATCATTTGATTGTGGAGAAAAGATTTATGACTGCTAAAGGAGTATAAACTCTAGTGACAATATTTTAGTAAGGTTAAAAATGTTTATTAAGATTATAATGACTTTCTCACTATTAATATGTTTCTATGCTATTTTTAAATGTAAATTACATGAGTTCTAAATATCACATCAATTTATTAAAACCAATGTTTTAAGTGTCTTCATAGGTTTTATTTTATTGAAAAATATCATTTGGAGTAATGACACAAACAGCTAAATTTTGAGGTGAAGTAAACTGGCATTTATCATTTTATTCATTAATAATAAAATTATTCAATCCTGGTTCTAGAAGAATAGTGGATTAAGACATTTACACATATTTTAGCTAAAAATGCCTGACTTGCTGAATCAAATATAGCAATTAATATAGTAAATCAATGAAATATCAGGAACAGTTAGAAACTGCTACTTTGATAGAAATAAAAAATAAAATAAAGTTAAAATGTGGTAAGCCCAGGAACTGCTGTTGAAACTGCAGTTTCAAACTGTCATAGCAGAGGTGGTAGAGTGATCATCAGACCATGTTGTATAAGGGCTTGGGTGTTTACATACACAAGCACAGGTTAAAAGACTTTTGGTCAGAACCAAACAGGAAGCAGGATATGAAACTGCATAATCTAGAACCCTTAAAAGATTGTAATATCAAGAAAGGAAGAACCAGAAAATATCTGCCTATTGTTACAGGCAAAAGACAAAAAGTTGTTTCTCCCTGGCTTGTGGGAAAGTGGGTGGGGGGTAGAGGTGTGGGTATCTCCCTTAAGAAACAAAAACTGAGTTTCAGAATCTTTGTGGTTGAAGAATCTCCAGGATGAGGAAACAACATTAAAAGTCATCCCAGGATGGTATTGTCAGGGGAGCTCTTGGCTGAAGCAAGCACAGAAACTTCAGGAAAAGACAAAATGAGTCCAGAGAAGGATTCAAAAATAAGTGAATAAATAAATCAAGTCATATCCTTACACATTTAGTAAAACTACAAGACAATAATAAGAAAAAAGTATTAACAAAAAATAAGAAAAAACACCAGATTTTCAACAAAGGAACAATTATTGAGCTTAATTTTAGGAATCTTTACCTCAAATATAGTCCAAAGAAATAGAATGATATCATCAAAATAACCAGTAAAAATGTGTCAACTTAAATTTCTATATCTCATTTAGTTAACATGTAAGCTCTATATAAGGTAAAAACATTTTTTTTAAAAAATAATGTTTTGTCAGTCATATACCCATAGAAAAGTGAAAATGAATCCAAATGAAAGAAAGGAATGCTTGAAATGATATTGTGCAAATTACTTGTTAAGTATATGAGTAAATCTGAGCAATCAAAAACTGTAAAAAACAAGTAATCATAATAACTACCAACTTGGGAGTAAATGGAGATAAATAAAATAGGACTGAGTTGATTAAAAATAAACGACTCTAACTTTGTTATTCAGAAGGAAGGTAGTAGAGATGGTGATTCAATTAAGAAATTTCCAAAGTCAAAGATAGCTGTGAAAATGTAAACATACTTATTGCAAAAATAAATACACAAAGTTTAAATGCCAAGCAGTAGAGGAAATAATAGAAAATGAAACAAACATTGTAAATTAAATAGGCAAAAAGGGAAATAAGAGAAAAGGTATATCAAATTCAAAGTTCAAAATAAGATGTTAGAAATTCATCTATATAAGTATGTATAATAATACATGCTATTTATAATATATAATCATAATATGTAGCAGTGTATATTAGGCATAATATATACTTGGAGATAAAGAATAGAATAGAGTATAAAATATTGAATATAGAAAACTATATATACAGACATTTTTTGTATATGTGTATATAAACCATTGTATATTTATATGTGTATGCAAATTGGTGACAAAGAGAAGAATTACTTAGATAATTTCTGTGATTCCACAGAAAGATAAAACTGCTCTGAACCTGTATATTGCTAAAATTAAATATCAACGTTATAAAGCAAACATTTCAACACTGACAAGTGGAAACTGAAAATTTCACAATCAGATTTGAGCATTTTAATAGATGCCATTCACAACAAATAAAGAAAATTGACAAAACTGAGCAAGAATACAAAATATTTCAGTAACATAATTAACAAATCTGATCTAGAGGACATATGTAGAAACTTGGACTAAAAATTAGGAAAACAATTTTTTAACCATACATGGAATATTTAGAAACATTGACAATGTATTAAAACACAAATGAGGTCTCAGCACAGACTAAATGAATGAGCTTAACAGAATATGATCTTTTATCTCAATGGTATTATTAGAACTCAATAATGAAAAGGTAAGACAACACTTTACTTTTAGAAATTTTAAAATATAGCCCAAAATAATTTATAGAAGAAAATTCATAAATAATTAGACACATGACTACATATACCATTTCAGTATTTCTAGGATGCAACTAGATTTGTGTATTAGAAAGTAAGGAACACTGAATATTAATGTATATAGTTTAAAAAGTTGCAAAAAGAACAACATGATAAATTGATAGAAAGGCATGGAAGGAGATTAATATGTGAAAATCAAAGCTGTTTTTTTAATAAATGGAATTCAATAGGAAAGTCTCTGGGATGATTGATCAAAAAAGAGGAAGGAAGTTACAAATAATATATAGAATAGTAGAAATTTAAAGTACAAAATAATATTATAAATCAGTTGTATGATACTGAGTTGAAACTAACATAATGTTATATGCCAATTATATCTCAATACAAAAAAAGAAAAAAAAGTTGAAATCTTAAAAAGAGTTGTCACAGAAAATGCAATTATGTAAATTGACTTGATAGGGAAAAATAAAAACAATAATGACCTTTAAGTATTTGTACACATGAACTACACATGATTTTTTAAAAGGATTCTACCAAATTTTCCAGAAGTAGGTAATCTACATGATATAAATTGTTCCAAATAATGGAAGAATAGGGAACTCTTTTACTCATAAGTTAAGAATAATATGAATAACAAAGTCAGAGAAGTAGAAGAAAAAACTGTATGAGAATAAAACTATAGACCAATTTCAACTATGAATACTGATATCACAAAAATCTAAACATAAATCGTCCTTAAAATAAAACCTCATGTACAAACACACAGATGCCCACCCCTTCTTTTTATAATGAATAATGTGCTGGAAGTTCCAACCAGTGTACAAAGCCAAGAAAAATATAGAGAGACAAAAATCACACTTTCGTTATTAACAATTATATTGTCACCTAGAAAACAACTCATGCTATGGGTACATATTTTCTTTATTCTTTTTTTAAAAAAATATTTATTTACCTATTTATTTGGCTGCGCGAGGTCTTCAGCTTGCAGTACACGGGATCTTTGTTGCAGCATGCGGGATCTTTTAGTTGCGGCATGCAGGCTTTTAGTTGTGGCATGTGGGATCTAGTTCCCTGACCAGGGATAGAACCCGGGCTCCCTGCATTGGGAGAGCAGAGTCTGAACTGCTGCACTACCAGGGAGGTCCCTTTTTTTTTTTTTAATTTAATTTTTATGTTGGAATTTAGTTGACTTACAATGTTGTGTTAGTTTCAGGTGTACAGCAAAGTGATTCAGTTATACATATATACATATCCATTCTTTTTCAGTTTCTTCTCCCATATGGGTTATTACAGAATATTGAATATAGTTCACTGTGTTATACAGTAGGTCCTTGTTGTTTATCTATTTTATATATGGTAGTGTGTATATGTTAATGTCAAACTCCTAATTTATCCCTACCCCCAAACTTTCCCCTTTGGTAACCTTAAGTTTGTTTTCAGAAGTCTGTGAGTCTGTTTCTATACTGTAAATAAGTTAATTTGTATCATTTTTTGATTCTACATATAATGATATCATATGATATTTGTCTTTCTCTGACTTACTTCATTTAGTATAATAACGATGTTCAGGAAGTTTGCTGCTTATAAGAAAAATATTACAAAAAGCAAAAATGATCAAATATATTCAAATTGTAGGATCCATACTGTCATGATTTGGGTCCTCGTGTTATAAAAATCCCAAGAAAGAATTGCTGTTCTTTAATCTTTAAGTAAACTGTTATTCATTTAAATATCTTTCTTTATATTTTCTATTATTATTTATGACATTGTTAGTCCTGTTTAGATTGTGATACTCTTGTTTTTCAAACAAAATATTCCGTGGTTTTTTTTCCACATCTTTATTGGAGTATAAACGCTTTACAATGTTGTGTTAGTTTCTGCTGTACAACATAGTGAATCAGCTATATGTATACATATATCCTCATATCCATCCCCTCCCTCGTGAGCCTCCCTCCCACCCTCCCTATCCCATCCTTCTAGGTTGTCACAAAATATCAAGTTGATCTCCTTGTGCTATGCAGCAGCTTCCCACCAGCCATCCATTTTACAATTGTTAGTGTATATATATCAATGCTACTCTCTCACTTCATCCCAGCTTCCCCTCCCCCACCCCATGCCCTCAAGTCCTTCCCTCCCACTAGGTTCATCAGTACCACTTTTTAAAATTCCATATATATGTGTTAGCATACGGTATTTTTCTCTTTCTGACTTACTTCACTCTGTATGACAGATTCTATGTCCATCCACCTCACTACAAATAACTCAATTTCATTCCTTTTTATGGCTGAGTAATATTCCATTGTATATATGTGCCACATCTTCTTTATCCATTCTTCTGTTGATGGACATTTAGGTTGCTTCCATATCCTGGCTATTAATAGTACTGCAATGTCATGAAAACTAAAAATTCAAACTAAATTAGAGTGCATATTTTTACAGTAAACCATGAGAATTGACAGCATTTGTTATTGATTCTGTGTTAAATGCATTTACACTTGTAAACTTTGTTAAAATAATGTCATAACTCTATTTACTAAGCATGCCAAGAATAATCTTGAGCTAGGATTTATTTCTTAATTTGGGTTAATCTTAGATTCTTACGTTGTTTCCATCTTTAAAATCAATTTGAAAACACTGAAATCTTATCAGTTTCTTTATTAAAATGTTTTATAAAACACACATAACATAAAATTTACCATATTAACAATTTTTAAGTGTACAGTACAGTTGTGTTAACTATATGCACATCCTTAAACAACAAAATCTTACCAGTTTTAAAAACCACTTTTTTGCAGCAGTTGCTAACCTACTGTGTCACAGGTGAGTTTAATTATATTTCAAGTAGAACTTGTCAACTGGATTCCTAATATTTTTTGTAGATGTAGTCTTCAAGTCTGTTTTTTCCTCTTCAGGGTTAAAGGTTTATGGCTATAATGAAATCACCTTAAGTTCTTCAGTGAATATGCCTCTTTGCTTACATCATTTTTTAAACAGTCTTCTCCATTTGACTGGAGGGCTACTTGACTTTATTTTCCCAGTAAAACTGGTAAGCTGCAAAATATATGTATGAAAAATACATTATTTAAAATACCTCATTTAAATATGTCCACAGACACAATAATCCCACCAAAGAAATTCATCATATCAGTAATTGATCAATAAAAATTAAAAATATATTCAGAAATACAATTGTAGTGGTTATAAAATATAATGTATTTAGGTTAGTGAGACTATTCTCTTCCATAAATAGTTTTATATTAATATTTATACTTTTATATCAGCAATAAAAATTAAAAATAGTATAACATTAAAATTTTTTCTTGCCAGGTCATTTGATGTTCTTTGGTTCGTATAAGAGTGACTCTTACACTATGCAAAAATGAGTCTGTTCTAGGAGATTCTAAAAAGTCCTTGGCCTTTTGGCTACAGGTACATGTACTCACAGCTATGAAAACTAAAATCTAAAGTCGTCTCTTAATTTCGATATTTTTGAAGTTGTGGTGAATGCAAAGGGGCTTATGCAATGCAGTTATCTATTCTTATTGGATTAATGTTTGCTGTTATAACCAGGGCCCACTTCATGTACTATGTAGACAATCTGACTCATATTGTTTGGGTCTGCAGCTTGTTCGACTAGGAAGACAAGATACTGGGCATTGGAGAGTGCTGAGCTTAAATTCTAGGACTGGATTTGGTATTTCGATTCTGTGTCTTTTGGCAAGTAATTTAAAGTCTGAACCCTAGTTTTATTAAAGTAAACTGTGAATAATAATGTCTACTTTCCAAGACTATTGTATGGGTTAACTAAGATAATGTATGAAGTTATTGTTTGTGTTTGAGATGGGAAGCATGGCTGTAGGAACTCAAAACTCTTTTTTACTGCTTGATTTCCAAAGCAGTGATTGAGAGAAACATTCAGAAGGAAAGAAAATAGTATGTCAGTGCAATATATAAAATATTCTTAGATGTATTTTTTAGTTTCCAAGCATGTCTTGACATTGTTATGTTCACAAAGAATTAAACGAAGATACTAGTTGGCAGAGATAATATCTCATTAAAAGTCTTTTTGTTTTTTTTGAACTTTTTTCTCTTTAAAATTTAAAAAAATTTTTGTATATCTTTATTGGAGTTAATTGCTTTACAATGTTGTGTTAGTTTCTGCTATACAACAAAGTGAGTCAGATATATCTATACATATACCCCCATATACCCTCCCTCTTGAGCTCCCCTCCCATCCTCCCTCTCCCAGCCCTGTAGGTGGTCACAAAGCACTGAGCTTATCTCCCTGTGCTATGCGGCTGCTTCCCACTAACTATTTTACATTTGGTAGTGTATATATGTCCATTCCACTCTCTCACTTCGTCCCAGCTTACTCTTCCCCCTCCCCGTGTCCTCAAGTCCATTCTCTACGTCTGTGTCTTTATTCCTGCCCTGCCACTAGGTCCATCAGTATCACTTTTCTAAATTCCATATGTACGCATTAGCATACAGTATTTGTTTTTCTCTTTCTGAAAAGTCTTCTAACTTTTAAACAATTCAAATATAAGCAGCTCATGTGGAGTAACTCGAATGTTCATGTCTAATTGTGTATGATGTGTGACATTAAGGTAGAAATGGTTTGAGATCAAAGTAGGGATCTTTGATGGAAATAGGTTGTTAGAGAAAACCTGGTGTTATAAAATTCCTTTCAATTTTATACTATAGTTTTACTGATGGATTAAATAGAAAAATTATAATTTAAAAATAACTAAAAGATACCTGGAAGGTTGAGAAAAAATAATTTTCATGGCAGTATAGTCCCACTCCAGATTTTTGGAAAGATATTACCACATTTTGGTTTAAAATGGTTTATTTACCTTTAAGTGATAGCATGCTTCTCAAAAAAATATTGCCTATAGCTTTAACTCATTGCTCCTTTTGCTTTTGAAATTTGTTGTTGAAAGAAAGTTGGCATAAAGGAGAAAGTTACTATTTGTATGGCAATTTTCAGTCTGTAAAGCACATAAAAATAAGAATGAATTAAGTAAATTTCTGGAGGAAATCATGGGAATAGAATTTTCCTATATTTAATGTGGCAGTGAATGATCTAATTATGTCCATTAACAATCAGCTGATTAGTATGTTGTCCCTATAATGACAGTGTCCTAATCAATGGTACATTTAGTGTCAGGATTAGTCAAGTCAGGGAACAAAGAGGAAGCACGTAACTACTTTGATCTTTTCAGGATCGACAGGAATTTAACAGGCTTTAACCCATAATAGTGATAGCAGCTTTTAATTGAATGGACCCTTAAAAATAGGACAGAATCTTTCATTTAAATACATTGTAGTCTTTCAGATGGTTGATAGGCCTTTTATTATATGCTATATACAAGAAGAAAGCTGTTTTTGTTGGTTTTTTTTTGCGGGACGCGGGCCTCTCACTGCTGTGGCCTCTCCCGTTGCGGAGCACAGGCTCCGGACGCGCAGGCTCAGCGGCGATGGCTCACGGGCCCAGCCGCTCCGCGGCATGTGGGATCCTCCCGGACCGGGGCACGCACCCGTATCCCCTGCACCGGCAGGTGGACTCCCAACCACCGCGCCACCAGGGAAGCCCGAAAGCTGATATTTTATTGAAGAAAATAAGATGAAAACTATAGAAGAAAATAGGAAAAAAATTGGAAAAAAATTTAAAAGGGGGAAAATTTTAATTAACTGAATGGAAACAATAGACAAAAAGTCTAAAGTCTCCTTTAGACTCTTTAGGGTGCTCAAAATTTATATTTTTGAGCTTTTTATTTCAGCATTAACATCTTGTCTATGGAATTCAGTTCACTTTTTATCTCTGAGGAGGACGTCTTTTTAAAAAAAATAAATTAATTGTGACTGCATTATAGGGGCACAAATTAATTTTTAGAGGAAAAGGCCAAAAGAAAAGATTGTATTTGCTTAAAATGGAACATTATTAGCTGCAGAAAAGCAGCTTGCTTTTAAAAACCAGACCAGTGCAGCAATTGTAAGCTCTATTGATTATTCCTATTTGCAAGAGTGATCATTAGTAAATGTTTTGGCCCAGAGATTCAAATTATAGAGCTTGGTGCTGAGCAATCTGGCATGATTTACTGTGGAAGGCAACAGGGGATGAGGCTTTCAACAGTGTGGCAGCTGGAAATTGGAAAACCATTACAGTCAAGAAATGCAAAAATGTGACTTCTTTGATAATCATAACTTGCCTACAGCTCCAGACTGTGGTAATGAAGGAAATTCCGCATGAAAAGATTATGGCTTCAGTTTTTCAAACAAATATTTTTTTCTGTAAAAGTTTCTATTCATATTCATACATGTGAATACACATATATCTGAGAAATCTCTATATCTACACATACCCATGTGAATAATGTAGCAAATTTAAGTTTTTTTCCATTTCACTGAACAATCATTCTTGTTTATTGTAATAACAAAATCAATTATGTTAGCAATTCAAAATGTGAAATTGAAAATGTCATGTATAAATATCTTTCACAAGTATCCTTCTCTCATCAACAGAAGAAGAAGCATACTACTGTTGCTATTACTAACACAACTACTACAAATAAAACTAACTAGTAAGAGCCACAAATAGAACACATATTGATCTCTCAGAAGATACAGTATTGCACTATTTCCCATTATATATAAAAATAAAATTTTAAAAGAATTGTGAAAACTGATTGTGTACCTAAGCATAGTGATGCTAATTATAATCACTAATGTTCTATTATTATATGTAGTTTTTACTTTTTGAGATATGGTAACTCTAACAGCATTATAAATAATGTAATACTTATACAACTGAAAGAAAGTAGAAGATATACTTTATAATTGAGCTAAGAACAAGTGATATATTGGTTACATTAGGGGGCAGAAAATGTGGTAACTGATAAGTTATGGTCAATTATTTTAAGAGTTAATTGTTTATTTTTTCCCCCTGGCTGGCTTATTATTTTGTTCTAGGTTATTTGAGCCTTCATTTTAAGAAAATGGGCCTTAACATATAATCATACCTATACTAACTTTCTATTGTTTACTTTTCATAATTTTGGTTCACAAATGTTATCCCTAAATACTATAACACTATTTGTTATTAGTTCTGTACTTTATTTCTAAGAAATTGATGTATATATAGGTTTTAATAGAAAGTCTTAAAGTTTTTCTAAAGACTACTTAGTATATATTTTTGTAATTCTATGCCAGTTTGATTATTTCTTCTCTATGAAGAACAAATTCAATTTTATATGTATTTTTAATTAAAAAAGAGAAAGCTATAATCCTCAAAATATTATTCTTTACCATCTTTTCTCTGATAGCAGCCATTGGCTGCTATGTTCTCTGAATCAGCATATACCAACACTACTCATCATTTGGTTGTTGGTGTTTCCCTTGTCACCATAGGTAAATGTACCTCTTATTTAATAGATGAATTAATCATTGCTAAACTAGCAACTTATTTTAATCTTTTCTACCCATCGTATTTTCTTTCGAGTTAGGGAGGTAGGATAGTCTGACAAACACTCTATTAGTATCAGAAAGAGCAAAATATCCACAGATATTCTGAGATAGGATTCCTTCTTTATAATTATTGGATTTAAAGCTTTAGGTGCATTCTATATTTAGATTAAATTGTGACTCCTCAAGATGAAAGGATTTGGGGCATTGCAGATGAAATAAAATGCATTTAAAATACATCCTTACTTCTCTTTCTGTACCTTTTCTTATTCTCACGTATTCTGAATGATGCTGCTGAGGATAAACCTGGAGCAATGATTAAATAGATGCAAAATAAGGACTCATTGGAAGGATTCCCAGGAAGGTCACAAAATGTAGAGTATGGATGATCCATGAACCTGAACATGGATTTCATGATGGGGAAGGTAGAATCCAGGAATTTCTTGAGTGTTGTGTAGAAGGAAATACAAGAGCAGTAGTCAGAAAAGTATACCTCAGGATACACCCACCTTGTATTTTATTTATTGCCATCTGTTTCCTATTTAGAAAAGAGAGCTATGACAACATAGGTTATAGGTAATTTCGCCATAAGCATCTTTGCCATAGACATTTTTGTTGCATAACTAATGAGCCATTAGGCAAATTTACCATAAACAGAAAGAACAAAAAAATAAAAGAGGGACATTAATAAAATAAGAAAGGACATAATGAAACATGAAAATGAATGACAAAATTAAAAAGACTTTATTGCAAAATACAAATATTTCAATACATTTAGAATAAGTGTAGATTCATGACAATATTTTGCAAATAACTGATTTTACTTTGTGGCTTGTAACTAAGCACTTGTCTTTGAAGTCTTTGGTTCGTAATGTTACACATTTTTTTGCTTGCTGATTCTCCTCCTCAGTTGGCATCACACTTTCTTTCTAATTAAAATTCCTTCCTTCATTAAGAGAGGTATCAGTTTCTGAATACTAGGGTGCATATTTTACTATGGCATTGTGAAAGCCTTCCACACTGTAGTTTGTTCTTAGCATTTTGTCACATGTCCATCGATAGAGGGTCTAAAGTTCTATAGGAAATAATGTGGGTTCAACTCTGCACCTTCAAGGCCCGCTACCTCTTTCTCTTCCAATGTAGTGAGTTTCAAAAAAAAAAAAAAAAAAAGACTCCGGGGGCAAATTATCGCCATCTGTCAGCTCCATAAAGCCATCAGTAGCATTGCTGACAATAACCAGTTGAAGCCAAACTATCAACCAGTTATTGTGTCTTTTATGACAAAATTGCCTTGTAGCCAATTAAGTATGTGACAAAAATTGTTTACAGCAAAAATGCTTGCAGCAAAGATGACTGTGGCAAAGATGCTTAAATACTGGACATGACAAAAAAGACACATGTTCTTTTCCCTTGCCTTGCTTTCTGGCACTTATGGTTATCATCCCAGAATCCCATATCTCTGAAGTCTCTGCAAGAAACCTTGAGGTTTTCATCAGACTCCTATTATAACGTTTTATCAGTACAGAACAGCTTGTTTGTTCCTGATTATGTGTCCCGTAAGCCCCAGCTTGTGTAGCTCATACTCACGCAGTGATTTGTACTTAAGGCTGTTGAGGAAATGATGCAAGTGTGTGATTTGGGGACTGGGAAAATGACCCTCCTTTTCAAGCCTGATAATAACCCCAACCCTGAGGTTTAAAGGATTTGTGCTGTAACAACTATAAAGGAAGAGACAGGACTGTTATTTTTATTATTTTTATTAAAGGAGCATCCTGGAAACATATGTTAGAAAATATATAATATCTTAGTTGTGAGAGAAATAAAATTAGTAAATGTTGAGACTGTCAACTGTGTCTGTTAAGTAAAAAAAGGAATTCCATGATGCACACAGGAAAATCAGCTTCATTTAGTCTTAGATCAATTTCAACAGGATCACAAAATATGTCTTCCATCTGAATCTTTTCTCTTAAGAAAAAGTTTTTCATGTTTTCTAAAGAGAACTAAGGAAACTCAGAAATGTCACCTTATATTTTAAAGGTTGAATGGGGTGTCTGACCTCCAAGTCAGATAGGTTGGCAAAAGGGTGTGGGACTGCTGAAAAGAGTTTTTAGACCCCAGATTTTCAATTGTGAATAGTCTTTGCCTCATTGGCTCATTGTATTAAAATGAGAGTATGCTGCATATGTCATTTAGTACATAGCATGACACACAAAATGCCTGACTATGTTTTCTTCTAATTTCCCATAATCTCTCCTTTTCTGCTTCCAAGCCAAATGCTTGCAAAACCACATTAAGGAAGATAGGCATTTGCATATAAACAAGAGAACATCTACATATGACATAAAAATAGTAAAGTTAAGGCAACTCTGCCTGTTTAGGTTTTATCCATTCTCTGACCCCTGTCAATCTTTCCTCTGATTATACACACACACACCACTCAGTTGAGAACTCCATGGCATCATTCTTATCTTCTTAAAATTACTTATTGCACACCCTTCAAATAGTTATTGTAAGGTCATTGAATTGATCCACTCTGGAAGCTACAAGTACCTAGGAACCCATTCATTATGGAGTTGCTCTTATACTATATAGAGCCTAAAGGTTAAGACAGTTTTCTTGGAAGCATGTTTATATCCTAAAAATTTGTTTTCTTTCATTTAAAAGTTATTATTACTTTACTATATATGAAAAAAATAATTTATTAAGGAATTTGGGCCAATAAGTATTGAGACATATAGCTACAGAGGGATAGAAGTAGAGTTAGGAAAAAGGGGAGAGCTTCAGTTATCAGGTTTTGCTAGCTAGAAGAATAAAGTAATTGCCTGAAACTGACACATCATTCTCTTAATTGGATGTGATTTTGATTTGTACATTTCAGTTTGTGTTCAGGAGAGAAGGCACTTTTTTCCCTGAGACTGAAAATAGTTCCTATAAACATGGGAGAATGTTAAACACATCCTTTAAATAAATCTTGTGGAGTTGTGATTTTTCATAGAAGAGACTATGCTAGATATTAATTTTTTTTAAATAAACTGTATTTAAATAATTATTAAAGAGTGTATATTATACCCATAAAAATAACTCTAAAGAAAACTAAATTAGAAAATAACTTGTTAGAATTAGAGAATTCTTGAAACTATGGCTATATGGAGAAAATACCTCTGTTTCACTTGGGGCATTTGAGAAGTGGAAGGATCTCCAGATACATTGTGAATGCAGATTTTCTTTTCTCAGTGGGAGATAAGAATAAATTGGCTCAACCATGTATAGAGAATTTTTTACATAATGTGAATGATAGAGTATTTAGATTGGATAGCCATTAAGCATAAAGACGAATGACCAAGGGAATTTGTTAAGTACTCTTTAAATAACTTTTTAAAATCTTTTCTATTAAATGTATATCCTTCTTAGGAAAAACTATTGAAGAAATTGAATTAAAAAACTTTTTATATGCCCTGAATAGATCAAATACATATCTTTTTTTAATGCCCATGCCCTATTACCACAGATAGAGAAACTGTGTTGCAATTTCAATAGTTTAATCATACATTAATAGATATTTAATTCATGCACACATAAGCAGATCTACAACAGGGCTATATTAGGGTTGAAATCCCTCACTGAATAAGACTATATATACATTTTCAACAGGTCACCCTGACCTCAAAACACTGGAAAACTCTGTCTCCCTGTTTTTCGGGTACCTTTAAGAATCATTTGGTTAATATAAATATACACAAATTGACATTTTTAAAAACATTTTATTGGAGTATAATTGCTTTACAATGGTGTGTTAGTTTCTGCTTTAAAACAAAAGTGAATCAGCTATACATATGCATATATCCCCATATCTCCTCCCTGTTGCATTTCCCTCCCACCCTCCCTACCCCACCCTTCTAGGTGGTCACAAAGTACTGAGCGGATCTCCCTGTGCTATGTGGCTCCTTCCCACTAGCTACAAATGAATATGGTAGTCAACTATCAAGAAAGTGGATTTACTGTTGAAAATTATGTTTCCATTAATGTTTTTACTGTTTTTTTTTTTAACTTGGTATTTTGAAGCCATCACGATTCAGTTATCAGCATAAGAAATCATTGTTTTATGGTTGTTCAACTAATAGGCTTACTAAGTTCCTTATTTAGTATTTTAAAATACTGACTGGAATGCAGAAGAACCTTGGAATAAGACATAAATATGGCTTACAGGAATCAAGTTCTTGGTCTTTTTCTCTGAGGTTTCCCTAAAATCAATCCTGTGTATGGAACAGGGTTATGGCCTTGGGTTTACTCTTAGCAGCAGAGACTTGTTGAACTCCATCTCTCCTTCCATCTTTCACTCATCTCTCCTCATGCTATACTGACGGATTTGACATTCATAGACCTAGAAGGTTCATATAGGTGTATTTCACATTAAAACAATTTTCTCTCTAGAAATAGATTTAATGAAATTCCTAACCCTATGCTTCCCAATCCATCTAATTCTCAGCTAAGACATTCAACCTACATACTTGTTGGTGTGCCTGACTGCAATCTTAGTACTCTAATGATTTTTCTGTATGTTGATTTAATATCCCTCAGAGGAAATTAATTACATCTCCTTTTAAAAATTGAATAGAGTAAAAAAACAGTCAAATAGATTTCTTGAATCACTATTAATGTATTGCAAGCAATTTGTGTTTTAATGAATTCAATTTTGTAACTACTAGGAATAGAGAAAGATAATACAGAAATCTGGGCAGTTCTTAAGCAAGGTAGACGTGTTTAAGGAAAGCTTCTTATATCTGTAGACCTGAAAGGAAACATTGCATGTTAGTAGCTTTATACTTCAGAATTTGATTTTGTATTGATTAAATTCTATATTTACTCCATGGCCATAGAATCATGGCTAATATATAATGTCCTTAACCTTGAAGCAGAAAATAATATAACTAGGCAAAACAGTGCATTAGTTGTCTCTTCTGATGCAGCTTCATACAGAAATGAGTGAATCAATATATTATAAGCCATATTGGTCACTGAGACTGCAGGGCATCATGTGGTATTTCAACAGGGCAGTTTCCATTAATGTCAATGGAACTTATGATGCTTAAATTTCAGAATATGATTTAGAAGTATACTTTGCAGAGAGTATATTTTAAGAAGATGCAGTAAGCCACACACACACACACACACACACACACACACACACATAAACACATACACAAATGTCAGCTTTGTGTTAGAGTTTAAATTAAACAATTGTGTGACATCTAGTAAACTGTAATTTTACTTTCTAATTTTTTTAGCTCAAAAACTCAGTGGATTGTGACAATGACTAGTAAACAACACAGAGTAACAGTAGGTAGATACAAATTTGTGCTAAGAACAAATCCTGGTCAAAATCATTATGTAGAAGTAATTGACAACTATCACTACAATGGTATCTACTGTTAACTTTGAGTCCATCTTCACTGTTTCTAGTAACTTCAGGTTATCAGCCAGTTATGTGACATCTTGGGATCTGTCTCTACTCACACTGAAGCCCTCATTCTCTGCTCATCTACACACATCTGAGCCAGATCATGCACTTTCCTAGAGACATTGGTATCAGAATGCCAAGGTTCAGATCCCAACTCTGACACAATGTAACTCTGTCATATTAAGCAATTTATTTATTCTCTTTGCCCAAATTTTCTTATTTGAAAAAGTGCAATAGTAGTTCCTGCAGTCCAGGCAGAGAATTAAATGAATTAACACATAATGTGGTTAAAATAGTGCCTGGATTTGCTTATTATTATTATTAATGTTATACCATTACTTCTCGTCTCCCTCCTGCTGCTGCTTCTGCCACTATTACTACACAAAGGTATGTAGTAATAATGGGTTTAGTCTCTTTGTGAGATGAAGTTTCATCTTTGAAGTAAATTGTGTTTGATATTTCTTATCTATTTTGTCACTGCTAAACTTCAAGTGGATACTGTTGGAGAGAAAGAAATTTTTCTCTACACTTCTAGGTTCTTCTGGCTAGTCTAAAAATTAAATTGACATGCAACAGATTAATAGAAGAAAATCAAACAAAAGTTTAATAACAGGTATACATGTGAGAGACTCAGGATAACTGGGTAACTCACCAAAAAGGCCAAAACCCTACACCTTAAATACCATCTTTAGGTAAAGACAAAAGTGGATGTTGAAGGTAGTGGTTTGGGACTTCAAAGGGGAGGAAGGCAACTGACATGGAGATGGAAAAGAAATTGTTTGGTAAACCAGTGTTTGGGGGTCTTGCAGAGGCAATGGGACACAGAGTGGAATCTGAATTCTAGGCCCTGCCAAGTGTCCCCCACCACACCTCACCCATATTCTTTGCAGATATCTCTGGTTATAGCTCTGTTCCTGGAATAGGACCTCTATCTAAATTCTTTTAAGAATTTAGGGAAAAGTCAAAGTTTCTCTCTGAGTTTTTTGGGCTCTGATTGTTTTCAGCTCAAAATAATTCACATGCCAAAGAAACATTTTTGCATGGCAAATTTTACTCTCCTACAATACCAAAATGCTGGATGTGAGGCTACTCCCAATACAGTTAAGCTTAGGAATGATTTTCCAATGCTGATGCCTCAAAATACTTCTGAATATTTCTGTGAAAACCTTTTAATGTCCCCCCCCAACATATTTCTTGTGATTATGGTTGGAAAAATGTATAAACCTTCTTAGTTTTATTCACAATAAGATTATCTTTTGTTTGATTGTTATCAGGAACAGACCGCCCAATTATTCTGAAACCACTTAGATTAACATGATGTCTAATGTTCTAGTATCCAACAGAGGCAGTTAGTACCTACTGGCTGCTGGGATTTTCTTGTTTACTTTCCAATAATTTAAATGGACATAACATAAACGTATGGTTGTGGAACTCAGAACAAGGAATGATACTGGGCTTGGAAACCCCTCTGAAATATCTCACCTGAGCTGTAGAGACAGAGGTTACTAGATCAGCTGCCTTGACTACGGTTGTCCCCAAATACAGAAAATCTGGTAGCAATGACTGTGTAATTCTCAAATATCCAGCTGCTTCAAGCTTTTGTAAAATAATTGAAGAACATACACACCATCAGTCCTTCCTTTGACTTCTCTCTTTGCCAAAAATGTAGAAGTATCACCTCTGCATAGAACCAAGTTACTTTATTTTTGTGGTTCTTTTTCCCCTGATGGTTATTCTCTTCGTCATTACAACCATGTCCCTAAGTGTTAAAACTGAGGAAATAACACTGTTACTTATTGACTCTTAACACCAGAGAGAGGTGTTACATGTACAGAGGACATTTCTACTGGTCTGAAAAATATATCTATCATCATTCCAATCCTTTCTACTCTCCACTTACTATCCTAGACACTTTTAAGTCATTGGGGCTCACTTTGCTTATCCAAGGCACTCTGCCCCTTTGATTCCCTGGAATTCTATATAACATTCCCTAATCACCTCAGTGGACAGAACAGTTGAATACGTCCTCATTGGCCTCAATCATGGCTTTGAATGGAGGAGAGGGAAAATCATTTCTTTGCTGATTTCACGGGGCCTTTAGCTTTCCTCCCATGTTCGCCTGTTGCATAGATTTTAATACATTACAGTAAGAGTGTTTATTCTTTTTATAATGTGGTTATGATATCCAAAATGTAATCATTGGGAACATTTCAGATAAAATTTATTTTCACCTTACACGGTTTTACTTGTTTGATTTTTTTATTGGATACACGACTGCTTAACACTGAGAAATTGAAATACAGTCATTGTAAGAAAATGAATTTTAGATGCATAATTCCTCAGTTAAGCTAACTCAATGCTAAGTATTCAATAGACTCAACCCCTTTATAAAAACGGAATTCATTAAATGAAATGAGTGTCTTTTGTAAAGAATGCTGACACATTAGCAACTGAACACCAAACATATGTAAATGAGCATACATTCTTTTTTAAACCCATTTCACAGAGAGTAATCTGAAACAGCATTGTTTCCACAACTCAATCTAGAAAATAATCATGCAAAGCATTTCACTCCTGGATGAGATATCCTTCTCCCAACAGAATACTTAGGAGCCACGTATCATTCAACCAAAGATCCACCGAGCTGTTTTCATGCTTCAAAGAGTTGATACGATTGCATTTCTCCCAAGGTGGGTCACTTATTCTTGTACCATATGATATTGCTTTGGTTTTCCAATGGATGCCATAAAAGAGATTGACTCCTATCCATGGTTATTTTTGCCTTTCTTGCCATATGGAGGGCTGTGTAACAAGGAGTATTTCCTTGGTGGCTAGTCTGATCTATTGCTTGTTGCTGGCTCCAGAGGCCTAGAAAATGAAATTGCTGCCGTAGCAAGCACCCTGCTATTACTCAGGCTGTAACTACCTAGACCTAAACTGTACTGCTCCCCAGGTGGCTTTCTTGTGCCTTGCTCTTTCTGCTGGTAGAGCTTTGCTGCTCTAGGGATCCAGGAGATTGAGCGTGAACGCTTCTAGAGTCGTCTGATCTTTGCAAAGCTGAATTATATCCAGTGTGTATCCAGAGAAATGCATATCAAACACATGGACTTCAAGGAACTCAGTAGATCTCATCACTGTCAATGAATACATATTGAACTTCTACTAAGAAATAGTCCATATCTAGTAGAAACAGATATTTAACAAAGCAATGTCTATTTTTAGGTTGTAGAAATTGTAAAAAGAGAGAAAATTACATGTAAAAATAGATATTTTTAAATGAAAATGCTTATGGCCTTATATTTTAAATTAAATGCTTTTTTAATTTATGGTTTTCTCGAACTTTTCTGATGTTTCTTTTTTTTTCTCTGATGTTTCTTGAACTACTTTGGGATTATTAAACAAATCCTTTTGCAGTCAATCATTTAACTTTGTGTTGTCCTTTTTATAGAATTATTATACACTGATAATGGCAGATATAATATATTTCTCAATAAGTATGTTTTTTATTATCTAAATATATTATTTGACAATTTTAGTAGGCTACAGTTAGGAGTTATAAGTAAAGCTGCAGTAAATTTTTATTTACTCTAATAAACTAAAGTGCTATATAACTATGCCTAGAAGAAGCTATTTTGAGGATAAAATCCATATAAGTATGAGTCGGTACTTGTAAGGGAATGAAGATATTAGTAAACAAGAGAATATTTTAGAGTTTTTATTAGTTTATTTCCTGTGATCTTAATCCTTTTGGCATGTTTGAATTATTTTCTTCTTAGAGCCCTGTTTCTGCAACAATTTACTTTTTTTAAAAAGACTGTAAATATGCAAGTTCAAAGGTGCGGAGCATTAGTCAAATATGTATTGCTCATGGTAATTACAAGCCATTCCAATAAAAAGTGTTTATTAGAACAGTAAGGACATTTGGGGAAAAAATGACACTACCAGTAAAAAAAAAAAACGAGACTTCCAATGTTAAAGACATTATAGAGTGATGACTGCTAGGAGGAAGAAACCTTTCCCCTCACCCTTCTAGGTTCTTCTGGCTGGTCTAAGAATTAAATTGTCATGAAACAGATTAACAGCAGAAAATCAAATTTAATTTTGTATGTAAGAGAATGCCACATACATGAAAGATTCAGAGACCCCACATACATGAGAGGCTCAAAGACAGAAAGGTAAAATAAGGTATTTATGTCATTCTGAGATAAGAAATGGGATAGGGGCCTGAGTCTTCCAAGGACAGAAAAATTATTCACGGGAAGATAAGAAGCGCAGATGTTTGATAATTAGATGTTTGCCCTGCCATATATAGATGGGGCCAATTAGATAAAATTTATGTCTGGTAATAACTTTTTCTGGGAAAAATCCCCAATTTAAATTCTCCTAGATAGTTAAAGGAGGGGCAATAGATTCTCTTATTTTGCTTTTTAGCTCAAAATAATCCATATGTGCCAAAGTGGCACATCCTGGAGATGCTTGTTCTGAACCCCTACAACTGAGGTACGTGAATCAGTAACCAAGCGATCATTTCAGGCACAGAGGTTCAGAGAGTGAAGCTGATTAGGAAGTTGGGGAAAAGGCAGCATCTGACAGAAAACAGTGTTTGGCAATGAGATTAAATATTTTGAAACCTCATTGATTATTTTTCATCACTTTTGAAAACTTAAAGGAAGTTAGCCATAAGATACAGCCGATTTTTTATATCTCTCCATGATAGTCTCAGAAAAATTATATTTTATTTGCATGCTACTGAAGTTTAGACTTCTTCAGTTAATATCAGCCTAGGTATTAGATCGTAAAAGCTTCCTACTTCTTTTCCCAGTAGAAGAGCATTTCCATTAATGGTTACCAGAAAACAATGGAGTGCTTTTCACTGATTAGCCTGCATTTTTAAAGCTGATAATTTTCCTCAACATCATTTGAGCCACTTAGCTCAAACATCTAACTTGAGATGATAATAAAAATAATACTACTTTTTACTTAATTTACTAAAAACATTATTTAGGTACATTTCTGCATAAATAAAAGTGACTCATTTAGGTTTCGATTTATATTCAGAGACAGAATTAGCAATATAACGTAGCTTAAAATCTATATGGCAAAACCATTTTTTCCATAAGTCTTTTGGCATAAACTTGGAACTATTAAATCAATTTATAATGTCTAATAGAAAAAGACAGTCTGTTGAATAGCCCCTCCTGGCTTTAACTACTTCAGCTGGGTGCTTCCCTGGAAATGAGGATTTAATTGGTTAATTATGCTCTCCATACTTCGTCTGCTGCATGAGTCTCAGGCTAGTGTTTTCTGACTCTGAAAAAAGTCTGAACCATTCTTACTTTAATTGGAGCATTTTCCTTCTAAATGAATTAAATGTTAGAAGTTGTGACCTCTTAGCTTTGCTTGTGAATTTGCACTTATCCAAAAATGTGGCTTTTTCTTCAGTTATGAGCTAATGAAAAAGCAACTTTTGAGACAAATGAGGATTTTTCTCGTTCCTTACAAGCTCTGATCCTTGAATGGGTAGAAAACAAGTTGCCCTAGGTATGCTTGCTTTATCTCTCATCTTAAGTATCACCTTGGTCTCTCCAGTACTTTAATTAAAACTCATCATGTTTCCTATCAGTCAGGTGATTTAAATAAAAAATTTTAGTATAAATACATTTTGAAAATACAGCATTTTAAACATTATTTTAAGGCAGGTTTCATGTTCATTTTTTCAAAAACATAAAATAACTGTTTTTGAAAAAGTGAACATGAGTAGATAAATAGGGCATTTAAACTCGTTTAGTTTTCTTTGTTAATGCGTGCTGCCATTAAAACTCACAATAAAGTGGTAAGTCCTCTGGACCTATTACAGAGAAAACCAACGAAAAACACCTGTGTTCTTTTCCCACAATTCTTATGGGCCTAATTAATCATCGCTGAATAAGGAAGAGTTGGGTCAGAAAGTGAGTAATTCAGCAAACAGGGACGACCCGACCTGGGATGTGGAGGTGAGGTGATGTTGATGGTTGGGAGGTGCATTGAAGAGAGGAGGGGACTGCCTGCCTATATGTTCTTTAAATTTCTTTTAAATAACGTCCTCTTGGCAAGGAAAGAGAGCTCAGAGGTAAATGCAGTGAGGCCAAAAATTTAAGATATAGCCGCTCAACACTGTTTAAAAATGAGAAACAAACTATCTTAACATTTGCCGTAGCTGTTGCCATTGTTTTTTCGTGATTTTGTGCCCTGTGGAAGTATGTAGTATTGATGTCAGTGTAACAGTAGCTCCTCAAGGCAAGAACAAGCAACAGGGGAACGTGATTGCCAAAGCGCTATTATCACGTCTGTTCTGGCACTGTTCTGTAACTCAAAGAACAGTTTTACAGTTCTGTAAAGAGAAGCAAAAGAAAATGTTCACGGCTTGGGTTCCCTGTGACTGACTCCAAAATGGAGGTTATTGTGCAGGAGGTCTGTTGGGGGGTGCCCTTGAGACAATCTGTGGAAGAGAAGGGGGAAGGAAGCGGGATTAGACTGAGGAAAAATTAAGGGGCAATGTAGTCTACAGAAAGCCTCAGTTGACCAGGGTGGTCTGAAGATGGCCTGACCCTTCAGAGATCTCCCCAGTTGAGGCAAGAAACTGGATGCAGGCCATCCTGGGAAGGGGGTGTGATGTTTGGCAGGGTGGTTCCCTTTTACTGAAGGAATCCCCAAAGGGGTCTGAGCACTGAGACTTGTCTGCTTGCAGTGCTCCCAGCAGATGGGGAAATAAATCCTTCATTCCTCAAAGGGGAGCAAGAATGGAATATAGACTATTGACAAAAGCATTTGAATTTTTCCTGACATCTGTTTCTCCTCTTTCTGCCTCTTACAATCCATCCTGCATTTAGCTGCCAAACAAATCTTGACTTGTTTATGAAACTACAAAGGCTCCCAATTACATTTTGAACCAAATTTTACTATTTAAACTCCATTGTCTCTTTTTGTCTGCCTTTTCCCTTGTTATAATAAATTTTTATCCCATCTTCATGTCCTCCAAAAAGAAGTTTATAAAAATAAATATCTGCTCACTATTCCCGGAACACAAGTGCTCATTAGGAACTCTCTTTCTCTGCTCATGTCCTTGAATTTGCCTCATGGCCATTGTCTTCCCTTGTCTTTACAACCTCACTTTGGGTTTCTTATCTCCCATGAAGCATTTCCTGCCAGGATCCACTGAACTCTTTTTCCCTAGCCCTGATGCACTTATATTGTGTACTGCATTGACTCTTTCTCTGGGCAAAATCATGGAGGAAAACGAGAGGCAAATCATGGAGAGGCAAATTAGGAGAGGCAAATCATGGAGGAAAATGCCTGTGATTGTCTTTTTGTTTTCTATCAGAGTTGCTAGCACTTTACTGGGGCCATAGGGGATACTTAAAAACAGGTGTTACTTATCTGACTGAATTACATTTATTTTCCAAGGCAACCAATAATGGCTTTGATGTAGTGCTGTACGATTGCCCCTCCTCAGAAGTCCCAGACAACTTTATCTATTTCTCTTTTATAAAAAAAATAGACGTATATCTTCTAATTATTTGCATACAAGCCATTTCTCTTAATACTTTGTAAGCAACTTTAGAGGGAGGTCATTGCTTATTCCTGCCCCCTGTTTTTTTTTTTTTTTTTTGCGGTACGCGGGCCTCTCACTGTTGTGGCCTCTCCTGTTGCGGAGCACAGGCTCCGGACGCTCAGGCTCAGCGGCCATGGCTCACGGGCCCAGCCACTCTGCGGCATGTGGGATCTTCCCAGACCGGGGCACGAACCGGTGTCCCCTGCATTGGCAGGCGGACTCTCAACCACTGCGCCACCAGGGAAGCCCCCTGCCCCCTGTTTTTTATCCTAAATGTCTAGTCCAGTGATTTTTATGTGGAAGGCATCAAATATGTGTTCATAGAATAGTATAATGTTAAATTTTAGTGGATATTGAGGCTAGAAAAGAATGCATTTTCTGGGGGAAATGGAAGATGATTCACTATCCAATGACAGTGGATTTTAAAAAATTGCCTTAAATATTTGTAGAGGGGCTTCCCTGGTGGCGCAGTGGTTGAGAGTCCGCCTGCCGATGCAGGGGACACGGGTTTGTGCCCCGGTCCGGGAAGATCCCACATGCCGCGGAGCGGTTGGGCCCGTGAGCCATGGCCGCTGGGCCTGCGCGTAGGGAACCTGTGCTCCGCAACGGGAGAGGCCACAACAGTGAGAGGCCCGCGTACCGCAAAAAAAAAAAAAAAAAAAAAAAAAAAAAAAAAATTTGTAGAGACAAAGGCCATGTCTCTATCTTAATCTGATTAGACCACTTTGTAAATTTGGTAATTGATGCCCTATTAAATACACAATTTCCCTTGCGTTGTTGACATTTTTAACTGATATCACATAAAGCTTTTCCTATCCATAGATTAAAAAATAATTTACCACGTTTTCTCTTTGCTAAACAATAAAATTACTGTGACATCCACAAATACATGTAAAACTCTCCTCTTCCAGAGTTTTCCTCAAAAACACAGTTTTCGGTTAACGTTACCAGTCACAAAAATTGCTACCTCTTATGCTGCTAATATGCTACATAAATTAATATATCTGAGAACAGAGAAGATAAAATGAAAGATGATTCATTTTAAGAAATTTACTCAGGGAAATGAAGACTTAGGTTTGGTGTTAAAATTAACTCATTTTCATCTTCTGATTATTTCTCCATAGTTTTTCTATTATATCTATAATACATATTCATTATATTAATAGGAAAGTAGGAAAAAAGCTCCATATATGTAATAGAAAGGTATTAAATACAGAAAATATAAAAAGTAAGAAGAATAGTCAAATTGGCCTTAGGCCCTACCTGCAATGTGAGGTTTCTCCCTTTAAGCATGGTAGTATATATTTTAACTATTCTGTATATTTAATTGTATAGATTAGAAATTCCTGATTCTATATGAAGTGTGGTTTGTGTCTCCCCGCACCCCTCCCGAGGTAAGAACATTCAGGATATGGTCACTTTAATTCAAAGCTTTTAAAAATGTATCCAAGCTAACATCTAGGCAAACTATATGAGATTTTACTATTTTGTGAAAATAATAAGGAAAAACAATGTAATCTTGTATACATCTGAGGTGAATGGCAATAAATGGCCCTTATTACAATTACAGTTATTCACTCTTAGAACCATGACCTTTGCTATACAACTTTATAGAACCATCTGTATATGGGGCTTGGTATTTGACTAGCTTTGGTCAGTGAAATAAGGTGGAAGTAAATGCCTTTCTGCCAATTCTGTGCCAAGGTCTCAGGAGGTCTCGAGTGTTTCTACGTGCTCTTTTGTATTTCTTCCATTGCCATGAGCATGCCCTGACTGGCTACTGGCAGAGGAAAGACATGTGGAAAGAGATGAGTGCCCCAGCTTTCCTAGCAAACACTCAAGTATATGAGTCTCGTCAGCCAAGACCAAATGGACCTCCCATCCGTGCCTAACCTTAATTGTTAACCTACAGACTCAGGAGCTAAATAATTCTTGTGGATGTATAAACACAGAACTTCTGTGAATGTTGTACAACCTTGTTTGGCCAAAAATATATATATATTCTTTCAGTGCTACTGAGAAAAGTTTTTATCATCCATTGCCATCCTAGGGGACATTTAATTCACGGCAAAACTAAGTTACTATGGAATGTTTACAGTGGAGTAGACTATTTTTTTTTAAAAAAATCTAGTATTTTATATGTCTTTCAAGCACACATGCTCAGTTTAAAAATTGGAGATTCAGTTATAAGAGTTTACTGTAGGTTCATAGGAATCCTGTTATCTAAGCTTAAATTCTATACTAATAGCTTCTCTAGGCTGTCTTAAATTTTACCTCTTCTGTTCTTTTACTGCATACCTATAACAAATTTGGGAAAACGATGTACTTCCTTTCATATTTTTAGCTCAAATCTAAAGTGTTTTATCATAAGGCAAAATTAATACTTTTCTTAATTTTAAGAGATAGAAAATATACATTTCAAACTGTTAAAAAACTTGAAAATACATTAAAATAGTAATAAAAATTTTATATATTTACAAAGTCAGTGTTAAGTACTTAATTGAATAAAAACAAACCTAAAAAAATTCAATGTACTTTGTCTGACAAAACTTGCAGAATTTAGTAGTCCTGCAAAACATACTAAATATTAACATTTTATGGAAGGATCATCAGTAACTTATGCTTTGTTTATCCTGAATATACTCCTTTACACATAGGTCAAAATATCCATTTCTAATATAAAATTGTGTGTGTTTATATTATGTGCTTATTGTGTGTGTGTGTATAAAGAGAAGAAGGAGTTTAGGAGAATCTCTTATAATCAATATTTAAATATATCATTTTGTTTAGCATCCTAGAGTTTTTTAAAACTCAGGTTAATCCACCTTATTAATATTAGGGATGAGAGAGGGGTATGCCTATAATTTGTGTACAATGGGAGCAGACTGTGAATTTCAGTTTGTTCTCAGATCAATTTTAAGAAAGGTATATAAGAATATGAGAATATAGGGACTTCCCTGGTGGTGCAGTGGTTAAGAATCCACCTGCCAATGCAGGGGACATGGGTTCGAGCCCTGGTCCGGGAAGATCCCACATACCGCAGAGCAACTAAGCCCGTGCGCCACTACTGAGCCTACGCTCTAGAGCCTGTGAGCCACAACTACTGAGCCCGTATGCCATAACTACTGAAGACTGTGCACCTAGAGCCCGTGCTCTGCAACAAGGGAAACCACCACAGTGAGAAACCCACGTCTGTGCGCAGCAATGAAGACCCAACACAACCAAAAATAAATAAATAAATAAATTTAAAAAAACAAACGAAAAGAATATGAGAATCTAGAAATCAATCCCATTGAAACTGTGCATGCTGATCCCTTATAAATTCTTTATATACTCCAGGATCCTGGGTTGAAGATCTCTGGTTGAGAAAAGACAAAAATAATGTCACTGTAATCCCTTAAACCACATGGATTCAGTAAGTTGTCTGATTGAATGATTCTGTACATAATTAATAGGGAAAAGGAAGGAGATGATTAGGTGCTAAAATAAGCAATCCAGGCCACTTAGTGCTAAGGAATTCAGAGAAGGGAAATGAAAACATGTAGAGGTGTAGTATAGCACATTATATAAAAAGGCAGTTTGCATGCCAACAATCTGTGAATGCATTCCTAAGTGTTCAATACTTATGAACATCTGTGAAATTGAAAGTGGCCTCAGGGCAGAAGCTTTGTGTTATTCATCTTTGCCTCCTTCACAGTATAATGCTAGTGGCAGACCCCACCCCCCCAAGCTGTTTCAATTCAAATCAGTCTAATTCAGTGCAAAGGTCATATGCCTAGTTGTTTAAAGTTTGGGCTCCAGACCAGATTGCCTGGGTCTGAATCTCAGCTCTTGCATTTTGTATACATGTAACTTTGGGAAAGTTGCTTAATTTCTCTGTACCTCAGTTTCCCATCTTTGAAATGGAATGCATAATGATACTTCACTCTGTTGATGTGGTGTTAATTTAAATCACATAAAATAGTGCCTGGCTCATACTAAAGACCTTACAAATGATAAGGTCTTTGAATAAAAGGTAAAATGATAAAATATAAAGTAAAATGATATTTTTATTCAATTAACCTGCCTTTCCTGAAGTCACCAATATAAATTTTACCTAACAAGGAAGGAAATGTTTTATTTCCCTTCTCTACTGATTGAGCATTACCTAATTAATGTCCACAGTCCAGGTGCCTTTATCCATTATATTAACCCCTTATCAGATATATCTTTTGCAAATATCTTCTCCCATTCAGTAGGCAGCCCTTTCATTTTGTGGATAGTTTCCTTCACCTTGCAAAAGTTTTAAGTTTGATGAGGTCCCATTTGTTTTTTTTGGGTTTTGTTTTCCTTGCCTGAGGAGACATATCCAAAAAATATTGCTAAGGCTCATGTCAAAGAGTATACTTCTTATCTTCTAGAAGTTTTATGGTTTCATGTCTTACATTTAAGTCTTTCATCTATTTTGAGTTTATTTTTGTATATGGTATGAGACAGTAGTCCAGTTTTATTTTTTTGAATGTACCTGTCCAGTTTTCCAACACTATTTATTGAAGAGGCTGTCTTTTCCCCATTGTATATTCTTTCCTTTTCTTGTTCTAGATTAATTGCCCATGTAACTATGGGTTCATTTCTGGCCTCTCTGTTCTGTTCCATTGATCTATGTGTCTGTGCTTTGAAAATATAGTATAGTTTGAAATTAGGGAGCATGATACCTACAGCTTTGCTCTTCTTTTTTTTTCTTTTTACATCTTTATTGGAGTATAATTGCTTTAATATGGTGTGTTAGTTTCTGCTTTATAACAAAGTGAATCAGTTATACATATACATATGTTCCCATATCTCTTCCCTCTTGTGTCTCCCTCCGTATCCCACCCCTCCAGGCGGTCACAAAAGCACCAACTGCTTCCCACTAGCTATCTACCTTACGTTTGGTAGTGTATATATGTCCATGCCTCTCTCTCGCTTTGTCACAGCTTACCCTTCCCCCTCCCCATATCCTCAAGTTGCTCTTCTTTTTCAAGATTGTTTCAGCTATTTGGGTTCTTTTGTTTCCGTACACATTTTAGAATTATTTGTTCTAGTTCTGTGAAAAATTCCATTGGTATTTTGATAGGGACTGCATTGAATCTGTAGATTGCCTTGGGTAGTATGGTCATTTTAACAATAGTAATTCTCGCAAACAGTGAGCACAGTATATCTTTCCATTTGTGTCATCTGTCATCTTCAATTTCTTTCGTCAGTGTCTTATGGTTTCCTGAATACAGGTCTTTTTCCTCCTTAGTTAGATTTATTCCTAAGTAAATTATTATTTTCTATGGGATTGTAAATAGTCTTGTTTTCTTAATTTCTCTTTCTGATAGTTTGTTGTTAGTATATATAAATACAACAAACAACTCATACAATTCAACAATAAAAGAAAAAAACAACCAGATTAAAAAATGGGCAGAGGAGCTGAATAGACATTTTTCCATAGAAAACATACAGATGGCCAACAGACACATGAAAAGATGTTCATATCACTAGTCAACAGGGAAATACAAATAAAAACCGCAGTGAGATATCACCTCACACCAGTCACAGCGGCTATTGTCAAAAAGAAAGAAATAACAAGTGTTACTGAGGATGTAGAGAAAAGGGAACACTTGTACACTGTTTTGTGGGAATCTAAATTGGTGCCGCCACTGTGGAAAACAGTATGGAGATTTCTCCAAAGACTACAAATAGAAGAACTACCATATGACCCAGCAATTCCATTCCTGGGTATTTATTTGAAGAAAACAGGAACACTAATTCAAAAAGATAAATCCACCCCTATGTTCATTGCAGTATTATTTAAACTATCTAATATATGGAAGCAACCTAAGTGCCCATCAATAGATAAATGGATAAAGAAGATGTGGTATACATATACAATGGAATACTATTCAGCCATAAAAAAGAATGAAAACTTGCAATTTATGACAACATGGATAGACCTAGCAGGTATTATGGTAAGTGAAATAAGTCAGAGAAAGACAAATACTGTGTAATTTCACTTATATGTGGAATCTAAAAACCAAACAAATGAACAAACATAAAACAAAACAGAAACAGTCATAGATACAGATAACAAATAGGTGGTTGCCAGAGGAGAATGGGGTCGGAGGAGGAGAGAAATAGGTGAGAAAGATTCATAGGTGAGAAAGATTCAAAGGTACAAACTTCCAGCTCCAAAATAAATGAGTTACGGTATGAAATGTACAGTGTGGGGAATGTAGTCAATAATTATGTAATATCTTTGTATGGTAACAGATGGTAACTAGACTTATCCTGGTGATCATTTTTAAATGTATCGAAATATCAAAACACTGTGCTGTGTACCAGGAGCGAGCATAGTGTCAAAGGTCAATTATACTTCAAAACAAACTAACAAACTTGTAGAAAAAGAGATTAATTTTGTGATTGTCAGAGGAGGAGGTGGGGGAGAGGGAGGAATGGATGAAGGTGGTCAAGAGGTACAAACTTCCAGTTATAAGGTAAATAAGTACAAGACATCCAGTGTACAACATGGTAAATATAATTAATACTGCTATATATTATATATGGAAAATTGTCAAGAGAGTAAATCCTAAGAGTTCTCATCACAAGGAAATATTTATTTTATATCTACATCATATGATGAATGTTAGCTTAATCACTTCATGATGTATGTAAGTCACATTATATACAACCTAAACTTATACAATGCTGTATGTCAATTATATCTCAATATAACTGGAAGAAAAAAAGACCCAATGACAATTGAGTATGTTGTTGGAATATTTCTGCATACTTCAGAACATTTGTTAAAGAGGTTTAGAATCTCCTTAAAAGTTCAAATAAATTGATAGTTTTCCTTTTATGTTCTTCCAATGAAGACTGAAGTTCTGATACCCAACATACTATTTTAAGACTCTTTGGAATAAAATAGATTGGTAGGAAAGAATAAAGAGAAGAAAGATTTGATTATTCTCTAGACATTTTAAAAGCTTGTCATCATTATCAATACCACCAATAACCTAAAAATGCACACTGAGCATTATACTACAGTTTCGACATAACCATGAAATTTTTGGAAGTATTTAGAAATAATTTGAACACTTTTGATTAATAGAGAGAGTTTATTCCTTGGAAAAAATAATTCTAAGCAAACTTAGTTTAATATCATTTTATAGTACCCTAGAACATTCTCTTTCAAAATGTGAAATTTTAACTTTAAAATTATAATAATTGTTATTGGAATACTGAATATTCTTTTTGGTCAAATCGTTAAAATAAAAATGAAAACAATTGTTTAATATGCTGAATTTATTATTTTAGGTGGTACATGTGTAAAACACATTTATGTGCTTTGCGTAATCTCTGTGGTCTATTTTACTATTCTATTTATTGCAGAGGTTGCACTAAATTATCCTTTATTGAGTGACGTAATAATATACACTATTTTCTGGTCAATAATGTAATCATACCATGTTTATTTGGGAAATATGATGAAATCTGTGAAGCTCTGCCTATATGAATACACTTTTTAGTGTGATTTATAAATGAAAACACAATTATTTGAAGAGTACTTTGTAAAATTTGTATAATTAACTTGCACTTACCTGGCCTCATTTAAAGTGCAATGTAAAGAGAAGCCTCAAAGTACCATAACTAATAATCATTCACTTTTTTCATGGCATTTATGCTTATAACATTTTGAAACTGCATTGTTTATCTTAACACTATTTTAAATAATTAAAAGAAATAATTCTAATCCTAAATGCCCTGTCTCCCCTTTCACAGCATTATTGGCAGTGTGTTTTGATGCTGCTCTAAGAATGCAAATTTGATTATAGCATATCTAGTAGAGATCACTGAAAAAAGAATCTTTGTCTTTAGTTTGGTCAACCTTATATTTGTTTCTGTATAATCTGTTCATCAAGGAGAAAAGATCATTTCATTTAATCATTCAGTTACTCATTTAGCAAATATTTATTGAGTGCCTACCATGTAACAGACACTGAGACTGATAAAGTCCTTGTTTCGTGGAGCTTATGGTATAGTGGTAGATATAGATGAACAGAATCAGGTACAATGTAGTCTTATATATACCATGATTTGTAAGAGTGGCTTTTTTTATTTAAAAAGAAATTCAATCTCTGATCCCTCAGAGCTACTGGCACTACCTTTATTCTTAATTACCATTACCTTCAAAATTCCTGTTCCTGTAACTTCTTTATCAATTGTATAGTCACTGGAGGAAGGTCACAACAGACACAGAACCTAGGAGCAAATGATTGCAATTGTCTCTGAAACATTCACCCTTACCTCAAACACTAGCATACAAATCAACTACAAATCTATTCATTTTCTCTGCCAGAACAATGTTTTCCTGAGGAGTATCATATCTCCATTTCAACATTTCACAAGGAGCTGATATCATGTAGTATCTCTAATTAACTTCCAAAAGCCATACCATGCAGAGAATAACTTACCTATGGTGATATTCAGAATAGTGTCAAGTTCATGAGCTAGAGCATACAAATGTAACTTTCAAGTTAAATTTCACATCAGGAGTACTTAGGAAATGTGTTGCTATGCAATCTACAGATATCAAATCATATACACCACTAACTTTCTGTGTTACTAGGGAGGAAATGATTTCCAATCCCATCCATAAACTAGAGCATGAAATCCATATGCAGTATATTAATAGATTACAGGCTCTTACATTGGATGAGAATAGCAATCAATCCGCTACTAATATTTGGCCTACGATATTAGATTGTTTTAGACTTCCTAAATGTTTATACCTTGCTCTGCCACAACTGGATTTGTCATTTTTACTTTGATACCATGTGAAATAGCAATCTATTCTATGCTAAGTGATATTCAATGTTAAGGAGATGATATTTGGGAAATTGATTTCATAAGGAGGAGAAATTTTACATATATTTACTCTTTATTATAATAGTTGAAAATATCTTTTTCCAGGTAGTGGCTTATAACTTCATTTTTCTTTGTGGTATCTATTTATTGAGAGGAGTTCTTAATTTGACAGTGTCAAAACGTTCAGTCTGTGTTTCTATGGTTATGCATCATGTATCTTGTTAAGATATCCTTCCCATTCCAAAAATCAAGCAGAAAAACCTCTATATTTTCTTTAAAGTATTTCCTTTTTTATTTGTGAATTTACATATTAATATAAAATTCTATAAATGGCATTTCCTAGGCCTTTGTTTTTATTTTCTATATCAATAGTCATTTGTCCCATCAACACATTAAATAATTCATTCTTTCTCCACGTGTAATGACTCCTCTGTCATATATCAAGCTTTTATACATGTTTGGATGTTTTTCTTAGCTTCCTGTTCTATGCCATTTATTTGTTTCTCCATGACCATGTCAGTATCATAACACATGCCTTTTTTTTTAAGGAGGTAATCCTTTATTAATTGTATAAATAATTATATAATTTTGCTTTAATAATTTCTATCACATCTGAATTTTAAGCCTAATGCAGTGGTCTTTCACCATTTTTTAAATTGAAGTACAGTTGATTTATAATATACGAGTCAGGTATACAGAATAGTGATTCAGTATTTTTACAAATTATACTCCATTAAAAGTTATTACAAGATAAATGGGTATCATTCCCTGTGCTATACAATATATCCTTGTTGTTTATCTATTTCATACATAGTAGTTTGTGTATCTTAATCCCATATCCCTGACATGCCCTTCCTCCCTTCCCTCTCCCCACTAGTAACGACTCATTTGTTTTCTATATCTGTGAGTCTGTTTCTATTTTGCTATCTATATCACCATTGTATTACTTTTAGATTTCACATATGAATGATATCATACATACAGTATTTGTCTTCCTCTGTCTGACTTCTTTCACTAAGCATAACATTCTCTGGGTTCATCCACATTGCTGCCAATGGTAGAATTTCATTTTTTTTTTAATGTCTGAGTAATGTTCCATTGTGTGTATATATATATATATATATATCACATCTTCTTTATCCATTCATCTGTTGATGGACAGTTGGCTTTCTTACATATCTTGGCTATCGTAAATAGTGCTACTAAGAACATTGGGGTGCATATATCTTTTCAAAATACTGTTTTTATTTTTTTCTGGATATATGCCCAGGAGTGGAATTGCTGCTCATATAGTAGTTCTAGTTTTAATTTTTTTGAAGAGTCTCCATACTGTTTTCCATAGTGGCTACAACAATTTACACTCCCAGAAAATAGTATTCAAGGGTTCCCCTTCCTTCACATCCTCACCAACACTTGTTATTTGTAGACTTAAAAAAATTATTTTTAAATTTTTATTGGGGTATAGTTGTTTTACAATGTTGTGTTAGTTTCTACTGTACAGCATAGTGAATCAGCCATATGTATACATATATCTCCTCTTTTTCAGATTTCCTTCCCATTTAGGTCACCACAGAACACTAGAGTTCCCTGTGCTATGCAACAGGTCCTCATTACTTATAAATATTAGTGTATATATGTCAATCCCAATCTCCCAGTTCATCCAACCCCACCTTTCCCACCTTGGTGTCCATATGTTTTTTCTCTATGTCTGTTTCTCTATTTCTGACTTGCAAACTGGTTCATCTGTACCATTTTTCTAGATACCACATATATGTGTTAATATATGATATTTTTTTTTCCCTTTCTGACTTCGTTCACTCTGTATGACTGTCTCTAGGTCCATCCACGTCTCTAGAAATGACCAAAATTTGTTCCTATTAATGGCTGAGTAATATTCCATTGTATATATGTACCGCATCTTCTTTATCCATTCATCTGTTGATGGGCATTTAGGTTGCTTCCATGATCTGGCTATTGTAAATAGTGCTTCAGTGAACATTGGGGTGCATGTGTCTTTTTGAATTATAGTTTTCTCTGGGTATATGCCCAGTAGTGGGATTGCTGGGTCATAATTCTATTTTCAGATTTTTAAGGAACCTCCATACTGCTCTCCATAGTGGCTCTATCAATTTACATTCCCACCGGTAGTACACCCTCTCCAGCATTTATTGTTTGTAGATTTTTTGATGATGGCCATTCTGACTGGTGTGAGGTGATACTTCACTGTAGTTTGGATTTGCATTTCTCTAATAATTAGTGATGTTGAGCATCTTTTCATGTGCCTCTTGACCATCTGTATGCCTTCTTTGGAGAAATGTTTATTTAGGTCTTCTGCCCATTTTTTGATTGGCTTGTTTGTTTTTTGATACTGAGTGTTACGACCTGTTTGTATGTTTTGGATATTAACCTCTTGTCAGTCATATCATATGCAACTATTTTCTCCCATTCTGTAGGTTGTCTTTTCATTTTTTGATGCTTTCCTTTTCTGTGCAACAACTTTTAAGTTTAATTAGGTTCCATTTGTTTATTTTTGCTTTTATTTCTTTTGCCTTAAGAGACAGATCCAAAAAATATTGCCACCCTTTATGTCAAAGAGTATTCTGCCCATGTTCTCTTCTAGAAGTTTTATGCTTTCAGGTCTTGCTTTTAGGTCTTTAATCATTTTTGAGTTTATTTTTGTATAAGGTGTGAGGAAATGTTCTAATCTCATTATTTTACATGTAGCTCTCCAATTTGCCCAGCACCACTTATTGAAGAGTCTGTCTTTTCTGCATTGTATATTCTTTCCTCCTTTGTCACAGACAAATTGACCATAGTTGTATGGGTTTATTTCTGGGATCTCTATTCTGTTTCATTGACCTATATATCTGTTTTTGTGGCAGTACCATGATGTTTTGATTACTATAGTTTTGAAGTATAGTTTGAAGTCTGATACCTATACCTTTGTTCTTCTTTCTTTTTTTTCTTTTTGGATATTGCTTTGGCAATTCAGGGTCTTTTGTGGTTCCATACGAATTTTAGGCTTATTTGTACAAGTTCTGTGAAAAATGTATGAGGATTCTGATGGAAGTTTCATAGAATCGGTAGACTGCTTTGAGTAGTATGGCCATTTTAACATTACTAATTCTTCCAATCCAAGTGCATGGTATATCTTTGCATTTAATTTATCATCTTCAGCTTCCTTCATCAATGTTTTATAGTTTTCAGAATATAGGTCTTTCACCTCCTTGCTTAAGTTTATTCCTAGGTATTTTATTCTTTTTGATGAGATTTTAAGCAGGATTGATTTTTTAACTTTCTCTTTCTGATTGTTCATTATTAGTGTATAGGAAAGCAACAGGCTTCTGTATATTAGTCTTGTATTCTACAACTTTCCTGAATTCATTATTAATTCTAATAGTTTTTAGATGGAGACTTTAGGGTTTTCAATATAATGTTTCATGTCATCTGCAAATATTGACAGCTTTACTTCTTCCCTTCCAATTTGGATGCCATTTTTTCTTGTCTGGTTGCTATGAGTAGGACTTCCAATACTATGTTAAACAGAAGTGGAGAGAGTGGGCATCCTTGTCTTTTCCCTGAGTTTAGAGAAAAAGCTTTCAGCTTTTTACAGTTGAGTATGATGTTAGCCATGGGTTTGTCAGAAATGACCTTTATCATGGTGAGATATGTTCCCTGTGTACCCACTTAGATGAGATTTTTACCATGAATTGATGTTGAATTTTGTCAAAAGTTCTTCCTGAAATTATTGGGATGATCATGTGATTTTTATCCCTCCTTTTGTTAATTTGCCATATCCAACTGATTGAATTGCAATTTTTTTTCAATTTTTGAATTTTATTTTATTTATTATTTATACAGCAGGTTCTTATTAGTTATTCATTTTATACATATTAGAATATATATATGTCAATCCCAATCTCCCAATTCATCACACCACCACACCCCCAGCCACTTCCCACCTTGGTGTCCATACGTTTATTTTCTACATGTGTGTCTCTATTTCTGCCCTGCAAACCAGTTCATCTGTACCATATTTCTAGGTTCCACATATATGCATTAATATACAATATTTGTTTTTCACTTTCTGACTTACTTTACTCTGTATGAGAGTCTCTAGATCCATCCACGTCTCTACAAATGACCCAATTTCGTTCCTTTTTATAGCTAATATTCAATTGTATATATGTACCACATCTTTATCCTTTCGTCTGTCAGTTGGCATTTAGGTTGCTTCCATGACTTGGCTATTGTAAATAGTGTTGCAGTGAATATTGGGGTGCATGTGTCATAATTCATTGGGGTGAATTATGGTTTTCTCTGGGTATATGTCCAGTAGTGGGATTGCTGGGTCATATGGTAATTCTATTTTTAGATTTTTAAAGACTCTCCATACTGTTCTACATAGTGGCTGTATCAATTTACATTTCCACCAACAGTGCAAAATGGTTCCCTTTTCTCCACACCCTCTCCAGCATTTGTTATTTGTAGATTTTCTGATGATGCCCATTCTAACTGGTATGAGGTGATACCTCATTGTAGTTTTGATTTGCATTTCTCTAATAATTAGTGATGCTGAGCAGCTTTTCATGTGCTTCTTGGCCATCTGTATGTCTTCTTTGGAGAAAGGACTATTTAGGACTTCTGCCCATTTTTTGATTGGGTTGTTTGTTTTTTTTTTAATATTGAGCTGCATGAGCTGTTTATATATTTTGGAGATTAATACTTTGTCCATTGATCCATTTGCAAATATTTTCTTCCATTGTGAGGGTTGTCTTTTTGTCTTGTTTGTAGTTTCCTTTGCTTTGCAAAAGATTTTATGGTTCATTCGGTCCCATTTGTTTATTTTTGTTTTTATTTCCATTACTCCAGGAGGTGGATCAAAAAAGATCTTGCTGTGATTTATGTCAAAGAGTGTTCTTCCTGTTTTCCTCTAAGTGTTTTACAGTGTCCAGCCTTATGTTTAGGTTTCTAATCCATTTTGAGTTTATTTTTGTGTATAAAAATAGACTTTAAAATAAAGAATGTTATAAGAGACAAGGAAGGACGCTACATAATGATTAAGGATTCAATCCAAGAAGAAGATATAACAATTATAAATATATATGCACCCAACATAGGAACACCTCAATACATAAGGCAACTGCTAACAGCTATAAAAGAGGAAATCAACAGTTACCCAATAATAGTGGGTGTCTTTAACACCTCACTTACACCAATGGAGTGTTCTAATTCCATTCTTTTACATGTAGCTGTCCAGTATTCCCAGCACCACTTATTGAAGAGACTGTCTTTTCTCCATTGTATATCCTTACCTCCTTTGTCATAGATTAGTTGACCATAGGTGCATGGGTTTATTCTCTGGGCTTTCTATCTTATTCCATTGATCTATATTTCTGTTTTTGTGCCAGTACCATACTGTCCTGATTACTGTAGCTTTGTAGTATATTCTGAAGTCAGGGAGCCTGATTCCTCCACCTCTGTTTTTTTCCCTCAAGACTGCTTTGGCTATATGGGATCTTTTGTGTCTCCATACAAATTTTAAGACTTTTTGTTCAAGTTCTGTAAAAAATGCCGTTGGTAATTTGATGGGGACTGCATTGAATCTGTAGATTACTTTGGGTAGTATAGTCATTTTCACAATGTTGATTCTTCCACTCCAAGAACACGGTATATCTCTGTATCTGTTTGTATCATCTTTAATTTCTTTCATCAGTATCTTATAGTGTTCTGCATAAGGGTCTTTTGTCTCTCTAGTTGGTTTATTCCTAGGTATTTTATTCTTTTTGTTGCTATGGTAAATCGGAGTGTTTCCTTAATTTCTCTTTCAGATTTTTCAACATTAGTGTATAGGAATGCAAGAGATTTCTCTGCATTAATTTTCTATCCTGCAACTTTGCCAACTTCATTGATTAGCTCTAGTAGTTTTCTGGTGGCATCTTTAGGATTCTCTATGTATAGTATCATGCCATCTGCAAACAGTGACAGTTTTACTTCTTCTTTTCCAATTTGTATTCCTTTTATTTCTTTTTCTTCTCTGAATGCCATGGCTAGGACTTCCAAACTGTGTTGAATAATAGTGGTGAGAGTGGACATCCTTGTCTTTTTCCTGATCTTAGAGGAAATGCTTTCAGTTTTTCACCATTGAGAATGACGTTTGCTGTGGGTTTGTCATATATAGCCTTTATTATGTTGAGGTAGGTTCCCTCTATGCCCACTCTGCACAGTTTTTATCATAAATAGGTGTTGAATTTTGTCAAAAGCTTTTTCTGCATCTATTGAGATGATCATATGGTTTTTATTCTTCAGTTTGTTAATATGGTGTATCACATTGATTGATTTGCATATATTGAAGAATCCTTGCATCTCTGGGATAAATCCCACTTGATCATGGTGTATGATCCTTTTGATGTGTTGTTGCATTCTGTTTGCTAGTATTTTGTTGAGGATTTTTGCATCTATATTCATCAGCAATATTGGTCTTTAATTTTCTTTTTTTATAGTATCTTTGGTTTTAATATCAGGGTGGTGTTGACCTCATAGAATGAGTTTGGTAGTGTTCCTTCTTCTGCAATTTTTTGGGAAGAGTTTGAGAAGGATGGGTGTTAGCTCTTCTCTAAATGTTTGATAGAATTCACCTGTGAAGCCATCTGGTCCTGGACTTTTGTTTGTTGGAAGATTTTTAATCACAGTTTCCATTTCATTACTTGTGATTGGTCTGTTCATATTTTCTATTTCTTCCTGGTTCAGTCTTGGAAGGTTATACCTTTCTAAGAATTTGTCCATTTCTTCCAAGTTGTCCATTTTATTGGCATAGAGTTGCTTGTAGTAGTCTCTTAGGATGTTTTGTATTTCTCTGGTGTCTGTTGTAACTTCTACTTTTTCATTTCTAATTTTATTGATTTGAGTCCTCTCCCTCTTTTTCTTGATGAGTCTGGCTAATGGTTTATCAATTTTGTTTATCTTCTCAAAGAACCAGCTTTTAGTTTTATTGATCTTTGCTAATTTTATTGATTGTTTTCTTTGTTTTTATTTCATTTATTTCTGCTCTGATATTTATGATTTCTTTCCTTCTACTAACTTTGGGTTTTGTTAGTTCATCTTTCTCTAGTACCTCTAGGTGTAAGGTTAGGTTATTTATTTGAGTTTTTTCTTGTTTCTTTAGGTAAGCTTGTATTGCTATAGACTTCCCTCTTAGAACTGCTTTTGCTGCATTCCATAGGTTTTGGATCGTCATGTTTTCATTGTCATTTGTCTCTAGGTATTTTTTGATTTCCTCTCTGATTTCTTCAGTGATTTCTTGGTTATTTAGTAACGTATTGTTTAGCCTCCATGTGTTTGTGTTTTTTACATTTTTTCCCCCTGTAATTGATTTCTAATCTCATAGTGTTGTGGTCAGAAAGATGCTTGGTATGACTTCAGTTTTCTTAAATTTACTGAGGCTTGATTTGTGACCCAAGATGTGATCTATCCAGGAGAATGTTCCATGTGCACTTGAAAAGATAGTGTAATCTGCTGATTTTGGATGGAATGTCCTATAAATATTAAATCTATGTGGTCTATTGTGTCATTTAAAGCTTGTGTTTCCTTATTTTTTTTCTGTTTGGATGATCTCTCCATTGGTGTAAGTGAGGTGTTAAAGACCCCCACTATTATTGGGTAACTGTTGATTTCCTCTTTTATAGCTGTTAGCAGTTGCCTTATGTATTGAGGTGCTCCTATGTTGGGTGCATATATATTTATAATTGTTATATCTTCTTCTTGGATTGAATCCTTAATCATTATGTAGTGTCCTTCCTTGTCTCTTATAACATTCTTTATTTTAAAGTCTATTTTGTCTGATATGAGTGTTGCTATTCCAGCTTTCTTTTGATTTCCATTTGGATGGAATATCTTTTTCCATCCCCTCACTTTCAGTGTCTGTGTGTCCCTAGGTCTGAAGTGGGTCTCTTGTAGACAGAATATATACGGGTCTTGTTTTTGTTTCCATTCAGCGAACCTGTGTCTTTTGGTTGGAGCATTTAATCCATTCATGTTCAAGGTGATTACTGATATGTGTGTTCCTATTACCATTTTCTTCTTGTTATTGGTTTGTTTTGGTACGTCCTTTTCCTCTCTTGTGATTCCCACTTAGAGAAGTTCCTTTAGCATTTGTTGTAGAGCTGGTTTGGTGGTGCTGAATTCTCTTAGCTTTTGCTTGTCTGTAAATCTTTTGATTCTTCTGTGGAATCTGAATGAGATCCTTGCCAGGTAGAGTAATCTTGTTTGTAGTTTTTTCCCTTTCATCACTTTAACTATACTGTGCCACTCCCTTCTGGCTTGTAGCGTTTCTGCTGAGAAATCAGCTCTTAACCTTATGGGAGTTCCTTGCATGTTATTTGTCTTTTTTCCCTTGCTGCTTTCAATAATTTTTCTTTGTCTTTAATTTTTGTCAATTTGATTAGTATTTGTCTCAACATGTTTTTCCTTGGGTTTATCCTGACTGGAACTCTCTGTGCTTCCTGGACTTGGGTGGCTATTTCCTTTCCTATGTTAGGGAAGTTTTCCACTATAATCTCTTCAAATATTTTCTTGGGTCCTTTCTCTGTCTCTTCTCCTTCTGGGACCCCTATAATGCAAATGTTTTTGCATTTAATGTTGTCCCAGAGGTCTCTTAGGCTGTCTTTGTTTCTTTTCTTTCTTTTTTCTTTATTCTGTTCCATGGCAGTGGTTTCCACCATTCTGTTTCCCAGGTCACCTATCCGTTCTTCTGCCTCAGTTATTCTGCTATTGATTCCTTCTACTGTATTTTTCATTTCAGTTATTTTATTGTTCATCTCTGTTTGTTTGTTCTTTAATTCTTCTAGGTGTTTCTTCTTTAATTCTTCTAGGTCTTTGTTAAACATTTCTTGCATCTTCTCAATCTTTGCCTCCATTCTTTTTCCAAGGTCCTGGATTGTCTTCACTATCATTTTTCGGAGTTCTTTTTCTGGAAGTTTTCCTATCTCCACTTCATTTTGTTGTTTTTCTGGGGTTTTATCTTGTTCCTTCATCTCGTACATAGCCCTCTGCCTTTTCATCTTGTCTGTCTTTCTGTGAATGTGGTTTTTGTTCCACAGGCTGCAGGATTGTAGTTCTTCTTGCTTCTTCTGTCTGCGCTCTGGTGGATGGGGCTATTTCTGATTTGCAAATATTGAACCGTCCTTACCTCCCTGAAATAAATCCAACTTGATCATGTGTGTATAATCTTTTTTATATACTGTTGGATTTGGTTTGCTAATATTTTGATGATTTTTGATTGTTTTGAATCTGTATTTGTCAAAGATATTGGCCTGTAATTTTCTTTTTCTTAGTGTCTTTGTTTTGTTTTGGTATCAGGGTAATATGAGCCCTGTAGAATGAATTTGGGAGTGTTTTGTCCTCCTTAATTTTTTGGAATATTTTGAAAAGAATAGTTGTTAATTCTTCATCTGTTTGGCAGAATCCTCCTGTGAAGCCATCTAGTGCTGGACTTTTGTTTGCTGGAGTTTTTTTTATTTCAATTTCACTATTTGTGATTGGTATTCTCAAATTGTTTATTTTTTCTTGATTCAGTCTTGGTAGTTTGTATGTTTCTAGAAATTTGTCCATTTATTCTAAGTTGTCCAATTTGTGGGCATATAACCTGTAATGGTATTCTTTTATGATTTTTGTATTTCTGTGGTATCAGTTTTTATTTCTCCTCTTTCATTTATTTTGTTTATTTGGGTCTTCTCTCTTTTCTTCAATGTGAACCTGGCTAACGTTTTGTCAATTTTGTTTATATTTTAAAAACACCAGCTCTTAGTTTCATTGACCTTTGTTGTGCTTTTTTTCCCCTTTATTTTATTTATTTCCTCTCTGATCTTTACTAGGTCTATCCTTGTGCTGACTTTGCACTTTGTTCTTCTTTTTCTAATTGTTTTAGGTGGCAGGTTATGTTGTTTATTTGAGATATTTATTGTTTCTTGAGGAAGGCCTCTATCACTAAAAACGTCCTCTTAGAACTCCTTTTGGTACATCACATGTATTTTGAAGAGTTGTTTCCATTTTCATTTGTCACAGGTATTATCTTATGTCCCCTTTGATTTCTTTATTGACCCATTGTTTTTTAGTAGCATGTTGCTTAGTCTCTAGGTGTTTGTTCTTTTCCTATTTTTATTTCTGTAATTGATTTCTAGTTTCATACCCTGTGGTCAGAAAAACTGCTTTGATATAATTTCTATCCTCTTAAACTAATGAGACTTATTTTGTGGCCTAGCATGTGATCTATCCTGGAGAATGTTCCATGTGCACTTGAAAAAAAATGTGTATTCTGCTAGTTTGGTTGGACATCTTATAGATATCTATTAAGTCCAACTGGTCTGTTGTATCATTTAAGATCACTGTTGCCTTATTGCTTTTCTGTCTGGACGATCAGTCCATTGATGTTAGTGGGGTGTTAAAGTCCCCTACTATTATGGTATTATTATCAATCCAATTTTATGTCTGTTGGTATTTTCTTTATATATTTAGGTGCTGTTGTAATAGGTGCATATATGTTTATGGGTGTAGTATCCTCTTTTTGTGTTGATCCCTTTATCATTATATAATACCCTTCTTTGTCTTTTGTTTTAACCTTAGTTTTAAAGTTTATTTTGTCTGATAGGAGTATTGCCACCCCCGCTTTCTTGTCTTGTCCATTTGTAGGAAATATATTTTTCAATCCCCTCACTTTCAGTCTATGTGTGTCTTTATCTCTGAAGTGAATTTCCTGTAGACAGCATTTAGAAGCATCTTTTTTTTTTTAAATCCAATCAGTCACCCTATGTCTTTTGATCAGAGCATTTAGTCCCTTGACATTTAAAATAATTATTGATAAGTATGTACTTATAGCCATTTAATTACTTGTTTTTAGTTGTTTTTGTAGTTCTTCTCTGTTTATATTTCTTCTTTTTGTTTCTTCCCTTGTGGTTTGATGATTTCTTTAGTAGTATGCTTGGGTTCCTTTCTTTTTAGTTTTTGTGTATATATTATAGGTTTTTGATTTGTGGTTACCATGGGCTTCGTATATATTGACCCATAACTTTGTCTACTTGTTTTAAACTGGTAATCATTTAATTTCAAACAGATTCAAAAGATCTACACTTTTTTACTCCCCTCTTCTATGTTTTGTGTTTTTAATGTCAAATTTTACATCTTCATGCTTATCACTTAACTGTTTATTATAGTTATAGTTCCTTTTACAATTTTTGTCTTTAGTCTATGCACTGGCTTATTTAAGTGGTTGATAAATAAGTATATATTGGACTTTCCTATTGGGATTGTCCCTTTCCTATAGACTCTTACTTCTTTTCCACTTAGAGAAGACCCTTTAACATTTCTTTTAAGGTAGGTTTAATATTGATGAACTTTAAAAAAATTTTTGTTTGTTGAGAATTTCTATGTCTCTCCTTCTATTCAGTTGATAATCCCACTGGATAGAGTATCCTAGGTTGCAGGTTTTTATCTCTCAGCACTTTGAATATACCATGCTACTCTCATCTAGAATGCAAAGTTTCTGTAGAGAAATCAAATGATTGACTTATGGGGATTCCCTTGTATATGAGTATTTCTATTTCTCTTGCTCTCTTTAGAATTTTCTCCTTATTTTACCATTTGCCATTTTAATTATGAAATGTCTTGGTGTGGATTTCTTTGGGTTCATCTTGTTTGGGACCCTCTGTCCTTCCTGTACTGAGATATCTGTTTCTTTCTTCAGGTTTGGAAATTTTTCAGCCATAATTTCCTCAAATACTTTTTTGATCCCCTTCTCTCTCTCTTCTCATTCTGGGACCCCTATAATGTGAATGTTCATATGCTTAATGTTATTCCAGAGACCTCTTAAATTGTTTTCATTTTTAAAGCTTGCTTTTCTTTTTGCTGTTATGATTGGGTGATTTCCATTATTCTATCTTTTGGATCACTTATATCACTTATGTATTCTGTGTCACTTAGTCTGTTATTCATCTTAGTCCTTCTAGTGTGTTTTTTATTTTAGCTATTTAATTCTTCATTTCTAATTGGGTCTTTTTAGTATTTTCTAGTTTTATTGAAGTATTTATTATGTATATCAATTCTTTTCCCTAATTAAGTTAATATTTTTATTACCAGTGCTTTGAATTCTGGTAAATTCCTTATTTATACTTTACTATTTATTTTTTTCAGGAGTTTTCTCTTGCTCTTCAGTTGAGAGTAGTTCCTCTGCCTTTATGAATTTAGGTGAAACAGTTACCTATTGTGGTATTGAAGGGGTGATATTATGTGGGAACATCCCTATACAAAGTTTGTGTGCCCAGTGCTTTTGATGGGAGAGATAGATTTGATATGGTTACAGGTCACATCTTTCCTCAGGGTGTGCTGATAGCTATCACCTTAAAAAGGGGTGGTGCCAGAGATATAGGGGCTAGAGCTGGCACCTGGTGTGATGCGGGCCTTCCCCTCTGCTCAGCGACCTTCACTGGTCAGACCTAGGGTCAGACCTAAGGTCTAATCCCAAGTTGATGGAGCAGAAGCCCTGAGGTTCAGGGCTGAGTTGGCTCTGTTCCCTTTAAGTGTGCATTTTTTTCTCTCCCTGCATGGAACACTTGTCCCATTGCAAGGGAGTAAGGAAGCAAGTGGGGCTTGTGTGGGATCTCTGCTCCTTTTGGTTGCAGAGTTTCAATGAACTACCTGTGCCAGCACCTGTGGCTCTGCTCAGACACACCCTCAAGTACAAGTTTCCTTTGTTCCTCGTAGTCAATTGTTGTCAGTGGCCTCTGCTGCCCCCACCCTGTTGTGGAAAATCTTTGCAGGGCAGATGAGACATTTGTGGCTTCTTGGCAAGTGTTGGGGGTGAGCTGTGGTGAAGCTGCCACCATCAGAGTTCTAGGCTGTTTTTGAGGAGCTGCTTGACTAGGTGCCAACAATGGCTGCCACCAGCACACCTTCCCCAGGGACCTGGTCACTTCTGTATCTCACAGTCCAGTCTTTTCCCTGGTCATGCTCACCCCACATCCAGTGCTGCACTGTGACAGAGAGTGAGCAGGGTTGGACCATTTGTTAGGATTGTGCTGGGATGTTTAATGAGACAGTTGCAGGAAACCCAACAGACCTCTCTCAGCTCTTCCTTGGGGGCAGTCCTGCACAGACACACTCCTCTGAGTGGAGTTCAAGCTTCCCACAGTCCTTCTATTAGTCCCAGAAGTCCTCCAACCAGCCAAGGAGGCTTGACTCCTCTTCACAGGATCCCAGGATGGGGACATCCAATCTGTGGCTTAAACTGCTCACTCCCAAGGCTGGGGTCCTCTTGTGTAATCTCACTTTTCCTTTGAGTCCCCTCCCAGGGGCACATGTCACAACCTAATTTTCTTCCCTTCCTCCCTAAGTACGTGTGTATCTTTCTTGCAGCCTTGGTTGTAAAGGAGTGTGTCTTCCAGTTTCCAGTTAGTTTTCAGTGAGAATTGTTCCCATGTAGATGTATTTTTGATGTGTTCATTGGAGGAGGTGATCTCTGAGTCCTCTTACTCTGCAACCTTGATCCAAATTTCAACATGATGTCATAATGTGTTGTTTTTGTAAGGTCTTTATTTCTTCTAGGTCAATTTTTTTTTTTTTTTGGTCTAAAATGTATTGAATATTCTTTGACTTTGGGGTTTCCATGTAATTTTAGTTTAACTTGTCAAGTCAATGATAATTTTATTGGAATGTTGGTTGGAATGACAATGACTCTTCATATAAATTGAGAAATATTGACTTTATAATTTAGTACAATATCTATAAAAATATAATTATTTTGTACCTCAATATCTTTGAATTAAAATTTTAATAATTTTCTTCTTTTTACTTTTGCAAATTTTTTCTCATGGAAGTACCTTATGTTCTTTGTTGTTATTTTAAATTATGACATATAATACTATAAATTCTATGAACTGCATTTTCTATCACTAGTATAAATAGTGTATTTTGTTTACAGATCTTATCTTACAGATAGTAACAGTAGTCATATCTCTTGATTCCAAAAAAATTTATAGATTATTTGGAGTTTTCCAAATAGACAATTTTAGCATCTGCCTATAATAACAATTTTGTTTTTTCATTCTAATTTTTACCTTTTTTTTGTTTGTTTGTTTAAGTTGTCAAACTCTGCTGAATAGAATTGTATACTTTGAAGAGAAGTGATAGGAGTGTGATTTTATTAGGATTATACTTGCTTTTCTTGGTTAGTACTTTTTAAAATAATAATTTATACATTCAACTGAAAAAATAGTATGTTTATATTCATTTGAATTACTAAAATATATGGATTTATTTCTATTGTATGATTTGGGGGTTATCATATTTTGGCTTCTTTTTCTATATCTTTTAAATTAGGTTTTTATTGTTGTTATTTGCCCAGTTCCCATTTTTCTCTTTTAGGGTTTTGAAAGATATGTGTTTTATTTCTATACTTTTCCATTAACTTTTAACATGCCTACTTAAACATTTAAAGTTAGGTAATATTTTTGCATTAATTTGAAATACACTATGCTGTAATTCTGATCACCCCTATTATTGTCATTCACCTTTTAATTTTATCTCTTTTTTATTCTATAAATCAAATATTATTATTGATATATACAGTAAAAGTTTGCTTATGTTTAACTTCATGTTTACAAAAATTTTTTAAAAATTTATTCATCCTTTTTGCTTCCCAGAACTTTATTTTTGAAGTATATTCTTAGGAAACTTTATTAGTGAGAGCTTCTTGATAGTAATCCTTTTGTTGTTTATATATATATATGTATATATATAAATTGTTTTTATTTCACAATCACTCTTCTAAAATAATTTACTTGGCATAAGGATTCTAGTTTGACATTTTCTCGTACGACATTGAAGAAATTGCCTCTGGTTTCTGCTGTTGCTGTTGAGATGGCTGTAACTGTCAATGTAGTTCTTTTGAAGTAGTCTATCCTTTTATTCACCCTATATCTACTTTAAGACTCTTCTCTATGTGTTGTTTTGCAGCAAGGCTGCAAATGGTCTGAGTTTATTTTTATTTTCTGTTTGGATTTCTTAGCTTTCCAGAAATGAAGAATCTTTGCCATTGAATCTACTCTGAATAATTCTCAGCCATTTCTCTCTCAGCATATTTTCTCCCTGCTTCACTCTCTATTCCATGATCTCATTCAAGAATTCTGAAATATGTTCATATTTTTATCTTGAGTTGTGTCTAGTCTATTAATATTTCCTTAGAATTTTAATTTTTGTTTCTATAGTTTTTATTTTAAAAAGTCCTGATCATTGGTTTTTGCTTGGATGTTGCATTCTCTTTTCTATTTCCTTAAGCCATACTTATTTTAACATTTTCTACCTGATCATTTTATTAGGTGAATTAGGTGGGGGATTGGTTCATTTATTTGAATTATCTGCTATTTCTTACTTTTCTTGACTGGCACTTGTTAGGTTTTATATTTTCTTTTAAGTGTGTGTCCTATTGTGTTACAGTTCCATTCATGAGTACTCCCTGACTCCACAGTCTTGTTGTAGAGGGCCTTATTCCATGGAGAATTTGTGTTGTGCATTTGCCACTCATCTAACCAGATGTTTATAATTTAAATTCTTTCTTTTTAAAATGGAATTATTTTGAAGGATTCAGGCTACACAGATAATCTGATTTTTGTTTCCCAAACTCTGTCAACATACTATGTTTCTAGTCTCAAAGGAGGCATTTTTCTTCTCCTTCTACAAAACTAAGACTGAGAAAGAAAATTTTCTCTTCAGTCTGGAATTGTTGGGTAAATTTTTCCATATCCCACCTTTATATGGAGTGTTTTCCATTGTGACTTTGTACTCTACATGGGGCACAGAATATTTAGACCTTCCAGGTTTCTGGATATCCTCAGGATATTTTGTCAGAGGCATTGTTGGCTTTTATCCTCTGTTCTTGTATTCCCAGCCTTAGAGAAATCCTATTACATTTTTGGGGTCTTATCCAATCATTTACAATGACTTTATTTTATGTAGCAAGTTTATCTGTGTTTCAGCTAAAAAAATTTTAGGATATCTAACCCCCATGTATCCTAATATGGAAGTTCATTGTGTCTCTTTATAATTTGATTATATTTAACATGGATAGCTTTGTTCAGATCTTATATTGGCTATGATATACTAACAATTAGTTCTTATAACTCATTTACTTTATTCAGACTCTATATCAAGAGGTCCACTTTGAAGAAGGAATGTTGAAACTCTAGTTTGAAGACAGGCTGCTGGGTTAACTGAGAACAACTATACTGGGGAAGAAGAGGACTTAGTTGAAGCACATATATAAGTTAGTAGAGAAAGTTGACCTTGCTGTCTCACATACTTTTAAAAAAATATTTATTTATTTGGCTGCACCGGGTCTTAGTTGCAGCATGCAGATCTTTTAGTTGCGATATGCAGGATCTTCATTGTGGCATGTGGGATCTTTAGTTGTGGCATAATTTTTAAACATCTGGCACCAGATTTCATTCAACCATTTGGAGAATGAATCATGTTTCAATGTGAAGATCCTTTGGGTTTTGGATACATTCTCACTTTAGCATGGAACTTTTGATTTTATTCTTCATTAGGAGGGGATAAACTTAGTATAACATTTTCTTCATTTTAATGAACATTTTGTTTTAGAATAGTTTTAGATGTGCAGAAAAGTTGCAAGTGTAGTATAGATAATTTTCATATGCTCCACAACCAACTTCCTCTCTTGTTAACATCTTGCATTAGTAAGGAGAATTTGTCACAAAAAATTCACCAATACAGATTAAGTAAAGTCCACATTTCATTAAAATTTCCTTACCTTTTACCAAATGTCTCCTGTTCCAGGTTCCTATCCCATCACATTTATTCTTTCCTGTCACCTTAGGATCCTAGTTGTTATGACAGTTTCTTAGGCTTTTTCTTATTTTTAATGACTTTGACAATTTTGAGAAGCACTAGTAAGGTATTTTGTAGAATATTCCTCATTTGGGATTTTCCTTATCCTTTTCTCATGATTATATATATTGGGTTATAGATTTGGGGGGAGGATCCCACAGAGATAAAGTGCCCTTCTCATTGCATCAAATCATGATATGTACTTATTGTGACTTATCTTTTCCCCCTTTCCCATAATATACACTTTCACTGGAAATTACTATGCACAGTCCACACATAAGGAGTGGGAAATTATGCTTCACCTTTTTGAGTTCAGAGTATCTACATAAAATATTTGGAATTTCTCTGCACAGGATTTCTGTTTATTCTCCACATTAATTTTATTTAATTATTTAGTGTGACTCATATATACTTATTATATATATTAGGTACTTTAAATTTTTTTTCATTTTTTGAAATCATTGACCATTGGGGGATGTCTGCTGTATCTTCTGTACCCATCATATTTGTGTGTGTTTAGCACTTTCAGATACTGAAAGATACTACAGGCTTATCTTGTTTATTTCCTGCCCCAGTCCTAAAACCAGTTATTTCTCCAAGAAGCCCTGGTTTCTTTTCTTGGAGAATTGTATTAAGACTACTAGTGTGTTATTAGTTTTAGGCCCTCTCAGCTGCCAAGGCAAATATATATATGTGTGTATACTAACCTTTGTATATACACATATCTATAAGTACTTCTATAAGTAACCATCTGTATCTATGTTAAGCTAAACATGAATTCATATGGAACTTCAACTGACTTTAGCTCATTACCACATCGATGGTTCTAGCCTTCTCCTCTTCCTTGTCTGTATCCTTGCACTTCTACAGTGAGCAACCTGGTTTCAATCATATGCCATTTATTTACTTAAATTTTAAATTCCAGGATACATGTACAGTGGCTTCAGAATTGGTAATTGTTCTCCCATGGGGCACAACTTTTTCAGTTAGAGTGTTTATGTACAGTTCCTTTTGCCTTTGGTCTTACTATTACTACTTATTTCTAAAAGTACATGGGTCAATACATTTTCCCCCTACCCCTTCAGTGAAATTATTTCATTCATTTGTAATATGGTTAGTTGTTTTTGTAACATTCTGTATTCTGTCTTGGAATTCCCTGCTTCTCTGTGCTTTCCTAAATGATTTAAAAAATATTTTCATATATATGGTTTTATTCTTTGTGTTGTAAGGTTCTGTGTGTTTTGACAATGGCATAGTGTCAGTATTCATGATTATAGTATCATAAAGGGTTTCACTGCTCTGAAATATTCTCTGTACTTCACCTATTCAAACCTCCTCCCTCTTCCCAAAGCCCTAGCAATCACTTACCATTTTTACAGTTTTGTTTTCCAGAATGTCAGCTAAATGGAGTGCTACAGTATGTAGCCTTTTCAAACTAATTTCACTTAGCAACAAGCATTTAAGAAACTGGATAATTTGTAGAGACGTGGATGGACCTAGAGACTGTCATACAGAGTGAAGGAAGTCAGAAAGAGAAAAACAAATATTGTATATTAACACATATATGTGGAATCTAGAAAAATGGTACAGATGAACTGGTTTGCAAGGCAGAAATAGAGACACAGATGTAGAGAACAAATGTATGGATACCAAAGGGGAAAGGAGGGTGGAATGAATTGGAAGATTGGGATTGACATATATACACTATTGATACTGTGTATAAAATAGATAATTAATGTGAACCTACTGTATAGCACAGGGAACTCTACTCAGTGCTCTGTGGTGAACTAAATGGGAATGAAATCCAAAAAAGAGGGGATATATGTATACGTATAGCTGATCCACTTTGCTGTACAGTAGAAACTAACACAAGATTGTAAAGCAACTGCACTCTAATAAAAATTAATTTAAAAAAAGAATCATCTGTGTATTTTTATGGATTGATAACTCATTCCTTTTTCACTGAATAGTTTCCTATTGTATGGATTATACCACGTTCGTGTAAGGATCCACCTCTTAAAAAGTGTTTGCCTCAAATGTTTAGCAATTATGAATAAATGTGCTCTAAATATTTATGTACATGTTTTTCGGTGGACATAGATTTTTCAAACCAGTTAAATAAATGCCTATGAGCACAATCACTGGATGACATTATAAGACTATATTTAGCTTTGTAATAAACTGCTAAACTATATCTAAAGTGGCTGTATAATTCTGCATCTCCATCAACAATGAATGAGTTTCTGTAGCTCTGCATACTTGTTAGCAATTGGTATTATCAGATTTTTGAAATTCAGCCATTGTAATAGATGTGTAGTCATATCTCATTGTTGTTTCATTTTGTAATGTCAATGACAAATTGAGTATCTTTTCATATGTTTATTTGCCACCTGCTTATCTTATTTGTTGAGGTTATTTGTTTGGATTTTCTGCCCACTTTTAACTGGATTTTTGCTTTTTATTAAAGTGTAGTTGATTTACAATATTGTGTTTCAGGTGTACAGCAAAGTGATTCAGTTTTATATATATATACACACACACACATATATAAACACATATATATGTATATGTAAGTGATGGCATATAATATTTGTCTTTCTCTGACTTAATTTAGTATGATATTCTCTAGGTCTATCCATGTTGCTGAAGATGGCAATATTTCATTCCTTTTTATGGCTGAGTAATATTCTATTGTATATATGTCCAACATCCTCTTTATCCATTCATCTGTTGATGGACACTTAGGTTGTTTCCATGTTTTGGTTATTGTAAATAGTGCTGCTATAACCATTGGGGTGCATGAATCTTTTGGAATTAGGGTTTTAATCTTTTCCAGTTACATGCCAGGAGTGGGATTGCTGGGTCATATTGTAGCTCCATTGTTAGTTTTTTTAAGGAACCTCCATACTATTTTCCATAGCAGCTGTACCAATTCACATTTCCACCAACAGTGTAGAAGGGTTCATTTTTCTCCATACCCTGGTGTTTTGTTTTCTTATTGTTGAGTTTTAAGGAGTTCATTATATATTTTGGATGCAAATTCTCTATCAGATATGTGATTTTAAAACATTTCCCAGTCTATGATACCCAAGTTCATTTATAAAATCAATGAAATCCCAATCAAAACCCCAGCAAGATATTTTACAGGTAGTCCTTTACTCGTTCCGCTTTCTAAATCCTAACTAGTAGGACAGCAACCAATCTCCTTTTTTACATTATCTTTGTAATAATTTACTATATCTAATCTTTCTTACCCCATGTAATCACAACAACAGTTACAACCTGTCTCACATATCTTCTCCCTTTCACTTGCATTGCTGCTGCCCTAAGCCAGACCCCTAGTTTTTCTTAATTTATCTTTTGTAAAGTGTTCTACTAAAGTACAGGGTGGCAGAATATACCACCTCAAAATATGTCCCTTTGGCATAAAGATTATTTTGAGCTAAAAGCATATGAAAAACAGCAGGTATTAGAAAAGCATTCTGACCTCCCCTTTTCTTCCTGAAAGCAGGAGATAAAACTCCCATGTGAAAAATGTCCTCCCTCTAGAGGATGAAAGAAACATTCTTATCAGCAGAGACAGGGTGTAGAGGCCAAGAGAATTCTGTACAAGCAGATCTTGTTAAAATAACTCTTATCTTCCTTTAGCCACCCCATATATTTTGGTTACTTTTCAACAATTGCCTCTCTTTATTCAACCTTTGTAAAGGCATATAGGTTTGCCACTTCTTTGGAACTTCATTTCCTTGTGAAGGATCCTGTGTCACCAAAAACTTATGTTAAATAAATTTGTATACATTTTTCCTATTAATCTCTTTTATGTCAATTTACTTCTCAGACGCAGCTGAAGACCCTAAGAGAGTAGAGGTAAAATTTTGCAAAAGTAATGGTTTCCTAAGACAACTTGCTGTTAACATCTCTGTTATATCTCTAGCCCATCCATCATACAGCTGGAGTATGATTTTATTTCTCAGAGAAAAAAAGGAAAATCCTCTTTATTGGTATAGTTAAATTCAAATGAATTATAATGACTTTTATGGTTTTTGATTATTTAGGATTCACTGACCTAAACTGTCTGCATGTGCCTCTGTATCCCCCAATCGCTAGTCATTAGTCTATGCCGTCATGTCCTAAAACACTATGAGCTTTTTCTTAGCCATATCTGCCTATGCTCCCTTTTAAGCTTGTAATAGAAGTTTCATTTTATCTCTGAAAATATCCTTCTAACTGATTTCCATTTTATAGCCTGTTGTATCTGATCAAATGAAGAATAGAGATGTCAATGAATATAAGGTTAACAATATGAAGAGATGTCAGTTTCATTGCCAATGGTGTAATAAATAGGTATTATCTTGGATTATCACTGCACATTTAGAGTTTATAGTACTTTAATGAAGAATGAAGAAAGAGAATTGAGTGTAACGTCTTGAAATAGGTTCATAAGGACAACAACATTAAAGACTGACATTAAATACATTTATATCTTTGACAGAACAAATATTAAGATGTAATATCATGCTTAAATATAGTGTACTTTGAATTTCATGCTTAAATATAGTATACTTTGGTTTAATAAGTTGAATAAGTACATAAAATGTTGAATCTGTTACAAAGGTACATATATGTGAGTACATAAAGGAAAAATTAAATTAACTTCAAGAAAAAAATATTTAAAACATAAAGGAAATATTTTGAAAGTATCACTTCTCAAACAAATGAAAGGTATCCAAAGAGATCTTTCCTCTGAAGAGCTATAAGATAAGATCTTTAAAGAAGCCAAACAGATGGATGGTTTAATTCCAATTTTCTTGGTAAATAGGACAAAAAATGACAACTCGAGGGCTTTTTCCACTTCTGTGAATGTTTGCTAAACTTCATTTTATTGTGATCTCTGATGATATTTGCAAATATTAGAAGGGCTAGGCAACAACTGAAAAGATATGTGTGTGTTTACACATTCACATACACACTATTGGCAAGTCCACTTGAACAAATTATAAGCTCTAAGTAAGCCAAAAATATTATTCTTAGAAATAAGAAAGGGGTCTTCCATGATCTGGTAAAACATTAATTGGGAGTGGCATACCACTCCCTTTGTAAAGAAAAAAACATAGATGAAGACATTTTCTAGTTAACAGGAAAAATAAGTAATCACTTGTATCTGGAATCCCCATGATAGCTTTTCATCCCACATTCACAGTCCAGTTTTCTGCTCTGGGACAGGAGTTCCACAGGAAAGGAAAAAGCCAGTCAAGTCACCTGGACTTATATAACCACTTGACTAAAGCACTTTTATGGTATAGAATATATATCATATATACCATGTTTCTTTCTTTAAAGAAGTATGTTCACTTCTTTAAAGAAAATTATATACTCTTTTTTTTTTTTTTTTTTTTTTTTTTTTGCGTATGCGGGCCTCTCACTGTTGTGGCTTCTCCCATTGCGGAGTACAGGCTCTGGACCCATAGGCTCAGTGGCCATGGCTCACGGGCCCAGCTGCTCCACGGCATGTGGGATCTTCCCGGACTGGGGCACGAACCCGTGTCCCCTGCATCGGCAGGTGGACCCTCAACCACTGCGCCACCAGGGAAGCCCTATACTTCATTAAGGTAAATTATGACAAATAATATTTGACTGGCTGAAGCTTCATAGATTTGTTTAGCCACATGGTGCTAACCTATGACAGAGGAGCTAGATGATATCCTGGTCCAAACATGATTCAGAAGGTGAGGAATTCGCAATGATTTTTGAGCTCTAGCATAGTCAAACTTTACTAAAATCTCTCCTAGTCTTCCTTCTCATTCCAAATATACCTACCATGCATGGAAAATAGAATATAGAAATGGCAGAAATGTTACATTCTCAAGACAAATGATAGCAACACTGATTAATTTGTGTAATGATATCTCCTTCCTTTACACCTTTTTAGCTAGAGTACCCCATTTGAAAAACACATCTCCTGTCTAGACTTTAGACTCAGTGCCAGAGTCACACTTTAAACATGACTCTAGAGATGAGGATAAAGCATATATCCTTACATTATTTGAAATAAAAATGTGGGTTCTTCAAGACTTGTTAGAGGATCCAATATGTGCAATAAAACCTGAATTCTCTGGAATTTTTGGATGATTGCCAAACATCACAAAAATGCCAGAGATATGGAAAAAGGGTGGGAAGGGAACTCTCAAGATAAAAACAATATTGCAAGATTTAAAAATGCTGGCAACGTGTTTTCCTTCATGATTGAAAGTTTTTTTTTTTTTAACAAATTCTTCAATGTATAAAATTAAGGATAGCAGAAGTGGAAATTCATATTAGACAAAAGTGAATTGATTTGCCTGAAGTATCTTAGTTTCAGAAAAAGAAAAGTCTCCAAACAACCAATCTCATGCTCAGTTCAATCTCTCATGCTTGGAGTAGGTGATCTGACATGTAACTCAGGGTCATTGAAACTTTCAGAGTAGATATCTTATGAAACAATTTTAATGAAATGAGCTCCAAGCTGTGTAATATCATTTTCTTTTGATCTTTAATTCATCTATTTCACTTTCTCCTGAGTTGATTTAAAGTAAAACTTTAAGAGTTAGTTGCAAGCTCTTTGCGATAACTCTTCAATACCCAATTTTGTACCCTCTGGAACATATTGCCTTGCCTAAGAAGGAGCATAAATAAGTAGAGATGCAGATGATATTTGATCGGCCTTGGATGATAACTGCAGAATTCATAGTGACCATAAATGTTTTCTGATTCCCATATAATAATATTAGAAGGGGACAGAGATTCCTAAAAATAGAAATACTGTACAAATTACAGATATGTCTCACATGAGCTTAGATACTTCATATATAAAATCCACTATCTGATTGTAAATTGCTGCTGTCATTGAGATTAACCAAATTTCTGTCATTTAAATTTTTCTGTTTATATAGTAATACTTTATGATACAAATGAGTAAGAGTGATATATAAAATATTATTATATATTATATTCTATATTATTATGTAATAACCTACATTACATAAATATATATGTATTTTTGACAAAAGTGTAATGTAAATTATTGTATATTAAAATAATCTTAGTCACTGTACTTAAAAATCCAAATACCTATTAATTTTGAAAAATAGTTTTCTAAATTAATGAAGGCTTTGTTCATAAAGAATGGTTAATTCCATTCAATCTTTGAGTATAAAGTTATAAGATTTATAGAGTAGAATAGGAAAATAAGGTGTCAGAGAGTCCATGAATGTATGATACTATTAGGATTCACAATGATAAAGACAAACAGAACCTAAAATTATTGGGTAAATATATGTGATTATAACTAACATAAAGAAGAAAATTTAATATTGTAATAACTTCATATGCTGTGTAATGTATAAAAATATTGAATCGCTCTGTTGTACACCTGAAACTAATATAATTCTTTAAGTCAACTATACTTCAATTAAAAAAAGAAATTCTAAGAAATGTAAAAAATAAGTATGGAGAATTAAGTCCTAAGAATTTTAGTGTCAAAATAACTGTTTTTATACATGATTCTATCTTCCAGATTGATTCTAATAGGAAAGAGAATATAATATATTCATAATATTATTAACATATATAATACATAATGTATATTATACATTATATCTTAACATACATAATATTATTAATATATGATTGCAAGCTGAACAATCCAGTTTAAGAAATTGCGATTAGATTTCACTTTGGAAAAAAATGATATATTAATATGGATAGATTTAAAATAAAAAATACTTTATTCTTGCTTTCCCTTCTGGAAAGTTGATGTGAAAAAGGAAAGCAAACTTATAGGGTTAAAAAAATTGCACAAGTTATTTCCACTGCCTACCAGCTTACATTTTGTTTCACTTTGGTTAAGCAAACCATTTCCTCAGAACCAAAATCAAAGAAAACAATGAATAGTATTATACTTGAAAGAACACTGTTTTGAAGTTTAGAGAATAGAGATTTTCATCTGGCTTGTACTATTTACTGGCCATTATAGCTATATTTTGCCCCAGAGGTTCATATCTTTTCCTGAGGCTTACATTTGTTCTGGATTCTCATTAATCCTATATGTAGAGCCCTATATTTAAGAAAATCTAATAGTTCCCTTGTGATCTCATCAGTCTCATTAGTTCAAAGTGAGGCAATTCTGTCTCCTAGAACAATATTGTTTTCCAAGATATCGTCTGGCTACGCTTGTGAAAAACAAATTTTTTTTTCCATTGCCATTTTTATCAACACTGTCAGATGCTCTTACCCTTCCTTGCCTTAGTTATACTGTTAAAATGCTACATTATTTTCACAGTCAATAAATAATCACACAGGAATCAATTTTCTGTCTTTCCATTCATTGCTTTTAAAGTTGAGGAAGGGTTTTTGTCAATTATATATATATTTATATATTTATATATTTATATGTATTAACATCTTTATTGGAGTATAATTGCTTTACAATGTTGTGTTAGTTTCTGCTGTATAACAAAGTGAATCAGCTATACGTATACATATATCCCCATATGCCCTCCCACTTGCGTCTCCCTCCCACCCTCCTTATCCCACTGCTCTAGGTGGTCACAAAGCACTGAGCTTATCTCCCTGTGCTATGTAACTGCTTCCCATTACCTATCTATTTTACATTTGGTAATGTATATATGTCCATGACACTCTCTCACTTCATCCCAGCTTACCCACGCCCCTCCCTCTGTCCTTAAGTCCATTCTCTACATCTGCGTCTTTATTCCTGTCCTACCCTTAGGTTCTTCAGAACATATTTTCTTTTTTAGATTCTATATATATGTGTTAGACTAGGTATTTTTGTTTTTCTCTTTCTGACTTACTTCCCTCTGTATGACAAACCCTAGGTCCATCCACCTCCCTACAAATAACTCAATTTCATTTCTTTTTATGGCTGAGTAATATTCCAGTGTTTATACATCCCACATCTTCTTTATTCATTCATCTGTCAATGGACATTTAGGTTGCTTCCATGTTCTGGCTATTGTAAATAGTGCTGCAATGAATATTGTGATACCCTATTTGAATTATGGTTTCTCAGGGTATATGCTCCGTAGTGGGATTGCTGGGTCATATTGGAGTTCTATTTTTACTTTTTTAAGGAACCTCCATACTGTTCTCCATAGTGGCTGTATCAATGTACATTCCCACCAACAGTGCAAGAGTGTTCCCTTTTCTCCACACCCTCTCAGGCATTTATTGCTTGTAGATTTTTTGATGATGGCCATTCTGACTGGTGTGAGGTGATACCTCATTGTAGTTTTGATTTGCATTTCTCTAACGATTAGTGATGTAGAGCATTCTTTCATGTGTTTGTTGGCAATCTGCATGTATTCTTTGGAGAAATGTCTATTTAGCTCTTCTGCCCGTTTTTGGATTGGATTGTTTGATTTTTTGATATTGAGCTGCATGAGCTGCTTGTAAATTTTGGAGATTAATCCTTTGTCAGTTGCTTCATTAGCAAATATTTTCTCCCATTCTGAGGGTTGTCTTTTCATCTTGGTTATGGTTTCCTTTGCTGTGCAAAAGCTTTTAAGTTTCATTCGGTCCCATTTGTTTATTTTTGTTTTTATTTCCATTTCTCTAGGAGGTGGGTCAAAAAGGATCTTGCTGTAATTTATGTCATAGGGTGTTCTGCCTATGTTTTCCTCTAAGAGTTTTATAGTGTCTGGCCTTACATTTGGTTCTTTAATCCATTTTGAGTTTATTTTTTTATGGTGTTAGGGAGTGTTCTAATTTCATTCTTTTACATGTAGCTGTCCAGCTTTCCCAGAACGACTTATTGAAGAGGCTGTCTTCTCCATTGTAAATTTTTGCCTCCTTTACAGGAGATAAGGTGACCATATGTGCGTGGGTTTATCTCTGGGCTTTCTATCCTGTTCCATTGATCTGTATTTCTGTTTTTGTGCCAGTACCATACTGTCTTGATTATTGTAGCTTTGTGGTATAGTTTGAAGTCAGGGAGCCTTATTCCTCCAGCTCCATTTTTCTTTCTCAAGATTGCTTTGGCTCTTTGGGGTTTTGTTTTTCCATACAAATTGTGAAATTTTTTGTTCTATTTCTGTGAAAAATTCCACTGATAGTTTGATAGGGATTGCATTGAATCTGTAGATTGCTTTGGGTAGTATAGTCATTTTCACAATGTCGAATCTTCCAATCCAAGAACATGGTATATCTCTCCAAATGTTTGTATCATCTTTAATTTCTTTCATCAGTGTCACTGTTTTCTGCATACAGGTCTTTTGTGTCCTTAGGTAGGTTTATTCTTAGATATTTTATTCTTTTTTTTTGCAGTGGTAAATGGGAGTATTTCCTTAATTTCTCTTTCAGCTTTTTCATCATTAATGTATAGGAATGCCAGAGATTTCTGTTCATTAATTTTGTATCCTGCTACTCTACCAAATTCATTGATTAGCTCTAGTAGTTTTCTGGTAGCATCTTTAGGATTCTTTATGTATATATCATGTCATTTACAAACAATGACAGTTTTAATTCTTCTTTTCCAATTTGAGTTCTTTTTATTTTTAAAAATTTAAAAAAAATTTTTTATTTATTTATTTATTTCTCTTTTTATTTGTTTTTCTACTCTGATTGCTGTGGCTAAAACTTCCAAAACTATGTTGAATAATAGTGCTGAGAGTGGGCAACCTTGTCTTTTTCCTGATCTTAGTGGAAATGGTTTCAGTTTTTCACCATTGAGAACAATGTTGGCTGTGGATTTGTTATATATGGCCTTTATTATGTTGAGGTAAGTTCCCTCTATGCCTACTTTCTGGAGGGTTTTTATCATAAATAGGCTTTGAATTTTGTTAAAAACTTTTTCTGCATCTATTGAGATGATTTTATGGTTTTTCCTCCTTCAATTTGTTAATATAGTGTATCACATTGATTGACTTATGTATATCAAAAATCCTTGCATTCCTGAGATAAATCCCACTTCATCATGGTGTATGATCTTTTTAAAGTGCTGTTGGATTCTGTTTGCAAGTATTTTATTGAGGATTTTTGGCTCAGTGTTCATCAGTTAGATTAGCCTGTAGTTTTTCTTTTTTTGTGACCTCTTTATCTGGTTTTGGTATCAGGGTGACGGTGGTCCCATAGAATGACTTTGGAAATGTTCCTCCCTCTGCTATATTTTGGAAGAGTTTGAGAAGGATAGGTGTTAGGTCTTTTTAAATGTTTGATAGAATTCGCCTGTGAAGCCATCTGGTCCTGGGCTTTTGTTTGTTGGAAGGTTTGTAATCGCAGTTTCAATTTCAGTGCTTTTGATTGGTCTCTTTATATTTTGTATTTCTTCCTGGTTCAGTCTTGGAAGGTTGTTCCTTTCTAAGAATTTGTCCATTTCTTCCAGGTTGTCCATTTTATTGGCATATAGTTGCTTGTAGCAATCTCTCATGATCCTTTGTATTTCTGCAGTGTCAGTTGTTACTTCCCTTTTATCATTCCTATTCTGTTGAGTTGAGTCTTCTCCCTTTTTTTCTTGATGAGTCTGGCTAATTGTTTATCAATTTGTCTACCTTCTCAAATAATCAGCTTTTAGTTTAATTGATCTTTGCTATCATTTCCTACATTTTTTTTTCATTTATTTCTGATCTGATCTTTATGATTTCTTTCCTTCTGCTAACTTTGGGTATTTTCTGTTCTTCTTTCTCTAATTGCTTTAAGTGTAAAGTTAGGTTGTTTATTTGAGATTTTTCTTGTTTCTTGAGGTAAGATTGTATTGCTACAAACTTCCCTCTTAGAACTGATTGTGCTGCATCCCATAGGTTTTGGTTCATCGTGTTTTCATTGTTATATGTTTCTAGGTACTTTTTGATTTCCTCTTTGATTTCTTCAGTGATCTCTTGGTTATTTAGTAGTGTATTCTTTAGACTCCATGTGTTTGTATTTTTACACTTTTTTTCCTGTAATTGATATCTACTCTCATAGCATTGTGGTTGGAAAAGATACTTGATACAGTTTCAGTTTTCTTAAATTAACCAAGGCCTGATTTATGACCCAAGATATGATCTATCCTGGAGAATGTTCCATGAGCACTTGAGAAGAAAGTGTATTCTGTTGTTTATGGTTGGAATGTCCAATAAATATTAATTAAGTCCATCTTGTTTAATGTATCATTTAAAGCTTGTGTTTCCCTATTTACTTTCATTTTGGATTATTCGTCCATTGGTGAAAGCAGGGTGTTAAATTCCCCAGTGTTATTGTGTTACTGTTGATTTCCCTTTTTATGGCTCTTAGCATTTGCCTTATGTATTGGGATGCTTCTATGCTGGGTGCATAAATATTTACAATTGTTATATCTTCTTCTTGGATTGATCCCTTGATCATTATGTAATGTCCTTCTTTGTCTCTTTTAATAGTCTTTATTTTAAAGTCTGTGTTGTCTGATATGAGAATTGCCACTACAGTTTTCTTTTGATTTCCAGTTGCATGGAATATCTTTTTCTATCCCCTTACCTTCAGTCTGTATGTGTCCCTAGGTCTGAGGTGTGTCTCTTGTTGACGGCATATATATGGATCTTGTTTTTGTATCCATTCAGCCAGTCCACATGTTTTGGTTGGAGCATTTAATCCAGTTACATTTGAGGCAGTTACCGATATGTATGTTCCTATTCCCATTTTCTTAATTGTTTTGGGTTTGTTTTTGTAGGTCTTTTCCTTCTCTTGTGTTTCCTGCCTAGAGAAGTTCCTTTAGCATTTGTTGTAAAGCTGGTTTGGTGGTGCTGAATTCTCTTAGATTTTGCTTGTTCTGTACAGGTTTTAATTTCTCCATCAAATCTGAATGAGATCCTTGCTGGGTAGAGTAATCTTGGTTGTAGGTTTTTCTCTGTCATCACTTTAAATATGTTCTGCCACTCCCTTCTGGCTTGCTGAGTTTCTGCTGAAGATCAGCTTGTAACCTTATGAGGATTCCCTTGTATGTTATTTGTTGCTTTTCCCTTGCTGCTTTTAATATTTTTTCTTTGTATTTAATTTTGATACTTTGATTAATATTTGTTTGGTACGTTTCTCCTTGGATTTATCCTGTATGGGATTCTCTGTGCTTCCTGGACTTGATTATTTCCTTTGCCATATTAGGGAATTTTCAACTATAATCTCTTCAGATATTTTCTTAGTCCCTTTCTTTTTCTCTTCCTCTTCTGGGACCTCTATAATTCACATGTTGGTGCATTTAATGTTGACCCAGATATCTGTGAGACTGTCCTCATTTCTTTTCATTCTTTTTTCTTTATTCTGTTCTGTGGTAGTTATTTCCAATATTTTTTCTTCCAGGTCACATATCCGTTCTTGTGCCTCAGTTATTCTGCTACTGGTTCCTTCTTGAGTATTTTTAATTTCATTTATTGTGTTGTTCATCATTGTTTGTTTACTCTCTAGTTCTTCTAGTTCCTGGTTAAACATTTCTTGTATTTTATCCATTCTGCTTCCAAGATTTTGGATCATCTTTACTATCATTTCTCTGAGTTCTTTTTCAGGTAGACTGCCTATTTCCTCTTCATTTGTTTGGGCTGGTGGGGTTTTTACCTTGCTCATTCATCTGCTCTGTGTTTCTCTATCTTTTCATTTTGCTTAATTTACTATGTCTCGGATCTCCTTTTTGCAGGCTGCAGGTTCATTGTTTCTGTTGTTTTTGGTGTCTGCTCCCTGTGGGTAAATTTGGTTCAGTGGGTTGTGTAGGCTTCCTGGTGGAGGTGACTGGTGCCTATGTTCTGGTGGTTGAGGCTGGATCTTTTCTTTCTGGTGGGCAGGACTATGTCTGTTGGTGTGTTTAGAGGAGTCTGTGAACTTATTATGATTTTAGGCAGCCTCTCTGCTAGTGGGTGGTGTTGTGTTCCTTTCTTGTAGTCGTTTTGCATGGGGTTTCCAGCACTGTACCTTGCTGGTTGTTGAGTGGAGCTGTGTCTTAGTGTTGTGATGGAGATCTCTGGGAGAGCTCTTGCTGATCAATATTACGTGGAGCCAGAAGGTCTCTGGTGGTCTAGTGTGCTAAACTCAGCTCTCCCACCTCAGAGGCTCAGGCCTGACACCCAGCTGGAGCACCAAGATGCTGTCAACCTAACAGCTCAGATGAAAATGGAGAAAAAATAGAAAGAATAAAAAAAAATGCAATAGAATAAAGTTATTAAAATAAAAAATATTAAAGTAAAAAAATTTTAAAAAGTAATTAAGCAAAACGAGGAGAGCAACCAAACCAGTAAACAAATCCACCAATGATAACATATGCTAAAAACTATACTGTGATAAACATAAAAATCAGAAACTAGTCCGTAGCATATAGCAAACCCCATGTCTACAGTTGCTCACAAAGTCCACTGCCTCAATTTTGGGATGATTCGTTGTCTATTCAGGTATTCCACAGATGCAGGGTACATCAAGTTGATTGTGGAGACTTAGTCTGCTGTTCCTAAGGCTGCATGGAGAAACTTCCCTTTCTCTTCTCTGTTCACAAAGCTCCTGGTGTTCAGCTTTGGATTTCGCCCCGCCTCTGTATGTAGGTTGCCCTCTGGTGTCTGTACTTCACCCAGACTGGAGGTGGTTAAAAGAGCTGCTGATTAGGGGGCTCTGGTTCACTCAGGCCCAGGGGAGGGAGGGGTACGGAATGCGGGATGAGCCTGTGGTGGTAGAGGCTGGCATGTCAGTGCAACAGCCTGAGATATGCCTTGTTTTCTCCCAGGAAGTTGTCCCTGAATCATGGGACCCTGGCAGTGGAGTGCTGCACAGGATCCCAGGAGGGGAGGTGTGGATAGTTACCTGTGCTTGCACACAGGATTCTTGGTGGCTGCAGCAGCAGTGTTAGTGTTTCATGCCTGTCTCTTGTGTCCGCACTAACAGTTGCAGCTTGCACCCATTTGTGAAGCTCTTTTAAGTGGTGTTCTGTATCCTCTCTCCTTGTGCACCCCAAACAATGGTCTCTTGCCTCTTGGGCAGGACCAGAGGTTTTCCTGGACTCCCTCCTGGTTAGCTGTGGCACACTAGCCCCCTTCAGGCTGTGTTGATGTAGCCAACCCCAGTCCTCTCCCTGGGATCTAAGCTCTGAAGCCTGAGCCTCAGCTCCCAGCCCTCACCTGCCCTAGTGGGTGAGCAGACAAGCCTCTCATGTAGGTGAGTGCTGGTTGGCACTGATCCTCTGTGTGGGAATCTCTCCACTTTGCCCTCTGCACCCCTCTTGCTGCATTCTCCTTCGTGGCTCCGAAGCTTCCCCCCTGCCCACCCTCCGTCTCTGTCAGTGAAGTGTCTTCCTAGTATGTGGAAACTTTTCCTCCTTCACAGCTCCCTCCCTGAGATGCAGTCCTGTCCCTAGTCTTTTGTCTCTGCTTTTTCTTTTCTCTTTTGCCCTACCCAGGTATGTGGGGAGTTTCTTGCCTTTTGGGAAGTCTGAGGTCTTCTGCCAGCGTTCAGTAGGTGTTCTGTAGTAATTGTTCCACATGTAGATGTATTTCTGGTGTATTTGTGGGGAGGAAGGTGATCTCCAAGTCTTACTCCTCTGCCATCTTGAAGGTCCTCCAGTCAATGATTTTTTAAAATGCCTTGTTATCATCATTCTGAAAGTCTCTAAATATCCATGTATGTATATGTGACTGGGAATCTAACCAACATGGTTCCTGAAATCTTCCTCTAGACGCTATTGCTACTCTCTCAGCCTCTGAGGCTGCCATTGCTGCTGGCTTGGTGCCATCACCAGACTCCTTATTGAAGTCACAACTATGTCCAAGTGTTTAGCATTGAGGGAAGAGTCCCTGGTTGTTAATTCTCCTGCTGTTGTTGATGTTGTATCTGGCATGACTTATGTGGGTTTTCACTCAAAGTTGCTGTCACTCATACTGTTGTAGTCACTCTGATGAAATAATTGCTAATGAAGTCTCAAATTTCTTCTACCTTTGGGCAAATAAAGGGCATGCTTTCCAATCCTTATTCTCTAGACTAATTTTGAACCATCTGACTCTCTAAATTTTCATATGTCTATGAATTTTTGAGGTTAAGTTTTATTTTTGTTAGAAATGAATCCAGAAGTCTAACAAGGATGTCTAGAATCTCTGTTGGCTTAAATGGTAACCCTCCCCTCTTCAGGGATCTGAGGTAGAATTGATTCCATTACTAGAAGTAATCCGTGAATAATGATTTCCATTTGTGCTACTTTTGGGGTAGATTCACATGATCTATTCCTATGTATATCTATACGAATGCCTGTGAATGCGAAAAGCCATGCCTTCAATCATTTTCAGTTATTATTTCTGGTCTTCCTAATAGCTCTGAGAATGGTATAAAAGAAGACCCTTGATATCTGATTAGAATCTTCTCCTGAGTAGGAAGGTTTCTTAGGTACTACCAGAGCTCTTAGTCATGCTCATAATGGCCAGATGAGTTTTGTCTACATAATATGTGTAGCAGATGCTATCCATGCTCTGCCCAGATGCCCTTAGGTCTCTTTTACCATTTCTATGTAAACGGTAGTTTCTGTGTTAGTTTGCTTCTAAGGTCTGTACCTTAGAAATATCCAAGAGCTACTTGAACCACTGTGCCTATATACACAGAGAGTCAGTTTCTGTGTTATTTTGATTCTAAGGTCTGTAGCTTAGAAATATCCAAGAGCTATTTGAACCACCGTGCCTACATACACAGAGAGTCAGAAGTGCCTGGGGGAGTTATATCACTCATGGGTAGTCCTTAGCCAACTACTGACTGGTGGATCGATTTGGAAATATAAAAGGCCAGCACTGTCCAGTGAAGTATAATTTACACTCAAAGTTTCCCTGAAGGATTAGGTGAGGCTTACACTTTGTCCACATGAGAATTCTCTGGACCCAGCTTTGCTATCCACAAGGCTTTGATGATAGTTTCCAGCTTGAGGAAGGAAAGTGAAGGAGATCATAGAGAAGGAACACCTGCCTCTAAAACCAGGGACTAACAGATATCAATTCCATTTTTATTCCATTGGCAAAAACCAATCACAAAGCCAGACCTAAATGCCAAGCAGCTGGAAATTATAGTACTTTTGTGGGAAAAAACTTCCTACCATTAACTTTCCTCTATGAAAGGGGAATTATGAACTGTGATGTCTTCCTAGCTCTCTGAAACATCATAGATTTATCTGAATCAGTTGTCATCATAATCAGTTCAGTTGGTAAAGTCCATATTGATTTATTTTAAAATCTATTATGGAAAAAGTTGATCATGAATTAAGTTCTGCTTTGAATGTAAATGTATATATGTATTGGGTTGGCCAAAATATTCGTTTGTTTTTTTTCTGTAAGATGGCTCTAGTAGTACTTAGTTGTCTTTAACTTCATTCAAAACAATTTTCTTAGATTGTGACAGCTGTCATATGAGCGTGCATTTAAAAAAAGACATTAAAATTGTGAATTTTTGTGTAGCCATTTTAATATTGAAGATGGAAGAAAAAAGCAATATTTTTGGCATATTATGCTTTATTATTTCAAGAAAGGTAAAAGAACAACCAAAACGCAACAAAAAATTGTGCAGTGTATGGAGAAGGTGCTATGACTGATCGAATGTGTCAAAAGTGGTTTGTGAAGTTTCATACTGAATATTTCTCACAGGATGATACTCCACAGTTGGGTAGACCAGTTGAAGTTGATAGCAATCAAATTGAGATGTTAATTGAGAACAGTCAACGTTATACCATGCGGGAGATAGCTGACATACTCAAAATATCCAAATCAAGCACTGAAAATCATTTACACCAGTTTGTTTATGTTAATCTCTTTGATGTTTGGGTTCCACATGAGTTAAGTGAAAAAAACCTTCCTGACTGTATTTCTGCATGCAATTCTCTAGTTAAACACAATGAAAATGTTCCATTTTTAAAACAAATTGTGACAGGTGATGAAAAGCGGATACTGTACAACAATGTGGAATGGAGGAGATCATGGGGCAAGTGAAGTGAGCCACCATCAACCACACCAAAGGCAGGTCTTCATCCAAAGAAGGTGATGTTGTGTATATGGTGGGATTGGAAGGGAGTCCTCTATTATGAGCTCCTTCCAGAAAACCAAATGATTAATTCCAACAAGTACTTCTCCCAGTTAGACCAACTGAAAGCAGTACTTGATGAAAAACATCCAGAGTTAGTCAACAGAAAACTCTTAATCTTCCATCAGAATAATGCAAGACCGCGTGTTTCTTTGATGACCAGGCAAAAACTGTTTCAGCTTGGCTGGGAAGTTCTGATTCATCTGCCATATTCACCAAACATTGCACCTTCAGATTTCCATTTATTTAGGTCCTTACAAAATTCTCTTAATGGAAAAAATTTCAGTTCCCTGGAAGACTATAAAAGGTACCTGGAACAGTTCTTTGCTCAAAAAGAAAAAATTTTGGGAAGATGGAATTACGAAGTTGCCTGAAAAATGGTAGAAGGTAGTGGAGCAAAAGGGTGAATACGTTTGTACAATAAAGTTCTTGGTGAAATGGAAAATGTGTCTTTTGTTTTTACTTAAAAGCCAAAGGCACTTTTTCGCCAACCCAATATATATGTTTATCTATGTCTGTATATATATGTATGTGTTTTTAACAAATATTCTTCAGTTCTTGTCATGAAAAATTTGTGTTAAGCATTATAGGCTATAGAAAATAACTTTAAAATATTATGAGTCTTTAAATTTATAACGTAGGAGAGGAAATTAAAACACAAACCTCCAGTTGAATTGCTGAGCTGAATTAAGGAATGCTATATTAGATGTATACATAAGTGTATACACATACATACAAATATATAAATATATACATACATATCTCACATCAAAGGAAGTAAATAATTATAATTTATAGAAAAGAAAATTTTAACAGTATAGGTGGCATTAGAGCTGAAATTTTACTGATGATATAATTTTTATAGATTGGACATTTTAAGAACATAGTCCATATAAAGTGAAATCTTGGGCAAACTTTTTAGTAAATTATTTATTGACTGTTCCAGAGTAAATATGAATTATGATTTAGAGATAAAATTTAGATCTCAGAGTAATTTGTATGACATGGAGCAGAGTTTGCACTGTAATTTTTAGGGGGAAACAATTAAAGTTATTCATAGGTGAAACTAAATCTTCAGAAAATTAAACTGAGAAATGTAAATATTTTATTGCATTAACTATACATTCCCTAGGCTGGCTTTTAAAACCCACCATAATACGATAATCTGAAAACATTTGATCAGTTGTTAACTGAGATTTTTTTATTCTTTTCCTCTCCTTTTACATTATACAAACATTTCCCAGTGTCTATCTCCACCACAAAGCTTTCTTTGGCTATTCCAGTTGTCTTTTGAACTTTCTCCACGGAACTTTCAGTGGAGATAGGAATTGATTTTACCTATCTCTTATCTGTATTCATATGCAGACTTAGTTTTTCAACTAAACTTTAGACATTTGCTACCTAAGATTGCATTGTATCTTTTTTCTATAGTTGCTGAAAGAGGTAAGACAGTATAAAGCACAAACTACAAAGCACAGATACTTTGTTCATTGATTGGTAAAGAACTGTCTGCTACACAAATGAAGCTGTTTAACTCTGGTAGTAGGACTAGTTAACAACACAATTGTAGGAAGGAACTAAAGGCATCCTCTGTAAAGATCACAGTGTTTGCTTCCTAGAAGCAAGGGAACTCTATGAAAATATGGTTTTATAAGTCTATCAATGGGTTTTCTAAGCAGTTCAGAGTTTATTATTTTTTAAATGAACAGCTTTATTCTATGAGATATTAGTGACTGGGATCCTATTGTGTTGTCTGCTTGTACAGTCTGACCAATTCTGTAGCAGTTGGACATTTTCTAATTAATCATTGTGGACTGAAAAGAAATGTTTATGAAGTATTAAGCTGATAGGGGAACATTTCGGGATAAATTAGTTCCAATAGAAAAATATCTGCTCTCCTCATGCCTGATCTATAAAGTGAAAAAAAAAAAAAAAAAGATTATGTAGGCTGTCCACAAAAATTCAGTGAATTTCTGCCCTAAAAGAGCTCATGGTATTTCTTTGACCTAAATCTCATAGTAATTTAGTTCCAATTTCTTCCCTGGTAACCCGAGGGTAAGCCTGAATTTGAGCAAAATAAATTACCTGTCTCATCATCTGTTTCAATCTGCAACTTAAGACTTGTACTTTGTTATTATTATTGTAGCAGCATTGTCTCTGCCAAAGGAGCCAAGGATTAGTCACCTCTTCTGTTATCAATCCCATTGTGCAAGTGTTTAATAATAATATCATCAATTTTGCATTGGTGTATAAGTTTATATTTGTTGGGGGGCTTTTCATTTTTCATTTACTTTGCTTGGGTGATTGCAATAAGTTGCATAATTTTAAATTATCAACCACATGTTCAGAAATACTGATTTTATCTATCACCTGGGTGCCAGATTCACATTAAAATTTCTCGTGAATGACACAAGGTTTGCCTCAAACTGTAGTACTGAGCTTGTCTTTTCTTTTTTTTCCCACCAAAACAATAATTTGCCATATATTTAAAACTGTTTATTTGCACGACTATCCCTCCAATTACCCAAGCCAGATATCTTATTTGGTGGTACACCCATCCCCCGAATTATCTAAGCCAGGTCTTCCGGTTCTCCTTAAATTTCCTTAACTCCCATTCTCTCCATGTTTCCTACAGTTATTTAAGTTCAGGGCCTCAACATCCCTCATACAGACAATAGTAGCATAGCTTCGTAACTGCTCTTACTACTGCTAGATTTTCCCCCTGTCCCCACCTCCAGCTTATACACGCCATAGCCACAGAGTAATCCACATATCATTCTAACTGGGACACAGTATGGATCTTCACTGTCTACCGGATAGAGTGTTAGTACCTCCTCACATGTTGTCTAGTCTCTTCAGGTTTCTGCAGGCTCATGCCCCGCACCACTATGACTTCCTCATTCTTTACTCTTATACTGAACCATATACAGTTTCCATTGCTCACTCAGCTGTTTCATTCCGTCATGTTTTGTAAACACAGTTCCTTCCTCCTATTATGCATAAAGTCTCTGTTGGTTGCTAAACCTATATTCATTTTGCAAAACCTTTCTCAGTTGACACACTGCTCAAGTTTCACTGGACCATTTCCCTCTGAGTGCCTGACATGTCCTCCCCAAAGCACTCTGTTCTATTCCTGTACTTTTCTATAATTATAGCATGTTAACATTGATTTGCAATATTTTTACAAGCTTTATATACCCATATATATGCTTCTTGTATGCAGAGACTTTATAATATTCCTGTTGAAAATTCTCTAGTATGTATAGCATATAAGGACTTGAGTATTTAGGTTGAGCGTATTTTATCTTATTAGACTTTTATAAGATAGGTTAGTAGAAATTATACACATTACCACAAGATATTCTATATAATATGGCTAAATAAATAAAGACAGTAGGAGATAAGTTTAAGGCTGAAAATATAAAACAAAATACTTGGCACTTATCCAAAATAAATTATATTATTTTAAAAATTTGTATGTTAAATATTTAGATTTTTACCTGCTCACCCGATGAAAACTAAAATTCAAAATTTAAGGTATTTACATCTAAAGTTATATGTTATTTTGAATACCAAGACATACAATTATGAGAGGCAGTATCCTTAGTGGTTAAGAGCATGTATTCAGCTTTAAGACATCTTGGTTTAAATCCTGTTTGGGCACTTTCTATTTGTGTGACCTCCAACAGTAATTCATTGTCTCTATGTCCTTTTTACTTTCTTTTTGAAAACAGAAACGTTAAAAAAATTTTTTTTTTATTGAAATATAGTTGATTTACAATGTTGTGTTAGTTTCAGGTGTACAGAAGAGTAATTCAGTTTTCTGTATATATAAATATATATATATTCTTTTTCAGACTCCTTTCCATTATAGGTTATTATAGATATTGAATATAGTTCTCTGTGCTATAGAGTAGGTCTTTGTTGTTTGTTTATATATTTAATATATAGTGATGCGTATGTCTCAGTTACTTTATCTGTAAAACTTGCCTCATGGGATTGTTGTGAGGCTTAAATATGTTAGTTAATATAAGTAGAATTATAGTACCTGGCACATATTAAATAATCTATAAGCATCATAACTATTACCATCTACAATAAGGAATTATGAAGGAATCCTAGTGAATACACATGCATACGTGTATGTATGTATGTATGAGATATATATGTGTATGTATATGTGTGTGTATATATATGTGTATATATATGTGTGTGTGTGTATATATATGTATGTGTGTATGTGTATATATATATACACATACACACATACATATATATAGCTGCAGAGTTTCTCTGACCAAGGTTGCGAAGTCTGAAAGTTTAAATTGTCTATTTTTCCTTAATTTCTATTTTCAGTTAGTAGTGAATCAACATTAGTGTAGGGCTTAACTCTGGGCACTTGCTCTGGTTGAATGTAGTTCTTTGTTTAGTTATGACAGATTCATAAAATCTTCAAAGAACTGCAGCTTTATGGAGATGCTTTGAGCACACTTAACTAAAAGGAACTGTATATGTAACGATGATAAATTAGGAGAATGGTATTTTTAGTAGAATTCATTAAATAGCAAATGGTTTTTCACCCCATGACTGAACATTTCCAGTATTTGGAAACACATCGCCTTTTCAGCTGGCTCATTTAACCCTTGGGCCCATATGAGAGTTAGAAAAACTTTCTATAATAAGAAAAAAGATAATTGAAGTTATCAGAGACTTTGGATATAGTCAGATCAGCAAAGTAACAACTATTCTGAGATTCAGTTACATAGCACCTGGCAAATAGTGAGCAATCTACAAATATTTGCCGAACTTTTTTACTTTAAAAGAAGTTAAGGTTAGTTCTTTTTTGAAGATTTTACCTATTAGTCTCTTTTAAAGTTGTACAATATCAGTACCTTATCCACACAAATCCCTTCATTTAAGATAAAGATCCAGAAATTTTCAACTATTTTAATAACATTTTCAAGCCTTATAATTCTATTAATTTATCGTACTTGTCTGAATGGGTTTCCTTCTGTCTTAAATATTTTTAAAAAGGCAGGTTGTATAACAAAAGAAAATAACCTCGGTATGGTAACCCTAAAAAGTATCAAGTTATAAGTGTTTGTTTTTAGTCAAAAAATAAAAAGATGAAATTTGCTTTTATGTTCACCTCACAGCATTGACAACTAATACTGAGAGTATATCAGTTGAAACTCTTAAGCTGCTTTATAATTTTCTGCAGTATTTTTGCTGCTAAGCCACATTTCTTTCCAGTCATTTATGTGCAATTAGGTTTTTGGCCCTAAGATATCCCTTGTGTAACCTTATAATTATCTTGATTATATCCATCTTGTTAAATTTGGCCCATCATTTGAACCTGTCAGGATCTTGGAGCATCATTCTGTCATCATGCCTCCCAAATTCACATGACTCACATTTTCTGAGCTTGCCTTGAATATTTTAATGCAAGTCATTAATGAAATAGGAGAAGATGAGGCTCTTTCCACCATCATCAAAATGGGCAGTGATTCTATATTAACATTTGACTATGATCAGTTAAGCAGTCAATTCACCTAACTGCACAAACATTGATTGAAATTAGAAATATAGAAACTTAAAAATAATTCTTGTCCTTATTTAATATCAAGATTTAGTAAAATGGTAAAATACTTTGTATTAGATGTTTATTCCATTTTTATAAATGGAGACTAAGGCTATACTAATATTGAGCTTAACTGGTGGAAGATGAAGTATTTGAGCCACTGGTATTGAGACTTCTATCTTGTAATCTTGCTTGGGAGGAAATAGGTCGATTCAGAAAAGCTCTTCTTCTCTTCTGAATCACCTTCATACCTCTATGTTCCACCCTGGTTTCTCTCCATTTCTCTTACACATACACATGCACACACACACACATGCACACACACACGCACACACATACACAAACTGCTGAAGTAACTGCCTTGGTGAAGAGGGACCAGTAAGAAATCAGTTCTGATGTGATGGAGAGAAGTTTGGAGAGTCACTATAAATTTCTGAGTCCTAACAATCTTTAAACTGCTGCTCTTTGCCTAAAGCCATTCTATGGACAGAGACTTGATCTATGTCTCTGATCCTCCAGCTTTCTCTGGAAGGGAGAGGAAGTAGTAGTGCCATAGCAAAGGAGTGATCAACCATATCCAGACAACTGGATAAGCAGGCCTAGAGGAATGCATTTTCTACCCTAATATCAAGGATATGGGAATAGAAGAATTGGATCCACTCTCATCTTTTTTTTTTTTTTTTGTCCACCCATCCAATAATAAGGCTCATCTTAGTTTGATTGTAAAGACCTTCATTTAAAGAATGACCAGTCAATAGTCTTAAAAGGCTGTAAATTATCAGTGTTGTCCAACAGAAGTTAATCTTCCAAAAAGTTAATTGGGATACTCATAGGTGAGTAGTCATGCAAAGAAAGGTCACTGTTAGCATACTATATGTGAAACCAGTACTTAAAACAGAATACTAATTTGTGAAATGTTCAAGCCAGATAGAGAATCAGTGTGCATGGCAGCTGCTTTCCTAACACTATGGTATTAGGGGAAGCTGAGTAAGTAAGCAGGGTATGAGCATGGATTTGGATTAGAAAAATGATGAACTGATAGCATTGAGGAATATTTTTCCTAAGTTATGGGGAATCCTATCCTTTCTCCCTTTCAAGAGAGAATCCCTGATGAAACACTTTTAGTTTCTTAGATCAGTGTCTCTTGTGTCTGCCCATTTCTTGACATAATACACCTGTTGTACCTCATGGACTGCCAGATTTTCTACTTCTTATTATAGATAATTGTCCTTTCTCACAGTGTCTTTTTTCCCCTTCACATATACTATTATTAGTAATTATGGCTAATTTGCTATTTTGTGGGCTAGGAAGTACTCTTTGTCCAACACTTCTGTGTTGCTAATGATATTTTTCAATTGCTTAGTTGAAACATCTTTATCATACTAAAAATCAATCTGTTTCATTCAGATTCTTTTCAAATATTAGCTCATTAAAGAGATAACCATAGAGTTACATCGATTTAGTAAGGTAATACTTTATTTTTAACCTTTTTGGATGATTTCTTTGAGTCTGGTTTGAGGCTGATTTGTTAAACTTTTTTTGTGTCCCAGCCTCCTGGGGTAAGTAGTGTTATCTTGTAATTCTAGGAATTTTCAGAGTTGATGTCTACCTTAAATGCAGCAAAAGAGCAGATCAGAACACAGAAAATGAAAATAAGTGAAGACTTTTAGATAATCAGAGTATCACTAAATTATCTAAAGAATCCATATGCTTACTACTGCCAACATCACTACACCAAAAATGCTCTCCTTATCTACAGGGATTATCTTCTGTCAGCCACTAAGCTGTATATCCCACTTACTTTTTGCCTGTTGGTTCAGTTATTGAAAAACCAGTGTTAGAGTCTCTACCTTTCATGTCATTGTGGATTCCTCTATTTCTTCCTTTAGTTAAGTTTGGCTTTATGTATTTCAAGCCCTATTATTAGCTGTGCACACATTTAGGTTTTCTCTGCCTTTTCAGCATTATGAAAGGTTCCTCTTGCGTACCATTAAGGCACATAAAACATTCAGTGGCCAGAAAACCTAGGAGTTAACTGACATTTCAGTCACACTCATTGCATATTCAAACTCCTTCCCCATGTGAATTTTACCTCCTAAATTATCTCACTTCTATCCACTTCTCTTGAAATTCATTCCCACCATCTCTTATCTCCTAACTGGTCTACCATCACCAATCTTGCTTCCTTCAGAGTGATTTTTATCAAATAAAAAATCTGATTATGTCAGTTCATAAAGCATCTCTATTGTTTCCCATTGGTTTTTGTAGTCTAATTCTTTAATGTGGTCTACATGGTTCTGAATATTCTATTCTTCTGGCTCATCTAGTCATTCCCCCTTCTTTGCTCTACTTAAAACATAATAGCCTTCTTTGTGTTCCTTCTAATCAAGTCCTTGAAGTCATACAACTTTTCATATTCCATTTCTTCTTTAGAGAAAAATTTTAACCTTTCTTTTTACCTAGAAAGCACAATCTGCAAATCTCAATTTAAAACGTACTTCCTCAGGGGAGCCTTCCCTAACCATCCAGACAATATTCTCTCATTTTATACTTTCCATAGTGCCTGTAACTCTCACTCATAGCACTTATCATCTTTGTAATTTTATGTTCATGAGCATATCTATATTGATTAACATAAAGCAAAATAAGTGTAAAGTTTGTTTCTAATTTTTCCAAATAAAACTATAGCATACCTTCCCACAAACTCTTGGCTCTTCTTTCCTATTCTCTTAAGTGGAATTGATGTTTTAAATTCATTTAGTGCTTAAGTGATTGTTCTTTTTAAAACAATGTAAATAACAGTAGCTATATAAATTACAACATTTTCATATAAATGAGAAAGTTACTGTATTGTTATTTTTCCCAGGTTATGCTTTTACCAGTGGAAATACCATTTTAAACACTTTAAAAAAACTGGTGACCTTTTTTCCTTAGCTGTTTTCACCCACCATTCAAATTCTAAAAGTTCAATGTCTTCAGTGAGATTTATGATTTGATCAAATACCACTTGATTCCTCTATGCATCCCAAGTTATTAATGCCTAAGTGTGAGCCAGAGATAATTTCTTTAGAAAATGTGATATTTTAATTACTTAAAAAATGTTTCTTCTTCAATGAGAAAAGTATATATGAAATGGTTATTATATAGTAGGCAAGGGAGAAAAATAAACATGGTTGTTTTATATCCATATATATGTATGTGCAGGTGTAAATTAATTAGCTTCTAAATATGAAATGAGAAGCTAGGTTATTATGTACATTAAATGAGATAATTCATGTATTTTCCTTGGCTTATCCTTTGTATGAAATAAGCATTTGTAAATATTGATATTCTTATTATTGCTATAAATACTGAAGTTAATTTATTTAACCTTTAAATTGTACCTCATCCTTTTAAAATAAATGTTCACTATTAGAATAAAAATCTTTTATTGGCCCAGAAATTTTAATGGCCTAACTATAGACCATTACAGAGAACAATCTCTTCTTGTTGATGTAATCCATAACGCTAAGTCTTTTGATGTCAAAGTTTATTGAATAACAGGCTTTTAATATAATAATAACAAGTAAAGAGTGTACCATATATTAAGTTGCTAATTTATTTTGAACTAAATTATTGTTTGCTTTAGTTCCCCTTATTTTTACTGTAAATGAAAAATATTTCCCCAACTTCCAGCATGGTGTATAGCACATAACAAATAATCAGAGAAAATAAATATTTGTTGAATAAATGAATATAGTCCTGAACACTTGTATATAAAATTAATTTATATTTTCCTTTGATTAACATGTCATGGTAATCTGAAATTTGATTGACAGTGATTTCAAAATCTATGAATTTAATATATTTTACATTGGCATTATTTTAAATGAAAATGGTTAACTTGTACCCCATATATATTTAAATTATTTGGGAATACTTAGCACTTAATACTTTAAAGGAACAGTACTATGATAACTAAATTGTTGTAGAATGAAGTTAATTTCTGGAGATGAAATTTCCTGGAGATGGTGTGGTCAAACTGAATCTTAAACATAGAATGGGATAAAAATGGGATGTAGCCCAACCCTTGAGGGTTGGGGTGGCTAGAACTAGTGAGGAGGGAGAGTGTAGCCTACAAGTAGAAGTGGCAACCAAGTCCACAAATGCAGAGAAAGGAGGTGGATTTAATAGGTCTCATGGACTACCTGCTCTTTGAATGAATATGCCTTAGCACACTTATCCATGGAATGAGTTTTATAAAAATTAAAAAATAAGTTTAAATTTATGTTGCTTTCTCTCAACTCTACAACTCTTTAATACTTTTAAGTTTCTTCTTTTTTAAAAAAGAACAATTTTTAAATGTGGAAAATTATTTTCATCATAGATTTTAAAATACTATAAGTCTTTAGTATTCAAAAAGAATAATAATAATACAAGACCAAGCTTTCTATTGTTTGTGTAAAATGATTTTTAAAATAAATGCATTATTTATACTTCTCTTGAGGTTGGCTCACATCCCATGCTGGAACCCAGGGTGATGTTCTAAACCTTTTACTGGACTTCCTTGTTTCTCTTATAGCCTTAAGCATACATACAGCTAACATGAGTGCATCACAGAGATAGGAAGAATTCTAAACAATTTCTCTATTTTTAGGTACTTGACATATTTAAAATATAATAAGTTGCCATAAAATTGTGAATGTTTACATGTTACAAATAATGCTTATCAAACACAAATGCAAAGATTGTATATATAATGTAATCTCATTATAAAGTATTGAGAATTTAAAGTGTACAGCCTCAGAGAATTTGAGACCTTGCACAAGTAACTTTCATGTCCACTCTCTCTTTGGTCATTCCTGCCTGTATCTTAATATACTCTATGTCCCTTTATAATGACAAATCAGAACTGAACTCTTCTTAACTAGTTCTTAACTAGTTATCCAGTATAATTGCATATAATGCCAATATGTTTATAATGCATTTCCAATCTCTGCTGGCTTTTTTTTTTACCTACGTACATATTATTCTCAAACTTGTTTTTAAAAAATTTATACACAAAATTAAAAAATAGGCCTTTGAGCTTATGATTGGCAAACAAAGTATTCTGTCAAGAAATCTCATACCTAATGAAATTAAAATTATAGGGACACATAAAATAACTTTTGTCAATCATTAAAAAAAACAATTTTTTGAAGGTTGCAATAGATTGCATTGTAAAAAAAAATTGGTTTATGATTAAATTAGGTATATTTCTAATAGAGCAGAGAGAAAGTGAAAAGTCAATTCTATTTCTATGAAAGAGATTTTCATAAAAGAATGACTAGTCTCAACATAATTGGTTATGATCAAAGAAAGAATTTCATCATGTGGATGCTATGAAAGATTAAAGCAAAGACTAAATTCCAAGAAAAAATAAATATAAAATATATAATGGAATTTAACTATGAGAAATTAAACCATGTTTTTAAAAATTAATTAAATAAATGTTGTGGACTAAAGAGTGTCCCCTCCAAATTTATTTGTTGACATTCTAACCCCCACTACCTCAGAATGTGACTATACTTGGAAATAGGATCTTTAAAGAAGTAATGAAGTTAAAAATGAAATCATTAGGGTGGGCTTTAATGCAATATGACTTCTACCCTTATTGAACAACTATCATGTATAAGCAGTATACCAAGCACTTTATTTTCTCACTTAAATTGAAAGGTATTATTTTTCCCTATTTTACAAATGATGATCAGAAAATTCAAGTGATTTATCTAATGTCATGCTATGAGCAATTAAGAAGTCCCCAGATTCTCTATTCTTAATCTCTAGTATTTGCTCACATAATAAAGCTTTTCACATAATAAAGAGAAAGTTTCCAAGAAGAATATGAGTATATGGCACATAAATACACATAACAAACTGCATACTGAAGTATATATGCTGCACTAATTTCTGTCTAATTTTTTGTAATATGAGAGTACTGATAGAAATGGAAAGATTGTGACTATTTTAATATTTGTGTTTGTGTATTCTATAACATTTAGTAGTAAAACATGGTATAACTATATATTAGTTATCTTCATCTTTCATTTACATAAGTACCCAATTTTATATATTTTATGATAAATATTACTTTTTAATGTTATCATTTAAAAATAATTAATACTTAGTCAAAATTTTAAGTGGTAAATATATGTAGCTCTACATTTTCGAAAAGGTATTCAATATACCTTTTCAAGAACTGCCATATAGGGCTTCCCTGGTGGTGCAGTGGTTGAGAGTCCGCCTGCAGATGCTAGGGTATACGGGTTCGTGCCCCGGTCCGGGAGGATCCCGCATGCCGCGGAGCGGCTGAGTCCGTGAGCCATGGCTGCTGAGCCTGTGCATCCGGAGCCTGTGCTCCGCAACAGGAGAGGCCACAACAGTGAGAGGCCTGCGTACTGCAAAAAAAAAAAAAAAAAAGAATTGCCATATTGTAGTCATATTTTAGCTTTTAGTAAAAAGCCTTCTTTTAGAACATAAAATTATTCTTCTTGCCTCATTTTTAAAAATATTTTTAAATTAGTATCCTTGTTTCTTTTTCTTTCTAGTCATACAGTTTTCAGGTTTACATCTATGACATCTTTTATGACAGAATTGAATATATCCTTCATCCACTGCTTAGGTAAGATATCATGCAAAATCAATCTCTCTAATATACAGGGAAATAATGTTCATAAAAGGACCCCATTAAATAAATTTTCTGTAATAAGAATGTAACCAAATTTCACCTTTCTAAGTCCGAGACAGATGAATAGTAATCTCTTATGTCAGTGACCATGTATATATTATTGCAAATATTTTGAAAGGAATTTTTACAATGTACAACTATGGAGATGATAAGATTCTAAAATAACATTAATAACAATATTGAAATAATAGTTATTAAATATTTATCATGTGCAATATCCGACATTAATCACTTCACATGTATTTTCTCAATTCTCATAATAACCTTACTGGATGCATTTTATCATTGTACTTATGGATTAAAAGCATGAAGGAATAGCACATAGTGGTTATGTTACACATTAAGTAACACAATAGCAGGTCAACTGGAAATTCTAACATACCCAGTTTGGTATGATTTCATCAGCTCTCCTGTGGTAGCTTTCAGACTTAGATTTCTCTGGATAGGGGTGTAAAATATGATTGACTGTGGAGTTTAGTTGGCTAGGTCGACCTTCTTTTTTTTTTTTTTTTTTGACAAATGCTCCAGAACAAGCTTTCTCTCCAGTGCATAGCTACAAAATATTGCGAGTAAGTAGAGATAGGTCTTTGCATAAAAGCAGGACTTTTTGTAGAGCTTGACCTTTCCTATAGTCTTTACTGGAGAGAGCTTCTCTAGAGATGGAGACCGCACAGGTTAGAGATCAAGGGGTCTTTGTTGCACAGCAAGGAAGAGGCATATGGTGAATGATGGAGTTGCTTCTCACACATCTTCCTTATCTCTCCTGACTCCATAGAAACTTTTCCAATCCTGAGGAATGTGTATTCAGAACATCTGATTTCTAAGGACAGATAAATTTTTTTTTATATTCATGGAATCATTTTACCTGGAAGCTGATAAAAAAGAATGTCATTTGATTATGTTTCTGAATTATGATTTAATAATACACCAACCCCTGAAAATGCTTACATAAAATATAACAGTAGCATTTTTACTTAATATATTTTTATACTGATCCTGAGAGTTCAATGGATTAAGATTTTATACAAAGGTAGAACTTTATTTTTTCTTTCAATGAACACAAACTTGTCACCCATTGATGTTTGGTGGATATTAACAGTAATAAATATTAGGAAGAAGGTATATTAATAGCAGTCAATATTTTAAAATATATCACTCATAACTTAATCATATTTTACATGGAAAAGAATAATAACTAATATTTGAAGGCAAACAAAGCAAATTGAAGATAAATCTTAGCCAAAAGGTCACACTCTAGAGTCAGTATCCTCAAAGGATGAACACATGGTTGGAAATAAATGAAACATTTTTCACACCTTCTGATGAATTTAAGAAATGCTGCCTCTGCTGCTTAGCTTCTCTGCACTCACATCACTTGCCCATACCTAGCTTGGGTTTCTATTTAGTTTGTCTTGTGAAGTTACATAAAATGAATGAACTGCCAATTTTATAGACTCAGATATAAATTATCTATATGGAAGAGTCTCTTTAAAATTCAGGATTTTAGTGTGGGCACCTATGGGTTAGTGATGGAACCTACATTCAGAACACGTAAAATACTCTGAAGTTGATATTTATTATACCTGAGTAACTGGCTTTAATTATTTCAACTGAAACTAAAAGTTTCTTCTCTGAATTTCTGTAGCATGTGTAGATTTTAAATACTACTTATTAGCTATTATTTTTCATTAATTTTCCAAGAATAAGCATTGTCTCTTCCTCATTAATTGAAGAAAGTGATCATATCTTTTAAAAGTATGATAAACATTATGGTGAAAACTACCATTTGTTGAGTGTCTCCTTATTACTTTTGTTGGATCTGGAATGTTACCCTTTTATTTTACCTTTGTATTTCACAGCAAGGTACAATAGGTTTAAACTCAATGAATATTTTTCTCCATCACCTACTTGACAATAGGCTTTATGTAACATACTTTCACCATCTACATGTAATTCTATCCTCAGCAAGGCTATGTATAATTGTGAATTACAGTAGTCCCAGTTATCAGAGGTTAAGAGAGATTAAATGATTTGCCTGGGATCATATGTTAATAAGTAGTAGTACACCACAGCTGTAGCGGCACTATGTTAGAATGGAGTGGCCCCATGTTAGGATGTAATGGATAGTTAAAGCAGAGAATCAGTAGATTTCCCCCAATATATTGCATCAGGACTCTTGTGGCACCAAAAGATACCCAGTTGCTTGTCCTTTTTCAAAACTTAATGATCTTTCTTTTTGTGTGGAATAGTACTTGACAGTAACTGATTAATTGAATTTAAGCAATCTATCTTAACATCTTTTAGAAAAGAACATGTTTAATATGATCTATTTTGTGGGCCCTCAATGTTTATCATTTCAGATTAGTTGAAGTGTGTGTGTCTGGGTGTGCTTTGTTCTATTTCAATACATTTTTATTTTGTATTTTCCTTGGTAGTAACTATTGTGGTTTAAACACAGTTCAGTGTATGCACTGTTGTGTTATTTATTTATTGTACTTTTAGTGTGTGTGATGCGGGAGGTTTCCTGGCATGTTATACCCTCAGTTATATCTCAAATATGTTTAAGTTTAGAAATAAAATAGTAATTGTATTGTGGTTTTTAGACACTGGTGATCTTTCACTTTCATGCATAGGATCATCAATTTTACATCCCTAATGTAAATGTTTCAATGACAAATAAAATGGTAAAAATGTTTTCTTTTTATACTTGATTCTGCCTTATGAATGTTGACATAACCATGCCTATTTATATCAAAGTTAAGCAATACTGCTAAATGTAGATAAATAGAAACAATTTACTTTAAGGCACTGTACTGTTCCTGTTCGTCTTCAGTTGTATGGCCTATGCTACTTTACATATAGTGGGCTCTTCTTATATTCCTAAATCCTGTCCATGACCACTATTTTCCATCTTGCTTCTGCCATTCCTGGGTGTGTGTGGAAATGTTCTGAAACTGTACAAGGCAAGATGGCTAAACATCACTTGTCACTCTCCATGACATCATTGTCCAGAAACCTCTGTGGGACTTAAATGACCCTTAGGGCATCCAGACATGAATAAGTTTATTGGTGCCTTCATTCTTGCACATCCTTAGCTTTGAGAATTTAGTTGACAGGGCTCTGGTAGGGTAGAAAGATTTCTGAGAGGTGTTCAGTCTTCCATATTTTTCCTGTCTTGCACGTTGAACAAAGCTTATGAAATAAACAATGACACATTAAACATTGTTTTCAGGTGCTATGAAAATAGAAAGTGACTTCTCTCACTAGAACTTTAAACTCCTATTTAGATATTTTCGTGATTCTGGTGGTGGATGACTCGTGAGGAGGACTTTCCATAACTAAGAACACGGTTTTGATCAATTTTGAAACAAAAGAATTTGAATTCACTTTTCTTGAATTTTAAATGGAGTCAGGATTTTTCTCCCTCTTCAATTTCACAGCTGGAATTTTTAATAATTTTCTTATAAATGATATTTATTCTGGTTTCAAAACACATCCAGAAATTTATGACAAATAAAAACATGAATTTCCTGATATTTCAGTGACAAGGCTTTACATGAAACTTCATTGTCATCTTTCTTGAACCAAGTGCAGGAAAACACAATCGTGAGGGGAATTTCATTTGCATGTTGCTGAACAGCTTGATGCCCTCAATTGGACTCTAGCAAAGTGCACAACGGGCCACCTGATATTTCACGGCAGACACTGAAATAGGAAATGGAAAAGAAAAAAGAATTTCATTCCATTCCAGTTATTTGGTTCAAGTTCACTTTGAAAAATATGAAATATCTCATTCAGTTTAATGTATGCAAATAAAGCCTATAAAGGATGACAGAAATCAAATGGCAAAGGCTATCCCAAATGCTGTAACTGAGAGTAAAGCCATTTTAGACCATTTTTGAGGGGGATGCCACAACATATTGTTGAAGTGGTTGGAGACTGTATTGTAGACCTTCATAGATGTAGAGGAGATGAATGATTTAGTATTCAGATTAGAAGGAGAGTGAGTAATTTAGCCACACATTAGAGGGCTTTCATCTCTTCTAATTAATTTTATTATTCTTTTTCATCCAAGTGGGAAAGGGAGTTTGTGACTATGTATTCTCTTCACAAATAAGTTTGTATGCATAAATAAATTATCCAAATACTTCAGTCTTTAGAAGGCTTTTGGCTTGAAACACCGACATGATTGAAACAAAAGAAGAATGTTGACTGGTTTTTACTCTCTTCATTTCAATTATTGTCACAATATTAGCTCATTTTTCTCTTTACATTTTTTATTGCATTTTAAATAGTAAAATAACAGATGTAGCTGGTCTTTGCAAACTGTAAAGTGTATACAATTTTAGTTGCTATCATTAGTATTGTTATTCTACCCCTACATAAATTCTGTATTTCCAGTACAGATGAGTTATGTGTCTCAGTCATGAACATTTATTGACTATTCAATTTTGTTACTACTTTGTCTATACTTAGAGTTGTCCCTTCTTTTGTTTGTGGGTTTGTCTGTCAATTGACAGACTTTTAACAGTGCAGTCTCTGAATACCCCATTATCTAATGATCTAAAATTTGGCTGACTTTGAATCTCAGGAAGCAATTGAGTCCCATGATTTTCTGGTGAGATTTATATTTTAAATTATGTTAAATAAAATTTTATTTATTAAAGAAACCTATGCACATAATAATAAATAATAAAAAGGATTTAAACAAAAAATGTATATATGCTATATTATTCAATATAATACTGGTCCTTTCTTTAGAGATTCTAATGATTTTCACTTCTATTATTTACCTCTCTGTTTCAAATTATGCATATAATGATGATATTTCTCAGTTTATTAGTTTTAGATGTTTATTAACTTCACTTTATAGTAGATAAGTATTTAGCTTTTTTGACCTCCCTATTTTTTTCCCCTTCCCATTCTCACAATGTTTGATTAAATCAATAGTCAATGTTTAAGTTGGTGTAATTTTGTAGATATTCACTACTGAACCAAATAGCATATATATTATATAATATATAATAATGTATAATATGTGCAAGTTTTTTCTTTTACATTTTCATTTTCTAGATTTAATAGTTGACCTGTTCTGTGTTTACTTAATATTCTATGAACATTGTGCTTTACTTGCCCAAATGTGCCAACAGATGTTTAAAATATTACCAATATAATTTTTAAATGCTTAAATTCATCCAATACTTTATCGGTTCAATATTTTTCCTGCACATATGTTCTCAGACCCATTGGTGCTCTTATTCCCAAAATGAATGCTTATTCACTAGGCCAGATCTCTCATCTTGGGTATTCCTTTTGTTCATTTCCTGTGTTGGAGTTCAGGCAAATATCCACTAGAGGCAGGGCCGGATTCAGGGACAGCCAACTTAGGTAGAGCCCTATGTCTTTTCCTTTTTCAAAAATAACTGTTTTGTTGAATCAGTCTCCTAATGCTTCTTATTAACTGGCAAATAGATATTAAACATTTTAAATAAATATCTTTATTTCTTATTCTAGATTGTTTATATGCCTTCAGGTTGTCCCCAGAATTGTGAAGGCATTTCTACACTGTTGTCGAATCTTTGGTGGTGGTATTGCCAAATGTGATATCAATTTCATTCTTAATCATAATATTCCTGTAAAGAAACTTCATTCTTTTAAAATATCTACCTTGGAACCTTTATTTTATTCCCATTAGATTCTTGTAATGTATCCCAATCAAGGATTTCTTGACAACCACTTGGAAATGTATCACTTGGAACTTTTCACTTAAAACTCAGGAATGAAAAAGGGCACTGAGCACATGCAATTTCATATCCTGTTGGATGGGAAGAGGGGGTGGTGACCATAGAGTAAAATGTCACTTATGGGTCTCTTGTGTCAGGAATTTCCTTGGCATGAAGGAAGCAGCTTACTATGTGGCAACGCTAGCCTTAACTTGATTCAAGCCTCCTCACGGAACCAGGAGAAATATATTATCCTATGTCTAGCATGTCTTTCTTTCAATACCATTCTACTAATACATTTTTTTCAAATATTCCAAATCATCATAAACCAATAATAAGCATTTGTTTCAATGAACAGCCTACAGTGCTTCATTCTTACTGTCTTTTGATGTTAGCATAAGAACATAGCAAAGGAGCAAGGATAAGTGTGGTATCAGAAGGACTTGGGTCTTGAGTCCTGGCTTACCACTTACTAGCAAAGAAACTTCGGGTAAATTATAAACTAAGCCTATAAAAAAAGTTTTCAAAATTATATTCATTTTGGAATTGCCTAGTTTAAAAATATATACTAATAATTAGTCTGCATTCCGGGACAAATAAATCTTAACCTCTGGAGTTGGATTCTGGCCTCACAGACCCCTTTATTCTCCTAATGTTCAGCAGGGGTTGAGAACTGTTGCCTCTAAGCCTCATTTTCAACTTCTTTAAAATGGGTGTTGGGCTTCCCTGGTGGCGCAGTGGTTGAGAGTCCACCTGCCGATGCAGGGGACACGGGTTCGTGCCCCGGTCCGGGAGGACCCCACATGCCGCGGAGCGGCTGGGCCCATGAGCCATGGCCGCTGAGCCTGCGCGTCCGGACTCCGCAATGGGTGAGGCCACAACAGTGAGAGGCCCGCGTACCGCCAAAAAAAAAAAAAAAAGAAAAAAAAGAAAAATGGATGTAACAATAACACCAGTACTGTGGGTTATTTTAAGAATTAAATGAAGAAAATGCATGTAAAGAACATAGCACTATGCCTGGAACATTATAAATAATTCATACCTCCCACTTCCTGGCTGAACTATAAATACAATTAAAGAAAAGATTGTATCCTTCTTGTTCACTGTTTCCTGTGTGGCACATAGAAAGGACTTTTTGTGATTTCAGTGAATCACCTGCACTGTCTTTGAAAAGGGGAGAGAGACACTGACATTGTAGTATTGACTTTGCTCAGCCACAGAGACTCTTATAAAAGAAACAACAACAAAAAAATATTTTTTGACTAGGCTCTTCTGTAGAATCATTTTTTCCCAAACAGTCCTAGTTATTCTCTCTTTCAGGCTGATACACTACCTCATCCTAACATATACTTGTGTCTGTCATCCATTGCACCTTTAGAGCTTTCTTTTTAATATTTTCCCCTCCTTTCCTTTCTCCCTCCCTCCCTACCTCTTTCCCTTCTCATCTTCCCTTACTTCTTTTCTTTTTCCCCTCCCCGCTTATTTCCTCTCCTCTCTCTCCCTTTCCACTCTCATCCCCTCACCCCACATCTCAATTTCTATCTCTATCATGGAAAATCTCTCTTAAAACGTTTAGCTCCAGGATAAATTGCTCATCTCTTGACCTTGCCTGGCAGCATCCTGTCTCCTCTGCTCACCTACCACAGGTAGTGATTGTGAATTTGTCTTCTGAGTAGCAATACCCTCCTTCTGCGTACTTCAGTGCTACATAACAATAATTGACTACTCAGCTTTGCAAATGACAAAAAAAAAAAAAAAAACTCTAGCTCCAGCATCCACATTGGTTTTTTTTTTTTTTCCATAGAACCAATTTTAATACATTCATTAAATAATTTTTATGCATTCATTCCATAAATATATTTTGCTTGTTACCATGTGTCAGGACTTTTATTGATACTAAACAGAACAGACTATACCTGGCCTCAGAGAAGGGCACAAGAGCTTATGGAAAGTTCAACAAATAAGCAGATTATTATTGTATAGCTTGATACATGCTTCAGGGGAAATTTTTTTTTTTTTTTTTTCGGTACGCGGGCCTCTCACTGTTGTGGCCTCTCCCGTTGCGGAGCACAGGCTCCGGATGCGCAGGCTCAGCGGCCATGGCTCACGGGCCCAGCGGCTCTGCGGCATGTGGGATCTTCCCGGACCGGGGCATGAACCCGTGTCCCCTGCATCGGCAGGCGGACTCTCAACCACTGCACCACCAGGGAAGCCCCAGGGGAAATATTAAGTGCCTTTCTCATACACTAAGGCGTGCACATGGCAAGGGTCTTCACTCAGTCCTGGTTACATGGGAGGCAGGGCCAGGGGTCATGCCATTTGAGTTGTGTTTTAAAGAAGGATGGTAGGTGTCAGCTTTGGGAGGAGTAAGGGGTAAGGGGGCCAAGATATGGCTAGGTATTCTAGAGTGTGAGGATACTGGTGAGAAATGAGGCTGCAGAAGTTAGGGTAAGTCAGGTGTTAGGGAGCTTGGGCTTTATCCTTTCACAAGGTAACCCTTCAAAATTGCTTCAGTAATTTGGATAATGCATTGTGGAATATCCTTGAAAAATCAGAGCTCCCTGTCAGTGTGAGAGAAAGTAAGAAGGGCAGCTGAAAACATGCAAGGAAAATGCAGAGAAATAGGTACAATATGATATTTTCTTAAGCCAACCAAATAATCACACCTTAATATTATAATTGTGAAAATTACCGAGTTCCTACTATATGTCAGGTATTTTTCTAAGAGCTGTACATGTGGTAACCACCATATGCGGTAGATTCTATTACAGAGTAACTGCTCAGATGTGGAGGCCATTCCACCTGAGGTCAGAGCTCCACTCCACCACTTATTTACTGTGTGACTTTGGACAAATCACTTGATACACATAAATGCACTCATATATTTGATAGTTTTGTGCGGCAGTTCAGGGTTTCTTCAACCCATACCTCCCTCTTCTTTTCAGTAGATTTTGATAAGATAGTGAAAAGAGGTAGTAACTAATAGCAAGAGAAATGGATGATCAAATCTGAGTGAGGTCAAACCCAATAGCTCCATCAAAGAAACAAATATCCAATAAAAAAATAGATGAAATGAATTGCCTGCAAACAGGAACTTTGGTATCTGTAACAGGTTAAGCAGTGGAATGGCATAGGATGGAGGGGATCTGAATAGGCAGATTCCATGATGCCCATTGCGGGAAGGGGGACTTCATTTGGATTGTAAAGCAATGTCATAGAAAATGCATGTGTCTCTTTGGAATCCCATTTTTATTGCTTCTCAACTGCTTGACCTTGGGCAGATGACTAAACCTCTCTTTGCCTCAGTTTCCTAGGTAAATAACAGGATTAAATTCACAAGATGCTGTGAAGCTTAAATGAGTTAATAAATGTAAAATACTTAAGTAGTGCATGATACACTGTATGTGTTTATTATTATTATTATAACGTCCTCTGGATTTCATATGTTGGCATGTTTGTTTAATAGTAGGTTGCATATAATTCTTATCTTAAGCTTTTAAAACTGGAGGGCCATAGGCAAGAGTTACTGTCTTGGCTTGCTGACCTGTGCCTATTATCTGTCTTGCTAGAATTAAAGTATACTTTTAATGAAGGTCAAGGAGAGCATCAAAACTCTTTGTGAATAGTACTCAGGAGAGGGAGTCTGCCAGAACAAGTAGCAACTGCAGTGGACATCCCTTCTCTGTGTAAGATGGTGGTCATTTCCAGCAGACCCACTTGCGGAGAATAACATCAAAAATGGATGTTTCCTGCACAGCACAGGAACTTAGGTTCATAGTGTTAGAAATGAGTCCCGTTCCGAAATATTGGAGAAACACTGCTGATGGAAGATGATTCACGTATCCCTCTTATCTAATATGAAATGAATGGTGGTGGTTTTTGTTTTTTCCTGGGGAAGGAAAGATGTCTGAATGATTATTAATATGACATGGCAGAAAGTTCAGACTGTTTTCAGATGGTTGAGAGGTGTGCTTGGAAAGGAGAAATCTGGGCTGCATACTGAACACCCTTGGGGAAAGATGAAAGAATAAAACACCTTAGAGATTGAGATACACAGCTGGGTAATGCAGAGATAGATCCTTTAAGTTGGAACATAGGGTGAGAGCTGGGAAGGCTTTTGCACCTGTGCTTGACTGGTTGCTGAATTTAGAACAAGTTTTCTGCAGGATAGAAATTTCTGTGGAAGCATAAGTTTTTCAGCACCCAGCAGAGAAAGGATAAAAGAACTTGAGGTTTTAAGAGATTAGATTTTTTTCCCCAGTATTGTGGCCTGTACTGGAAATAAGTGACATTAAAACCAAAGATCAAACACATGCTTACATGAGCAGCTTAGGGCCAGGGAAATGGTAGTCAACTTCAACTAACAAAAAGGCCTGATTTTATTCAAATTTCAGTGTAGGAGAAGAAAGTTAAGGAAAATCAACATAAAATACAACAAAATAAAAAATGAGATTGGGTGGCTGGAATGAGGTCTCTGACCCACGTTCTCATCTTCATGCATAGGGGAGAGTTAGACACTAAGTGTTGCTTTGGCGCAATTGCAGCCCCGGTGAAGACAGTGGGGATTAGAAAATTATGAGTTTCAAACTGAGATAGAATTGGGTGAAGCTCTGTAGGACTCAGAATGTTACCACTGATTTTGACTACTTTCTTCTGATATAGACAAAATGAGTGTGTGCTCTGAGTCCATCCAACCAAGAAATCTCTTCTTATTGTTGAAAAAAAATGTGAACATCCACAGGGTGATGATGCTGGGAAATTAGCAAAAGCTCTAGACCAAAGCCAGTGGAACCCCAGGGAATATGGCTAAAACTGAGTTTGAGCTGTGTCATAGAAGTTTCAGGCACTTTTAAGAGGCTGGTGAAGGCTCAGTAAAAATGTATGAGCAGAAATTATGGGATATTAATTCAAACTGGAACTGGATAATAAATAGACAGTTTCTATCACTTTTAGCCACTGGAGTGACATTTGATCTATGTCCCTGTACAAAAATTTACAAAGCTGCAGTTTTTTATAGCGACTACAAGTAGTTTCCAATAATCTGGGGAATAGTGTGCTAAAACTTGATTTTGGCAGAAGGGACTGTGGAGGCGACCCAATAATCCCACTTCTGCAAATGTGTGTCCAGAATTGAAAGGCACGATTGAGTTAACATTCTATTTGAGATCAACTAAAATTTGTTTTTCATGCTGCATATAATCGTTGCCAGTAGGATGGGTAATAATGTTTTTTCACATTTGCTAAAAGAGCCCTGTGAAAAACCCCAAGAAGCGCTCAAGTTTTCTGAGACATTTAAGGCATATTTGATTTTGATAATTCCAGAGCCCCTAAGTGTTTTAAAAAGGGTTGTTATAATATAGGAGCATTTTTCTGTCTTTATAAGTGAGACATGATCTGCTTAAAAAGAAAATCATGTTTAATAGTGTAAAAATAACCCAGAACTTTTGAGAGTGCTGTAGAATGATTGCTTTCCTTGAGATCAATTTTTCTAAAGAGAACATAATAAGGAACTTTTAATTAATGCCATTAGCTTGTAGCCTGACAGGTATTATGGGTCACTGAATGTAGGAATACATAATAAATCTTGTAATATTGGAATGTATGTGGATAAAAGAACACTGAGAAAACAGATGAAGAGTGATCCATGCAGTTTCAGATTTAAAGAGGAGGTATAACCAGACAGCCAACATAGGAGAAGAGGCTCTCTTCAGAACCCCATACACATGTATAGAACTGAATGCAGAGTAAGCGTCTCAAAATTAAAATGCACAAAACTGAATTCTTGATATTACCTCCCAATATGGCTTCTCTCACATCTTCTTCATATCTGTAAATGGCAACTCTGTCCTATTTGCTCAGGACAAAACTTTAGATTGATTCTTGACTTGTTAGTTTTCTTTATCACCCCATTTCATTAGCAAAACTTACTGAATCTCTCTTCAAAATTTACCCAGACTTGGACTTCTTGCCATCTATAATGCTCCCTGGTCCATGCCAGGACCATCTTATGCCTGACTTTTTTCAGTAACTTTCTGTATGGTCTCCCTTGTTGCATCCTTGCTCACAGTGGTATTCATTAGGATCTTTTGCTAATGTCACGTCTCTCACATTGGCCATTTAGTAGGAATTTACTTTTCTCCCCACTTAAACTCACATTTTGGTCATGTGACTTACTTGCCAGTGAAATGTATAAATATTGATATGTATCCTTTCTGGGCAATAGCCTTAAGAACCAGTGTGACTGATAGAGCTGCCTTAATTCACTCACCAGCGTTCGTATGACAAGCTCCACTCCACTGCAAATTCTGGGTAGATACGTAGGATAAGAGAAAGATAAATTTTGTTGCTTTAAGCCACTCAGACTTTCAGGTTGGCAACCAGATTAATGTTGCCTATCCTGACTGATAAAGAAATATTTCCAGAAGGTGCCAGAAACACAAGAACAAAACCCCAAAATATTTGGCATTAGTTATGGCCATGGGTAGAGGTGTCAAGGAAATATTAGACAGATGCTGATGTGTGCTATGTAGTGGTAAAATTCTAACCTGTGGTAACATGGAAAGTGAATATTGAACCCAGTGGGTTTGTAGCTTCTCACAAAAGAATAAGCAAATGACATTAGTAACTTGAGTTTCTTACTTTTGACTTCATTTTGACATGTTACAACAGGAAAGAGATAAAATAATTGGGTGACTTACAAGAAGGAATGAAAGGGATTAAAGACAGTTCAGAAATGTGGAGACCTGCAGAATAAAGACCCAACTGGTTTCCATTTCCACACAGTAAAATAAAACTGTGAAGGCCTTTAAAAAACAAATACTAATTAAAATCCAGCATAGCAGCAGTAAAGGCCAAAACAAAAATGTGACCATCAGACACATTTTTAAATCTCTGAATGAGTTTATTCACCCAGTAAATCTTTTCAGTTGAACCAGAAGACCTAGAGAAAAATATTAGGAATATGCTTCTCCCAGGGTATCTGTTAAGTTTATACACACAATTAAGTCCAGAGAGAAGGGCACATCTGCAAAAGAATTGTGAGTGAGATGACTGACACACAGAGCTGACTGACTGAAAATAAATAGGAATGAAATGACTATCTTTGAGAGAATTGCACTGTCAGAGAACTACCAGCCTGTGAAACTGTGACTGTTAAAGACTTAGAATAGTTCCTGGGTCTCAAACCTTCTAAGGGTAAAGGAAACTTAGAAAGCTGCTCAGGTCTCAATGAAGGCACATTTTCTTATAACTTCTTCAGAAGTATCCAATGAGGATAGGGTATAAAGGTCAGAGCCAAGGGCCCCTGAGAACTATAGGCTGGAGAACTACTCTCAGGGAGAAAGCCCTCACAATGACTGTTCAATGGAAGTGTGGCATTTCCATGGTTCAGTGGCTTCTAGGTGCCCCTCTCCTCCCCTCCTTCCATCCTTCCCCTTCCTAAATAGGAATGTTTATTCCAGTCATTCTATTCCTCTTCTGTGAATCCAACAGGTATAGGGTAGGGAGGGTATATCACATTACTTCTTTTGTGTCTTTTTTTTTTTGTTTGTATTTCTTAGGTTTGTAGATGAGAAGTGGCACATCTAGGTTTATATAGATACACACACTAGATTTTGTGCTTTTTAATCTGATAATCATATTAGACAGGACTTTTGAGTTTTCCCTCTTAGGAAGAGAATGAGGGTATTTTGCATGTGGGGAAGGGAGTGAATAAAATATTTGTGACCAAAAGGGAAGAATGTTGGTAAGCCAAGGAATTCCAAAAACTCTGTTCTCTTGCTTTGAACAAATTTTAGTGTTGGAATTCTTCACTCAGTTGAATGTAGTCAGGGTTACGTGATTTGCACGGTTCAGTGAAATGTGAGCAGAAATGATAGCGTCACTCAGGGGCAGAAGGTTAAAGATCTAATGCATGTTTGTCATATCTTGTCTTTAAACTCTGGTTATGGAAGCAAGTCCATTGGTTTGGTTTTCTGAGTAACTGTAATGGTCTTTATCCCCCTTTTGACGAGCAGTATATATGTAGAACAAATAATAGCTTTCTGGTTGTAAATCACTGAGGTTTACAGATGTTTATCACTGCAGCATGACTCAGCCTGTCCTATTTACTATAAACCCAAATTCTACCCTCAAGGCAGAATTCAGAAAAACCATTTTAAAACATATATCATTCGAGTTCCAACTCTTTTGAGTTCCATGCTAGAATGTATTCATGACCCACATCCTTCCCCCTTCACTTCCCACATCAAGTTCCATATGGTACAGGGAAGGACCTCTCGGATATTTATATGGATACTTTCACTTGAACACCCAAACTCTGTATTCAAACCCTATAAACCTCTTGGGTCTTAAAGGGACCCCTTGCCTATCCCCTGGGCTTAGGGATACACATACCATCCTTGGCATGAAAGATTCAGGGGAGAGGCCAGAAAAGGTCCCTAGAAACAAGGTTTGGGTCATTTGTGCAAATAATTCTGAGACCTTTGGTATGAATGGTATAGAAATGGGGAATGCATTCTTGGGGTGGATACATCCCTTGACCTTGCAACTCTTTTTCCTGTGGAGGTTGGTGGTGCAGAGTTGGTCAGAGGAAGTCCAAAATAAGACTTTTGATACAGCAAGGCCCAGACAGTGGCCTCTGTTGCTCAAGTCTAAGGGCAGTATCATACTAGTAAGGTTGATATCTAGAGGCTCCTTCACAGGATGTATCAACAAGAGCTGGTGTTTTATAACCCCAAATCCCTACTGATCAGAGAGCTCAACGGGTGTATTCAGGGCTGTAGACAGTAGTGGAAAACAAAAATTGAAACTTCCAGAGGGTAGCACAAGCTTTAACTAAAGACAAGTAATTCTTTTTTAGGAGAAGTAGAACATTTAACTCATTAATGGAGTACTTTATGAAGTAATTTGGAGCCTCATAAATGTGCAGTTAAAGCAATTGGTGCACATTTAGAGAATATTCCATGCAAAATGACTATGGATATTTGAATTTGGAATTGAAGCTGTCATTAAATAGGGTGTGGTTTTTCTGGTCCATGATGGCAGTACATGGCCAGAAAAGAGTGTTAGTTGTACAGGAACTATTCAGTGCAAAACAGTGCACAGCATGGTTTTCTATCTACATACGATATAGATGGTCCTGTAAAACTCTGGAATTAATATGTTTTAATTTTTCTTCATTAAACCAGATATTCTGATGCTGGATAATTTACTGGTGTTAAAAAAAATCAAATCATTTCATTCTCTGTATGCCTGACATCCTCCAGAGTAGCTTGGCTCTTATGGGAAAATTGTTCTTTTTTTAAAATATAGTCTGACCCAGGAGGAGATGCTGATTACTGATTGCTACAGGAAACATTTAAAGATGCTTTAGACTATTCCCAGTCATACTCAAGGGATCCCCCAATGCAAACTATCCCAAAACTTTGTTAAACATACAAGGAATTCTTTTCTCAAAAAAAGAAAAAGACAGTGAAATTATTGGTTTTCTTAGTCTAGTTATTCTCAAATTTCGGACCTCAGGACCCCATTATACTCTTGAAAATTATTGAGGACTCCAAAGGGATTTGTTTGTGTGACATAATTTATTTATATTTACCATATGAAAAATTAAAATTTATAATTAAAAATATATTTATTTAATATTTATTTAAATAAGTAACATAGGCTAACAGATTCTTTTATAAAATATAACTATATTTTTTAAAAGTAGAAACTGACACTGTTTTGCATTTTTTCTATTGGTTTTAATGTTTGGCTTAAGAAAAGTTAGTTGGGTTTTCAGATCTGTTGTTGCATTCATTCTGCTGCATAGTACATTATGTAGCCCCTGAAAAATGTCACTGTGAAAGCATGGAAGTAAAATAGCAAATAACCTCTTAGTATTTTTTATAAAAAATAGTTTTGATTTTGTGGCCCCATGAAGGGTTCTCCAAGAGTCTCAGAGGTCCCCAGACCACATTCAGAGAATCACTGTCCTAGTTTTTATGCGTTTAATGCCTCTAAGACCACACTGTCCAATAAGGTGACTAAGAGCCATGTGTGGCTCTTTAAATGTAAATTGATTAAAATTAAATTGTTAAAACTTCAGTTCTTTTTTCTCATTAGTCACCTTTCAATTGTCCAGTAGCCACATGTGGTTAGTAACTACTCTGTTGGGCAGCATAAAGTCTGAACATTTCCACCATCACTGAAAATTAAGTTGGATAGTACTGCTCAACTCTATTTTTTCTGTTTTTTCTTTTTTTTCTCTTTTTTTGTTCCCCACTTAGGAGGGAGTCTTAGCTGTTGATTGTCCTCACACTGGAATAAACCAGAGGGCAGATGTGAAATTCTCATTGTTCCCTGCCCTGAGGAACAACATCTAAACAGATTATGGGCTGGTAATACTTACTGCATAGTAGGAAATGCAATGCTCAGAAATGGTGCTAAGAGCTACGCAGTGTTGGGGACTGCTCACCACCCTTGGATTGACCTAAACTAGGAGGCACCCATGTTTAGTGCTGTTCAAGTTACTGTACTTAGGTTTCTTGGCAGTTACACTAAAGAGTTAATACTGATTATAGATTTTCATAAGTGGAAAGTCAGGAAAATGATTGTCCATAAGATTACCATTTTTCCCCCACTTTGAAGTAAAAAACAGACATTGGTTGTTTTCTCAGGAAAGGCTTAAAACATGAGCTCTTGCTAATATATTTGACACCGCTTCCCTTCTTTGGATGCCTTGCTTCTGAAGCTCTGATAATTTAGTTGTACAAACACATATTACTCTTCAAGTGCTTCCAAAGATAATTTATGTTGGAACTATTTTCTTATAATCTTATTTCTTTCATTATGTTGTATTGTCAGAAGGTATTGTGGTTGATTTTGTCTCTGGGTTCTCTGTATCTCTGTTAGACTGTAAAACCTGAGAGAGTAGGAACCTAGCACAGAGCTTGGCACATAGCAGCCCCTCTGCGCGTTGCTTGACTGATAGACCTAGGCCTCTTACGGCAATAGCTAAAGGCTGGCCCCACTGTTTCTTACTTGTGGGCTCATCATTCATTTTGGTTTTCCTGGCCCTCCTTTCTACATACATAAATACTCAGTTCAGGATCTCTTGCTCACCCCATCTCCACATGAATCTTAGATACTTTGAAAATTATTGAGAACCTGATAAGTAGTGATTTGGGATGTTTCAGAACATAAAGCTCTAACTTTTAGCTACATCCACTTGGGCAGTTCACTTGCATTATCTGAACCTAATTCCTTCTCTTTACTTGGATCTAAATCCAGCTGGAAAATGTTATCTCTTAATCTCTTTTGTATTATTATATTTTTCTCACCCCATAATAATTTCCAAGTTTATCATGTTTGCTATTTTCACAGGAAAAAATCTTCAGACCTAAGTAACTGTTTCTGATTGATTAATTAGCATACATTTATATTTCTAATTTATTTTCATGATATGTATGGTGCTATTACATCTATTAACGAAGATGTGCCACATCAAAACAATGCGTTTTGTTTTCAAAGACTCAATACCAGAAGTAGGAGTAATCTGGAAAGCAAGAAAATAGGTATCATCAATTTAGAAAGAGGTAGAAGAATGTTTAAAAATCACAGTATTTTAAAAAGATCTTTGTCTAGAAGAGAAGGGGGCAAGCTTCCTACAGCTTAGCCAGGCAAAACAGAAAGGTGTGAAAGTCATGACAGGATCTGCATGACACACCTGTGTGAGGTAGACAGCATATGGAATATCCTGGCTGTTGAAGAGGTTGTAACTTAGGTCTTTCAGCAGCTGTGGCAGCCAGAATGGTCTTTCTGAAGCCCAGGCTAAGCTATTTCCTGGTATGAGTCTTTTGGCTGGAAAACACCTTTGAATAACCCATTTTAATACCTTCCCATGGCTGACAGGAATGCTTTAAAGGATTCTATCAGACTTTCCACTCAGGGTTGAAACATTTGAAGTGCACTGTCTGGTTTAGGTAACACATTGGCAGCAACTATTTTATTTAAAAGAAAAATCCACCAATTAACAAGTGAACATGACAGATAGAGTGACAGAATTTCTCTGTGTTCAAAAGAAGTAGCTAAAGAAAAGGGAACACTGGGTATCTGAAGAGGAAAAATCACCCCTGGGGAAGAAAAAAAGAGCCCCCTGAGAATGCAAAAGGCTCACAAATAGATCTGTCAGATTCTTTTAGACTTTGATGAAGGACACAGGGCTTGATATTAGGATGACTCTGGGCCAAAACAATTCTTCACCTTAGATGAATTTTAAGCCCAACTAAAGAGAGAGATTACCACAAAAGGAAAAATAAGCCAAGATTTGGAGATCAGTGCAATGAAGAGTAATTTTGCTTGCTCCATAATTTGCTTAGGATAAGACTTGCCCATCTCCAAATCAGTTTGAAAACAACAAAAACCAGGCATTGAGACACTTTTGTATTGTGTGTCTGTATAGGCATGCTATTGAATGCCAATACATTTTAGCAAGACCAGCATGGATGTTCATGTATTTGTTTTCAGAAGATTTGTCCCAAAATTTTAATGCAATTTAGCAAACATTTACTGTGTGCCTTCTGTGTACAGCAGTATGGAGGTGCTATGGGCTAGGCAGTAATAAAAGACAAAGAACTTGCCTTCATAGTTCTAGTTAAGTAGGGCAGCTATGATATAGAGGCAATGTGCATGTATTTAAGTGGGCAACATTTTTATACCTAGAGCTGTACATTTGTATAATCAGTAGACTCCTAAACATACAATTCATGAAATATAAGTACTGCAAATTAATGATTTAGTCTCTCTTACCACCTTAATATTTCAGAAAACATACCATATTATTAAGCATTTTCTTGATGATTACCTACTTTTAATTAAAACAGTGATGAAAAGAGTTAATTTTGGGGGTTTTAGGGATTTTTTTACACTTTTTCTGTGATAAATAGAGAAATTTTATAATAACGTTGATTTCTTGAACACCCAACCTGTGGTAGGAACTTCCAAAATACCTCATTGATTCTTTTCTGCTAGTATTCACAACATTGTATAGTCTCTACCAACTCTGAATAGTACTGGCCTGAATGAGTAATGGAATATGGAAAAAGTGAAAGAGTGTGACTTCTGAGGCATGGTCAAAATAGCCATTGTAGCTTTTGCCCTGCTCTCTCTTGGACCACTGGCTCTAGAGAAAGCCAGTTGCTATTTTGTGAAAATCCTCAGACAGTCCACCAGAAAGGTCCACATGGTAGTAACTAACGCCTCTTGAGGACAGCTGGCATCAACTTACCAGCCATTTTAGTGCGCTATCTTGGAAATGGATCCTCCAGCCCCAATCAAGCCTTCACATTAGTGGTCCAGGCTAATATCTTGACTACAACCTGTTAAAAACAAGACAACAGGCCCCAAATGGAATCACTTATTCTTAAGTCCCATGTCATGAAACTGAGACTTAATTACAGTTTTGGGTGTCCCAGAAATAGAATCTTAAACCAATCAGGAATCACCTGATCAGCTGCAGGTAGGTCATCTGCCTGAAAGACCCCTGCAATCCCCTAAAGGAAAGCAACCTTGCTCTAACCAACCTGATTTTTTGCAGGTATAACTTCCCATGCCTGCTCCCTTCTGCCTATAAAAGTCTTTCATAGCTCCTTGGAGCTCCTTTCCATCTGCTAGATTGGATGCTGCCCAATTCAAAAAGATTTTTTGCTCAAATAAAATCTTGAAATTTTCAATATGCCTCAGTTTACCTTTTGACAGTTCTTGGGTCAGAGGAGAGAACCACAGGCCTCCGATGACCCCCAGGAACAGGGAGTAACCAGGTATAAGTACCTCTTGAACCCCTTGAGCTCACTGTTTTGTTTTTTTTTTACTGCCTCTGGAGGTTGTGAGTTAAATCTCTCTAGCATCCTAGCTTTTGCATATGAGATTTCAGGCTTTATTTGAGCATTTCTTTATCTGGATGGGGTCTGGAAGTCAGTTAGAGTCAGACTGGGTCCAACATAGAAACTGGACTGTGTTTGGGGTTGGACTGGGTCCAACTTGGAAACCAGATTGGGACTGGAAAAGGACTAAGTCTAAAGTCAGACTGGGCTCGACTTAGAAACCAAACTGGGTCTGGGGTTGAACTGAATCCAGTTTAGAAACTGGACAGGGTCCAGGGTTGGTCTGGGTCTGACTTAAACTGGACTGTGTCTAGTGTGAAGCCTCAGGTGAAGATAATTTTGTAAAGGCTAAGCAAGCACGTTAAACATATCAAAGATAAACTTGAATTACAATGGCCACAATGAACAGCTTTTAACCTAGATAAGCTTATTCATTTACAAAGTGCCCTAGAGAAAAAGGGGTCTAAGCCAGGCACATAGGGGGGAAATTATTTTTTCTTTCCTACAGTTTCTGGTGATCAGAATGAGACCTACTGGGACACCCCATTCTCTCTGGAGCCTGCAAATGGGATCCTGGGAAAACTGGCAAAAGTGGGCAAAGGGTGAGAATTCTTATAAAAGTCAGTTTTCCAGACTTGGGTTTTCCAGATCTGTGGTTCCTGGCCTGAGAGGAAGGTAAAATTTTATGTTATCCTTTCTTTTCTGAAGTCAGAGTGTTGGCAAGAAACAAAAACAATCAAACAAAAAAACATTTGTACAGATTAGATCTTTGAATTCTGACTTGTGAATTTGCTTTTGGTGCCCATTGGTTGTCAATCCTTTCTCTCCCAGAGACAACAGTTGCCTTCTTATTTGTGTTATTTTGTGTCCTGAGAACTTGGCTTGGCAACTAGCAGTTTGGGGGCCCCCAATATATAGGCAGACAAAAATGTACGTTGCACTCCATGTGCAGCTGAGGTCCTACCGGAGACTCAGCTGTCAGGAGAACTGCCCCAAGTTATTCTTTATTTTGATTATCTTTGGGATTGACTCTGGATCTTGGGAGGGTAGTATCCTATATATCCTTTTCGGGGATGACTCTTGCGTCTAAATGTTGTTTAATACTGCCCAGAATATTTACTGTTTGTCCCAGCTGAAAACCCTGTCAAGATATTTGTAAGGTGTTTTTCTTTTTCTTTTTAGTAGCTGTATGGTCAGAAGTTGTCTAAATTGGAAGCTAGTATTTAGAACCTGACAGGAACATTTTTTAGACCTTCTCCCCCAAGCTAAAATGAAACTGTGTACCCAGAGGGAAAGAGAAACATTCTGAAGCCTTTGTGGAAGGATTTACTGAAACATTCCAATGATCCACAGCTCTAAATCTATAACATAGGAATCTTTGGATTTCTGTATTAGTTGAAGATCTTCTCCCTGATATGAAGATTCAAATTGAGGATAATGTAGCTGGATGAGTGTGTCAGCCTCTTGACATCATTCAGGTTGCCACCTAATTTTTTGTGGAATTAGAAACAACTGTACCTCTCTTACAAATGGAGTCTTTACAGGAACAGAAATGAGGCCCTAGAAACAATTCATAGCCCACCTGTCCTTTTTTACTGATCCTTAAACCTCCCCTATTTATCTCAAAAAGCTCCTTTCTATCTGGTAGATTGAATGCTCCCCAATTTGAATCAATTTTTGCTCAAATGAAATCTAAAAATTGTTAATATTTTATCTTTTAACAAAACTTGTAAGAGAAACTGCCAGAACCGTACAGCTAAGCAATTCCAGAATTCCTGTCCCAGAGAAATTGTGTAATGAGAAAGGTTTATTGTTGTTTTAAGTGCCTAATTTGGGGGTAATTTTTATGCAGCAGTAGATAACTTTAACCATTCCTTTACATCCCAAAACCAAAGTAAGCTTTGAGTTTTACCTCAAGTGAAACACTGGTTGCTTTAGAATATCTGCTTTTTCTCTGTGCATTCAAATCAGGCAGAAGTATGGTGCTTCAAATACTCAGTCTTTTCCTTTGGCTCAGCAGTGGCAAATGGACCTTCTTGACAACTATTTCAACCTTCTTAGTTGGCTAGCAAAAGTGTTACTGTCAACTGTAATATTTTTTTCCCAAATACTACTTTCAAAGGGCTGATGGTTAAACTAACATTAATTCATTATAAAACTCATACATTTACCTCTTACATAGTTAAGCTTCTTAGACTCAATGAAATACGTTTTCTTTTTATCCATTCTTTGCTCAAAACATATGTATGATAAAATAATACACATCCTTGATTATTAAAAATGAAAGGTTTGAAAGGGTATATCTGACCATAATAAAAACATCAAAAACAATTTAACGTTGACTTTAAACAAATAGGCTGCCAGGTATTCCTCCAGAAAAGATGGGTTTATTTGGGATCTGCAGAGAATTATAAGTTGAGGTCTGCAACCATGGTGAGCCACATGAGAGTTCCCCCATGGCAAGCGGAAAGAATACTTTAAATTTATTTTATTTTATTTTTGGCTTGTTGGGTCTTCGTTTCTGTGCGAGGGCTTTCTCTAGCTGCGGCAAGCGGGGGCCACTCTTCATTGCGGTGCGCGGGCCTCTCACTATCGCGGCCTCTCTTGTTGTGGAGCACAGGCTCCAGACCCGCAGGCTCAGTAGTTGTGGCTCACGGGCCTAGTTGCTCTGCGGAATGTGGGATCTTCCAAGACCAGGGCTCGAAGCCAGGTCTCCTGCATTGGCAGGCAGATTCTCAACCACTGCGCCACCAGGGAAGCCCAAGAATACTTTTATAAAGAGGAAAAGGAAGTTGGGAGAGCTGTAGGAAACAAAGAGCCCATGGCTTTTCATTGGCTGTGTCCTTGTCAGGAAAGAAGAGGAGTCTTTCTTTTTCTAGTTGGTTTATGTGATAGTCACACCACGTGAGAGCTCTCCCTTCTAGTCTCCCAACTCTATTTAATTGAGGTTTCTGTTTATTAATTTTTTACATTAGCCACACACAAATGTACTTTTAATATGGCAGAATATATTGTGTTTGAAGAAAATATGTGAACATATTTTATTTTCAAAGGGTCTGTGCTGCCTTCTGTAAAGAATGTTTTCTGTATTCCAAATGTCATAATACAATTGAGATGAACCACACCATTTTTATATTCTTATAAGTTTATACTAATATGACCTTCCAAAGCTTGACTACTTCCAGTCGAATCTCCTACTTTATGCAACATGTCTGTAAGCCAAAATATAAATTTATATTCAACCTATAAGTATATTCTTTCAAATTCAAATATTGGTCACTTACTATTTCTTATGTATAAAATAACTAATTAATTATTACTTTATAATCGTTGAGAACATTTTTTTGTATGTAGTTTTATCTTACTCATCTCTGTTGTATGTTCCCAAAGGCTGAGGAGATTTTGAAATTTTACTCTCTACTCTGAGCTGATTTAAGTGCTTGGAAAAGACGAGGTATTTTTAATTTACATTATGCCTAATTAATTTTTAATATTTTCTTCCCCTCAATATATTTTAATCAGTACATTTTAATTGGTATAAACATCAGTTACGATTTCAACAATAATAAAAGTATATTATATGAAGCAGTATTAAAGATTTGACAAATAAAATTAATCAACTGCACAAATATATTTTACTAGTTTATGGCTGCAAGTGCTAAGTCAAATAAAAAACTAAGGCAGTTACCTGCAGATTTTGCCAAGAAGCCCCCTTAGAATATTCATTTGTTGAAGATAGCATTACTTTTATATTCAAATTTTCCAGATGTCTGCCTAATACCTTCACTTTAGTTTGCATGTGTAGATATGGACTTATCCCTAATGTTGGATGGTAAAAACATAATTAAGTTTCACTGAAGCTAATGAACTGAGAGTGTAATGCTCTATTAGTCTCAAAAAGGTCCAGTTATGCACATTGTACTCCAAAACAAAATATGTATCTTGCAGTTCAAATTGACATATGCTCAGAATTTTACCACAAGTGAGCTCAGTAAGACCAGCTGCTGTTGCTCTAAATACTGATATCATGTAACAAGAGAAGATTTCTTTTGAAAATGAATATACATCACTCAGATTAGAAACAAAGACATTTGAAATAAAATGACTACAGGAAGAAGTCCACTGTTAACATTTTATTAACACTGTTTCAATATGTATTGAATACTTATCTAAGTTTAGAAAAGCAGTGGCTCTCTGGCTTTTGTTTATTGGTTGGTTGCTGTAGCTTTCAAAAATTACTTTTACTTTTTTAAAATTTATTTTTAAAAAAATCTTTACTGGAGTATAATTGCTTCACAATTCTCTGTTAGTTTCTGCTTTATAACAAAGTGAATCAGCTATACATACACATACATCCCCATATTGCCTCCGTCTTGTGTCTCCCTCCCACCTTCCCTATCCCACCCCTCTAGGTGGTCACAAAACACCGAGCTGATCTCCCTGTGCTATGCGGCTGCTTCCCACTAGTTATCTATTTTCTATTTGGTAGTATATATAAGTCCACACCATGCTCTCACTTCGTCCCAGCTTACACTTCCCCCTCCCCATATCTTCAAGTACACTTTCTACATCTGTGTCTTTATTCCTGTCCTGCCCCTAGGTTCTTCAGAATCTTTTTTTTAGATTCCATATATATGTGTTAGCATACAGTATCTGTTCTTCTCCTTCTGAATTACTTCACTCTGTATGACAGACACTAGGTCCATCCACCACACTACAGATAACTCAATTTCATTCCTTTTTATGGCTGAGTAATATTCCATTGTATATATGTGCCACATCTTCTTTATACATTTATCTATCGATGGACAATTAGGTTGTTTCCATGTCCTGGCGATTGTAAATAGAGCTGCAGTGAACATTGTGGTACATGACTCTTTTTGAATTATGGTTTTCTCAGGGTATATGCTCAGAAGTGGGATTGCTGGGTCATATGGTAGTTCTATTTTTAGTTTTTAAGGAACCTCCATACTGTTCTCCATAGTGGCTGTATCAATATACATTCCCACCAACAGTGCAAGAGGGTTCCCTTTTCTCCACAACTTCTCCAGCATTTATTGTTTGTACATTTTTTGATGATGGTCAATCTGACTGGTGTGAGGTGATACCTCATATAGTTTTGATTTGCATTTCTCTAATGATTAGTGATGTTGAGCATTCTTTCATGTGTTTGTTAGCAATCTGTATATCTTCTTTGGAGAAATGTCTATTTAGGTCTTCTGTCCATTTTTGGATTGGGGTGTTTGTTTTTTTGATATTGAGCTGCATGAGCTGCTTGTAGATTTTGGAGATTAATCCTTTGTCAGTTGCTTCATTGGCAAATATTTTCTCCCATTCTGAGGGTTGTCTTTTCATCTTGTGTATGACTTCCTTTGCTGTGCAAGAGATTTTAAGTTTCATTAGGTTCCATTGTTTATTTTTGTTTTTATTTCCATTTCTCTAGGAGGTGGGTCAAAAGGATCTTGCTGTGATTTATGTCAGAGTGTTCTACCTATGTTTTGATCTTAAGAGTTTTATAGTGTCTGGCATGACATTTAGGTCTTTGATCCCTTTTGAGTTTATTTTAGTGTATAGTGTTAGGGAGTGCTCTAATTTCATTCTTTTACATGTAGCTGTCCAGTTTTCCCAGCACCACTCATTGAAGAGGCATTCTTTTCTCCATTGTATATTCTTGCCTCCTTTATCAAAAATAAGGTGACTATATGTGCATGGGTATATCTCTGGGCTTTCTATCCAGTTCCGCTGATCTAATTTTCTGTTTTTTGTTCCAGTACCGTACTGTCTTGATTACTGTAGCTTTGTACTTCAGTCTGAAGTCTGGGAGCCTGATTCTTCCAGCCCCGTTTTTCATTCTCAAGATTGCTTTGGCTATTCAGAGTCTTTTGTGTTTCCATACAAATTGTGACATTTTGTTCTACTTCTGTGAAAAATGCCATTGGTAGTTTGATAGGGATTGCATTGAATCTGTAGATTGATTTGCACAGTATAGTCATTATCATAATGTTGATTCTTACAATCCAAGAACATAGTATATCTCTCCATCTGTTTGTATCATCTTTAATTTCTTTCATCAGTGTCTTATAGTTCTCTGCATACAGGTCTTTTGTCTCGTAAGGTAGATTTATTCCTAGGTATTTTATTCTTTTTATTGCAGTGGTAAATGGGAGTGTTTCCTTAATTGCTCTTTCATATTTTTCATCATTAGTGTATAGGAATGCCAGAGATTTCTGTGCATTAATTTTGTATCCTGCTTCTTTACCAAATTCATTGATTAGCTCTAGTAGCTTTCTGGTAGCATCTTGAGGATTCTCTATGTATAGTATCATGTCATCTGCAAATACTGGCAGCTTTACTTCTTCTTTTCCGATTTGGATTCGTTTTATTTCTTTTTCTTCTTTGATTGCTCTGGCTAAAACTTCCCAAACTATGTTGAATAATAGTGGTGAGAGTAGAAAACATTGTCTTGTTCCTGATCTTAAAGGAAATGGTTTCAGTTTTTCACCATTGGGAATGATGTTGGCTGTGGGTTTGTAATACATGGCCTTTATTATGTTGAGGAAAGTTCCCTCTATGCCTACTTTCTGGAGGGTTTTTATCATACATGGATATTGAATTTCGTTGAAAGCTTTTTCTGCATCTATTGAGATGATCATATGGTTTTTATCCTTCAGTTTGTTAATATGGTGTGTCAAATTGATTGATTTGCATATATTGAAGAATCTTTGCATTCCTGGGATAAACCCCACTTGATCATGGTGTATGATCCTTTTAATGTGCTGTTTGATTCTTTTTTGCTGGTATTTTATTGAGGATTTTTTCATCTATGTTCATCAGTGATATTGGCTTCTACTTTTCTTTCTTTGTGACATCTTTGTCTGGTTTTGGTATCAGGGTGATGGTGACCTCCTAGAATGAGTTTAGGAGTGTTCCTCCCTCTGCTATGTTTTGGAACAGTTTGAGAAGGATAGGTGTTAGCTCTTCTCTAAATGTTTGATAGAATTCGCCTGTGAAGCCATCTGGTCCTGGGCTTTTGTTTGTTGGAAGATTCTTATTTACAGTTTCAATTTCAGTGCTTTTGATTGGTCTGTTCATATTTTATATTTCTTCCTGGTTCAGTTTTGGAAGGTTGTGCTTTTCTAAGAATTTGTTCATTTGTTCCAGGTTGTGCATTTTATTGGCCTATAGTTGATTGTATTAATTTCTCATGACCTTCTGTATTTCTTCAGTATCAGTTGTTACTTCTTTTCATTTCGAATTCTATTGATTTGAGTCTTCTCCCTTTTTTTCTTAATGAGTCTGGCTAATGGTTTATCAATTTTGTTTATTTTCTCTATGAACAAGCTGCTAGTTTTATTAATATTTGCTATTGTTTCCTTCATTTCTTTTTCATTTATTTCTTATCTTATCTTTATGATTTCTTTCCTTCTGCTAACTCTGGGGTTTTTTTGTTTTTCTTTGTCTAATTGCTTTAGGTGTAATGTTAGGTTGTTTATTTGCGATGTTTGTTATTTCTTGAGGTAGGATTGTATTGCTATAAACTTCCCTCTTAGAATTGGTTTTGCTGCATCCCATAGGTTTTGGGTCGTCGTGTTTTCATTGTCATTTGTTTCTAGCTATTTTTTGATTTTCTTTTGATTTCTTCAGTGATCTCTTGTTATTTAAGAGGATATTGTTTAACCTCCATGTGTTTGTATTTTTACACTTTTCTTCCTGTAATTGATATCTAGTCTCATAGCGTTGTGGTCGGAAAAGGTACTTGATACAAATTCAGTTTTCTTAAATTAACCAAGGATTGTTTTGTGACCCAAGATATGATCTATCCTGGAGAATGTTCCATGAGCACTTGAGAGGAAAATGTATTCTGTTGTTTTTGGATGGAATGTCCTATAAATATCAGTTAAGTCCATCTTGTTTAATGTATCATTTAAAGCTTGTGTTTCCTTATTTATTTTCAATTGGACAATCTGTCCATTGGTGAAAGTGGGGTGTTAAAATCCCCTAGTGTTATTGTGTTACTGTCAATTTCCCCTTTTATGGCTGTTAGCACTTGCTTTATGTATAGGGGTGCTCCTATGTTGTGTGTATAAATATTTACAATTGTTATATCTTTTCTTGGATTGATCACTTGATCATTATGTAGTGTCCTTCTTTGTCTCTTTTAATAGTCTTTATTTTAAAGTCTATTTTGTCTGATATGAGAATTGCTACTCCAGTTTTCTTTTGTTTTCCATCCCCACTTTCAGCCTGTATGTGTCACTAGGTCTGAAGTGGTTCTCTTGTAGACCGCATATATACAGGTCTTGTTTTTGTGTCCATTCAGTCAGTTTATATCATTTGGTCGGAGCGCTTAATCCATTTACATTTAAGGTAATTATCTTTATGTATGTTCCTGTTACCATTTTCTTAATTGTTGTGGGTTTATTATTGTAGGTCTTTTCCTTCTCTTGTGTTTCCTACCTAGAGAAGTTCCTTTAGCATTTGTTGTAAAGCTGGTTTGGTGGTGCTGAATTCACTTAGCTTTTTCTTGTCTCTAAAGGCTTTAATTTCCCCGTTGAATCTGAATGAGATCCTTGGTGGGTAATCTTGGTTGTAGATTTTCCCCTGTCTTCACTTTAAATATGTCCTACCACACCCTTCTGGCTTGCAGCGTTTTTGCTGAAAGATTAGCTGTTAACTTTATGGGGATTCCCTTGTATGTTATTTGTTGTTTTTCCCTTGCTGCTTTTAATATTTTTTATTTGTATTTAATTTTTGATAGTTTGATTAATATGTGTCTTATTGTGCTTCTCCTTGGATTTATCCTCTATGGAAATCTCTGTGCTTCCTGGACTTGATTAACTATTTCCTTTCCCATATTACAGAAGTTTTAAACTTTAACTGCATTCCAACTGTGTTTAATGTTGTCCCAAAAGTCTCTGAGACTGTCCTCAACTCTTTTCATTCCTTTTTCTTTATTCTGCTCTACAGTAGTTATTTCCACTATTTTATCTTCCAGGTGACTTATCCATTCTTCTGACTCAGTTATTCTGCTACTGATTCCTTCCAGAGTATTTTTAATTTCATTTATTGTGTTGTCCATCATTGTTCGTTTGCTCTTTAGTTCTTCTAGGTCCTTGTTAAACGTTTCTTGTATTTTCTCCATTTCCAAGATTTTGTATCATCTTTACTATCATTACTCTGAATTCTTTTTCAGGTAGACTGCTTATTTCGTCTTCATTTTTTTGGTCTGTTGGGTTTTTACCTTGCTCCTTCATCTGCTGTGTGCTTCTCTGTCTTCTCATTTTGCTGACCTCACTGTGTTTGGGGTCTCCTTTTCACAGGCTGGTGGTTCGTCGTTCCCATTGTTTTTGTTGTCTTCCCCCAGTGGCTAAGGTTGGGTTAGTGGGTTTTGTAGGCTTCCTGGTTGAGGGGACTGGTACCTGTGTTCCAGTGGATGAGGCTGGATCTTATCTTTCTGGTAGGCAGGACCATGTCTGTTGGTGTGTTCTGTGGTGTCTGTGACCTTAGTATTACTTTTTGGCAGACTCTCTCCTACTGGGGTGTGTTGTGTTCCTGTCTTGCTAGTTGTTCCACATGTAAACGTATTTCTGATGTATTTGTGGGGAGGAAGGTGATCTCCACATCTTATTAACCTGCCATCCTGCTACTTTTATTTTTAGTGAAATAAATATTACATAATATATGTGTGTTTGTGTATATAATACATATATGATTTAAAAATAATAGTAACACTGCTGACTGAAGTTATAAGTATATTCATGGAGTAGAAAAGAAATCGTTTCCAGTATATATGGAAATTTAGTATATGATAAAGTTAGCCACTCAAATCACAGGGAGAAAAATGGGCTTTGTAGTAAATGGTATGGGGAAACTGGATAACCATTTTGAATAAAAGGTAAATAAATTTCATGTTTCATGCTATGCACAAGATAAATTCCAAACTTATTAGGGATCTAAATGTTAAAAAAAAATTAATCTGTACAGCTACTAGAAAACATGGATGAATGCTTTTTTATGTATGACTCAAATCTAAAGATTTTGATAATAAGTAGTGATAAATTTAATTACATAAAAAATGCAGAGCAGGGCTTCCCTGGTGGCGCAGTGGTTGAGAGTCCGCCTGCCGATGCAGGGGACACAGGTTCATGCCCTGGTCCAGGAAGATCCCACATGCCATGGAGCGGCTAGGCCCGTGAGCCATGGCCGCTGAGCCTGTGCGTCCAGAGCCTGTGCTCCACAATGGGAGAAGCCACAACAGTGAGAGGCCCACCTACGGAAAAAAAAAAAAAAAAAAAATCACAGAAAAAAATGAGCAAAACACATGAAAATTCAATTCAATGAAAGATGTAAAAGTAACTGATGACATGACAGAATTTTCAAACTTGTTAACAATTAGAGAAATACATATCAAGCAATACTGAAATAACTTTTCTTGCCAACAAAATAGTTGGAAAATCTAAAACTATGACCATACATTTTAGGAGGGAAATAGACTGTTTTATAAATTACGTATTAGAATATTAAACAGCACAATCCTTCTGAAGGGAAATTTGACAATTGCTGAGAAAGCTTACCTCTGACAGAGCAATTCTGCTTGTAAGAATCTACCATGATAATACATCTCCCATAATCTGAAAAAAAAAATTGCTCAATGAAATGTTATTTATTTCAGCATTTTGAAGTATCTCAAATAATTGGAACAACCTAAATGCTCATATATTGGATAGTGTTTTAATAAACTATGACATATCTAAAGAATGGATTACTATGCAACTGTAAAAAAGAATGAGGAAGATTTTTATGAATTGAAATGGAGTGATTTCTAGGATATGATGCTAAGTTGAAAAAAGTAAGGGTTTATATAGAATGTAACATTTTTTATATTAAAAAAGGGATATAAATATTGAGCAGAAAGCTCATTTATTACAAATATAATACAAATATATGTTATATACACTGAAGGGATTGGTGAAGAAAAGAACAAAGCTAAGAAATATTGAAAAGTAGTATTTTGACTGTAAACTGTAAGGTTAAAGACAAAAATAACTATAAAAATATTATGGTGTAGTTATTAAATTTATTTTCCATAGAGGTATAGGCTAGCAGTTCTAAAACTACTTTCTTTGTATATTAGGATTTAAGAAATATGTAAGCATAGATAATGAGAACCATGCTTCTACTGTCACAGAAAAAAGTAGCAAATAAGAAAATGGGGCGTCTGGAATGAACCCTGTTTGTTGGATTGTAATTGGAGATATTCATAGAAATGCAAGCTCAGTCAGTCAGTCAGTCTGTCTGTCTATCTATCTATCTATAGGTGGATTGATAGATAAATGTAGATGTGTTTATGTGCATGTGCTAATATAATGTTCTGTCCACTGAGGGGGCCTAAAAGGCATAAAAACTCATTAGCAGTAAACATGCATAGTGCCCAATGCTGTTCTCAAATAAAAGAAGCAGGAATCTGTAGAGAAAATACTTAACTCTAGAGCAGAGTCAGAGAACGTAAGATGAGATTAAAATGTTTTATAGTGCCAGGAAGTAACTGTGTGTCCCAGAAATGATGAAGGCATGTTTAAAGGACACAGGAGACAATATGAAGGAGCTACAAATGACCAAAGCTTGGACAGTTTTAGAAACAAAATATATGATAGAGTTGAAATGGAACCCATATAATAAAGTAATTATAAGTCAAATTGATATTAACGAGTTGAGTCAATCAACCAATAAATTGTGGAGTAGGGACAACTTTTCCCTACAATAAAATTCCAATTAATAAATGTAGAAATAATTAAAATAGAAAACTATAATTAGGCAAACATCACAGTAATAATTGTAGCACGCAAAATCCATTGTTGCATAATAAAACTTGTTGGCGAAAATATGATGAGAAACAAGACATTTATATAGTGTCATTGAAACTTCTCATGACTTAATTATTAAATGCAAAGAAAAGAATAACTTTATAGGTAAATCTTGCAGACAACACCTTAACCAAGTAATCAAATTTGACATTAGCCATAATAGAACATATCAGTATCATGTATTTATACACTGAGAAGGGTGCATTACCTGTAGAGTTCTTGCCAAAATGAACAGTCCCTATCTAATCACAAGAAAACATTATTCAAATCAAAACTTAGAGATATTTTACTAAATAATTGACCAGTCAAGGCCATGAAAGAAAAGGGAAGATTAAAAAACTTTTCTAAGGGAGGTACTACATATCTATCTACTCGCTAAATCTTAATGTTTTATTGCTATTTTATCCTCTTCTGTTCTCTATATCCTTGTTGGTTAATGCCTCATTTTAACACATGATTACCAATTTTGTAGTTTCAAGAGAAAGCTGGGGCTCATAATTTAATGCTTTATCAAGGACATCTTAAAGTGAATCTAGCATTTAACATTTACAGCTGTATATAGAGGTGAAGAATACAATGGCTTCTAGAACAATTTGGTGTCAATGCCTTGATTTTTGCCAAGGCATCCTCATCATTGCTTTTGCACTATCAATATAATACAATAAGAAAGGTACAAAAATGTGAGAAAATAGTAAGATAGTTCTTTAAAATGGTCTCAAGTATCCCAGTATCCTCAGAAATTACTTTAAGAAAATCTGTCCTAAAGGATATATTTTCAGACAAAAATATTAAAATAACTTTTATAGGATATACTCAAAGAGAGAAAAATTAAGAAAGAAGATCTGACATGCAAGAATGAAAACTGAGCAAATAATAATGGTAGCAGTGTAAGTGAATAAAAATAAAGTTTAAGGTATTAAACAAATGAGAATACAATTCTGTTTTCCCTTAAAAAGGACTCTATTGTAATCTCTTTTCTACCCTCATAGCCATAGCCCTGACCTAGAATTTTATCCCATTTCACCTGGAGTATTATTGTTATAGCCTCTTTCTTTGTTTTTCTTCCTTCTTTATTCATTGATTCACCTCCTGATTATATGTTGCAATAATTCTTTATTTTCTACCCTCCATTTCATTTGATATTACATTTGGGAACTCTTGTTAGGATTTCTACTGGAATTTTAGGCTCTGAGTTCCATGTTCTTTCCTTCTCTTTCATGCATCTATGTCTTTTCCTGATTGCTCTAACATCTAGAAGTGTTCTTTGGCTTCCCTTTCCTACTCAAAAATTTGAACTAAACGTTAATAAAAACATCATCATTAAAGTTCATGGAATGATGCTAAAGCAATACTAAGAAGAAAATGTATAGCATTAAATATTTATATTAAACAAGAAAAAAATGATTTAAATTATTTAAACTTCTTCCTTTAGAATTAGAAAAAGAAGACTAAAAGTAAACTCAAAATAAACCAAATGGAGGAAATAAAATGAAGGGAGTAAAAGTCAATGAAAGAAGAAATGGACAAACAAAATTAGTAAAAGTAAAAGCTTTCTTTTAAAAGATTATTAAAATTAGTAAAATTTTAGCTAGACTAATCAAGAAAAAAGAAAAGATCAAAATTATCATTATTAGGAATGAAAAGAGGATTTCATCATACATTCTTCATATAGTGAAAGAATAAGAGAATTCTTTGAACATAAAAATGTTAATGAATTTCAGTATTAAAAGAATAATGAAAAATTATATAAAATTTCCATATATATGTAGAAAATCACTTAATAAAATCAACTTTCTTTTATGACTAAAATCTCTCAGTAAATTAAAAACAGAAGCTGATTAAGGACTTCTTCAAAAACCTGTAACTAAACAAATACTTGTGGTAAAAAATTGAGTAATTTCTCTGTAAGATAGGAAATTAAGCAAGTATGATTTTTCTTTCCATTTCTATTCAACTTTCCTTGCAGTTAATGTCCTAATAAGTTTAATAAGGCAAAAAAAAAAATAAAATAAAATGAATACATATTGAAAATGTATACATATAAAAACTTTGAGGACATGATCTTTAGCATAGAAAATCCTAATGAATCTACAAAAAAACTACTTAGAACTAGTAAGTGAATTTAGCAAGTTTGCATAATAAATATCAATACACAAAATATCAAGTGCATTTCTATATATTATTGCACTGTGAAAAATTCCTACTTATATATAATTGTACTAATAATGAGCAATTGAATTATGAAACTTAAAATATTATTTACAATAGCATGAAATAGGAAAAAAATTTAGCACAATATGTAAAAGACCTTTTGCAGAAAAATATAAAACATTGCTAAAGGAAATAAAGAATGTATCAGTATATTGAGAGAAATACATTGATCATGGATTGGAAGACTAAATGTTACTAAGATGTTGGTTCTTCTTAAATTGATCCATAGATCAATTTTTTAATGGAAATTGACAAGGTGACTGTAAAGCATAGGTGGCAATGCAAGTAATGTCAAATAGGCAAAAAATTTTGGAAAAAGAACAAAGTTAGATGTTTAAACCACATGATTTCAAGACTTACTATAAGGCTAAAATAATTAACACATTTGGCAGTACTATAAGTATAGACATATAGAATAATGGAACAGAAAAAAGAGTTCAGAAGCAGGTCTCCGCATATATTCTCAATTGACTTTTGACAAAGTTACCAAAGGAATTAAATATGGAAAGGGTAGTCTCCTTAGAAATTGTGCCAGAATATCTGGATACTGATATGTGAAAAACAAGCCTCAGCTCATATTTCACACCATACATGAAAATTAACTTAAAGTGGAGTATACATTTAAGCTTAAAGCCAACATCTAAATCTCATAAGAGATAATATATGTGACTTTATGAGAAGCAAAGATTTTATAAACAGGACACCAAAAACACTGATTATAAAAAGAAAGTTACATTTCACTTTATCAAGCTAAAAACTGTTTTCTGTTTGAAAGATACCCTTAGTATGAAAAATGCATATGTATTTCATATTTTTATACACTATACTTATATGATTAATATTTATTATACATTTAATATTCATTATATATTTAACATTCATTATTTAATACTATATATTTATATTCATTTTCTATTTAATATTATATACATCATATATATCAAAGCATTTCTATTCAAATATAATAAGAATTCTTTTAACTCAATAAGAAGACACATGATTCAATTCAAATGGATAAAAGTTTGTACATACAGTTCATAAAAAAGATATAAAAATGGACATTAAACACATAAAAGGTGAATAACCTCATTATTCTTTGGAGAAATGTAAATTAAAACTAAAATACGATACTTCTATACACTCATTAGATTCCCTAATATTAAAAAGAACTTGTGATAGCAGGTGTTGGTAAGGCTATAGAGCAACTGGGACTCATACATATTTTCTAAAAATATTTTGGTAGTTACTTATATAATTTAATGTGAATTTACCATGACTCAACAATTCCACTCCCAAGAGAAATAAATATCTAAGACATATTAAAGTATTCATCAAGAAAATGTCTTACAAAATAGGTTCTCTTCTTTCCTTGCTAGTGGCATTGGTTTTGTTTCCCATGCTTTGATTAATTGTTTTCATTTTTATATTTTGGAAGGAACATTCAACATGTTCAATTAGTCATCTTGAACTAGAATTAACTACTTGGTAACCATACTTTCATTAACTATATAACTTAAATGTTTTTACTTCAATTTATATTCTCCTCTTCATTATTTAAATAGCTATATGTCATCACATTTTATCAATGTACCTGCCATAATGACTTCACTAATACCTTTCCATCTTTCCTGTCATCAAATCCCTGATATAGAATGCACATTAAGCATTTTTAACATTAAATCCTGCAACTCTAGGAAATTCTGAGAAACCATTTTTTAACCATACATAAGCATTTGCTTCATGTTATTTATCTGTACTTCATTCAGAGTCCTGAAATTTAGACAAATTGGTTCTAGATTATATACAGAATTCACTTTCTATTGCCAGAAATACTTGATACACTATGCTTGAAACAGGCATTAGTCTAAGCTATAATAAAAATTATTAAAACAAACATGGTCAATAAAGGAAATATCTGAATTCAATGCTTCAAATGCATCTGCTTTGAAGTTCCACTTCATATGATGCTGGCTAATTTTCACCGCAACACTTTCTCATACTGACTTCCAAGAATATTAGAGTAACAATTGGAAAAACATATTTAAAGGATGATAAAGTCTTTTAAAAATCAACTTTAAGAGTAAGATGAACAAAAACTATAATGCAAGTAAAAAGTAAATGAAGTTTTCTTGATTCATGAAACAGAGTTGAGACCATGACAGCCTTCCATATAAAAATCCTCAAAAGCTTATCACTTATGACTTTCATGATAAAGTTTGATTATTTTTTCTGGGTTTTCATGAATCATAATAGACAAAATCTGGAACTTTAACTCTTTTCTTGCCAGTCAGTTTTTTAAAATTTGCTTTGTTTCCAGTTGTTGTAAGCCAAATACAATAGTACAAAAATTAGTTGAAAATTTCAAGATAATGATGTTCTAATAACAGTCCTCTAAAGTAATACAAGACTTTGGATTCAGAAATGATAACCTTCGAAAGGTAAGTTATTTGAGAAAATTTAGAAATAACTTCACATGAAAACACCTCAGGTGTGTAAATTAGAATTAAAACGCTTTGTGTAGCCAAGGACTGATTGATGTCCAAATTAATCAACATTAATATGACCTAAAAAACTTCAAAGCCTTCATCCAAACAGAGGCTGAAAAAGTTAAGTAGGTGTTTTGTCCTTAGGCCTTGTCTTTTTTCTCATTACTCTACCCATATGTGATTTTTATCTAGTCTAATGACCTTAACTGTCACTCCTTTACAGATGACTTTCATCTCAGTAGAATCTTTGGACCTATGTTGCCAATTGCACAATTTGACAGCAACATTCTTTGTTCAAACAGTACTTCGGATCCAACAAACTTGTTCTTTCCCAAGTGTCTCTACATCAATCAACTGTTCTGTTCTATTCTTTTAATCATCCAGATTATAAAAAACAATTTAAGTTATCTTTCACTTCTCCAACTTCTTCACATTCACTGTATAAAAAATATTGTTTTCCTGCACTGTAGTTCCTGTACTTACACTTTTTCATCACTGTGGTCTTTGCCCCAACCCACTTCTATGTGGAATATATGTAATATCCTCTTAATTTGCCTGCCTTCTTTCTTCCCTCCCTCCTCCCTATTTCTGTATTTTGCCACTAATCTCTTTGTCACAATTAACCAGAGATTTTAGTCGTAAAATATAAGTGTTAAGATCTTTCTATCCTCAAAAACCTTTAATGTCTTCTCTATTAATGGCCATGGTCATTTATCAGAAATGTTTACAAAACAGTATTTCTCACTACTCATGTGACCTTGCCTGTTTCCCATCAGAACCAGTCTCTTTCTTTAGCCACTTGAATCTAGTATGTATTACAGCTTTGACCCATCAGATAAGGTAGACTTGATGCTGCACTACTTCCTGGAGAGGCCCTTAACTGGCCTGTAATTTTATACTTTTTGAGTCTTGAAAGCAAGTTGCTTTGTAAAAAGTGTAAATTGCCATGCTTTGTGAAGCCCAAGGCATGTGGGGAGACCTTGGACGAAGGATACTATGAGAGAGAGAAAGACCATCAAGGCTCCAGACATATGAGTGAGTAAGATACACTGGAACTGCAACCTGCAGTCTTAGCTGCTCCATCTGGTCCCATGTTGATCAGATATGAACAAACAAGCCAAGTCCTTCCCAAATTCCTGCCTCATTAAATTGTGAACAGAATAAAATGGTTGTGTTGAATTTTGTTGTAGTTTATTTCACAGCAATAGCTAACCAAAACATAAGATTAAACCATAGCAAAGAATTAAAATATTTTAATATTTTTGCTATGATCTGGACCAATCATGATTTCCAGCCATGTTTCTCTACTGTACTGAACGTATCCCAATTGTGCACACAAATATTAGTGTACTTGTTATTTCTTCCTTCTACTATGAACTCACATACTATATATCCTTTAGAAAGGCTGTTACCTTGAACTAAAACTCTTTGTAGTGACAAGAACTCCAAAGCTTAATCATTCTTTAAGCTACAACTAAAATTTATCACCAAGTTTGTGTAATGTTACTTGGTCCCTGTAGGTTATTTTCTTATATGGTTTTCTCTCCCTCCCCCATATTTGTTAGGTAGGCTAGGCTATGCAGAGGTAAAAATAATGTGCTAAATGTTAGTGGTTCAGAAAATAACTCACACATACCACAGCCCAGGGGACTGTTAGTGAGTGGATTTGCACCCCGGTGGTTGGTGATTTAATCTATCAGTTCTTTAATGTTCGTCTAGCAGGCTCATTGTATCTAGTAGTTTTTAAATCTTTCACTGGATTTTCTGCATGTGTCCTGTAAATGAGCAAAGAAAAAGCAACCAGAGGATTTCATGAGCAGTTTAGAAGCCATGTCAGTAGGTGATGTACAGCACTTTTACCTACATTCCTGTGGTTATTTAGAATAAGTTACATAGTTTCATTTCAATGCAAGGTGAGCTGCAACTATGTAATAAGCAACTTATACATGTCCTCTTAAGGTGCTATGTAGGAATTTCTTGAGGAAAAATATGCCTTGGTAGAGAGTTGATGGGCCATAACATATGCTTGTATTTAATTTGATCGCATAGGTCCAGATTGTTCTTCAGAATGGCTGCCCAGGGTCCATGAGCAGCAAATCATAATAATTCCTGTAGTTTCTCATCATGCCAATATTAGACATTTCCCAGTGTTTTACTTTAGCAAATCAAATAGGTATAAAATGATATCCCATTGTTAATTATTTAACAGTCATTAACTTGATAATAATTTTGAATTTATTTTCATATACTATTAGCTTTTTTAAAAAAGGAATCCTCTTCTGTACTTGCCTTTTTATAATATCCTTTTTTTGCACAGTGAATACTGTATTTCCCCTTTGACTGGCAATATGTACAGTAATTTCTCCTATCATTGTGTCTCTATAATTTTGATAGTGGTGTTTTAATGGAACAGAAATAATTAATTATGATTTGATGAAATTTTACTATTTTTAATGATGTGTATATTTGAGTTTGCTAAAAAATTTTGATCCGGCACTTTCTTACATTTTTCTATAAACATTATAATTTTAAATGTGTCTATTTTTAATGATTTGATATTTGAAAATTTATTTAAAAATCCAGATTCTAGATATTTCTTGCATTCTTCTATAAGCACTATAATTTTATCTTTCACATTAGGTCTTTGGTCAATCTACAGTTCACTCTGGAATGTGGTATTAGATAGGGGTTTCATTTTATCTCCATGTAATGAGCCAGCTTTCCAAATGCAATGCCTTGAGCAGTCTATACATTCATCATTGGATTGTTGGTTCATTTTAATCATATATTAAGGTTCATTCTTTCAGGTCTCTATTTGTCTAAGTAGATAACTTTCTGTTTGTACACCAATACTAAACAATGTTTATTATTATGGCTTTGTAGTATGTTTTAATGTGTGATAAAGCAATTCCTCCTGTTACTCTTCTTTTTAAATTTTCTTAAGGTTAAGTTAGCTCTTTGTGGGTCTTTATTTTTTAAAATAAATTTTATAATAAGTTTTTTTAAATTCCTTAAAAATATCAAACTGCAATATTGAATGGGATTGCATTCAATGTAAGGCATATCTTGAGTACTTGGGCCTCTTTTTATTTTTTTTTATGATCTTTCATGTCCTTTTAGAGTTTTAAGGTCTTTTAATATCCCTATAACTGATATCATAAAAACCATTTTCTACTTGTTATTTATGGTATAAAGAGATACTATAACATTATATTAGTTGATTTTATTTCTAACAACCCTGCAGAATTATTTTGTTGATAATAAAAAAATTGTTGAACATAGATTTCTATAAAGATTTTCAAGTCATTTGTTAATTTGAGTCATTTTATTTTCCAATATTTAGATATTTTCATCTGTAATATTGGTGCTCAGGGATAATGGTACTATGCTAAACAGTAGTGATGATTCTGGGCATCTTATATTTGCTATGCTTTTATTTAGTAAATACTCTTAAGTTAACATTCCTTTTTATTTTTAATTTTTAAGACTTTTCATCATAAATATGTGTTGGAGCATATAAAATACTTTTACCACTACTATTGAGGTAGTCATATGATTTTCACTTTTAACTTATTAATGTGGTAAATTGTCATTAGATTTATTCTGATGTTAAGATGTCCTTGCATTTTAAATGTAAAGGTACTTGATTCTAAAGTAATATTTTTTTAGAACACTGTTGGATTTAGTCAGCTAATATTTAAATTTTTAATATAATATTTTATTTAATCAATAATTAAATAATATTAATTTAAATTTATTTATGATTTTTGAATTACAGTTCAAAGGTAAAATGGGTCTATAATGTTCTTTTCTTTGCATTGTACTTACCTGGTATTAGTATTACGATTATTCTAGCCTCATAAAATGAGCTTGGTTTCTTTAAGTCTTTCTTCTATTTTCTCTATAATTTTAATTCTTATCAGAGTCCTTCAAAACAGGCATTATCATTCTCAATTTATAGTTGATAAAATTGAGGATCAAAAATATTATAAGTTTCCCAAAGACCTGTGGTAGAGCCAAATTACAGAGGTCTGTATGACCTGAAAGTCTAATGAGCTTTCCTGTAATTTCCTTATAACTTGTAGATATTCAGTAAATATTTGTGGAAATATATTCAAAGTCAGAAAGAAGTTTTTGAAAGAAGACAGAAAAGAATTTGCAGATATCTAAGAAGGTAGGTCCAGAGAGTACCCAAGATAAGAAGGGGATTTATTGGGACTCCAGGAAACAACAAAAGACCAAGAACAGCAAAGCCTTAATGTTAGAAGAGTTGGCCCTGGTCAGGAGCCAGGTTGTCCATGTCTGTATCCTGACTGTATCACTTGCAGCCTGGCTGATGTTGATTTCTGTGTTAGTTTGAGCCATAGAAAACTGCTGATATTTGGATTTTTTTAAATTACAAAATAATATCATATGGCTCAACCTAACATTTAATTATCTGTTTTCCTCACTTTTCTCATCTGTACTAGTATATAAATAGCATGCATGTCCTACTTTTTTTAGGAGAATTAAAAAGCAATGCAGGTAGATTCTTAGAGCAGTGCTTGAAGTAGAATAAGAACTTGAGGAATAGTAAGATAATGATAATTTCTTATTTGTAAAAGTGTATATCCAAAAATATCACCTTTGTGTTAAATTTTTGTGTGTCACATGGGATTATAATTTTCAGAAAATGATGTTGGATGGAGAAGTGTAGTGAATGTAATTCAGCAATCAACATTCAGTTTCCAGGAAGGAATGAAATTTTCTTGCAAAATTCTGGGATTTGAAGATAGATCATATTTTAAAATTCCCACTTTTATATAGTGAGTTTTCCTACCCACAGTGTGTATTGTTTTAATCATCTGACTCATCATTACTGGTCTAAAGAGACAAAGCATTAATTATAATTGTGCCACAGTGCCAGCTTTGCATACTATAAGACCATTTCTGTATTTTATAACTGAAAGTGTTTATTTTCTAATTTAGGAGATTAGTGTTTTGCAGTCAGAATGCAGGAATGACAAGGCAATCACAGTCCAAACACAATGAGACGGCTGCAGAGATTTATAGCAAAGTCTGGCAAATACAGCAACAGGCAAAATCCCAGCGCTGGATATTTTGTTGACACTGTAGAACCAGATTATAATCATTATAATTAAGATAGGAGAAATGTCCTAGTCCCATCAAAATGTAGGATAAAGAGTATTTATCCTTAGCAACAACTGGAATCCAAATTCATACTCACCTGCATTGTACCTCAATGGAATAGAATGGCCGTGTACATAAATATTTTTCACAGATCATTTTCCTCAGCTTTACATAGAAACACTGTTTCTCTATTATGATTTATTCAACATTAGCTAACACAAACTTCTAATAAAAATTCAAAGTTTCTTATAGACCTGTTTTGTTTTCTGATTTTTCAGAATCTACAAACCCGTTTTCAAAACCTATAAATTAATTTTAATATTTAGATATATATATAATATCCATTCAGGATTTACTTTTGTCTAAGAATAAGTGACAACCATAGAAGCACAAAGTTAGAATCAGAGCCTGATTCAGACATGCTTTAAGGTATAGAAATGTCCCTTGCCTCTTTTCAGAGAACTTACCCTTTCTGCCACGGAGAACAAATCAGGAAGTGGAGTAGGTGGCCACTTGCATGGCAGTCTGCAAGACAGAGAAAAACATTTTGCCAATTGGACAAAAACGGTGCTTCAATGAAAGAAGTCCCCCCTTCTGGATAAAACATTTTCTCCAGAAGGCATCTGTTAAAATCAGAAAGGAATTCTTTAGAAGGAAGACTGCACTGAACAGAAGGCATTGAGATGTTGGTTAAACTGATGCACATCGCCCCACAGATTGCGCGGATCCACAGGAGCAAAGGTGAGGATACTACACAATGAAGTTTTTACCTGAATAATTTACCAGGCATTATAAGCTCAAAATGAAATTCTAAAGTATAGGATGGTCCCATTTGAAACACACAGAAAGGAGTTATATAGGTTTGTTCAGGGGGGTTTTGTCCTGAGATACATGCCTTCTCTTGGAACTCCTCTCTGGATGGACTATATGTCTTTGTTGGTAAGGTCAGATACAGGATAGAGCCGAGTCTAAACACACAACACATTGAACTGGAGGTGTTTACCTTCTAGAGCATTAGATACTTATTTGTATACCTTCTAGAACATTAGATACTTTTCATTTCCAATAGCTAATTATTAAATATAATATTAATAGTATAATACCAGCAAGATAACCAATAAACATAACTATGATGCCTGTTTTTGCCTCTATTTTTTAAACATTGTTTGGAAAGTACAAGCCAAGAGAATTAGAAGAAAAACAAAATAAAAGTTATGACCTTGTTTCTGCATGTTAGCAATCTACTGTATGACTGCTAACATAATAGAATAACAAATCTGTAGAATAATTATTTTTGTTGTGCAGACCATGTCTATACAGTCCTTGAGAATATACAAATACATCTTGAGACGTACAAAATTGATCTCAGAGTTTTAACTCTCCAAATAGTCCAATTATTTCCATGGAAAATCATTAGATTAGTATCTAGATATTATTAAACCATTCTTCATTTGACCATATTGAAATTCAAACGAGGAACAAGATGCTGATCTTAAATTGTATAAAATTGTTAAGTAGTATTGTTTACATAATTCTAAATCAGTATAATCAGAATGAATGTGGCCATATTCCCTCACAGTAGCATCTTCAGAGGACAGAATTCATTTTTGGTAGTCCTATTAGCCAAAATAAAAACAAATTCAAAAAATTTTCATTGCCTTACATTGAATGAGTACAGTTTCAGCTTATTCAATGATAAAACCATAACTGTTTAAATTATGGCATAGTGCACTGTAGAAAATATCTTGCTTTTAAATATGCATTTTGCTCACTACCAGTTGCTACCATTTCAAAGTTAAAGATGACAAAAGAATAGTTATGTTTTCTATTAGAAATATAAATAGAGATATTCAGTCAGAACATTGTCGTTATTTTTGTCCTCTCAAAAATAGAATGCAGTAATAGCTTGTTTTCAAAATAGAGAGTTTATGGGCTTCCCTGGTGGCGCAGTGGTTGGGAGTCCGCCTGCTGATGCAGGGGACATGGGTTCGTGCCCCGGTCGGGGAGGGTCCCGCATGCCGCGGAGCGGCTGGGCCCGTGGGCTGTGGCTGCTGGGCCTGCGCGTCCGGAGCCTGCGCTCCGCGACGGGAGAGGCCACAGCAGTGAGAGGCCCGCGTACCGCAAAAAATAAAAATAAATGGAGAGATTAAAACACAAATTTGCATTTTTTCCTGAACAATTCAACAGGAAATGAGCATCTTAATGAGTAACTTGGACAATACAAGTAATCTTTTTAAGCTATCTGTGTCTACTAAGACGAGAAGTATTGCTAGTAACATGAGGACAAGATAAAATCATACTTTTTAACGCCATATATTTATTGAACATCTATTTTAGATCAGATTATCTTTACCTGTCTATCCCAAGAGCATACTTGTAAATGTCTATTTTCTCCTTCCCTGTCTGTTTGCACTTTCTGTCTCTCTCTCTTTCCTTCCTTTACTCTCTTTCTCTTTGCAATATTAATATATAACAAGATGATATGAGAACATTTGTAGAAATTTATTTTATTTTATTTTTTTGGAGCAAATGTTGTGTTATGTGGGTTGTTTTAGTTTACAAGGTATGGAAGAATACATACTTTTTTGTTAAATTGAAGTATAGTTGATTTACAATATTGTGTTAGTTTCAGGTGTACAGCAAAGTGATTCAGTTATATATATATATATTTTTCAGATTCTTTTCCATTATAGGTTATTATAAGATATTGAATATAGTTCCCTGTGCTGTACAGTAAATCCTTGTTGTTTATGGAACACACATACTTTTTAAAAATCATTTAATTGGAGTATAGTTGATTTACAATGTTGTGTTAGTTTCAGGTGTACAGCACAGTGAATCAGTCATACATATACATGTATCAACTCTTTGTTAGATTTTTTTTCCCATACAGGTCATTACAGAGTATTGAATAGAGTTCCCTGTGCTATACAGTAGGTCCTTATTAGTTATCTATCAATATTTTACATGAAGTAGTGTGTAGAAATTTATTTTCAATGCAATCTTTCAGCTATTATAAAAATAGGATAAATATTTCATTGATTTTTATCTGCTACTAGAAGGTTAGTACATATTCACATCTGTGAAACTATTGCCAGTGCCTATTTGGTCACTCACTCTATCATCTGCTAAATTTTTTAACCTGTACAATATCTTTAACTTCCACATTAATTCTGTGGGGTACATCTTCTTAGTGCTATTTTATTATTTAAATAATGAAACGAAGCATCTTAGTGCCTAAGTTACTTGCTCAAGTTTCCACAGTAAGGAAAGGCATAAATAGAAGTATTACATATCTCCTGATTCCAATTATGTTGTTGGCTTTCCCCTCTCCTCCCCAAATAGTAGATAGACTAATAATGACCTATGGGTTTAATTTTGTTATGTTCTCTTCTTAGAATTTACCTAAGCAGAATTGGTATGATTGAAGTGTTTTGCTTTGTATAGCATTTTGTATCCTGTGACATATGGTGTATAGGTAGATATAAATATGCATGTAAGTTACATTTGTAAATATAGATATATACATGTTGTATATAACACCATTCATTCATTCTTTTATTCTTCCTTTTATGATTATAACCCTCCTATCAAATTTTTATATTATCTTCAAATGCCAAAACCTCTTTGAAACTTTAATTTACTCAATTCCAAGGATCTCTCCATTATTTGATAACATTAATGATAATAATAACACATATAAAAATTTACTTCACTCTGTATGACAGACTCTAGGTCTATCCACCTCATTACAAATAGCTCAATTTCGTCTCTTTTTATGGCTGAGTAATATTCCATTGTATATATGTGCCACATCTTCTTTATCCATTCATCCGATGATGGACACTTAGGTTGTTTCCATCTCTGGGCTATTGTAAATAGAGCTGCAATGAACATTTTGGTACATGACTCTTTTTGAATTATGGTTTTCTCAGGGTATATGCCCAGTAGTGGGATTGCTGGGTCATATGGTAGTTCTATTTGTAGCTTTTTAAGGAACCTCCATACTGTTCTCCACAGTGGCTGTATCAATTTACATTCCCACCAACAGTGTAAGAGGGTTCCCTTTTCTCCACACCCTCTCCAGCATTTATTGTTTCTAGATTTTTTGATGATAGCCATTCTGACTGGTGTGAGATGATATCTCATTGTAGTTTTGATTTGCATTTCTCTCATGATTAGTGATGTTGAGCATTCTCTCATGTGTTTGTTGGCACTCTGTATATCTTCTTTGGAGAAATGTCTATTTAGGTCTTCTGCCCATTTTTGGATTGGGTTGTTTGTTTTTTTGTTATTAAGCTGCATGAGCTGCTTATAAATTTTGGAGATCAATCCTTTGTCAGTTGCTTCATTTGCAAATATTTTCTCCCATTCTGAGGGTTGTCTTTTGGTCTAGAGTCTGTCATACAGAGTGAAGTAAGTCAGAAAGAGAGAGACAAATACCGTATGCTAACACATATATATGGAATTTAAAAAAAAAATGTCATGAAAAACCTAGGGGTGAAACAGGAATAAAGACACAGACTTACTAGAGAATGGACTTGAGGCTATGGGGAGGGGGAAGTGTAAATGGTGACAAAGCGATAAAGAGGCATGGACATATATACACTACCAAACGTAAGGTAGATAGCTAGTGGGAAGCAGCCGCATAGCACAGGGAGATCAGCTCGGTGCTTTGTGACCGCCTGGAGGGGTGGGATAGGGAGGGTGGGAGGGAGGGAGACGCAAGCGGGAAGAGATATGGGAATATATGTATATATATAACTGATTCATTTTGTTGTGAAGCTGAAACTAACATACCATTGTAAAGCAATTATACTCCAATAAAGATGTTAAAAAAAAAATTAATGTTAATAGTATAGGATATTTATGGAGGCCTTATTAATGCCAATCACCATTCCATGTGCTTCACAAGTAAAACCTCATTTAAACCACAAAACCCTATGGTGTAATTACTGCTACTATCTCACTGATAAGGAAACAAAGTCACAGGAAAGTTCATTAATTTGTTCAGAGTCACAGCTAATAGTTACGGCACTAGAACTCTAAACACACTCTTCCTAACCAACAGTCTGTACATGTGCTTTGATAATACTTTACATTTATTTTACTTATAACATTTTGCCTTGCATTGTAATATTTTGCGTAGGCTCTTTTTCTGCATAATACTTGTATTTAATCTTTACTGAGTATTAATCTCACACAAGGAACAGCTTTAAGTGCCAAGATTACAGAAGCAAGAAAGACGGAAAGGGTAAATGGAAGAGACAGAATTTCAGTAATTAAAACAACTAAATGGACAAAATGATTTAAAATACTGTTAACAGTTATAAGCACAACAAACATTTGTGTTAGAGAAGATGTCTTAAAGGGCCAAATTAGATTAAATGGTCAACGGAAAGCCTCTCTAAACAGAAAACATCTGAGGTGAGATGAGCCCTGAGTGAAAGAAGTTGCCAGATTTCTGGCAAATATTAGAAGTCAGAGTGTTCCAGGGAGTGGGAACAGCAGAGTAAAAGGACCCTAAGACTTTCCACGTGAGAGAAGTAAAAAGAAGAGAATGTTACTAGATTCGAGATTAATTTAATTACAAGATTAATTCTGAGAAGAAGGTTAATTCTTCTGAGAAGAAGGCAAGACCAGATTATTGGTGCTCTTTAGGTCATAGGATGGTAATTGGATTTTATTTTAAATATAATACAAAATAATTGGCAAAATTAAGGCAAAGAAGTGACATAACCCATATTGTTTCCCCTTTCCCCTTTTTTAAAAAGAACACTCTTACTGCTGTGTGGAGAATAAACTGTAAAACAGTGGAACGCATTAGAAAGCTATTGCAGATTTTTATATGAGTTCTGTGAATAGAGAAATGGATAGAGAGTGAAATAGATGAATATACCTTGGAGATAGGAAAAAAAAAGAGTCGATAGTCTTTTAAAGCAGGAACAATTTATTATTCACTATTATATGCCCAACAGTGTCCTGAATATAGTAGGCATTCTTTCATATTTTGATATATTGAGTGTACTTAAATGGCAGTTCTAGTAGCTAAGCTATTTCAAAATTCTATTTTATGTGTAAAATTATAATAGCAATTTTAGAGGTAGCATGTTGATGTTTATTCATTGAAAGAGTTGCTTTGAAAATCTTTCTATAAAATTGAAATAACTCTTGCCAGTTTTTTCTCCATTATCTGAAAGGGAAATATATAGCAGTAAATTCATATATTATAAAAGAAGAAATGTCTCAGACTTCCATCTATTATCTATGTCTTATTTTAAGTAATTATAAAAAGAAGAACGAGGAAATAATAAAAGCTAGATATCAGTCAAATGAAATTGAAAGTAAGAAAACAAAAAAAAATGAGTGGAATAAAAAATGTCTGGTTCTTTAAAAATATCAATAAAATTAATAACCTTCTAGCAAGACTGACAAAGAAAGGAAAGACACAAATGTGTACCAATATCAAGCATGAACATAGGATATCATTACAGACCCTGCAGACATGAAAAGGTTAATGAGGGAATAATGAAAACAACTCTATACACAGACTTTGTCAATTTAGATGAAATAGACCAATTCCTCTAGAAGCACAAGCTATCAATGATGTACACAACATAAAAAAAATACTTTGAAGAGCACTAGAACTATTAAAGAAATTGCAATCATAATTAAAAACTCCTTAAAAAGAACTCTCCAGGTTGAGATAGTTTCAGTGGGTAATTGTATGCAAATTTAAAGAAGAATTAACATCAATTCTCCACAGTCTCTTCCAGAAAATCCAAGAGAAGGGAACAATTTCCAACTTATTTTTATGAGGCCAGTATTACCCTGATATCAAAACCAGACAACAGCAGTACAAAAAAGAAAACTAAAGACCATTTTTCCTGAATAATCCATATGTAAAAACCCTCCACAAAATATTAACAAATTGAATTCAGTAATATATTATTATATTTTATATAGTATTATAAAAAATAGTGATATATCATGACCAAATAGGGTTTATTCTAGGGATGAAAGACTGGTTCAATACTCAAAAATCAGTGTAATCTACCATGTTAATAGGCTAAGGAAGAAAAATCATATGTTTATATCAGTCCATGTAGACAAAGCATTTGATAAAATTCACCATCCATTTGCTATTAAAATTCTCAGAAATCCAGGAGTGTAGGGAAATATTCACAGTTTGATAAAGAATATCTACGAAAAACCTCCTGAACTCTATTCTTGTCTCTCAGTACCACAAGACTTCCAACATTTTTGTTTTGCTCTCTTAAGGTTTTCTGTTTGGCTTCTTAGCTTTGTGTATCGGACAGTTTCAGAATTCAGTACAAATCTTGCTATGGAAAACCAGATGAGCATTGGGCTTAGGTGTTCTCTTCTCCTTTCCACCTCAATCTGGACACTTCAAATCTCTCATTTTTGTCTCCTTAGCCCTGTGACACTGCCAAAGCTCTGCCGTTTTCTCTGCCTCTTAGTATAATCCCTGTTCCTGGGCTCATTGCCCAGATCCTCAGACTCTTGCCTCATGCCCAGAATTGGTGAATGAGAGGACAAAATATGTGGCTACAGATTTTTACTCACCTCTTCATGGCTTTAGGATTCTGTCTTCCCAAATTCTGACAGCCTCAGAGGCACTCCCATATAATCAGATTCACTTACTTTTTTTTATCATATTCATTTTTTCTAATTGTTGTCTAGTCCCCCCCCCAATGCTCTCAATCTCCCTCTGTTTCCAACAAAATTGTTAGAAGTCTTGTGGTACTGGGAGGACAAGAATAAAATTCAGTAAGATTTTTGTAGATATTCTTTATCAAATGGCAATAGTTCCCATACACGCCTAGATCTTTGGCTTGCTGCTGGCTGCTTTATCTTAGCTGGAGTGGAAGTCTTAAAGCAGAGGTTTCTGAAAGGGTAGCGGATCATCTAGAAGTGACACTGAGAAGTGAAGAAGACACTGATCCTATTATCAGATCCTGAAGAATGAAAAATGTTGGAGAATGAGTCGCCTCCAAGAGAGTGTCACAAAGGAAAGCTGAGTGTCAGTTTATGCAATGAGAAAGAAGGAACGGTGAACAGTCATCTTAGAGAATTCTATAAAATGGAACCCCAACACAAAGGTAAAGTACATTAAAGGACCTACTGTAAAGAAACAGAGAATTATACCCAATATTTTGTAATAACCTATACAGGAAAAGAATCTATCTATCTATCTAGCATCTACATAGAAAATAAACTATGGTTACCAAAGGGGAAAGGGGAGGGGATGAATTAGGAGTTCGGGATGAACATATACAGACTACTATATATAAAATACATAACCAAGAAGGATCTACTGTCTAGCACAGAGAACTATACTCAATATTGTGTAATAACCTATAAGGCAAAAGAATCTGAAAAAGAATATATATACATGTATAACTGAATCACTTTGCTGTACACCTGAAACTAACACAACATTATAAATCAACTATACTTCAATTAAAAAAAAAGAAAAAAAAGGAAAAAAAACACACTTAACTGTTTCTACCCACTGCTTTGTTTCATTAGGCTTGCTGCTTCCATGGCTTTAGATTACCCTTAATGCAGTTTATGCCCTGGTCAATTAGACTCAGTGGTTGGTTTTCTAGCTACGAATTAAACTATGTATTTCACAGTTTAGATCCAGTCATGTTGCCTATCAGAAGTTCTGAACACTCCTTATTCAAGAAAATTATGCTCAGTGAAAAGAATTCATTGTTGAATTTGAAAAAAAAGTCTAAGAACTATGTTGTTTATAGGTGAGGATGAATGACTTCCAATAGGGACTTTTGCACTTTTAAAGAATAGTCTCCATTACTAAAAATTAAGCCTACTTAAAGCACGTATACATTTTAAAATAGTCTCAGTAACACTACTGTTTTAAGAATTCAGGCTAATGCAAATCCCAATATTATATTTGTGTGATCTCTTTACTTGAAGACTATAAAATGTATTCATTACATATGGATATATGCTAATTTTCATATGTATTGAATATATATTTTTGCTAATATAATGTACTACTTCAGATGTTTGTGTTTTTTAAAACTGTTTTCACACAATATACATCTTTTTTTATTTAATTTAATTTATTTTTTAAATTTTTTTGGCCGTGCCACCTGGCATACGGGATCTTAGTTCCATGACCAGGGATGGAACCCACACCCCCTGCAGTGGAAGTGCGGAGTCTTAACCACTGGACCACCAGGGAAGTCCCCAGATGTTTGTGGTTTTAAGTTGGTAAAAGTACATTCCATTTCATACTGGCTTACACAAATAGGAAATGTATTATTTTATACAACTTAAAATAAAATATGGTACAGTTATGTCATTAAAGTCCCAAGTTCTTTCCATTTGCCCATTTTAGCAACCTCAATAGAAGTTCCATAAAAAGATGCCTCCCCCTGTGTTTACAATATTACTACCCCTCCCCCCAATCTAGGCATTTCATACTGAATCGGCACTGCTCAGAGGCAATCATTTCCAATGTATCCTTTTTAAGAATGAGTTGGGGCTTCCCTGCTGGCGCAGTGGTTGAGAGTCCGCCTGCCAATGCAGGGGACACAGGTTCGTGCCCCGGTCCGGGAAGATCCCACATGCCGCGGAGCGGCTGGGCCCGTGAGCCGTGGCCGCTGAGCCTGAGCGCCCGGAGCCTCCACAACGGGATCGGCCACAACAGTGAGAGGCCACGTACCAACAACAACAACAACAAGAAAAAATGAGTAAACCTTTCCTTGGGACTTCCCTGGTGGTGCAGTGGTTAAGAATCCTCCTTCCAATTCAGGGGACACGGGTTCAATCCCTGCTCCAGGAAGATCCCACATATTGTGGAGCAGCTAAGCCTGTGCACCACAACTACCGAGCCTGCGCTCTAGAGCCCGTGAGACACAACTACTGAGCCCGCGAGCCACAACAATTGAAGCCCACCCCCCTAGAGCCTGTGCTCTGCAACAAGAGAAGCCACCGCAGTGAGAAGCCCGCGCACCGCAATGAAGACTAGCTTCCACTTGCTGCAACTAGAGAAAGCCCACATGCAGCAACAAAGACCCAGTGCAGCCAAAAATTAAAAAATATAAATTTATTAAAAGAAAAAAAAAGAATGAGTAAACCTTTCCTAGAATTACACTAACATGTCACTGTACAGATTTTATTCCTCACTCCTAGCCAATCCAATCACTGACAGGTAAAATAGAACTCCATGAGTGCTTCAGATCAATCAGAAATCTCTCAGGAGGTTAGGGATGGAACTGGTCACTTGGCAGCAAATATTCAAAGGCAGGGAGTAGAAAAGTGTGGATATCCTAATAAAGCTAGATTTCTGTTAGGGAGAATGAAAACAAGGGAGTAGATAGATTGTATCTAGTATTAAGATAGTTGCTTAATTACAATATACTCAGTAAATAACCATTGTTTTATATCATGTATTGTCCTAAATACTTTACATGCTATTTCTTTTTACATTTTCTTTACAACACCCTATGATTTACAGCTACCTTATTATTTTATAGATTAGAAAAGAGGTAAAATGTGGAAAATGCATTTTACAGGTAACTTGCTCTTTTGTCAAACCCTTTATAGTGAAACTGGGAAACTGATCTGTGCCTTCCCTCATATTACTGCTTCATTTTATTCTTCACTCTTCTGTACACTTTTTGAAAAGAAATAGTCTTCATTCACAGAAGATTTTCAGTATTATTCCTATTCTACTGTAGATGCTTGAACTTTTTTCTCATGATAATTTCTCAGCATTATTGGAAAAAAGAAAGCTAGCTACAATCATCTGGGCTAAGATTTGTGGAAACGATTTTCTCATTTACATCAGCTCTTCCCTGAAAACCTAAGTAGTTGGACTCAAATCAAAGAAATAAGGAAGGATAATTTACATTTTATAAACTTTATTTTTAAAAATAATTTAATGTGCTCTTATCAGAAAGCATTTTGCCTCAAACAGAAACTGGTTTTGGAAGATTATGATTTTATAAGCTTCTCAGGTGTTTCTAACTTTAATGATTATATGAATTTGTGAGAAGTTGTATGTATAGTTACTTTGTCCAAAAGAATCATTTTAAAACACAGTTGGGTACTTCATTTACAAAGTAAAAAGCAAATAATTTTGAGATGTATGTAAACTATCCCTATTGTTTTATTCTGAAATCTCTAAATTAATTTATTTTGTTTCCAGAAAAAAAATTATTTCCTGTCAATTCAGGGCAAAAGGTTTGTTGTAAAAATGACCTGATATTTTAGTTACAATTTTTTTTGTGTGATTAAAACTTTAAGATCTGCTCTCTCAGCAGCTTTCAAATATTCGATATAGTATTTATAACTAGAGTCACCATGCTGTACATTACATCCTCATGACTTACTTATTTTTTAACTGGAAATTTATACCTTTTGACCCCCTTCACTCATTTCTCCCACTCCCCACCTTCCCACATCCAGCAATCACCAACCTGTTCTCTGTATCTATGAACTCTGTGTTTTGTTTTATTTTGTTTTAGAGTCCATATATAAGTGAGATCATAGGGTATTTTTCTTTCTATGCCTGGCTTATTTTACTTAGAATAATGCCCTCAAGTTTCATCCATGTTGTTACAAATGGCAAAATTTCATTCTTTTTTTTATGGCCAAATAATATTCTGCTGTGTGTGTGTGTGTGTGTGTGTGTACAGGCATAACTCTGAGTTATTGCCGGTTCAGTTCCAAACCACTGCTATAAAGCGAATATCACAATAAAGTGAATATCTCAATAAAGCAAATCACATGAATTTTTTGGTTTCCCAGTGCTTATAAAAGTTATGTTTACAATGTACTTTAGTCTATTAGCAGCGTGATAACATTGTGTCTAAAAAACAATGTTCAGATCTTAATTAAAAAAAATACTTCATTGTTAAATATGCTAACCATCATCTGACACTGCAGTGTTGCTACAAATCTTCAATTTGTAGAAAATACATTATCTGTGAAGCACAATTTATTGCACAGTTTAAAGTATAAAAAAACAAGCCGTGTCTGTACCACACTATTCATTCATCCATTGGTAGACACTAAAGTTGTTCCATATCTTGGCTATTGTAAAAAATGCTGCAATAAACATGGGGGACCACATACCTTTTTAAATTAGTGTTTTCATTTTCCTTGGATAAATAGTCAAAAGTGAAGTTGCTGGATCATATGGTAGTTCTATTTTTAATGATTTCAGCAACTTCCATCCTGTTTTCCACAGTGGCTCCATCAAGTTATATTACCACCAACAGTGCACAAGGATTCCCTTTTCTCCACATCCTCAACATTTGTTATTTCTTGTCTTTTTGATGATAGCCATTCTGACAGGTGTGAGGTGATATCTCATCGTGGTTTTGATTTGCATTTCTCTGATGGTTAGTGATGTTGAGCATATTTTCATGTGCCTGTCAGCTGTCTGTATGTCTTCTTCAGAAAAAAAATATGTCTATTCAGTTACTCTGCCCATTTTTTAACTTGAATTGTTTAGTTTTTTCTATTGAGTTGCATGAGTTCTTTATATACTTTGGATATTAATCCCTTGTCAGCTGAATGATTGCAAATATTTTCTTCCACTTAGTAGTTTGCCTTTACATTTTGTTGATGGTTTCCTTTGCTGTGCAGAAACTCTTTAGTTTGATATAGCCCCAACTTTCTTTTCTTTTTTTTTTTGCTTTTGTTGTGTTTGTTTTTGGTGTCAAATCCAAAATATCATTTCCAAGACTGATGTTAATGAGCTTTCTGCCTATGTTTTCTTCTGGAAATTTTATGGTGTCAGATCAAACTTATTTCTAGTTTTTTTTTTTTTCTTTTTACTTACATCACCTATTTCCCATAAAGTTATATTTAGAAACTTTTTTTTTTTGGTTCTCTCTTTCTTACTAGACCGTAAGATTAAGAAAGCCAGGAAACCTGTGAATCTTGATCATCAGTGTATCCCAGGCATAAGCACTTAACACAAGTAAGTGTGAAATAAATGTTTGCTAAAAGCTACAAAAATGTTGCCCTGTTGAACCACAAATATTTTGTATGCAGTGATGTACTTGCCAATTCTGTTATATCAGTTGCCCTTATTTCTTTGTGTCTGGAAATAACTTCATTTATTTTTGTGTCTTAAAATCATTTCTAAGAAGTTATATCATTGTTGGAAAAAATAAGTTTTAAAGTATAATATTTTTATTTGAGATTTCATTTTCAAAGCTTATTGCTGGGAAAGTAAACACACTTTTAGTCAAGTTTGAAGAGATTTATTTCACTGATTTACGCAGGACCCTTTCCACAAATGATCTAAAACAAGGCATCTAGTCTGCTTTTGGGTGAGATTGTTGGAGTGTCTTCAAGTTGTTTGTTTATGTATGACGTGTGTGTGTGTGTGTGTGTAGTACAAGCAGGAAACATGTATAACCTTTCCATGTTGGTGCCAAGACAGATGAAGTGATCTTCCACCAAATACCTCCTGCTCAGCTACCTCACAGCTGGTGTACTTACTGTTATTTTTTTTAAAGTACCATGACTAAATTAGCTCTTTAAAATTTATATACATAAATTATACATATATATATTTTATTTAAGATAAGAGGTAAGTTATATTGACAACTCTTTCAAAATTTGAATCTATGGCAAATGATTAATATTCTACTTTTATTAGTATTCAAGTTGATAGCAAGTAACTCAATTAAATTTATTTAATGAAAAAGAAATGAATACATTCTGTGACAGGTATCAACTCCAAATAATCTATCAAGGCCTGGCATCATATAATAGTCAGTGTATCCAAACTGGCAGTAAAGCATTTTGGATGGAAACAAAATCAGTACCTTCATATTATCCTGAAATTGCCTGAAATCCTGCTGGAGTTAGCAGTAGCTAACTCCTCTCGGCTGAAGTTGTTGGGAATGTAAAAATTGGTCACTGAATGGGTGTACATGCAGAAATGTCATGTGTAGTAAAGAAGAAAAGGGATTTGTGAGAAATAATTGTTACATAACAGTAAAAATACTTTATATACAAACATTTAAAACTTTATTTCCCATTAGAAATAGAGAAAAAGAGGGTGGGATGAATTGGGAGATTGAGATTGACATATACATACTACTATGTATAAAATAGATAACTAATGAGAACCTACTGTATAGCACAGGGAACTCTACTCAGTGCTCTCTGGTGACCTAAATGGGAAGGAAATCCAAAAAAGAGGTGATATATGTATGCATATAGCTGATTCACTTCACTGTACAGCAGAAACTAACACAACATTGTAAAGTAACTATACTCCAATAAAAATTAATTTTAAAAAAAGAAAATAAACAGGCCATTTCATACTGATTAAAAAAAGAAAAAATGTGATGATGCCACTCACAATAAAAGATTCTCTCAAATTTCTTCAGACCTTGTTACTCTGACTGAGACGGAGTGTGTGCCTCTGGGGTGTGGAGGTGACATACTGTTAGAGATGTGGCTGTGTTGAAGGAGTCCTTGTTGGTGTGATTGGGTACAGCACTCACACTCCAGGAAAACATGAAAATTCCCAAAGAGAGCAGACCTCAGGGGTAGAAAATCCTTACAAAATCAAACTCATAGATATTGTTGCCTTCTTATTCTTATTACCTAACCTGGATGATTTTGCGTTATTCATTTGCAAATGATGATAAAAATACTTCACCAAGATATCTTAAATGAATACTAAATCATTGCCATCATATATAATTATTTCTAGACTCAGAATAACGAGTCGTTTTGCTTACAGTTGACACTGCCTGCCTGTTACTGAAAAATAGACAAATAGCTGTTCGAATTCTGGCACACTGATTCTTGTTTAAACTGTTTTATTTTCAAAGCCTATCTTAAATTTAGACATAGGATCCCATACCATATTTGTGATGTATAAGGCCATTACATCATTTATTAAAGAGAAAAATAATTATACTATGTTGTATCATTCAGTAAAGACATATTGGTGAAGAGAAGCACTGAGCTGCAAGGGCTCTGTGTGTCAGAACTGAAGCATTTCATCATTTTCCTTATAATTTATAAAACTAACTTCATTCTACTTCCCAAGGATGGAGCTGATTAGCTGGTCCTATAGTCTTGTAATTGACCTGCTTGATTAATTTGAAATTCAACTAATTTTATTATAATGAGAATCTGCTGCTTCAGGAGGAAGTCACATAAATCATTTAAATCTTGTTGAATCTGTATATTTAATTAATTTCATTCTTCATCAGAATTCAAGTTTCAGGGATGCTCATGCAGGTATTCCTTACCAGTTCTTCAACAATCTTATGAAAGGTAGCCTTTCAAATGCCAGCCTATGAGAAGGACTGAGAACAGGGCTTGGTTAATTTTTTCACACTCTGTGCTGAAGCACATAACTTCATACTTCTTGAAAGAAAACTAAGACCAAGCGATTGAGCCAGAAATTACATATTTAATCTGGTCTGTTCAAGTTGGGACTAATCACCTGTAAGGATACAAAGTTTATTTTTCTTAGAATTCCCAGTGGCTAAAGAGAGGGAGGGAGATAGGCAAAACAACAACAACAAAAAACTATGGTATTAACATATATCTCAATCAATTATATACAAACGATATTGTTTAGTTTATACTATTTTACTGTTTTATTTTCATAATATATTCTTTTATATTATTATGTTACATATATTTGAAATTTTTACTTATTATGTTACTTAAATTCATTCATATGTGTTTTTTACCCATCACATTTATTAAGCCTTATTCTAGACGAGTGGTTCTTAAATTTCAGCAAGCATCAAAATAACTTTGAGGGCTTGAGACAGCACACACTGATTACTAATCCCTTCCCTAGAGGTTCTGATTTAGTAGACCTGGGTGGCACCCACAAATTTGCATTTATAACGAGTTCCAGGTGATATTAGTGTTGCTGGTCAACATAGCCACTGGTCTAGGCATTGCGGGTGTAGCAGTGATCAAAAAAATAGTCCTTGTCCTCATGGATATTATGTTTCCTTGGGAGATATAGACACCAGATAACTAAACAAACAAGTAAGATACTGATGGTCATTGCTGTGGTCTGAATATTTGTGTCCCCCTCAAATTCACATGTTCAAATCCTAATACCCAATGTGATGCTATCAGTAGATGGGCCCTTTGAGAGGTGAGTATGTCTTGAGGGCTCTGCCCTCATCGATAAGATTAACACCCTTATAAGAGAGGCCTGAGTGGGCTCCCTTGCCTCTTCTATGGGAAATCTGTGACCGACAAGAAGTGGGCTCTCACCTGACCATGCTGGCCCCTGATCACAGACTTCCAGTCTCCATAACTGTAATACATTTCTGTTCTTTATAAACTACTCAGTTTGTGGTATTTTGTTATAAGAGCCAAAACAGTAAGAAGTCATGAATATTGTGAAAGAAACCAGGGTCATAGAAATTAAGCAGAGTGGTAGTTAAAGATTCTATTTTTCTTTTTTTTACATCTTTATTGGAGTATAATTGCTTTACAATCGTGTTAGTTTCTGCTTTATAACAAAGTGAATCAGTTATACATATACACATGTTCCGATATCTCTTCCTTCTTGCGTCTCCCTCCCTCCCACCCTCCCTATCCCACCCCTCTAGGTGGTCACAAAGCTGGTCTCCCTGTGCTATGTGGCTGCTTCCCACTAGCTATCTATTTTACGTTTGGTAGTGTATATATGTCCATGCCACTCTCTCTCTGTGTCACAGCTTGCCCTTCCCCCTCCCCATATCCTCAAGTCCATTCTCTAATAGGTCTGTGTATTTATTCCTGTCTTACCCCTAGGTTCTTCATGACATTCTTTTTTTTTTTTTTTTAATTCCATATATATATGTGTTAGCATACGGTATTTGTCTTTCTCTTTCTGACTTACTTCACTCTGTATGACAGACTTTAGGTCCTCCACCTCATTACAAATAGCTCAATTTCGTTTCTTTTTATGGCTGAGTAATATTCTATTGTATATATGTGCCACATCTTCTTTATCCATTCATCTGATGATGGACACTTAGATTGTTTCCATCTCCGGGGTATTGGAAATAGAGCTGCAATGAACATTTTGGTACATGATTCTTTTTGAATTATGGTTTTCACAGGGTATATGCCCAGTAGAGGGATTACTGGGTCATATGGTAGTTCTATTTGTAGTTTTTTTAAGGAACCTCCATACTGTTGTGTTCCATAGTGGCTGTACCAATTCACATTCCCACCAGCAGTGCAAGAGTGTTCCCTTTTTTCCACACCCTCTCCAGCATTTATTGTTTCTAGATTTTTTGATGATGGCCATTCTGACTGATGTGAGATGATATCTCATTGTAGTTTTGATCTGCATTTCTCTAATGATTAATGATGTTGAGAATTCTTTCATGTGTTTGCTGGCAGTCTGTATATCTTCTTTGGAGAAATGTCTATTTAGGTCTTCTGCCCATTTTTGGATTGGGTTTGTTGATTTTTTGCTATTGAGCTGCATGAGCTGCTTTATAAATTTTGGAGATTAATCCTTTGTCAGTTGCTTCATTTGCAAATATTTTCTCCCATTCTGAGGGTTGTCTTTTGGTCTTATTTATGGTTTCTTTTGCTGTGCAAAAACTTTTAAGTTTCATTAGGTCCCATTTGTTTATTTATGTTTTTATTTCCATTTCTCTAGGAGGTGAGTCAAAAAGGATCTTGCTGTAATTTATGTCATAGAGTGTTCTGCCTATGTTTTCCTCTAAGAGTTTGATAGTTTCTGGCCTTACATTTAGGTCTTTAATTCATTTTGAGATTCTCTTTGTGTATGGCATTAGGGAGTGTGATCTAATCTCATTGTTTTACATCTACCTGTCCAGTTTTCCCAGCACCACTTATTGAAGAGGCTGTCCTTTCTCCACTGTACATTCCTGCCTCCTTTATCAAAGATAAGGTGACCATATGTGCGTGGGTTTATCTCTGGGCTTTCTATCCTGTTCCATTGATCTATATTTCTGTTTTTGTGCCAGTACCATAATGTCTTGATTACTGTAGCTTTGTAGTATAGTCTGAAGTCAGGGAGCCTGATTCATCCAGCTCCGTTTTTTGTTCTCAAGATTGCTTTGGTTATTCGGGGTCTTTTGTGTTTCCATACAAATTGCAAAATTTTTTGTTCTAGTTCTGTGAAAAATGCCAGTGGCAGGTTGATAGTGGTTGCATTGAATCTGTAGATTGCTTTGAGTAGTAGAGTCATTTTCACAGTGTTGATTCTTCCAATCCAAAAACATGGTATATCTCTCCATCTATTTATATCATCTTTAATTTCTTTCATCAGTGTCTTATGATTTTCTGCATACAGGTCTTTTGTCTCCTTAGGTAGATTTATTCCTAGATGTTTTATTCTTTTTGTTGCAATGGTAAATGGGAGTGTTGTCTTGATTTCACCTTCAGATTTTTCATCATTAGTGTATAGGAATGCCAGAGATTTCTGTGCATTAATTTTTGTATCCTGCTATGTTACCAAATTCATTGATTAGCTCTAGTAGTTTTCTGGTAGCATCTTGAGGATTCTCTATGTATAGTATCATGTCATCTGCAAACAGTGACCGCTTTACTTCTTCTTTTCCAATATGGATTCCTTTTATTTCCTTTTCTTCTCTGATTGCTATGGCTAAAACTTCCAAAACTATGTTGAATAAGAGTGGTGAGAGTGGGCAACCTTGTCTTGTTCCTGATCTTAGTGGAAATGCTTTCAGTTTTTCACCATTGAGGACGATGTTGGCTGTGGGTTTGTAATATATGGCCTTTATTATGTTGAGGTAAGTTCTCTCTATGCCTACTTTCTGGAGGGTTTTTATCATAAATGGGTGTTGAATTTTGTTGAAAGCTTTCTCTGCATCTATTGAGATGATAGTATGGTTTTTATCCTTCAGTTTTTATTATGGTGTATCACATTGCTTGATTTGCATATATTGAAGAATCCTTGCATTCCTGGAAAAAACCCCACTTGATCATGATGTATGATCCTTTTAATGTGCTGTTGGATTCTGTTTGCTATATTTTGTTGAGGATTTTTGCATCTATATTCATCAGTGATATTCATCTGTAGTTTTCCTTCTTTGTGACATCCTTGTCTGGTTTTGGTATCAGGGTGATGGTGTCCTCATAGAATGAGTTTGGGAGTGTTCCTCCCTCTGCTATATTTTGGAAGAGTTTGAGAAGGATAGGTGTTAGCTCTTCTCTAAATGTTTGATAGAATTCACCTGTGAAGCCATCTGGTCCTGGGCTTTTATTTGTTGGAAGATTTTTAATCACAGTTTCAATTTCAGTGCTTGTGATTGGTCTGTTCATATTTTCTATTTCTTCCTGATTCAGTCTTGGCAGGTTGTGCATTTCTAAGAATGCATCCATTTCTTCCAGGTTGTTCATTTTATTGGCATAGAGTTGCTTGTAGTAATCTCTCATGATCTTTTGTATTTCTGCAGTGTCAGTTGTTACTTCTCCTTTTTCATTTCTAATTCTATTGATTTGAGTCTTCTCCCTTTTTTTCTTTATGAGTCTGGCTAATGGTTTATCAATTTTGTTTATCTTCTAAAAGGACCAGCTTTTAGTTTTATTGATCTTTGCTATCATTTTCTTCATTTCTTTTTCATTTACTTCTGATCTGAGCTTTATGATTTCTTTCCTTCTGCTAACATTGGGGTTTTTTGGTCTTCTTTCTCTAATTGCTTTAGGTGCAAGTTTAGGTTGTTTATTCAAGATGTTTCTTGTTTCTTAAGGTAGGATTGTATTGCTATAAACTTCCCGCTTAGAACTGCTTTTGCTGCATCCATAGGTTTTGGGTCATCGTGTCTCCATTGTCATTTGTTTCTAGGTATTTTTTGATTTCCTCTTTGATTTCTTCAGTGATCACTTCATTATTAAGTAGTGTATTGTTTATCCTCCATATGTTTGTATTTTTTACAGATCTTTTCCTGTAATTGGAATCTAGTCTCATAGCATTGTGGTTGGAAAAGATACTTGATATGATTTCAATTTTCTTAAATTTACCAAGGCTTGATTTGTGACCCAAGATATGATCTATCCTGGAGAATGTTGCACGAGCACTTGAGAAAAATGTGTATTCTGTTGTTTTTGGATGGAATGTCCTATAAATATCAATTAAGTCCATCTTGTTTAATGTATCATTTAAAGCTTGTGTTTCCTTATTTATCTTCATTTTGGATGATCTGTCCATTGTTGAAAGTGGGGTGTTAAAGTCCCCTACTATGAATGTGTTACTGTCGATTTCCCCTTTTATGCTGTTAGTATTTGCCTTATGTATTGAGGTGCTCCTATGTTGGGTGCATAAATATTTACAATTGTTATATCTTCTTCTTGGATCGATCCCTTGATCATTATTTAGTGTCCTTCTTTGTCTCTTCTAATAATCTTTATTTTAAATTCTCTTTTGTCTGATATGAGAATTCCTATTCCAGATTTCTTTTGGTTTCCATTTGTATGGAATATCTTTTTCCATCCTCTTACTTTCAGTCTGTATATGTCTCTAGGTCTGAAGTGGGTCTCTTGTAGACAGCATATATATGGGTCTTGTTTTTGTATCCATACTGCCAATCTGTGTCTTTTGGTGAGAGCATTTAGTCCATTTAAATTTAAAGTAATTATCGATATGTATGTTCCTATTTCCATTTTCTTAATTGTTTTAGGTTCGTTATTGTAGGTCTTTTCCTTCTCTTGTGTTTCTTGCCTAGAGAAGTTCCTTTAGCATTTGTTGTAAAGCTGGTTTGGTGGTGCTGAACTCTCTCAGCTTTTGCTTGTCTGTAAATGTTTTAATTTCTCCATCAAATCTGAATGAGATCCTTGTTGGGTAGAGTAATCTTGGTTGTAGGTTTTTCTCCTTCATCACTTTAAATATGCCCTGCCCGTCCCTTCTGGCTTGCAGAGTTTCTGCTGAAAGATTAGCTGTTAACCTTATGGGGATTCCCTTTTGTGTTGTTTGTTGTTTTTCCCTTGCTGTTTTTAATATGTTTTCTTTGTGTTTAATTTTTGACAGTTTGATTAATATGTGTCTTGGCGTATTTCTCCTTGGATTTATCCTTTATGGGACTCTCTGTGCTTCCTGGACTTAACTATTTCCTTTCCCACATTAGGGAAGTTTTCAACTATAATCTCTTCAAATATTTTCTCAGTCCCTTTCTTTTACTCTTCTTCTGGAACCCCTATAATTCGAATGTTGGTGCATTTAATGTTGTCCCAGAGGTCTCTGAGACTGTCCTCAGTTCTTTTCATTCTTTTTTCTTTATTCTGCCATGCAGTAGTTATTTCCACTATTTTATCTTCCAGGTCACTTATCTGTTCTTCTGCCTCAGTTATTCTACTCTTGATCCCATCTAGAGTATTTTTAATTTCATTTATTGTGTTGTTCATCATTGCTTGTTTCACCTTTAGTTCTTCTAGGTCCTTGTTAAATGTTTCTTGCATTTTCTCTATTCTATTTCCAAGATTTTAGATCATCTTTACTATCATTGTTCTGAATTCTTTTTCAGGTAGACTACATATTTCCTCTTCATTTGTTAGGTCTGATGGGTTTTTATCTTGCTCCTTCATCTGCTGTGTGTTTTTCTGTTTTCTCATTTTGCTTATCTTACTGTGTCTGGGGTCTCCTTTTCATAGGCTGCAGGTTCGTAGTTCCCGTTGTTTTTGGTGTCTGTCCCCAGTGGCTAAGGTTGGTTCAGTGGGTTGTGTAGGCTTCCTGGTGGAGGGGACTAGTGCCTGTGTTTTGTTGGATGAGGCTGGATCTTGTCTTTCTGGTGGGCAGGTCCACATCTGGTGGCATGTTTTGGGGTATTTGTGGACTTATTATGATTTTAGGCAGCCTCTCTGCTAATGGATGGGGTTGTATTCCTGTCTTGCTAGTTGTTTGGCATAGGGTGTCCAGCACTGTAGCTTGCTGGTCATTGAGTGAAGCTGGGTGCTGGTGTTAAGATGGAGATCTCTGGGAGATTTTCGCCATTTGATATTATGTGTAGCTGGGAGGTCTCTTGTGGGCCAGTGTCCTGAAGTAGGCTCTCCCACCTCAGAGGCACAGCACTGACTCCTGGCTGCGGCACCAAAAGCCTTTCATCCACACAGCTCAGAATAAAAGGCAGAAAAAGTAGAAAGAAAGGAAGGAAGGAAGGAAGGAAGGAAAGAAAGAAAGAGGAAGAAAGGAAAGAAAGAAGGGAGGGAGGGAGGAAGGGATGAAGGAAGGAGGGAAGGAAGGAAAGAAAGAAAGAAGATAAAATAAAGTAAGATAAAATAAAGTTATTAAACTAAAAAATAATTATTAAGAAAAAAAAATTTTTTTAAAAAAAGAAAAAATAAAAATGGATGGATAGAACCCTAGTACAAATGGTAGAAGAAAAGCTATACAGACAATATCTGACACAGAAGCATACACATACACACTCTCAAAAAGAGGAAAAGGGGAAAAAATCATAAATCTTGTTCTCAAAATCCACCTCCTCAATTTGGGATGATTCGTTGTCTATTCATGTATTCCACAGATGCAGGGTACATCAAGTTGATTGTGGAGTTTTAATCCACTGCTTTTGAGGCTGCTGGGAGAGATTTCCCTTTCTCTTCTTTTTTCTCAGCTCCCAGGGGCTCAGCTTTGGATTTGGCCCTGCCTGTGCGTGTAGGTCCCCAGAGGGTGTCTCTTCACTCAGACAGGACGGGGTTAAAGGAGCAGCTGCTTCGGGGACTCTGGCTCACTCAGGCTGGGGGAAGGAGGGGTATGGAGTGCGGGGCGGGCCTGCGGCGGCAAAGGCCTGCATGACGTTGCAGCAGCCTGAGGCGTGCTGTGCGTTCTACCAGGGAAGTTGTCCCTGGATCCCGGGACCCTGGCAGTGACGGGCTGCACAGCCTCCCCGGAAGCGGGGTGTGGATAGTGACCTGTGCTCGCACATAGGCTTCTTGGTGGTGGCAGCAGCAGCCTTAACGTCTCATGCCCGTCTCTGGGGTCCGTGCTTTTAGTCACGGCTCGTGCCCGTCTCTGGAGTTCCTTTAAGCAGCGCTCTTAATCCCCTCTCCTCACACAGCAGGAAACAAAGAGGCAAGAAAGTCTCTTGCCTCTTCGGCAGTTCCAGACTTTTCCCCGGACTCCCTCCCGGCTAGCCATGGCGCACTATCCCCCTTCAGGCTGTGTTCACGCCACCAACCCCAGTCATCTCCCGGTGCTCCAACCGAAGCCCGAGCCTCAGCTCCCAACCCCACCCGCCCTGGCGGGTGGGCAGACAAGCCTCTCGGGCTGGTGAGTGCTGGTCAGCACCGATCCTCTGTGCAGGAATCTCTCCACTTTTCCCTCTGCACCCTTGTGGCTGTGCTCTCCTCTGTGGCTCCGAAGCTCCCCCCCTCTGCCACCCGCAGTCTCTGCCCACGAAGGGGCTTCTATTGTGTGGAAACCTTTTCTCCTTCACAGTTCCCTCCCACTGGTGCAGGTACCGTCCCTATCCTTTTGTCTCTGTTTATTATTTTTTCTTTTGCCCTACCCTTGTACGTGGGGGGGGGGGGCGGTTTCTTGCCTTTTGGGAGGTCTGAGGTCTTCTGCCAGCGTTCAGTAGGTGTCCTGTAGGAGTTGTTCCACGTGTAGATGTATTTCTGGTGTATCTGTGGGGAGGAAGGTGATCTCCCCGTCTTACTCTTCTGCCATCTTCCCCTCGTCCCTAAAGATTCTATTAACCAGCGTGTCCAGAGACAGTCTCTCTGACTAGGTAGTGGTCATCTTGAGGCCTGAAAGCTAAGAAGCCAGCCATGGTGTAGGCCAGGTGTGTTAAAAACTGTACAAAGAGGGTTGATATGATTTTGACTCGGGACCTAATCCTGGCTCTGTCATGCGTTAGTTGTGTGACCTTGAGTATAATTTCCCTTTTCCACATCTGCAAAAGGAGTGAAAATATCTAGCACATAGAATTTTCATGAGGGTCTAATGGTCTGTTCTAGTGTCTGCCAGGATACTCAATACATCTTTCCCCTGCTACTATATATAACATGTCATGGAAATATTCATACCTATTATTAAAATTTCAAACGTGTAAAATTTGGTGATGATTTTAAATTTAAATTCTGTATCATCTGTTACCCTGGTCAGGAGGAAACACAACTTGGGTCCATTTTGGCTAGCTTGTATTATCATTATTTTACCTTTGTCACAGTAATAACTTCAAATTTGTTTACAGTTTTTGAACTAAGCTCACAGAAAATAACTTACATGGGAGCTTGTGTATAAATTAAGCAGACTATAATTCTAATACAATATCTACAAATTTATAGGCGTTGATATAAGTGTGTTTTCTTCCACAGTAAAATGCTATACAAAATTTAATGATCTGGAAAAAATCCTTAATTAATAATACTAAGAAACTCAGAACCCCTACTCAATGTCCATTAATCTTTTCATGCCCAGATATTTGCTGGCATTCTAGAATAAAATTTTCTATTAGTCCTGAAAAACATTTATCATTGACTTTTGAGTAGATGCACAGCACTGAACTAGGCCTTATGTGAGATATAATACAAATCTGGGTGAAACAGGATAACTTTGTTCCAGGAGCTTACAGTTTAGTTGGGGTGGACTAAAGCAATTGTGCTGATAGTTGGATTAAAGAGCAGAATATGAAACCCTCTTTAAGAGAGATAAAAACAAATATCTATCAGAATAAAAAGGAGGATTATCCATAGGCAGCAATGGACAAAAGGCAGAAAAACAGCTTCCTGAAAGAAATTACATATTAGCTGCAGCTGGAGGATAGGTAGGGTCAGATACAGAAGGAGTGGGTAATCATGCATTAAGGAATTCCACTGCAAGATTAAAAGGTTGAAATGAATAGGGTATGACCAGTGAATACTAAGTACATGAGATCTAACAGTGGAAATAAGATTGCCAAGTTAATCATAGCTGTGTAGAGCAGTGAATGTTTAGCTGTGGAGTTCACTTGAACACACAATGGGTAGTCATTGAAGTTTTGTCAGCAGGTGGATAACATTTTTCAATGACAATAGTTTTCAGCTGGTGTTAATTGTAATAGTTGTAAGGAGAAGGAAAGAAGAGTAAGAGTCTCTTCAACTTCCAATTACTTGCCAGTGAGTTTAAATGTGACCCTTAATAGTGCTGAGCATTTTTAGCTAATTAGTAATTAGCAAAATAGTCAACAGTGGGTTAAGCAGGTGAGCTTATGAGTATTATGAAAAATTTTATTTCAGCGTGAAACTTTCTGTTGTATGTGTTTTGCAATGAATCAACAACCTAAATAAGACTCAGGATGCCATACTTTGATTAAATGCCAGTACTACATCTTGCTAATTATTTCAGTATAGGGTTCATTAACCAATAATACATTGAACTGATGTCTTCAGAATTCAGTTATATCTTTCTGAGTTCTAAGATAATGAGACTGTCACTTAAGTATATGTGGACTTTTTTTGGAACTGGAGTTCATTAAAACAAATGCTTTTCCAAAATAATAAATGACTTTATTTATGCATGAGAGTATTTTTAAAAGTGATAAATACATTGAGCTTGAGATATAAGATACATACATGGGACATAAAAAAAAAGTTAAAAACCTAAGCGTGGCAAAGGGTAAGTGAATACAGAGGTCATTTGATGCATGTGGTCATGTTATACTTCTTAACAAAGCTTTAAGTGTTTTTCAAATGGAATCCAGAATTTAGGATTATAAGATCAGACTTACCTCACTGAAATATCTAAATTCATTCTTTGGAACGAAATTGTATATTATATGAACATCATATAAAATAATAAGTATATATACATAGGAAACATGTCTGAGTGAGGTTTAACAAGTATCAACTGTTATTCATTACAATACTGGTGAAAATTTTATGATACATGAGTGAATAGTTCTGTTATGTCCTCATGATGAGTCTTTATCATTGTCTGCTGGTTTTGTAGTGTTTGATATGCTTTTTATTTTCTGTTAGTTCATGTTTCTCATTGATCTTTGCAATACATTCATTTACTCATCATTTCACTTAAAATATATTGATCAAGAGTATTCCTTTGAAGAAGTACTTCAAAGATCACCTGGTAACAACTAATTTTTGATATTAATGTTTATATTTCTAAGCCTAACTTTCTCATCTTTAAAATTTTTAAAATGTCATGCAAATATACACACATGCTTTCAACAATGAATCGTACATTCCATGTTTAGATATATTCATTTTTCCCTATATCTATTTCCACCTCTCTCCTTACATTTTGCCATATCAGCAATCCATTTACCTTAGCAACTCACCTTCAGATACACCTCTATGAACCATGTTAATGTGCTATGCATACTACTCTATTAAATTCATGTTTATATAAATATACATAATTGGTATTATATACAACATACATTATATATATACAACACTTATACACAAATGTATGCATACACACACACACGTAGGTTTTTAACCATTAATCGACCAAACTTAAATTATGTTTCTACATCTTATTTTTCTCAACAAAGACTCATGAAAACTCTATCAAGTCAACTTGAGTATTAAACTCACTTTTCTTAATGGCTACAGAATATTCTATAGTGTGTGCCTACCAAGATATATTCATATGTTCCCTTATTAATATTTACTTCTAGGTTTATCCTCCAAGGATAGCAATGTGCATGAATACATTTGTTAAATCTTTACAAAGTGATTTTACTTCCACGGGATAGAATTGAAGAGATGTCATTTGCTGACTACACTGCCTTTGCCTGTTGTTTCATAGGTTTATTTAGCCGTTTGTGCTAATCTATAAATTACTTATCTATAACCTTTGTCCATGCTCTATTGGACTGGTTTTGTTTTATTTTTAATTTGAAAAATTTCTTTGCAAATTGTGGCTATTAATACCTCAGCTACCTCCTGAGTAAAAGTCAAATTTAATGTCTCTTAATTTAGCTTATGGGGTTATTGTCACAAAATATTTAATATTTATGACGCCAGAAGTTTTATTTCTTTTATAACTTGAGGTTTGAAGTCTAATGACAATCATGTTCTCTTTTCTTAGGACATACAGATATGTAGATGTTCATATTTTCTATTTTTGCCTTTCCCTTTAAAACCTATATGGAATTTTTTTTGTAAATAGTAAATATGGGGATAGGTATGATGAGTGCAGTTCTAAATTGGGTGTTACAGTAGGCCTCCCTGAGAAAGTGACATGGAGATAAGCCTTAGAGGAGGTGAGGGAGCAAGCCATGTTTATAACTGGAAAAAATGTAACACAGAGAAAACAGTTGGTAAATGGCCATAAGGTGAGAAACTACCAGAGGTGTCCCAGTGAAGCTTAAACAGAGTGAATAGAAGATGAAATCAGGAGGATAATGAAGGAAAACAGGGCCACAGCATCTAAGATCATTAAAGCATACTGGGTTCCATGTCTCGGTTATGGGAAGAATGATATGATTAGTGAGATTATAGTGGAAAACTTCCTAATATGGGAGAGGAAATAGTCAATCAAGTCCAGGGAGCACAGAGAGTCCCATACAGGATAAATCCAAAGAGAAACATGCCAAGACACATATTAATTAAATTATCAAAAATTAAGTGCAAAGAAAAAATATCAAAAGCACCAAGGGAAAAGTAACAAATAACGTACAAGGGAATCCCCATCAGGTTACCAGCTGATCTTTCAGTAGAAACTCTGCAAGCCAGAAGGGTGTGGCAGGACATATTTAAAGTGATGAAAGGGAAAAACCTACAACCAAGATTACTCTACCCAGCAAGGATCTCATTCAGATTTGATGGAGAAGTTAAAACCGTTACAGACAAGCAAAAGCTAAGAGAATTCAGCACCAGCAAACCAGCTTTACAACAAACTCTAAAGGAACTTCTCTAGGCAGGAAACACGAGAGGGAAAAGATCTACAATAACAAACCCACAACAATTAAGAAAATGGTAAAAGGAACATACATATTGATAATTACCTTATATGTAAACAGATAAAATACTCCAACTAAAAGACATAGACTGAGTGAATGGATACAAAAAAAAAAAGACCCAGCTGGAGTAGCAATTCTCATATCAGACAAAATAGACTTTAAAAAATATTACAAAGGACAGAGAAGGACACTACATAATGATCAAGGGATCAGTCCAGGAAGAAGATATAACAATTGTAAATATTTATGCAACCAACATAGGAGCACCTCAATACATAAGGCAACTGCTAACAACCATAAAATGGGAAATCGACAGTAACACAATCATAGTAGGGGACTTTAACACTCCACTTTCACCAATGGACAGATCATCCAAAATGAAAATAAATAAATAAACACAAGCTTTAAATGACACATTAAACAAGATGGACATAACTGATATTTATTGGACATTACATCCAAAAAAAACAGAATACACTTTCTTCTCAAGTGCTCATGGAATATTCTCCAGGATAGATCATATCTTGGGTAAAAACTCAAGCCTTGGTAAATTTAAGAAAATTGAAATCGTATCAAGTATCTTTTCCAACCACAATGCTATAAGACTAGATATTGATTACAGGAAAAAATCTGTAAAAAATACAAACACATGGAGGCTAAACAATACACTACTTACTAACCAAAAGATCACTGAGGAAATCAAAAAATACTTAGAAACAAATGACAATGAAAATATGATGACCCAAAACCTACTGGATGCAGCAAAAGCAGTTCTAAGAGGGAAGTTTATAACGATACACCCCTACCTAAAGAAACAAGAAACATCTCAAATAAACAACCTAACTTTACACCTAAAGCAATTAGAGAAAGAAGAAAAAAAAAAACCCCAAAGTTAGCAGAAGGAAAGAAATCATAAAGGTCAGATCAGAAGTAAATGAAAAAGACATGAAAGAAACAATAGCAAAGATCAGTAAAACTAAAAGCTGGTTCTTTGAGAAGATAAACAAAATTGACAAACCATTAGCCAGACTCATAAAGAAAAAAAGGGAGAAGACTCAAATCAATAGAATTAGAAATGAAAAAGGAGAAGTAACAACTGACACAGCAGAAACACAAAAGATCATGAGAGATTATCATAAGCAACTATACCAATAAAATGGACAACCTGGAAGAAATGGAAAAATTTTTAGAAAAGCATAACCTTCTGAAACTGAACCAGGAAGAAATAGAAAATATAAACAGACCAGTCACAAGCACTGAATATGAAATTGTGATTAAAATTCTTCCAACAAACCAAAGCCAGGACCAGATGGCTTCACAGGTGAATTCTATTAAACATTTAGAGAAGAGTTAACACCTATCCTTCACAAACTCTTCCAAAATATAGCAGAGGGAGGAACACTCCCAAACTCATTCTACGAGGCCACCATCACCCTGATACCAAAAGCAGACAAAGATGTCACAAAGAAAGAAAACTACAGGGCACTATCACTGATGAACATAGATGCAAAAATCCTCAACAAAATACAAGCAAACAAAATCCAACAGCACATTAAAAGGATCATACACCATGATGAAGTGAAGTGAGGTTTATCCCAGGAATGCAAGGATTCCTCAATATATGCAAAACAATCAATGTGATAAACCATATTAACAAATTGAAGGATAAAAACCATATGATCACCTCAATAGATGCAAAAAAAACTTTCAACAAAATTCAGCACCCATTTATGACAAAAACCTTCCAGGAAGTAGGCATAGAGGAAACTTACCTCGACATAATAAAGGCCATATATTACAAACCCACAGCCAACATCATTCTCAATGGTGAAAAACTGAAACCATTTCCCCTAAAATCAGGAACAAGAAAAGCTTGTCCACTCTCACTACTATTATTCAACATAGTTTTGGAAGTTTTAGCCACAACAATCAGAGAAGGATAAGAAATGAAAGGATTCCAAATTGGAAAAGAAGAAGTAAAGCTGTCACTATTTGCAGATGACATAATACTATACATAGAGAATCCTGAAGATTCTACCAGAAAACTACTAGAGCTAATCAGTGAATTTGGTAACGTAGCAGGATACAAAATTAATGCACAGAAATCTCTTGCATTCCTATACACTAATGTGAAAAATATGAAAGAGAAATTAAGGACACACTCCCATTTACCATTGCAACAAAAAGAATAAAGTTCCTAGGAATAAACCTACCTAAGGAGACAAAAGACATGTATGCAGAAAACCATAAGAAACTGATGAAAGAAATAAAAGATGATACAAACATATGGAGAGATATACCATGTTCTTGGATTGGAAGAATCAGCATCGTGAAAACGACTATACTACCCAAAGCAATCTACAGATTCGATGCAATCCCTGTCAAAATACCAATGGCATTTTTCACAGAGCTACAACAAAAAATTTCGCAATTTGTATAGAAACACAAAACCCCCCGAAGAGCAAAAACAATCTTGAGAAAGAAAACCGGAGCTGTCAGAATCAGGCTTCCTGACTTCTGATTATACTACAAAGCTACAGTAATCAAAACAGTATGGTACTGGCACAAAAACAGAAATATAGATCAATGGAACAGGATAGAGAGCCTAAAGATAAACCCACGTATATATGGTCACCTTATCTTTGATAAAGGAGGCAAGAATATACAATGGAGAAAAGACAGCCTCTTCAATAAGTGGTGCTGGGAAAACTGGACAGCTACATGTAAAATAATGAAATTGGAACACTCCCTAACACCATACACAAAAATAAACTCAAATGGATTAAATACCTAAATGTAAGGCCAGACACTATCAAACTCTTAGAGGAAGACATAGGCAGAACACTCTAGGACATAAATCACAGCAAGATCCTTTTTGACCCACCTCCTGGAGAAATGGATAAAAGGACAGAAATAAACAATTGGACCTAATGAAACTTAAAAGCTTTTGCACAGCAACAGAAACCATACACATTATGAAAAGACAACCCTCAGAATGGGAGAAAATATTTGCAAATGAAACAACTGACAAAGGATTTATCTCCAAAATTTACAAGCAGTTCATGCAGCTCAATATCAAAAATAAAATAAAAACCCAATTCAAAGATAGGCAGAAGACCTAAATAGATGTTTCTCCAAAGAAAATACACAGATTGTCAAGAAACACATGAAAGGATGCTCAACATCGCTAATCATTAGAGAAATGCAAATCACAACTACAATGAGGTATCACCTCACACAGGTCAGAATGGCCGTCATCAAAAAATCTACAAACAATACATGCTGGATAGGGTGTGGAGGAAAGGGAACCCTCTTGCACTGTTGGCTGGAATGTAAATTGATACAGCCACTATGGAGAACAGTATGGAGGTTCTTTAAAAAACAAAAAATAGAACTACCATATGACCCAGCAATCCCACTACTGGGCATATAACCTGAGAAACCATAATTCAATGAGTCATGTACCGCAATGTTCATTGCAGCTGTATTTACAATAGCCAGGACATGGAAGCAACCTAAGTGTCCATCAACAGATGAATGGATAAAGAAGATGTGGCACATGTTTACAATGGAATCTTACTCAGCCATAAAAAGAAACGAAATTGAGTTATTTGTAGTGATATGGTTGGACCTAGAGTCTGTCATACAGAGTGAAGTAAGTCAGAAAGAGAAAAACAAATACCATATGCTAACACATGTATATGGAATCTAAAAAAAAATTTTCTGATGAACCTAGGGCCAGGACAGGAATAAAGACACAGATGTAGAGAATGACTTGAGTTCACGGGGACGGGGAAGGGTAAGTTGGAAGGGAGTGAGAGAGTGGCATGGACATATATACACTACCAAATGTAAAATAGATAGCTAGTGGGAAGCAGCCGCATAGCACAGGGAGATCAGCTCAGTGCTTTGTGACCACCTAGAGGGGTGGGATAGTGAGAGCGGGAGGAAGAAGCAAGAGGGAGGGTATATGGGGATATATGTATACGTATAGCTGATTTACTTTTTTATACAGCAAAAACTAACACACCATTGTAAAACAGTTATGCTCCAATAAAGATGTTAAAAAATTTGTTTAACCATAACAGTGGAGAATACATCATAAACAGTTTTAAAAGAACACTTACACATGTTCACTTTGTAGCTTATAATTTTGTAGTGTTGAAGTAAGGTACTTATTATATTATAAATTTAGTATTTTAGTTTTCCATGCAAGATTCTTTTGCTCAATTTTTGGCATCTAATTCATTAAACAGACTGGAATATATTTTTCTATCTAATGGAAGATGAAAGTGTTCAGTTTCCCAATGTTTGACTGTTCTTTGGCCCTTATCAAGTGATGAAAGTGGCTTCATAAGGTGTGTTGACACATGACAAACTGACCCTCACTTTTGTTTTAATTTCTTAAAGCTATTTGGGGGCTAAGATCTTTAAGTCATTTAACCCAATTCTAAGAAACTCAATTGCAATTCAAATGGAAATTTTACTAACTTCGTATACTAAAAGGATAAAATGACAATTTTAAATTTAGACTTTTCATCTGAGAATATGATCTACCTTTCCATTTGTTGAGACAATGTGTTGCATCTCTTAATATCATTCTTCATATAGGTCCTATATCTTCTTTGTTAAATTAATGCCCAAGTGTTTTAACTTTTGGTTGTTATTTTAATTGAATGTTTTCCTTTGCCATAGTTAGTATTTTTTGCTAAAATAGTGCAGAATAAAAAAATTTTAATACTGATCTTGGAGCCAGATACTTTATCAAATTATCTTATTAATTTTAAGGTTATCATAGTGTCTTCTCACTTAAGATATTTGCTTCTTATTTTTAAATTAAGTGTGTTCATCTTCTATTTGTATTTTACGTAGAATTTTTCTTAGTATGGGTCTTGAGTTTTATCACATGGTCTGTTGATATTGTGTGTGGCAAAAATATTCCTTTTTAAAATAAACTAAAAACTGACAGCTGGACAGAATTGCTTTTGAAAATTTGAGAAATATAGCTATTAGTCAAACATCTTAATAGTGGCAAATTTCTTTTAAACGACCCAAATAAAAAGCAGTGTGTGTTGCTTTCAAAGACACACACAGCTGCATGATTATGATGGAGTTTGAGGAGGAAACAACCACAGCAAACAAGTGCAGGGTCAATACTTCAGCTTTGCTGGCCTTCATGAGAAATATACACTTCAGAGGGCAAATCATATTTTGCAGTCATGAATAAGTGTAAGGGCTTTAAGTCCAGTTATTTCTGGTTGCAAAATGAAGAAGAACAAGAGGAGGGTTGATTTGTGCCGAATTTTTAAGAATCGTACTTGGATTTAAAATGCAAAGTTATAGGCAGTGTAAGCCAAAATCCTATTTCAGGTGTGTGTGTGAGTGTGTGTGTGTGTGTGAGAGAGAGAGACAGACAGAGAGATTATATCTATAACTCTGAAAAATTCTTTCAAAATGAAGCAAAGAGCCCAAAGAATTAGATTCACCCCCAAGTAATGTTCAGAGTCAAGGTTGTTTTACTTGTATTAGGAAGCAGTTTACCCCATGCCGATTTTGAGAAGGTGTCCTTTCAAAGGCTCAGTGATATAGTCCTGAGCAGTAACGGCAGGAGGTAGAATTGATTTTCTGTATTCAGTTTGGCAGACATGGCTATTGAAACTGCATGAAACTAAACGGTCAAGGATTATATGATCCAAAGGACCAAGTGGTGTCTTTTTTACCTTCCTAAGGTAGTAGGATGTATGAGTTTTTTCAGTTTGGTATTTGGAGATGAAAATTTGAAGTATGGGCAGAGTCCAATTATTGCAATATAAAAGATTTAATTTTATAAATTGTCAGATGAGTACAATTTGTATATTTAACATTAATAGAATGATCTATACTTGTTTCAGTTCTTTTTCATTCAGAAAATATCTCCCAAGAGAATTCTTTATCATGTTTTGTTAAAATGTTCACTATTTCAGAATTGGAACCAGTAGGCACTACCACATTTCAATACCTTTTAAAATTCACTTATTCATGCAGTACTCATAGAGAACCTAACTATGCCAAGCGCAGTTCAGATCCTTGGGCTATGTCAAGGAACCAGATCAGAATTCTTGCCCTTAAGAAGCTTACTATGTCTCCTCAGTTACAATGTAAAATATTAAACTATACACTTGATAGTATTTTTCAAAGTAAGTGCTAAAAAGACCAGGGAAATGCTATGCGAGAGTAGGTGCAATGTTACATATGATGATTGAAATGATAGTATTTAAGCAAAGACTTGAAGGAGGTGAGGGAATTAGCATCTGGATATCGGGGAGCAGAATGGTACAAGCAGAGTCAGTAAGCGCAAAGGCCTGAAGGCGGGAACATGCTTGGCAGGTCCCAGGAAATGTAAGATAAGCTGTTACGGCTGGAACACAGAACCCTTAAGAGAATAGTAGGAAATGCTATCAGATGGAAGGGAAGGAAAGATCAGGGCCTTGAAGAAGCTCTTATTCTGACTGAATTATGGAGTAAGGATGAGTTGTATGCAGAGGAGTATCCTAATCTGATATACTTTTTTTTTTAAAGGATCACTATAACTGTTCTCTTGAAGACAGACTACAATGGGGACCAGAGTTGTGAGAAGTGTTGGGATTAATGGATACATTTTGAATATAGAGTCCCCAGTATTTTCTGATAGAAAGGGTACAAAGTGTGAGATAGAGACTCCAAGGCTGACTCAGATTTGGCCTCAGCAAGTGAAAGAATGAATTTGCCAATAACTGAGATGAGAAAGACTGTAGGTGGCTCAGGTCTGGAGGAGCAAATGAGAAGTTCAGTTTTATACAAGCTTTTGACATTTACTGTTTTCAACTGGAAGTGTTTTTATATCTATACCTATGTATATAATCATATGTATATATTACATGTGTATTCACTATTTATATATTTAACATACTTGTATATGTAACATAGTTTTCCCTCAAGAAACAACTATGTAGGTACAGAGATAAATTTGGAAACTGTAAGCAAAATAGAGTGTAAATAAATAATTAGTATCTAGAATGGCGATAATAGTTCAATATAAATGCTATGAACTACTCTAATTTTATGTAACCTAGGTCATAATATCCAAATTCCCTGATACTCATCTGCCTTATTTGTAAAGCTGCCATGATAATACTTGTTCTCTTTGGTTTAATTCCAAAAATGAACATGTTAAAATATCAGGTCTGATATCAGCAGATAATTCTAAATGAAAAAGAATTGAAAAAAATTAACATTCAATTTTTCACAGTTAAACTCTCAGATAACTAGAGTCTTAAATTTTATTACAGGAAAAATATTACTATACAATTTTACTGTCAGTTAATCAGCCATATTACTGTGAACAGTACAGCGATGGCACATATAGCTTAAAACAGGATGGATTCAAGGAAAAGTTTTCTATACCTTCCTGCTCTCCTGCTGGTCCAGGATTAGAACCATAATCTGAGATGTATTATCAGTGATGTTGATCACAGCAATCTGTATTGTAATTGTCAAGTAACTTGTGAATTTCCTGTGAGAAGTGACAGTTACTTTTAACTGAATTTGTTGACCGTCTTTGACTTATGATCCGAGTTCTGTAAATGCTTGCTGAATAAAATAATAGAGGTATTATTCCGTCCCCCTGTGAGCTCACATTTGAACTAGGACAGCATTTAAAATTAAAGATCAAATGTAAATATAAATGTTTTGCAATAGAAATGGATGTCCATAAAAGAGTTTCTCTACAAAGCTTACAAAAATCACCATTGTGTTCACTATTATTTATCTTAAACACAAATTCTAAAACAATAAGGTATAAAAATAGGTAATGCATTCAGATTATCATTCAGTAAGTAAAAGTGCATATCTAGAAACCAATAAAATGTGAAACTGTCAAAAATTAAGACATCTGGTAAAGTGGCTAGTTATAAGCCAAACTGTAGATATCAAAAGCTCTTTTTTACAGCAATATTCAATTTGGAGTTTATTTTATAGTCTTTATTTTGAACAACAAATTATTTCACTTAATTATAATGTACATAGTTTAATATTAAATATAAGTTCAAGAAAATGTTGAGTCTACATTTATAATTATACAATGATTATGTCCTCTATAGTTACTGAATTTGAGTTGCAACTTAGATATAATCTTTCATGGTGGATAAAATGAAAATGGAAATATGATCACTTGGAGATTTCTTGTGTGCCAGAGATAAAAAAATAAACCCCAAGCGAAACACAGCCCACACCTAACAAGCACACAATTACAGTGCCAAAAGAGCAAAACTTCCTTAGCAATGAGAGAGCAAGACAAATGCAATAACACATGCAGGGAAAGTTTGCATGAGTTTATTTCTTATAGTCTACCTCACTTAAAAAAATACAAAAAATCAAATCAGTGAAAACAAACAATGAGAAGGCTACAAATCTACCTTGTAATTACAAAACTTTCTGATGGTCTCATTTGATCCAATAATAAAATCTAGCATATAAATAAAACCTTTCTAACATTTCTCTACAAATTTTCTTTACAATGATTATTTCCTCTTTATAGAACTTTTAAAATGGCTTAGGTTGTATTTTAAGATTAGCAATAAAAAATTGAAATTTATGAAAAAATACCTTCACAGTATCAAAAAGTGCAATCAATTCATTCATTCAAATATTAGTTACCCTCAATGTGTATTACATTTTACTGGGCATTGAAAATAAAGTATAGAATGGAGAAGATCTTGCTTCAGAGCTTACCATATTTTGCTTGGTGTTGGGAGTTGTGTGCATTGAAAAGCAAGTAGGCAATTAGTATAACGGATGTTAATTGCTACGATGGTAGAAGTATAGTGTGCCTTCAGAGCACTTAGACAGTACCACTTAATGGAATGGAATTAATAACACAGTGTATTCATTTCCTATTGAGCCTGTAACAAATTGTCATGAGTTTGGTGGCTTGAAAACACTTACTCTCTTTCTGCTCTGGAGTTAATAAGTCTGAAATAGGCTTCCAGGCCTGCCTGCCTGGCTTGAGGGGTGAATCTGTATCATTCATTTTCTAGCATCTAGAGGCTGCTTATATTCCTTGACTCATGGCCCCTTCCTCTGTGTCTGTCGCTCTCTGTAGTTACATCTTTCTCTTTATTATTAGGACCTTTGTGATTACATTGGGCATGCCTGAAAGTCAATGATATTCTCCTCATCTCAATATTTTTTTAACTTAATTATCAGTCTCTTTTACCATGTGAAGCAACACATTCACAGGTTCTAGGAATTGACATCTTTGGGGGTCATTCTTGCCCACCCAGGAATGAACCTATTTTATATATAAGTTTAATAAAAAATTGTGTTTATTTTATGTTTAACAAGAAAAAGTATTATTCAGTAAATGATTCTGTGACAGTTGAATATCTGTTTGGAAAGAAATTGACCAATTAGGTGTTCACCTCACAAATTAATATCAGAAGGAATTCCATGTTGGAATTTTCTGTCTCCAGTGGATTCCACTGAAATAGACCGTAATGGGAATGACTCCCCCTAGAGTTTTATAGTATCACCTTACACAACTGACCACCACAGCACTTTCTTAGGGTAGCAGTGGAAATTACAAAATTCTTCAGAGAAGGAAATGGCAATACATATCAAGATCATTCAATTATGCATACTCTGCTGGTAACTTAACTTTGTTTTTAAGCACATAGTATACTTTTCTTCATAAGAAACCCTTTATGTACAATAATAACCAACCTAATGTCACATTTAGTGGAGGAGTTTATGAACCATCAAAAACATCCAACAGTCAAAAACTTCCAACACTTGTAGTTTAAGTACTGAAATATTTTATACCCATTTGATGTAATAATAAAGTGATTAAAATTATCTTACAAGTTTTTTATTGATAATAGAAAATATTTAAATGATAAGGATAGAAACTTCATATATTGGAGACTGTTTAATTGTAGTTATCTCCCATACATACTTATTTCCTTTGTCTAGCAGTACTCCACCAAAATGCAATAAAAATATATTAATTTACTACGACAAAGAAAAGGGTGGAATTGATAAGCATGCAATAAAATTTCAATAAATGGAACACAGACAGGAGGTAGAAGTGTGACTAACTCAAGGTAATGCAACTCAAGGGTATGACTTTTGAACTTTCTTGTTTCTTTGCATGGTTTCATTCTTTATTTAAAATCTCCAGTGGAACTTTCAGTTCCCAAGTTTATGACACAAAATTTAGGAAAGGGAGGAGGGAGTCATAATATCTGACCTCCTGTGAGTTCTACAGTAGGAGGCATGGCTCTGCCATACCTAACACCAATCTGAGGAAGCCAAAGAAAACAGAGCTACAATCTACGTGTAAAGCAATGCTCTATTTTCTCCCTTGGCTACTATATTTTCTTACCCAAGGATACACTTCTGCTTGTTAGAATCTGATAATTTAACTCTTAAAAGAAATTGTAATTCTTCATTTTTTTTAACATCTTTATTAGAGTATAATTGCTTTACAATGGTGTGTTAGTTTCTGCTTTATAACAAAGTGAATCAGCTATATGTCCCCATATCTCCTCCCTCTTGCGTCTCCCTCCCACCCTCCTTATCCCATCCCTCTAGGTGGTCACAAAGCACCGAGCTAATCTCCCTGTGCTATGCGGCTGTTTCCCACTAGCTATATATTTTTACGTTTGGTGGTGTATATATGTCCATGCCACTCTCTCACTTTATCCCAGCTTACCCTTCCCCCTCCCCGTATCCTCAAGTCCATTCTCTAGTAAGTCTGGGTCTTTATTCCAGTCTTGCCCCTAGGTTCTTCATGACCATTTTTTTTGTTGTTCTAGATTTCATATATATGTGTTATCATACAGTATTTGTTTTTCTCTTTCTGATTTACTTCACTCTGTATGACAGACTCTAGGTCCATCCACCTCACTACAGATAACTCAATTTCATTTCTTTTAATTACTGAATAAAATTCCATTCTATATATGTGCCACATCTTCTTAATCCATTCATCTGTTGATGGACACTTAGGTTGCTTCCATGTCCTGGCTATTGTAAATACAGCTGCAATGAACATTTTGGTCCATGACTCCTTTTGAACTATGGTTTTCTCAGGGTATACGCCCAGTAGTGAGATTGCTGGGTCATCTGGTAGTTCTGTTTTTAGTTTTTTAAGGAACCTCCATACTGTTTTCCATAGTGGCTGTATCAATGTACATTCCCACCAACAGTGCAAAGGGTTCCGTTTTCTCCACACCCTCTCAAGCATTTATTGTTTGTAGCTTTTTTGGTGATGGCCATTCTGACCAGAGTGAGATGATATCTCATTGTAGTTTTGGTTTTCATTTCTCTAATGATTAATGTTGTTGAGTATTCCTTGATGTGTTTGTTGGCAATCTGTATTTCTTCTTTGGAAAAATGTCTCTTTAGGTCTTCTGCCCATTTGTAGATCAGGGTGTTTGTTTTTTTCATATTGAGCTGCATGAGCTGCTTGTAAATTTTGGAGATTAATCCTTTGTCAGTTGCTTCATTAGCAAATATTTTCTCCCATACTGAGGGTTGTCTTTTTGTCTTGTTTATTGTTTCCTATGCTGTGCAAAAGCTTTTAAGTTTCATTAGGTCCCATTTGTTTATTTTTGTCTTTATTTCCATTTCTCTAGCAGGTGGATCCAAAAGGATCATGCTGTAATCTATGTCATAGAGTGTTCTGCCTATGTTTTCCTTTAAGAGTTTGATAGTCTCTGTCTTTACATTTAGATCTTTAATCCATTTTGAGTTTATTTTTGTGTATGGTGTTAGGGAGTGTTCTAATTTCATCCTTTTACATGTAGCTGTCCAGTTTTCCCAGCACCACTTATTGAAGAGGCTGTCTTTTCTCCACTGTATATTCTTGCCTCCTTTATCAAAGATAAGGTGACCATATGTGCGTGGGTTTATCTCAGGGCTTTCTATCCTGTTCCACTAATATATATTTCTGTTTTTGTGCCAGTACCATACTGTTTTGATTACTGTAGCTTTGTAGCATAGTCTGAAGTCAGGGAGCCTGAATCCTCCAGCTCCATTTTTCGTTCTCAAGATTGCTTTGGCTATTCAGGGTCTTTGGTATTTCCATACAAATTATGAAATTTTTTGTTCTAGTTCTATGAAAAATGCCAGTGGTAGTTTGATAGAGATTGCATTGAATCTGTAGATTGCTTTGGGTAGTAGAGTCATTTTCACAATGTTGATTCTTCCAATCCAAGAACATGGTATATCTCTCCATATGTTTGTATCCTCTTTAATTTCTTTCATCAGTGTCTTATAGTATTTCTGCATACAGGTCTTTTGTCTCCTTAGGTAGGTTTATTCCTAGATTTTTTATTCTTTTTGTTGCAGTGGTAAATGGGAGTGTTTTCTTAATTTCACTTTCAGATTTTTCATCATTAGTGTATAGGAATGCAAGAGATTTCTGTATCCTGCTAATTAATTTTGTATCCTGCAACTTTACCAAATTCACTGATTAGGTCTAGTACTTTTCTGGTAGCATCTTTAGGATTCTCTATGTATAGTATCATGTCATCTGCAAACAGTGACAGGTTTACTTCTTCTTTTCTGATTTGGATTCCTTTTATTTCTTTTTCTCCTCTGATTGCTATGGCTAAAACTTCCAAAACTATGTTGAATAATAGTGCTGAGAGTGGGCAACCTTGTCTTGTTCCTGATCTTAGTGGAAATGGTTTCAGTATTTCACCATTGAGGACGATATTGGCTGTGGGTTTGTCATATATAGCCTTTATTATGTTGAGGAAAGTTCCCTCTATGCCTACTGTCTGGAGGGTTTTATCATAAATGGGTGTTGAATTTTGTTGAAAGCTTTCTCTGCATCTATTGAGATGATAGTATGGTTTTTATCCTTCAGTTTTTATTATGGTGTATCACATTGCTTGATTTGCATATATTGAAGAATCCTTGCATTCCTGGGATAAACCCCACTTGATCATGGTGTATGATCCTTTTAATGTGCTGTTGGATTCTGTTTGCTAGTATTTTGTTGAGGATTTTTGCATCGATATTTATCAGTGATATTTGCCTGTACTTTTCTTTCTTTGTGACATCTTTGTCTGCTTTTGGTATCAGGGTGATGGTGGACTTGTAGAATGAGTTTGGGGGTGTTCCTCCCTCTGCTATATTTTGGAAGAGTTTGAGAAGGATAGGTGTTAGCTCTTCTCTAAATGTTTAGAATTTGCATATGATAGAATTTGCATATGAAGCCCTCTGGTCCTGGGCTTTGGTTTGTTGGAAGATTTTTAATTACAATTTCAGTTTCAGCGCTTGTGATTGGTCTGTTTATATTTTCTCTTTCTTCCTGGTTCAGTCTCAGAAGGTTGTGCTTTTCTAAGAATGCATCCATTTCTTCCAGGTTGTCCATTTTATTGGCATATAGTTGCTTGTAGTAATCTCTCATGATACTTTTTATTTCTGCAGTGTCAGTTGTTACTTCTCCTTTTTCATTTCTAATTCTATTGATTTGAGTCTTCTCCCTTTTTTTCTTGATGAGTCTGGCTAATGGTTTATCAATTTTGTTTATCTTCTCAAAGAACGAGTTTTTAGTTTTATTGATCTTTGCTCTTGTTTCCTTATTTTTTTTTCCATTTATTTCTGATCTGATCTTTATGACTTCCTTCCTTCTGCTAACGTTGGGGTCTTTTTGTTCTTCTTTCTCTAATTGCTTTAGGTGTAAGGTTAGGTTGTTTATTTGAGATGTTTCTTGTTTCTTAAGGTAGGATTGTACTGCTATAAACTTCCCTCTTAGAACTGCTTTTGCTGCATCCCATAGGTTTTGGGTCAACGTGTTTTCATTGTCATTTGTTTCTAGGTATTTTTTGATTTCCTCTTTGACTTCTTCAGTGATTTCTTTGTTATTTAATAGTGTATTGTTTAGCCTCCATGTGTTTGTATTTTTTACAGATTTTTTCCCATATTTGATATCTAGTCTCATAGCATTGTGTTCAGAAAAGGTACTTGATATGACTTCAATTTTATTAAATTTCCCAGGGCTTGATTTTTGATCCAGGATATGATCGATCTTGGAGAATGTTCCATGGGCACTTGAGAAGAAAGTGTATTCTGTTGTTTTTGGATGGAATGTCCTATAAATATCAATTAAGTCCATCTTGTTTAATATATCATTTAAAGCTTGTGTTTTTCCTTATTTATTTTCAATTTGGATGACCTGTCTATTGGTGAAAGTGTGATGTTAAGGTCCCCTACTATGATTGTGTTACTGTTGATTTCCCCTTTTATGGCTGTTAGTATTTGCCTTATGTATTGAGGTGCTCCTAAGTTAGGTGCACAAATATTTACAATTGTTATATCTTCTTCTTGGATTGATCACTTGATCATTATGTAGCGTCCTTCCTTGTCTGTTGTAATAGTCTTTGTTTTAAACTCTATTTTGTCTGATATGGGAAATGGTACTCCAGCTTTCTTTTGATTTCCATTTGCATGGAATATCTTTTTCCATTCCCTCACTTTCAGTCTCTATGTGTCCGTAAGTGTGAGGTCGGCCTCTTGTAGACAGCATATATATGGGTCTTGTTTTTGTATCCATTCAGCCAGTCTTTGTCTTTTGGTTGGAGCATTTAATTCATTTACATTTAAGGCAGTTATCAATATGTATGTTCCTTTTACCATTTTTTAAATTGTTTTGGGTTTGTTATTGTAAGTCTTTTACTTCTCTTGTGTTTCCTGCTAAATGTGTTTAGCATTTGATGTAAAGCTAGTTTGGTGGTGCTAAATTGTCTTTGCTTTTGCTTGTCTGTAAGGGTTTTAATTTCTTCGTCAAATCTGAATGAGATCCCTGCTGGGTATACTAATCTTGGTTGTAGGTTTTTCTCCTTCATCACTTTAAATATGTCCTGCCATTCCCTTCCGGCTTGCAGAGTTTATTCTGAAAGATCAGCTGTTAACCTTATGGGGATTCCCTTGTGTGTTATTTGTTGTTTTTCCCTTGCTGCTTTTAATATATTTTCTTTTTATTTAATTTTTGATAGTTTGATTAATATGTGTCTTGGCATTTTTCTCCTTGGATTTATCCTGTATGGGACTCTCTGTGCTTCCTGGTTTTGATTAAGTATTTCCTTTCCAATATTAGGGAAATTTTCATCTATAATCTCTTCAAATATTTTCTCAATCCCTTTCTTTTTCTCTTCTTCTTCTGGGACCCCTATAATTCGAATACGGTGGCCTTTAAGGTTGTCCCAGAAGTCTCTGAGATTGTTCTCAATTCTTTTCATTCTTTTGTCTTTATTCTGCTCTGCAGTAGTTATTTCCAGTATTTTATCTTCCAGGTCACTTATGCATTCTTCTGCCTCAGTTATTCTGCTATTGATCCCTTCTAGAGAATTTTAAATTTCATTTATTGTGTTTTTCATCACTCCTTGTTTGCTCTTAGTTCTTCCTGGTCCTTGTTAAATGTTTCTTGTATTTTCTCCATTCTATTTCCAAGATTTTGCATCATCTTTACTATCATTATTCTGAATTCTTTTTTTAAAATGCTTTTTTATCGTTTGTGTTGTACGCATTATGTTTTGTGGCCCTGTGAATTTTTAATATTCTGTTTCCAAAATTTTAAAGTATATAGCTTATATATAAGTCTTCACATAATTCCTACTAGAAATAATGCAATTTTGTGAATACTGTTAACTATATAGGCCAAGTACAAATTACCCTCTGAATAATTACCTGTAAAGCATAGAATTTATTGGATATCTATTGACAGAAGTATAACATCAGGAAATAGGTATTGAATATTCTGTGTAATAGGAACATTCCTATGTTTATTTGATATTGTCACAGAAAAGCAATTGTTTATATTTTTATTCAGTAAGTTATGTTCTAAACATAATGTTGATAACTCACTATTTAGTGAAATCCTCTGAATAAAATTAGCGAGAGTGGGAATCTTTGTCTTGTTTCTGAACTTAGAGGAAAAGCTTTCAGCTTTTCACTCTTTTCACTCAGCTTAACACTCTTAAGTATGTTTTAGCAGTGGGCTTGTCATACATGGCCTTCATTAGGTTGAGAGATGTTCCCTCTATACACATTTTGAGAGTTTTTATCATAAGTAGATATTAAATTTTGCCAAGTGCGTTTTCTTCATCTATGGTGATTATTTTTTTATTTTGTTGATGTAATATATCACATTGATTTGTGGATGTTGAACCATCCTTCCATCCCTGGATAAATCCCACTTGATTGTGGTGTATGATCCTTTTAACACAGTTTTGGATTCAATTTGCTAATGTTTTGTTGAAGGCTTTTGTATCTATATTCATCAGATTTGTTGACCTAGAATTTTCTTTATGATATCCTCAGATGTCCTCATCTGGTTTTGGTATCAGGCTAATTCTAGCCTCATAATATAAGTGTGGAAATGTTCCCTGTTCTATTTTTTGAAAGAGTTTGAGAAGAATTCGTATTCTTTTTTAAACGCTGGGTACAATTCACCACTGAAGACAACTGGTCCTGTACTTTTTTTTTTGTTGAGAGGTTTTTGATTACTGATTAACTTATTTTCTTAAAAATGTAGTAATACAAATCTATAAGCTATTTTCAGCAACTCACATTATATAATAATCCTGTAAGTCCAGAAAAAATTCAGACTGCTGTTCAGTAGCACAAGCCAGAACAGTACAGATGGATGTGTGAGATTGACAAAGTTGTGAAGGAGGCTGAAGTAGCATCAAAGAGTATATTGTTAAAAAATCAATAGGACAAAACTAAAACAAATATTGTACAGCAACATCACAAGGGAATAATCCCACTGTGGATCACAGAATTTTGGCATTTACTTTATGCTTTCTCTAGTGACGTTTTAGAACATTTTATTTCAATTAGTATTTAATATTTTCTTTTGAATTTTGGCATGTCACTTGTTATTTTCTTGACTTAACACACAGACAGAAGTAACCAAGACAGAAGCCAGTCTTTATAATCTAATCTTGAGAATAAACATATATCACTTCCATTGTATGCAGCTGATCACACGGACAAATCCTGGTACAGTGTGAGGGGGAACTACAGGAGAGTGTGAATGCCAGAAAGGGGAAAATTTGGGGGGGGATTTTGGAATCTGGCTATTAAGTACTAAAACCACTTCATACAGATTCACTGTAAAAGTCAAATATGGTTATTGGTATTATTACATAAAAAATGTATGGCTTTATATTCTTTGGCCAGATCATTTAAGTGAGGGAGAGAAGTTTAGTTTCACTTGTGGTCACAAGGTTAATAAGTGTTAACTAATGATAAAGTTTAGCATTTTCAATTCAAAGCTCATGATTTTGCTACTGAACACAAAAACAAAAAACAAACTTTCCTCTCCAGTTTGTGAATAGGTATGTACTTATTTATATACATGTCTAGTATTGAGCTCCTGATCTCCCTGATCCAAACCTATTCATCAACTCATCTGTTCTAAATTAATGGCAATTTCATATTTACTTTCTCGAGCCAAAACTTGGAGTCAGTCTTTCTCTTACACCGCACATACCATCTATAAACACTTCTGAGCTGGACTTTCCAATCACTTCTCTTTACCTCTTTCATTAGTCTAAACTCCATGTGGTCCAATATACCATCACTTCACTCAGATCATTGCAGTATCTCACTTCAGTGTGTTCTCTGTGCACTAGCCCAAAAGACTGTTAAATGTTAAATCGTCCCATTTCCTGACTAAAATATTTCCCATGACTTCAGGTCATTCCCAGTTAAAGCAAATGCTCCTCAAGGCCCTACACATAAATTTTACATTTCTGATGACTCTCTTATGTTTCTTATTCATTGTATCTCCTATTTCTGTCATTCAGGCCAGGCTTATCTCACTTGTTTGGACTTTATCAAACACTCAGGGCCTTTTTACTTGTCTTTCCCTCTGCCTAGTATTCCCTTATCTGAAATTCATTCCTTCCATCAGATTTTTATTCAAACACAAATTCTCAGTGATACCTCCCCCAACCACCCTGTTTATATTGCTTACCCTTTCCCTCCCCAGAACTCTTTCCATCTTCCCTACTGTACCTTTTCCTCAGTAATTAGCAGCCTCCAGTCCATTATACTATCTGTCTGTTTTTTTCTGTAGTCTCCTAATCATAACTTGACTACACTTGACCATAAACTCTATGAGGCCAGGATTCTTATGTTTTGAGTTTTATGTTTTATGTTTTGAAGCAGTTAAGAATTTCTTGGTATTCTTATTAGAAATGATACCAATGTCAGTAATGTTATTCTTACTTTGGTAGACATTCTGGAAGGGAGGAGTGAAGCAAAACAAATACACTTGACTCAATTTCTTGCATGGGGTCACAGTAAACTTTAATCATTTAAGCATGCTTCATTCTATATCAAAGAATTTCTGAGATATAGCAGTGAAAACTAGACAGTAGAGGTCTATCACTTCTATTTTTTTAAGCTAGTTACCTATCCCATGGTATTATATATATATATATGTATATACATATATATATTTTGTTGTTGTTGTTGCATTCTCTTTTATTTTTTTCCCACATCTTTATTGGAGTATAATTGCTTCACAATGTTGTGTCAGTTTCTGCTGTACAACAAAATGAAACAGCTGTATGTATACATATATCCCCATATCCCCTCCCTCTTGGGCCTCCCTCACACACTCCCTATCCCATCCCTCTAGGTCGTCACAAAGCATCAAGCTGATAACCTTGTTCTATGCAGCAGCTTCCTACTAGTTATTCATTTTACATTTGGTAGTGTATATATGTCAATGTTACTCTCAACTTCATCCCAGCTTCCTCTTCCCTCCAGTGTCCTCAAGTCCATTCTCTATGTCTGAGTCTTTATTCCTGTCTTGCCCCTAGGTTCATCATTCAAATAAAAAAGTATGGCTTTTTTATTTTCTATATATATATATATGTATTAGAATAAGGTATTTGTTTTTCTCTTTCTGACTTACTTCACTCTGTATGTAAGACTCTAGGTCCATCCACCTCACTACAAATAACTCAATTTCGTTCCTTTTTATGGCTGAGTAATATTCCGTTGTATATATGTGTCATCTTCTTTATCCATTCATCTGTTGATGGACATTTAGGTTGCTTCCATGTCTTGGCAATTGTAAAAAGTGCTGCAGTGAACATTGTGGCACATGTATCTTTTTGAATTATGGTTTTCTCAGGGTATATGCTCAGTAGTGGGATTGCTGGGTCATCTGTTAGTCTTATTTTTAGTTTTTTAAGGAACCTTCATACTGTTCTCCATAGTGACTGTATCTACTTACATTCCTACCAATAGTGGAGGAGGGTTCCCTTTTCTCCACACCCGCTCCAGCATTTATTGTTTGTAGAATTTTTGATGATAGTCATTCTGACCAGTGTGAGGTGATACCGCATTGTGGTTTTGATTTGCATTTCTCTAATGATTAGTGATGTTGAGCATCTTTTCATTTATTTGTTGGCCATCTGTATGTCTTCTTTGCAGAATTGCCTATTTAGGTCCTCCACCCATTTTTGGATTTGTTTTTTTTTTTTTGATATTGAGCTGCATGAGCCGCTTGTATATATTGGAGATTAATCCTTTGTCAGTTGCTTTGTTTGCAAATATTTTCTCTCATTCTGAGAGTTGTCTTTTTGTCTTGTTTATGGTTTCCTTTGCTGTGCAAAACTTTTAAGTTTCATTAGGTCTGATTTGTTTATTTTTTATTTCCATTTCTCTAGGAGGTGGGTCCAAAAGGATCTTGCTGTGATTTATGTCACAGAAAGTTCTGCCTATGTTTTCCTCTAAAATAATAAAATACCTAGGAATAAACCTACCTAAGGAGGCAAAAGACCTGTACTCAGAAAACTATAAAACACTGATGAAAGAAATCAAAGATGACATAAACAGATGGACAGATATACCATGCTCCTGGATTGCAAGAACCAATATTGTAAAAATGACTATACTACCCAAAGCAATCTACATGTTAAATGCAATCCCTATCTAATTACCAATGGCATTTTTCACAGAACTAGAAGAAGAAATTTTACAATTTGTATGGAAACAAAAAAGACCCCAAATAGCCAGAGCAATCTTGAGAAAGAAAAATGGAGCTGGAGGATTCAGGCTCCCTGACTTCAGATTATACTACAAAGCTACAGTAATCAAGACAGTATGGTACTGGTACAAAAACAGAAATACAGATCAATGGAACAGGATAGGAAGCCCAGAGTAATCCCACGCACATATAGTCACCTTATCTTTGACAAAGGAGGGAAGAATATACTTCAATAAGTGGTGGTGGGAACACTGGACAGCTACATGTAAAAGAATGAAATTAGAACACTCCCAACACCATACACAAAAATAAACTGAAAATGGATTAAAGACCTAAACGTAAGGCCAGACACTATATAATATTTTAATATATTTTATCTCCTAGTAATGTACCAACATTAATTTCCTTTTTTTTTTTTGTGGTACGCGGGCCTCTCACTGTTGTGGCCTCTCCTGTTGTGGAGCACAGGCTCTGGATGTGCAGGCTCAGCAGCCATGGCTCACGGGCCCAGCCGCTCTGCGGCATGTGGGATCTTCTTGGACCAGCGTACAAACCCGTGTCCCCTGCATGAGCAGGGGGACTCTCAACTACTGCACCACCAGGGAAGCCCTAATTTCCTTTTTTAGAAAAGTTTATTGTGCAAACACAACATGAGATCTACACTCTTAAAATTTTTCAAGTGTACAATGTGTTATTGTTGACTGTAGGTACAATGTTGAACAGCAGATCTCTAGAGCTGATTCATCTTGCTTGACTAAAACTTGTTCTATGATTAGTAACTCTCCTTTCCCCCTCCCCCCATTCTAGATACCTCATATGATAGGAATCATGGAGAATTTGTCTTACTGTAACTGGCTTATTTCACTTAGCATAATGTACCATGGTGTTTTTTTTAACTTTTTATTCCATATTGGAGTATAGTTGATTAACAATGTTGTGTTAGTTTCAGGTGTACAGCAAAGTGATTCAGTTATACATACACATGTATCTATTCTTTTTCAAATTCTTTTCCCCATTTAGGTTGTTACATAATATTGAGCAGAGTTCCCTGTGCTATACAGTAGGTCCTTGTTGGTTATCCATCTTAAATATAGCAGTGAAGGGTGGGGGCTGGGGCGTATAGTTACAGAGTTTGGGATTGACATTATATCACTTCTATTTTTTTTTTTTTTTTGTGGTATGCGGGCCTCTCGCTGTTGTGGCCCCTCCCATTGCAGAGCACAGGCTCCAGACGCGCAGGTTCAGCGGCCATGGCTCACAGGTCCAGCCGCTCCGCTGCGTGTAGGATCTTCCCAGACCCGGGCACGAACCCGTGTCCCCTGCATTGGTAGGTGAACTCTCAACCACCGCGCCACTAGGGAAGCCCATCACTTCTATTTTAAGGCAAAATGAAACATTTCTATTTTGAAGTTGAAAAATTGGTAGGAAAAAAAAGATGAATGCAACATGTAATGGCCACATCTGAAAAATTGATACATTACCACCAACATTGAAAATCCTAAAATCATTCCCACTGGACTTCAGTTATTGACTCCAACAAAATTAGTGTACTGTCTGCAATCATTACGGTGGTTAAAAAAATTAAAAATAAATCTGGTATTAACTGTCAAAAGAAATTTCAAAGCAGATTGGATTCCTGAGATGATAAAAACAAGGAGTCAATGATTCTATTGATTTTTTTTTTTTGCGGGGGGGTGAGGGAGGAAAGGAAGGATGAAAGAATAAAAGAATGAAGGCACTCATTAAATAGATTAATAATACATTGAAAAACTATTTAAATTCTTTTTAGGTTCAATATCTGATACTGAAATCATAAATAAATATGAAATGGACAGGTGCCCACATTTCTTAACACCATGGTTATTTACTCTTAAATCAGGTAATTGCTAATGAAATTAAATTCATCTTATAATCACTTATTGGTTAATTGAGACTCTTCATCCCTTGCTAGAAATGTTTCAGGGAAAGAGAAAGGAATAAATATTGTAGAAAGGCAATTTTTGGAATACCTGCTATGTTTCATGTTCTTATAGATAATAACATACTTAAAAAGTCATATTTGAGCGGTTTTGTGCTATCAGTTTTAATGATGAAATGGGGTTGAAATCGTTTATGTAAACTGCCTAAATCTAGTAAGTAGCAGTTAGAATTTGATAAATTATGTTGAATTCCCAAAATTATTTTCTACCCATACTGCATTATCTTCCACGTTAAGATTAAAAAGCAGGAATGATGTGACTAATAAAAGATGAATTTCCAAACTATAGAAACAGCTTAAACAGCTGAATATCAAAACCCAACAACCCAATCCAAAAATGGACAGAAGACCTAAGTAGATATTTCTCTGAAGAAGATATACAGATTGCCAAACGGCACATGAAAAGATGCTCAGCTTCGTAATTATTAGGGAAATGCAAATCAAAACTACAATGAGATGTCACCTCACACAGGTCAGAATGGCCAACATCAGAATGTCTACAGTGGAGTCTAGTATATGCTATATATTAAATATCTAAATAGATGTAAATCATAATCATATGCTTAATGATCCATAATTATCAACCAAGACATTAAATATAATCAAGTAAAATTGAATAAAAAATGCATGAATGTTAAAGGCTTTTCTCAGTTATATGAAACCTATAATCTTAACACATGTGACTTCTGTGAATTTAACACTTTATTCAATGGTGAAATATCCATTGAAAAAAGCAAACTTGAAATTTAGATGAAGTAAAGATCTTGTTCTTCTCATTTTATTATAACTCCTGAGAGAAACAACAACAAAAATAATAACCTAAATTTTAATCCTTTTATGTATAAGAAAATATAAAAGACAATAAATGGGTTAAAGTTATATAACAAAGTTATCTTTCAAATCAATATGAAAAACAAAAATAAAAGATAATTGGGGGGGAATTGAGTAAATATGAGTAAATTCAACCTCAAATCATCGTCACTGAAATTGAAAACTGAAATGTTCAAATATTGAATTTTTAGATTCTAATAATTTGTAAGTGAAAAAAATACAGTGAGAAAGAACTTCCATTTCATGTTGGTGTAAGAAAAGTCAGGTACTTTAGGAAGGATATTTAACATGTATATCACTTGCCTCCTTTGTGTTTAATTCTTTTACCTGGATAATTTGACTTCTACAAATGTATCTTTAATCTTCAGTGTGAATAATCTCGAAGTCTAATCTTGAATGTAAACAAATCCTTTTGTACAAGATTTTCATTAGTGTTAATGTTAGAAGGGGAACATGGTTTATTAAACCTCAATATGTAGAAATATGAGGCATGGTTACAAAGAATTATTGTGGCAGGCTTAAAAAAAATAAGCCAGATACAAAATGTTCTATGACTTTATATTAAAAGTTATGCCTAGAAAATAGCTAGATTAAATATGTTAACATTATTTTAACCATCATGACATTTTGGGGGGTCAGGTTATCCTTATTTTCCTTTTATATTGTAAATGTTCAACATAGGACAAATTATTTTTATAATCAAAACTCTATCTAAAAGTGATTTTATAATCTTGTCCTCACTCTTTTTTCAGCAAGCATGCCTTCATCTTTTTCTTCTGTTAATTGGGAGTAGGTAGGAAACCTCAAGTATCTTGTAATCTTCCTTGCTGCTCATCCCCAGTATTCAGTCAGTTACCAACACAGTTTGAATCAAGCTCATATACCTCTTAAATCTATGTTCCCTGCTTTCTTTTTTTTTTTTTTTTTTTTTTTTGCTGTTATATATATATTTTTTAATTAATTAATTAATATATTTTTGGCTGCGTTGGATCTTCACTGCTGCACGTGAGCTTTCTCTAGTTGTGGTGAGTGGGGACTACTCTTCGTTGCAGTGTGTGGGCTTCTCATTGCGGTGTTTTCTCTTGTTGTGGAACACGGGCTCTAGGTGAGCAGGCTCAGTAGTTGTGGTGCACGGGCTTAGTTGCTCTGCAGCATGTGGGATCTTCCTGGACCAGGGATCGAACCCATGTCCCCTGCATTGGCAGGCGGATTCTTAACCACTGAGCCACCAGGGAAGTCCCCTATGTTCCCTACTTTCTATTCCCACTGCCATTGCTTTGGTTCAATGCATTCAGTTTTTCATGGGAATGTTAAAATAGCCTCCAACTGGTTTCTTTGGTTACGGTCCAGCTCCACCTCCTGCTTTTCCCTCAATTCCTCTTCCAAGCTGCTTCCAGAAGAATATTTCTACAACACAATCTTTGTCATGCCATTGTCCTGACTTTAAAAACTGATAAATTTCCACATTTTGACTAGATTAAACACTTTACCATGTCATTCAAGCTTTCACAAATCAGGCTTCAGTTTACCTCTACTGATTTCTCCTAAGCCTAACTTCAGCACACATACACACGTATGCATGCACACACAAGCACATATCATAGACCTTATAGAGGGTCCAACTATTCTAATTGCCATTTGCAAACACTCCATGCACTTTCATTTGTATGAATTTGTTTTTTCTTGACACGTTCTTCTAAGTCTTGCAAAAATCTTATTTTTCAAATCACAGTTTAAAAATTGCCTATTCTATAGTACACAAAAATATTAAGCACATTTTTCAATGCTCCCAGAGTATTTTCTATACAGCTATATTTTACACTGCATAATAAACTGCTCTTTGCTCATCCTTACCACTGATGGCTAGCTATACAATTAGTACCTAGAAGGAAGAGACTTTATCTTATTCACCTTTGTATCTTCAAGTCCTGAACAGTATATACATATAGTAGATGTTCAACAGTTTGAGTGAAATCTGATAAAACAACAATTTGTGAGTCCACTCTGAATAAATTAGTGCCATTAGGCAACAACTCATTTATACAAATGCTATGATAAATTCTTTTAAAAAAAATTATTTATTTATTTATTTTTTTAATAACTTTATTGGAGTATAATTGCTTTACAATGGTGTGTTAGTTTCTGCTTTATAACAAAGTTAATTAGTTATACATATGCATTTGTTCCCATATCTCTTCCCTCTTGCATCTCCCTCCCTCCCACCCTCCTTATCCCACCCCTCTAGGTGGTCACAAGCCACCAGAGCTGATATCCCTGTGCTATATGGTTGCTTCCCACTAGCTATCTATTTTACGTTTGGTAGTGTATATATGTCCATGTCACTCTCTCACTTTGTCACAGCTTACCCTTCCCCCTCCCCATATCCTCAAGTCCATTCTCTAGTAGATCTCTGTCTTTATTCCTGTCTTACCCTTAGGTTCTTCATGACCTTTTTTATTTTTTCTTAGGTTCCATATATATGTGTTAGCATATGGTATTTCTTTTTCTCTTTCTGACTTACTTCACTCTGTATGACAGACTCTAGCTCCATCCACCTCACTACTAATAGCTCAATTTGGTTTCTTTTTATGGCTGAGTAATATTCCATTGCATATATGTGCCACATCTTCTTTATCCATTCATCTGTTGATGGACACTTAGGTTGCTTCCATGTCCTGGCTATTGTAAATAGAGCTGCAGTGAATATTTTGGCACATGACTCTTTTTGAATTCTGGTTTTCTCAGGGTATATGCCCAGTAGTGGGATTGTTGTGTCATATGGTAGTCCTATTTTTAGTTGTTTAAGGAACCTCTATACTATTTTCCATAGTGGCTGTATCAATTTACATTCCCAGCAACAGTGCAAGAGTGTTCCCTTTTCTCCACACCCTCTCCAGCATTTATTGTTTGTAGATTTTTTGATGATGGCCATTCTGACTGGTGTGAGATGGTATCTCATTGTTGTTTTGATTTACATTTCTCTAATGATTAATGATGTTGATCATTCTTTCATGCGTTTGTTGATAATCTGTGTATCTTCTCTGGAGAAATGTCTGTTTAGGTCTTCTGCCCAGTTTTGGATTGGGGTGTTTTTTTTATTGATATTGAGCTGCATGAGCTGCTTGTAATTATGGAGATTAATCCTTTGTCAGTTGCTTCATTTGCAAATATATTCTCCCATTCTGAGGGTTGTCTTTTTGTCTTTTTTATGGTTTACTTTGCTGTGCAAAAGATTTTAAGTTTCATTAGGTCCCATTTATTTGTTTTTATTTCCATTTCTCTAGGAGGTGGGTCCAAAAGGATCTTGCTGTGATTTATGTCATAGAGTATCCTGCCTATGTTTTCCTCTAAGAGTTTGATAGTGTCTGGCCTTACATTTAGGTGTTTATTCCATTTTGAGTTTATTTTTGTGTATGGTGTTAGGGAGTGTTCTAATTTCATAGTTTTACATGTAGCTGTCCAGTTTTCCCAGCACCACTTATTGAAGAGGCTGTCTTTTCTCCACTGTATATTCTTGCCTCCTTTATCAAAGATAAGGTGACCATATGTGCGTGGGTTTTTCTCAGGGCTTTCTATCCTGTTCCGTTGATCTATATTTCTGTTTTTGTGACAGTACCATACTGTCTTGATTACTGTAGCTTTGGGATTTATTCCAGGAATGCAAGGATTCTTCAATATATGCAAATCAATCAATGTGATACACCATATTAACAAATTGAAGTAGAAAAAACATATGATCATCTCAATCGATACACAGAGAAAGCTTTTGACAAAATTCAACACCCATTTATGATAAAAACCTTCCAGAAAGTAGGCATAGAGGGAACGTTCCTCAACATAATAAAGGCCATATATGACAAACCCACAGCCAACTTTGTCCTCAATGGTGAAAAACTGAAACCATTTCCACTAAGATCAGGAACAAGACAAGGTTGCCCCCTCTCACCACTCTTATTCAACATAGTTTTGGAAGTTTTAGCCACAACAATCAGAGAAGAAAAAGAAGTAAAATGAATCCAAATTGGAAAAGCAGAAGTAAAGCTGTCACTGTTTGCAGATGACATGATATTATACATAGAGAATCCTAAAGATGCTACCAGAAAACTACTAGAGCTAATCAATGAATTTGGTAAAGTAGCAGGATACAAAATTAATGCACAGAAATCTCTTGCATTCCTATACACTAATGATGAAAAATCTGAAAGAGAAATTAAGAAAACACTCCCATTTACCATTGCAACAAAAGGAATAAAATATCTAGGAAAAAACCTACCTAAGGAGACAAAAGACCTGTATGCAGAAAATTATAAGACACTGATGAAAGAAATGAAAAATGATACAAATAGATGAAGAGATATACCATGTTATTGGATTGGAAGAATCAACATTGTGAAAATGACTCTACTACCCGAAGCAATCTACAGATTCAATGCAATCCCTATTAAACTACCACTGGCATTTTTCACAGAACTAGAACAAAAAATTTCACAATTTGTATGGAAACACAAAAGATCCCGAATAGCCAAAGCAATCTTGAGAACGAAAAATGGAGCTGGAGGAATCAGGCTCCCTGACTTCAGACTATACTATAAAGATAAATACTTTATTTGAACTGAATATTGCCGTACATGTTATAGATTTCTTTTTAAAATTTTATGTATTTTATTACCTATTGCTCTTACTCTCATTTACTACTTGACACCCTGCAATCTGCCTTTTAGTCCCACAATTTGATGGGCAATACTCTCCTTAAGGTGTCCATTCACATTGCCAAATCCAATGATCCTACTTACCTCATTTTGACTAATTTCTATTATACTTTGGTCATTTTTTCCTTACATGAACATGCTTCAGCATTTGTGTCTCTTAAGCACTTCCTCAATTTTGAAACTGTACCTCCCTTTGGGGATTCCCTACCCCTCACATACTTACATTTTTCTAATACTCCGGCCATTAATTCTCTGCTTGCTTTGAGGATTCCATTTTTCCTTTCAGTCCTTAAAATATTGGTTATCACTTGAGCTTCTATTTTGTGTACTCATTATCCCTTGTTTTCAATGTAGCCCCCTTCTAATTAGTCTTCAGTATTGCAGGTCAACAATTTTTTATAAAATATAAACTTGATAGAGAACTGAACCAATTGACAAACCCTAATGGTAACCATAAATTTGTTTCTGTAAACACTTTTCTTATGAAATGTGCTACAACAAAAGAAGATATGTAAGTGATAAACAGTAGGTACATCAGCACTTAAGATTTAATCCGGTAGTCAGAGTTTAGGAATTACGTTAATCACAATACATAGTGCATTGCCCCCAACACTTCTGATCCCTTTCTTCACTTTTTTCCTTTGACTCAGCAGCATATAAAATGCTCTGGATTTTACCCTTTCCTTTTTTCATCTTTTTTTTTTTTTTTTTTTTTTGTTAATCTCCTACAACTATAATTTCCATGAAGGTGGGAATCTTTTTCTGTTCTCATCTATTTTACTCACTGTCATACCTAAGATTCTAGAGTGATTCATGGCACATGGTAGGTATTCAATTCACCTCTTTTGAACAAGTAAATGTATGAATGTAACACCTTATATCTCAATTCCTGAAACTATGAAGCTTTATTGGTCTCCCTGTGCCTTAGTCTCCTCACAATATTTCACAGAATTGAATTAACCCGGAGCAGAATTTTGTACTGCTATTAAGGAATACAGTCTCTAGGGAAATTCATTAAAGCTGAGGCTCTGCTCGCTCAATTCAATTTCCTCATTCCTTAAGGAAATCACGAGCCTCACTAGCCTAGATCTGATGTTCCTTCTGCTTGGCTAACCCATCCTCCACCACCTGATGTTGCTTGGTACTGCTCCTCTATTTTTATTTCTTCCACTACCCTGGGTATTCAAGTCAGCATTGCATGCCTCTTTCTCTGCCAGGCTGGACTCAAAGATAATGAAATCCTCTGTCCCTGTACTAACAGTGTTACTATTTTGGGGGTGTGAAAGGGCAAATCGTATTTCCTTTGATAATAATAACTGGTCAGGGAAGTTCAAGGAGGTAGCATAAACAATCAAAGGGGGTTAGGTTTTGGGGTGATGAAATGGCAGAGAATGACAGAAATACCCTTACCTTTTAATCATTTTCTTGATTCATATAATTGAATACTATAGCAATTTAAATTTAAGACTTTATATGTTGAAAAAATAATGAAACATACAAACACATCTAAAAGATAACAAATGGCCTGATATTTATAACATTGCCTGAAGTAGGAAACAAGAGTAAAAAGTGTTCTCAACAGCAGTAAATGAGACACAGAAACAGGGAAAAATCTCACTCCTACATTACTCAGGAAACATTAGAAAGACAAACACAAACATCAGAATGGAGGTAAAAATCGACTACTACCAATGACTGGAACTTTTGAAAGAGGAGTACAAACGATGAAGAATTCCATCCACTATAGGAATACAAGGTGAACTATTTTAAACACTCAATCATGATAGTAAAATTCAGATGCCAGCTAAGATACTCTTCCTCAGTGTCCAAATAAATCACCTTAAATCATATTGTGTGCTGATGGGTGTTTGGAGATCTTCCAGTCATGCTGGAGATTGTATAGGGAGGACAGAGAAGGGTGCAGTTTTCTTTGAGTCACTTCTAGGTTTAAATGTCTGCTTCTATAAAATTGAATCACTGAGTACATCACTTAATCCCCCCAGCTGTGTACCATTCTGCTGCTGATAGCTCCAGATGAGACATGAATCTTGCATTTAATTTCCCTTGGCAAACATAACTCATCCAAGGTTTGTGTTTGTGTGTGTGTCTGTGTGTGTGTATGCACATGGCAGAATTTTCTTGAGTTTTGGGGCACTGTGGATTTATCCATTATTAGATTGCTTGACTTTCTTTCTTCCTGTAAATACTCCCTTCATGTATGGCCTTCCTCTACAATTTTCTGAATACTTATCCCTCTGAAGATCCCTGAAACTAGGTTCTACAGTCTTCATTTCACAATTTAACTTTCTACTCCTACACACTATGGCTACTCACTTCTGTGTATCCTTGAACTCATCAGTGGGCTATACTAATAATCATCAATCACAAGACACAATAACTATTAAAGATTTTTATATATCCCACTCTCCATTGACCAGTATGCCAAAGAGAAGGTGAATAAATACAGATTTTTGTATCATCAATCTAAATAATTACAACGTTCCCCATAGATGGCAGAAGTAACTACATATGTTTAGCTTCTTTTGTTTTTAGCATCTTTATTGGAGCATAATTGCTTTACAATGGTGTGTTAGTTTCTGCTTTATAACAAAGTGAATCACCTATACATATACATATATCCCCATATCTTCTCCCTCTTGCATCTCCCTCCCACCCTTCCAAACTCACCCCTCTAGGTGGTCACAAAGAACCAAGCTGATCTCCATGTGCTATATGGCTGCTTCCCACTAGCTATCTATTTTATATTTGGTAGTATATGTAAGTCCATGCCACTCTCTCACTTTGTCGCAGCTTACCCTTCCCCCTCCCTGTGTCCTCAAGTGCATTCTCTACATCTACAACTTTACGCTGCTCCCGCCCGTAGGTCCTTCAGAACCTTTTTTTTTTTTTTTTTAAGATTCCATATATACGTGTTAGAACATGGTGTTTGTTTTTCTCTTTCTGACTTACTTCACTCTGTATGACAGACTCTAGCTCCATCCACCTCACTACAAATAGCTCAATTTCATTTCTTTTAATGGCTGAGTAATATGACATTGTGTATATGTGCCACATCTTCTTCATCTCTTCATATGTCGATGGACAATTAGGTTGCTTCCATGTCCTGGCTATTGTGAATAGAGCTTCAGTGAACACTGTGGTCCATGACTCTTTTTGAATTATGGTTTTCTGAGGTTATATGCCCAGAAGTGGGATTGCTGGGTCATATGGTAGTTCTATTTGTAGTTTTTTAAGGAACCTCCATACTGTTCTCCATAGTGGCTGTATCAATTTACATTCCCACCAACAGTGCAAGAGTGTTCCCTTTTCTCCATACCCTTTCCAGGATTTATTGTTTCTAGATTTTTTGATGATGGCCATTCTGACCAGTGTGAAGTGACACCTCATTGCAGTTTTGATTTGCATTTCTCTAATGATTAGTGATGTTGAGCATCCTTTCATGTATTTCTTGACAATCTGTATATCTTCTTTGCAGAAATGTATATTTAGGTCTTCTTCTGCCCATTTTTGGATTGGGTTGTTTGTTTATTTGATATTGAGTTGCATGAGCTGCTTGTAAATTTTGGAGGTTAGCCCTTTGTCAGTTGCTTCATTTGTAAATATATTCTCCCATTCTGAGGGTTGTCTTCTTGTCTTGTTTATGGTTTCCTTTGCTGTGCAAAAGCTTTTCAGTTTCATTAGGTCCCATTTGTTTATTTCTGTTTTTATTTCCATTTCTCTAGGAGGTGGGTCCAAAAGGCACTTGCTGTGATTTATGTCATAGAGTGTTCTGCCTATGTTTTTCTCTAAGAGTTTTATAGTATCTGACCTTACATTTATGTCTTTAATCCATTTTGAGTTTATTTCTCTGTATGATGTTAGGGAGTTTTCTAAATTCATTCTTTTACAAGTAGCTTTCCAGTTTTCCTAGCACCACTTGCTGAAGAGGTTGTCTTTTCTCCATTGTATATCTTGCCTCCTTTATCAAAGATAAGGTGACCATATGTGCATGGGTTTATCTCTGGGCTTTCTATCCTGTTCCATGCATCTATATTTCTGTTTTTGTGCCAGTACCATAATGTCTTGATTACTGTAGCTTTGTAGTACAGTCTGAAATCCGGGAGCCTCATTCCTCCAGGTCCGTTTTGCTTTCTCAATATTGCTTTGGCTATTCAGGGTCTTTTGTGTTCCATACAAATTGTGGAATATTTTGTTCTAGTTCTGTGAAAAATGCCATTGGTAGACTGATAGGCATTGCACTGAATCTAGATTGCTTTGAGTACTATAGTCATTTTCACAATGTTGATTCTTCCAATCCAAGAACATGGTATATCTCTCCATCTGTTTGTATCATCTTTAATTTGTTTCATTAGTGTCTTATTTTTCTCTGCATACAGGTCTTTTGTCTCCATAGGTAGGTTTATTCCTAGGTATTTTATTCTTTTTGTTGCAGTGGTAAATGGGAGTGTTTCCTTAATTTCTCTTTCAGATTTTTCACCATTAGTGTGTAGGAATGCAAGAGGTTTTTGCGCATTAATTTTGTATCCTGCCACTTTACCAATTCGTTGATTAGCTCTAGTAGTTTTCTGGTAGCATCTTTAGGATTCTCTATGTATAGTATCATGTCAGCTGCAAACAGTGACAATTTTAGTTTTTCTTTTCCAATTTGGATTCCTTTTATTTCTTTTCCTTCTCTGATTTCTGTGGCTAAATCTTCCAAAACTATGTTGAATAATAGTGGTGAGAGTGGACAACCTTGTCTTGTTCCTGATCTTAGTGGAAATGGTTTCAGTTTTTCACCACTGAGAACTATTTTGGCTGTGGGTTTGTCATATATGGCCTTTATTATGTTGAGGTAAGTTCCCTATATGCCTACTTTATGGAGGGTTTTTATCATAAATAGGTGTTGAATTTTGTCCGAAGCTTTTCCCGCATCTATTGAGATGATCATATGGTTTTTATCCTTAAATTTGTTAATATGGTGTATCACATTAATTGATTTGAGTATATTGAAGAATCCTTGCATTCCTGGGATAAACCCCAATTGATCATGGTGTGTGATCCTTTTAATGTGCTGTTAGATTCTGTTTGCTAGTATTTTATTGAGGATTTTTGCCTGTATGTTCATCAGTGATATTGGCCTGTAGTTTTCTTTCTTTGTGACATCTCTGTCTGGTTTTGGTATCAGGGTGATGGTGGCTTTGTAGAATGAGTTTAGGAGTGTTCCTCTCTCTGCTATATTTTGGAACAGTTTGGGAACGATAGGTGTTAGCTCTTCTGTAAATGTTTAGTAGAATTCACCTGTGAAGCCCTCTGGTCCTGGGCTTTGGTTTGTTAGAAGATTTTTAATCACAGTCTCAATTTCAGTGCTTGTCATTGGTCTGTTTATATTTTCTTTTTCTTTCTGGTTCAGTCTTGGAAGGCTGTGATTTTCTAAGAATTTGTCCATTTCTTCCAGGTTGTCCATTTTATTGGCATATAGTTGCTTGTAGTAATCTCTCATGACCCTCTATTTTTGCAGTGTCAGTTGTTACTTCTCCTTTTTCATTTCTATTGATTTGAGTCTTCTCCCTTTTTTTCATGATGAGTCTGGCTAATGGTTTATCAATTTTGTTTATCTTCTCAGAACCAGTTTTTAGTTTTATTGATTTTTTCTATTGTTTTCTTCATTTCTTTTTTATTTATTTCTGATCTCTTCTTTATGTTTTCTTTCCTTCTGCTAACTTTGGGGTTGTTTTGTTCTTCTTTCTCTAATTGATGTAGGTGTAATGTAAAATTGTTTATTTGAGGTATTTCTTGTTTCTTGAGGTAGGATTGTATTGCTATAAACTTCCCTCTTAGAACTGCTTTTGCTGCATCAAATAGGCTTTGGGTTTTCATGTTTTCATTGTCATTTCTTTCTAGGTATTTTTTGATATCCTGTTTGATTTCTTCAGTGATCTCTCCGTTATTTAGTAGTGTATTGTTTAGCATCCATGTGTTTGTATTTGTTACACTTTTTTTCCTGTAATTGATATCTAGTCTCAGCATTATGGTCAGAAAAGATACTTGATACGATTTCAATTTTCTTAAATTTACCAAGGCTTGATATTTGACCCAAGATATGATCTATCCTGGAGAATGTTCCATGAGCACTTGAGGAGAACGTGTATTCTGTTTTTTTTGGGTGGAATGTCATAAATATCAGTGAAGTCCATCTTGTTTAATGTATCATTTAAAGCTTGTATTTCCTTATTTATTTTCATTTTGGATCATCTGTCCATTGGTGAAAGTGGGGTGTTAAAAATCCCCTATTATAGTTGTGTTACTATCAATTTCTCATTTTATGGCTGTTAGCAGGTGCCTTATATATTGTGTTCCTATGTTGGGTGTATAAATATTTACAATTGTTATATCTTTTTCTTGCATTGATCCCTTGATCATTATGTAGTGTCCTTCTTTGTCTCTTGTAATAGTCTTTGTTTTAATGTCTATTTTGTCTGATGTGAGAATTGCTACTCCAGCTTTCTTTTGATTTCCATTTACATGGAATATGTTTTTCCATTCCCTCACTTTCAGTTTGTATGTGTCCTTAATTCTGAAGTGGTTCTCTGGTAGACAGCATATATATGGGTCTTGTTTTTGTATCCATTCAGCCAATCTATGTCTTTTGGTTGGAGCATTTACTCCATTTACATTTAGGGTAATTTTTGATATGTATGTCCTACTACCATTTTCTTAATTGTTTTGGGATTTTCCTTCTCTTGTGTTTCCTGCCTAGAGAAGTTCCTTTGGCATTTGTTGTAAAGGTGGTTTGGTGGTGCTGAATTCTCTTAGCTTTTGTTGTCTGTAAATGTTTCAATTTCTCTGTCAAATCTGAATGAGGTCCTTGCTGGGTAGAGTAATCTTTGTTCTAGGTTTTTCCCTTTCCTCAATTTAAATATGTTCTTCCACTCCCTTCTGGCTTGCAGAATTTCTGCTGAAAGTTCAACTTTTAACCTTATGGGGAATCCCTCGTATGTTAGTTGTTGTTTTTCCCTTAGTGCTTTTTATGTTTTCTCTTTGTATTTAATTTTGATACTTTGATTAATATTTGTCTTGGCATGTTTCTCCTTGGATTCTCCTGTATGGTACTCTCTGTGCCTCCTGGACTTGATTGACTATTTCCTTTCCCATATTAAGGAAGTTTTCAACTATAATTGCTTAAAATGTTTTCTCACTCCCTTTCGTTTTCTCTTCTTCTGGGACCCCTATAATTTGAATGTTGGTGTGTTTAATATTGTCCCAGAGGTCTCTGAGACTGTCCTCAATTCTTTTCATTCCTTTCTCTTCATTCTTCCATACAGTATTTATTTCCACTATTTTATCTTCTAGGTCACTTACCCGTTCTTCTGCCTCAATTATTGTGCTATCGATTTGTTCTAGAGAATTTTTTATTTCATTTTTTGTGTTGTTCATCATTGTTTGTTTTCTCTTTAGTTCTTCTCTGTCATTGTTAAACATTTCTTGTATTTTCTCCATTCTATTTCCAAGATTTTGCAATCATCTTTATTATTATTACTCTGAATTTTTTTTTCAGGTAGACTGCCTATTTCTTCTTCATTTATTTGGTTTACTGGGTTTTTACATTGCTTCTTCATCTACTGTGTTTTTCTCTGTCTTCTCATTTTGCCTAACTTACTGTGTTTGGGGTCTCCTTTTCGCAGGCTGCAGGTTCATAGTTCCTGCTGTTTTTGGTGTCTGCTCCCAGTGGCTAAGGTTGGTTCAGTGGGTTGTGTAGGCTTCTTGGTGGAGGGTACTGGTGCCTGTGTTCTGGTGGATGAGGCTGGATCTTGTCTTTCTGGTGGGCAGGACTGCGTCCAGTAGTGTGTTTTGAGGTGTCTGTGACCTTATTATGATTTTAGGTGCCTCCCTTCTAATGGGTGTGGTTGTGTTCCTGTCTTGCTAGTTGTTTGGCATAGGGTGTCCAGAACTGTATCTTGCTGGTTGTTTAGTGGAGCTGACTCTTATCGTTTAGATGGAGATCTCTGGGAGAGCTTTCGCCATTTGATAGTACATGAAACCAGGAGGTCTCTGCTGGACCAATGTCCTGAACTCGTCTCTCACACCTCAGATGCACAGGCCTGACATCCGGCTCGAGCACCAAGACCCTGTCAGTCACACAGGTCAGAGAAAAAGGGAGAAAGAAAGAAAAAATAAATAAAATTGTTATTAAAATAAAAAAATAATTACTAAAAATAAAAAAAATTAAAAGTTAGTAAAAAAAAAAAAAAAGAAAAAGAAAGAAGAAAAGAGAGAAAGAACAAAGAGAGTAGCCAAACCAAAGAACAAATCCACCGGTGGTAACAAGTGCTAAAAACTACTAAAAAAAAAAAAAAAAAGGACAGACAGAATCCTAGGACAAATGGTAAAAGCAAAACTATACAGATAAAATCACACAAAGAAGCATACACATACACACTCACAAAAAGAGAAAAAGGAAAAAATATATATATATATATAAACGGAGGACAAGAGCAACCTAATCAATAAAACAAATCTACCAATGATAATAAGCTCTAAATACTAAACTAAGATAAACATAAATTTAGGAACAAATTAGATGCAGAAAGCAAACACCAAATCTACAGTTGCTCCCAATGTCCACCGCCTCAATTTTGGTGTGATTCATTGTCTATTCATGTATTCCAGAGATGCAGGATACATCAAGTTGACTGTAGAGATTTAATCCGCTGCTGCTGAGGCTGTTGGGAAAAATTTCCCTTTCTCTTCTTTGTTCGCACAGCTCCTGGGGTTCAGCTTTGGATTTGGCCCCGCCTCTGCGTGTAGGTCTCCTGAGGGCATTTGTTCTTCGCTCAGACAGGACGGGATTAAAGGAGCAGCTGATTCGGGGGCTCTGGCTCACTCAGGCCATGGGGAGGGTGGGGTACAGAATGAGGGGCAAACCTGCGGCGGCAGAGGCAGGCATAATGTTGCAACAGCCTGAGGTGCACTGTGTGTTCTCCCAGGGAAGTTTTCCCCGGACCACGGGAGGGACCCTGGCAGTGGCGGACTGAACAGGCTCCCGGGAGGGGAGGTGTGGATAGTAACCTGTGCTTGCACACAGGATTCTTGGTGGCTGCAGCAGCAGCCTTAGCGTCTCATGCCTGTCTCTGGTGTCCGCGTTGATAGCTGTGGCTCGTTCCCATCTCTGGATCTCGTTTAGGCGGTGCTCTGAATCCCCGCTCCTCACGCACCCCGAAACAATGGTCTCTTGCCTCTTCAGCAGCTCCAGACTTTTTCCCGGACTCCCTCCCGGCTAGCTGTGGTGCACTAGCCCCCTTCAGGCTGTGTTCACGCAGCCAACCCCAGTCCTCTCCCTGGGATCTGACCTCCGAAGCCCAAGCCTCAGCTCCCAGCCCCCACCCATCCCAGCGGGTGAGCAGACAAGTCTCTCAGGCTGGTGAGTGATGTTTGGCACTGATCCTCTGTGCGGGAATCTCTCTGCTTTGCCCTCTACACCCCTGTTGCTGTGCTCTCCTCCGTGGCTCCGAAGCTTCCTCCCTGCCACCCCCCATCTCCGCCAGTGAAGGGGCTTCCTAGTGTGTGGAAACTTTTCTTCCTTTACAACTCCCTCACCGAGGTGCAGGTCCCATCCCTATTCTTTTGTCTCTGTTTTTTCCTTTTTTGCTCTACCCAGGTATGTGGGGAGTTTCTTGCCTTTTGGGAAGTCTGAGGTCTTCTGCCAGTGTTCAGTAGGTGTTCTGTAGGAGCTGTTCCACACGTAGTTGTATTTCTGATGTATTTGTGTGGAGGAAGGTGATCTCCATGTCTTACTCCTCTACGATCTTGAAGATCTCTATATGTTTAGCTCTTGATTAACACTTTCCTTTTTTATAGCAGGCCTTATATTTGACAGATACAGTCCTATTAGTAATGATGACGAGAGCAATTATCAGGCACTTCCTTTGGGCCAGCCACTGCTAAGTATACTATATTCATAAGTACAACTACTATGAGCATTTTGCAGATATGAAAATCTTGCTGATTAAGAAATGTGGAGATGATTACTTTTTAGATTTCTGATCACACAGTGTTTTAAAACAAAACCCTTAATGTTCTTAATCTTTTTGTTTTATCCATGTTCACTCTACACTGAGCATTTAATTGCTAAAACTCTAGATTTGTGGACATCTCTCATTCAATAAAGATGAAGTTTAACTCTGTCTCTGCTCAGTCTGGGTAAAAGATGGAAATAGAAGTTAACTCATTTTTTTCTTTTCTGAAAATATCACCATGTATTTCTGTTCTACCTACTGTTCTCTTGTGTTATTTCTGGGCCTCCAGGTCTTTAAATCGTTAGGCTGTAGGCTTAAGGTAGGAAGAGCTATGATTTAGAACAGTGCTGTGAGAGAAGGAAAATAAAGGAAAACTTTCATTTAACCAGTAAATAGTCTGCAAGACATTAAACCAAAGGTCAATCAATATTTTATTTTTTGACCTGTTTAAGTCACAAGAGCTCAAGATTCATGATCCTTAATATACACTAACTCTCATGTGTTTCCTTTATCCTCCAGTGATGTTCATTTTGCTTGCTATAGTCTCAGTCTAGGAAAATGTATAGTTCTAGCTAATAAAAAAAAAAAAAAAAGCAAGCTTGCTAAACATGGAAGGTGTTAGCAAACTGACAGAGTCATTTTTTTTTCTTGACTGCAGTTCCATATTTTACTCCTTTTGCAAGCAGCATTATTTCAACTATTTTTGGTCCTGCAGTTCATTGATGTATAGTAATCAACATTGACCCAAACACAGCTTATTTTTTCTTTTTCTTTTTTTTTTACTTTACCCAGACTTACCCAATTTGAACATTTTCTATGCTGTCTACATTAAAGAACTTTATTTGATTTTATACATATGTGCTTAAAATTATTAGGTAAACTCAGGTTATAGTTTTATTGATTTTCATTTTTAATATTTCATATATCTTGATAGATTAAAAAGTATATGAGAATTCCAGGCACAAAAATGAGGCCCTGGGTCAGGTTTGCCAGTATATAGCTGTGTTTCTATGGGCAAGCCATTTCCTGACTCAGTCAATTTCCATTTCTAAAATGTGATTAATTATAACTCCATCAAAAGTTTGTTCTGACCAATGGGATGAAAAAAGTGAAAGTGCTTTGTTACAAATAGTAAAGTGCCTGGTAAATATTACATTTTTAAAGTCTTATATTTACATTTTATAGAATATAATGCGTATTTTATAGTTATTTAACTTTTAAAATAAGAATATGTACAAATTCCACAAAAGTTCAAGATATAGATCACTATGAAGCATATGTCCAAGGCTATGTTACTATTTAATATGTAATTTAAAAATCTGTCTATAATTTCATATTCTTCCTTTTTTGATCATTTACAATTGCATCTCTTACTTTAATTATCAATGTTTTGCGCCCATTAGGCAAGAAAATAACTTATGATTTACTACCATAGATACTCAGTTGAAACTTATATGTGGCTTATTTATTTCAATTTTGAGACAGTCATTTACCGAGAGGGAAACAAAAGTGGTATAATTTGCATCTGCTCCTTTAGGTGAATTGGAAGGCTTCAGAATTTACAAGAAAAACAGCAATACTGAAAAGGATTTCTAAATCTATCCCATCTAGTGGCTTATGATTCAAGGTGTTCAGATACTTCCAGGTTGATCTGTGTATGTCTGGCAAAGGGGCTGACTTCCTTTCAGGGGACTTGGCCATCAACGCCATTCTGATTCTACTAAGAAATAGGCACCTGATCCATTATCTTTCTGACCTCTTCACCAAGAGCAGGCTTTGACTGTCACTATTTCTCCTAGTTCTTGGCATCTAATTTTATCTCATAACTTAATTCTGGATTTCATTGCAATGATCCAGGGTTTTAAATCTTGCCATCCTAGGCAACTAATGGCAGTCTCCTCTTGATTTGGGTACTAAGAATAAGATAAAACGTAAAATCCAATAAAAGTTGGTTTTATCGTTGTCTAAAGTGCTTGTACTAAAGAGAGAGCTGTTTCAAAAATGATTTGGATATTATCAAATTACCAGATATGAAAACAGGAGAATGGATCAGAAAGGAGATAAGACAAGCTAACCCATTTAATATGTATCTCCCACTCACTCTTCAGGGAAAATAGTTATCAGAAAAAAGGGACTTTTATTAGCATTTTTGGTTTAAAAAATAGTTTTATTTTTGCTTTCTATTTTAGCAGCAAATTCTTTCTTCACAATATATCTTACGCAAATATATATACACAAATTCTTTGTTTACAGTATAAAGTGGTGAGAGTTGGAACCCTGAAACTCAATCCATCTTTCTGAGACGCTCCAAAGACCATGTAGGTATCAAAGAAAAACAGTTTGAAAATCAATGAGTTAAGAAAATACCTAGGAGTCAAGATACATAAGTCATGCCCTCATAGTATTGAAAGTACTTAAAGCCAAAGGATTGACTGTGAAACCAACCAAATGATATCCATTAACCAATCCGGCTGAAATGGTGACTAGAGCAGTGTCTGGCACTTGGGAAATGATCTACAAATGACTAGTAAAGGCCAAATGCTAGGAATTGACACACACTGGTATTCAGCATCAAATGAAAGCAGATATTTTGTTAACATGCTTTATGCAGAGATTTACGAGACTTTATCTTAGGACATTTATAAGGAGTGCATAATTCCATAGGGAAAAAATATTAATTTTCTTATTTTAAACTATTTTTAAATACATAGATTCCTAGGAAACTACAAAGACAGGACAGAGAGGTCCCTTGTACCATTCACCCAGTATCCACTAATGGTTACAGCCTACGTAAATACAGAACAATGTAAATACTAGTAAATTTGGTACAGTGTATATATACATAAATGCCGTTTTATCATGTAATGGTGTGTGTAACCACCACAGCAATCAAGATACAGAACAATTTCATCATCACAAAGATCTACTGGTATCAACATTTTACGAGTTTGTGTAAAGTGTTGAAACGTTGTATCCCTTTGATTCTCTTTTCCCTGCACTTCCAATAATATAATGGTTTTTGCTTTGACCATCAAACATAATTAATAGAGTGAAAATTCATTGTATTTACCCTTATATTTGCTATTCCCATTTTTCTTCTGACCTGACATTCCAAGACTCCTTATTTTATCATGTGCTTTCTGCTTAAAGAACGTCACTTAGCCATTCTTTTAGAGTTGTTTGATGACAAACGAAGTTTTCCTTCATTTGAGAATGTCTTTATTTGACCTTCAATCCTCAAGGACGATTTTTTCAGGTATGAAATTCAGGGTTGCCGCAACTTTTCTTTCAGCACTTAAAATGCTGTGAAACTTCTTTCTGACTTCTATAGTTCATGATGAAAAATCCACTGCAGCTCAAAAAATTTTCCCCTTGGTAAATTGTTGCTTCTATCTGGCTGCTTTCAAGAATTTGTTTTGTCTCTACTTTTCTGAAGTTTGATTATAATGTCTTGACACGGATTCCTTCAGGTTTATCCTGTTAGTGTTGGCTCAGCATTTTGAATATGTACATTTATGTCACTTGCGAAATTTAGACAATTTTATGCATTGTTTCTTTGAATGCTTGTGCAGTAATACCTTCTTTCTCCTCTCCTTCTGGGTCTCTGATGACATGAATGGTGGATCTTTTATTTTTCAGCAGGTTTCTGAGGGTCTTTTTTTAATGCAATCTATTTCTGGTCAGTAATTTCTACTGTTCCATCTTCAAGACCACTCATTCTTTATGTCTTTAAACAATGTCTCTTCACCAGTTTTAACACTCAATGTTAGAATTTTACTAGTTTTAAGTCTACTATTGCCTGTTTTTATTATTCTAATATACTGCTATTTTTACCTGACTTTAGGTAATACCACCCAACTCCCTGTTATGTAAAATAAGGAAATAATCACCCCTCAACTTCAACTTTCCTCTGTCCATTTTTTATGCCTTCTCACTGCTCTTGGCTGTACCATCCTTTTACATTATCAAGGTTCATAATATTTTAAATCTTGTACATTGCATGCTTTCTTTTTTATTATAAGTATTTCAATGTATTTTTATTGAGGTGTAGTTGACATATATTAGTTTCAGGGTATGACATAATGATTTAATATTTAAATATATTGCAAAATGATCACCAAAATAAATCTAGTTAAACTCTGTCACTATATATACTTACAATTTTTTTCTTGTCGTAACTTTTAAATGTACTCCTAGCAACTTTCAAATATACAATTCAGTGTTATTAACTATAGTCACCGTGTTGTACATTACTTGCTCATGACATATTTTATAACTGGAAGTTTTTACATTTTGACCTCTTTGACCCATTTTTCCATCCCCCACCCCCACCTCTGGGAACCACCATTCTATTCCCTGTATTTATGAGCTTAGTTTCTTGCTTTGTGTTTTTTAATATTTCACATAAAAGTGAGATCATACAATACTTGTATTTCTGTCTGACTTATTTTACTTAATTAATAGTGCCTTTGAGGTCCATCCATGTTGTCACTAATGTCAAGATTTCATTCTTTTTTATGGCTGAATAATACTCTATTCATACGTACATAAATACCACATATATATGGCAAATATATATACCATATATATAAATACCACCATATATATATATATATCACATTTTCTTTATCCATTCATCCATTGATGGAAACTTAGGTTGTTTCCATATCTTGACTATTGTAAATAATGCTGTGATTAACATGCAGAGGGCACATATCTTTTTGAGTTAGTGTTTTCATTTTTGTTTTAAAAAATATCTAGAAGTAGAATTGCTGGATCATACAGTAATTCTAATATAACTTTTTGAGGAACTTCCATACTGTTTTCCATAGTGGCTGTACCAATTTACATTCCCACCAACAGTGCACATGTTCCATTTTTTCTACATCCTCACCAACACTTTTTATTTCTTGTCTTTTTGATGATAACCATTCTGACAGGTGAGAGGTGGTATCTCATTGTGTTTTCTTTTCAATAAATTTATTTATTCATTTCTTTATTTTTGTCTGCGTTGGGTCTTCATTGCAGCGCATAGGCTTTCTCTAGTTGCAGCGAGAGGGGACCACTCTTTGCTGCGGTGTGTGGGCTTCTCATTGAGGTGGCTTATCTTTGTTGCGGAGCACAGGCTCTAGGTGTGTGGGCTTCAGTAGTTGTGGCACGCGGGCTCAGTAGTTGTGGCTCGCGGGCTTTAGAGCGTGCAGGCTCAGTAGCTGTGGTGCATGGGCTTGGTTGCTCCACGGCATGTGAGATCTTCCCAGACAGGGCTCAAACCCATGTCCCTTGCATTGGCAGGCAGATTCTTAACCACTGCACCACCAGGGAAGTCCGTCATTGTGGTTTTGATTTGCATTTCCCTGATTAGTGATGTTGAACACTTTTTCCATGTGCCAGGTGGTCCTCTGTATGAATTCTTTGAAAAAATGTCTATTCAGATCTTCTGCTCATTTTAAAAATTGGTTTAAAGATTGGTTATTTTTATTATTTAGTTTTATAAGATATTTATATATTTTGGATATTAGCCCCTTATCAGATATACGATTAGCAAATATTTTTCTCCCATTTGGTAGGTTGTCTTTTCATTTTCTTAATTATTTCCTTTGCTGTGGAGGTGTAGTCCTACTTGTTTATTTTTGCTTTTGGTGTCAAATTCAGAAAAACTATCACCACAACCTATGTCGAAGAGCTTACTATGTTTTCTCCTAGGAGTTTTATGGTTTCAGATCTTACATTTAAGTATTTAATCCATTTTGAGTTAATTTTTGTGCATGGTGTAAGATAGTGACTCAGTTTCATTCTTTTCCATGCGGCCATCCAGTTATCCCAACACCATTTATTGAGGAGATTCTTTAACCTGTTGTATATTCTTGACTACTTTTAAAAAAATAGACCATATAAGAATAGGCTTATTTCTGGGCTCTCTATTCTGTTTCCTTGATCTGTGTGACTCTTTTTATACCAATACCATACTGTTTTAATTACTGTGGCTTTGTAATACAGTCTAAAAACAAGGAGCATGATACCTCCAGCTTTATTCTTCTTTTTCAGGATTGCTTTGGCTATTTGGGGTCTTTTATAATTCTATGCAAATTTTCAGATTGTTTGTTCTATTTGTCAAAAATGCCACTGAGATTAATAAGCATTGCTCTGAATCTGTAGCTTCCTTGGGGTAGTGTGTGTAGTTTAACAAGATTAATTCTTCCAATTCATGAGCACAGAATCTTTCCATTTATTTTTCTCTTTAACTTCTTTCATTAATGTCTTGAAGTTTTCAACATACAGACCATTCACCAGCTTGATTAAATTTATTCTAAGGTATTTTCTGTTTGATACAATTGTAAATGGGATTATTATCTTAATTTCTGTTTCTGATAGTTCATTGTTACTGTATATAAATGCAATAGATTTCTGCATATTGATTTTTGTATGATGCAGCTTTAGTGAATTTGATTATAACAGTTTCTTTAATAGAATCTTTAGAGTTTTCTATGTATATAGTGCCATCTGGAAACAATGACAACTTTGCTTCTTCCTTTTCAACTTGGATGTCTTTTTTCTCTTTGCTGATTTCTGTGGCTAGAACTTCCAATAATATGTCAAATAAAAGTGACAAGAGTAGGCGTCCTTGTTTTGTTCCTCATCTTAGACAAGGATACCTTAGCTTTCAGCTTTTCAACACTGAGTATGATGTTAGCTGTGGGTTTTTCATTTGACCTTTTACAGTATGAGGTACATCCCCTCTATATTCATTTTATTGATTGTTTTTATTACAAATGAATATTGAATTTTGCCAAACTTTTTCTAAATCTATTGCAATGATCATATGGTTTTTATCTTTAATTTTGTTAATATGGTATATCACATTGATCTGCAGATATTGAACCATCCTTATATCACTGGGAGAAATCCCATTTGATCATGGTGTATGATTCTTTTAATGTATTGTTGAATTTAGTATGCTAATATTGTGAGGGTTTTTGGATCTATGCTCCTCAGGAATATTGGGCTGTAACTTTTCTTGTGACATCCTTGTCTGGTTTTGGTATCAGAGTAATGCTGTCCTCTTAAAATGAGTTTGGAAGAGTTCTATACTTTTCTATTTTTTGGAAGAGTTTGAGAAGAATTGGTATTGATTCTTTAAATCTTTGATAGAATTCACCAGTGAAGCCATCTTGATCTTGGACTTATGTATGTTGGTAGGTTTTTGATTACTGATTCAATCTCCTTACTACTAAATGGTCTGTTCAGATTTATTTCATCATCATTCAATCTTGATAGGTGATGTGTTTCCAGAAATCTTCCTATTTCATGTAGGTTGTCCAATTTGTTGGCATATAGCTGTTCATAATAGTCCTTTATGATACTTTATTTTTGTCTGGTATCAATTGTAGCACCTCCTTTCACTTATAATTTTGAGTCCTGTCTATCTCTTTTTGTTGGTGAGTTTAGCTAAAGGTTTGTCACTTCTGTTTATCTTTTCAAAGAACCAGCTCTTAGTTTCCTTTATCTTTTTAATTTTTTGTCTCTGTTGCATTTATTTCTTCTCTGATATCTGTTATTTCCCTTCTTCTACTAAATTTAGTCTTTGTTTGTTCTTCCAGCTCACTGGAGTGTGAAGTTAGGTTGGCTTAGACTTTACTTGCTTATTGAGGTAGACATTTATCAGTATAAACATCCCTCTTGGAACTGTTTCTGCTCCATCCCACAAATTTTGGTTTGTTATATTTCCATTTTCATTTGTCTCAAGGTTTTAGTTTCTTCTGTGACCCATTTTTTTTGTTCAGTAGCACATTGTTTAATCTCCAGATATTTGTAAATTTTCCAGTTTTCTTTATGTAATTTCCACTTTCATACCATTGTTTTCAGAAAAGATGATGATATAATTTCAGTCCTCTTAAATTAAGATTTGTTTTGTAGCCTAATATGTGATCTATCTTGAAAAATGTTCTGGCAATTGAAGAAAGTGTATTATGTTGCTTTTGATTGGAATGTTCTGTAAATATGTTAGATCCATCTGTTCTGACATATCTGTTAAGGCCAATATTTCCTACTGACCTTGGATCTGGATGATCTATCCATTGATGTAAGAGGGATATTAAAGTCCCCTACTACTATTGTATTGCTGTCTACTTCTCCTTTCAGGCCTGTTAATATTTGCTTTATATATTTACATGCTCCTATGTTGGGTGCATAAATACTTAGAAAGTTTATATCTTATTGGATTGACCCTTTTATCATGAGATGCCCATCTTTGTCTCTTACTACAGTCTTTGGCTTTAAGTCAATTTTGTCTAATATAAGTATGATGATCCCAACTTTTTTGATTACCATTTGCATGCAATATATGTTTCCATCCTATCACTTTCAGTCTATGTGTGTCCCTAAAGCTTATGTGATTCTCTGATAGGCAGCATATAGTTGGGTCTTGTTTTTTTTGTTGTTATTGTTGTTGTTGTTGTTTTAGTACATTCAGCCACTCTGTCTTTTGATTGGAAAATTTAGTCCATTCATTTTTAAAGTGAGTGTTATTAGGTATGTGTTTGTTACCATTTGTTAATTGCTTTCTCGATGGTTTTGTAATTCCTTTTCTTTCCTTGCTCTCTTCCTTTGTGGTTTGATGACTTTATTCAGTGGTATGTTTGTATTCCTTATTCTCTCTTTTGTGTATTTAGAATAGTTTTTTGCTTTGTGGTTACCATGAGGCTTCCATAGAATATCTTATATTTATAATATCTTAATTTATAAAGTTGATAACAACTTACATTTGATCTCATTGTAAAGATAAACATGATTACTCTCCTCCCTCACATTTTGTTTTTGATGTCACATTTTACATTGTTTAATCTTGTGTATCACTTAACTAATTATTGTAGTTATAGTTCTTTTTACTATTGTCTTTTTATCTTTATACTAGCTTTATAAGTGATTAATCCACTACCTTTACTATATATTTACATTTACCAGCAGGATTTATTCTTTCATGTGTGTACTTGTTACTAATTACTGCCTTTTTCTTTTCATCTTATAGATGTCCCTTTTACATTTTTGTAAAGCTGGTTTAGTGGTAATGAACTCCTTTTGCTTTTACTTGTATGGAAAACTCTTTATTTCTCCACTTCTGAGTTATATCACTGCTAGGTAAAGAATTCTTGGTGGTTGTTTTCTTTCAGTGCTTTGAATATATTATGCCACTGCCTTATGGCCTGCAAGGGTTTTGCTGAGAAATCTGCTCATAGTCTTATGGAGATTCCCTTGTGTGTAACAAGTTGTTTTTCTCTTGCTGATTTTAATATTCTCTCCTTGTCTTTGTAATTAAAACATCAAAAGTTAATGTCTTGGTGTGGGTCTCTTTGAGTTCCTCTTATTTGGATGTCTGTTTCCTTGCCCAGTTTAGGGAAGTTTTCAGCCATGATTTCTTCAGATAAGATTTCTGCCCCATTATCTCTCTCCCCTCCTTCTACATAGTTCCTTAAGCTACTTTTTTTTTTTTTTCTGTTTTGATTGGGTGAGTTTCACTGCTCTTTGGGTTGACTGATCCTTTCCTCTGTTTCATCTTGTCTGCTGTTGAGCCCCTCTAGTATATTTTTCAGTTAAGTTATTGTATTCTGTACCTCTGTGTTCTATCTAGTACTTTCTTATGTTTTCTATCTCTTTGTTAAAGTTCTCACTGTGTTCATCCATTTTCCTTCCCCATTTGATGAGCACCGTCCTGACCATTACTTTTTACTCTTTATCAGGTAAATTATTTTTGTGTCATAACACTCTTTTTTCCCTGAGGTTAATCTTGTGTAATTAGGAACATATTCTTCTATTTCTTTATTTAGTTCAACACTCTGTGTTGGTGTCTATACTGTAGATGAAACAGCCATCTCTCCCAGTCTTGAAGGAATGACCTTATGTAGGAGGTGAAGCTTGTCTTCAACCCTTCCTCAGCTCTTGGTTTTCTCTCAAACCTTAGTGCTAGTCCAAGCAGCCATTATATTTGTAATAGCTCCCAAGAGTTGAGGATATGCCAAGACCAGTAATTTGTCCCAAAGGGGAGGATCTCAGCACCTAGATTCAATATGACTGGAAGCCAGACATTTAGACATCAGCTTTTAAAAGTATGCAAATGCATACTGTTGGACAACAAGCATAAGCCCTGCTGGCCAACAAAACCAGGTAATCTAGAAGTATCCCCTAACAGTAGAAGGAAAAATGAGGTTGCCAGACAGGGGTGTGAGCTTCTTTCTGGGTGACACCCATTATTTTAGCCCCAAGAGACCAGGAACACAGCTTCCAGCCAGGATTCAAGAAGTGTCACCTAGGCAGAAGCAGCAAAAATTGGGGCACCAGACATGTGTAAAAGCTCCCTTCCAGGAGATACTGGTGCTCTGGAGTACGGCAAAGTGAGAGTGAAAATATAGGGCCTGCAACTCTCTATCCCCAGAGAGTGTTCCAGCAGGCTCCTAGGTGTGTGTGCCCCTCAGGCTGACACTTTAACTTAAGCAGTTCAGCCTCCTTCACTTAGAGTCTGGGTACAACCAGCTGCGTCTGGTGAGCTGTGTGAGCAAGTCTTTTAGAGTGTTTTTTCAGATTACCACAGTCTTACGCATCTTGGACAGGAGCCCCCTTGGTTTTCCAAGTTATATTTTTAGGAGCTCATCTCTGTTTTATGTTTTAAAAGTTGGAACATCCAATGTTGGGTTCAAATCCTCAGCTTCTCATTTGCCTGATGTGTCTCATTTGCCTGGCATCACTGAGCCAGGCTTTAATTTAAGAGGAAATTTTTCCATATGTAGCTGTAGACTGAGTGTGTCCATGGGAGGACGTGAGTCCAGGATTTTTCTACACTGCCATCTTGAACTGGAACCCTCTGGAATTTATATTTCTCTGTGTCCTAAACAACGTCCAGCCAAAAGTTTAGCATACAGTGGCTTAAATTTCCAAACAGTAACAAATCCTCAGTGGAGTTATCTCACATATAGGCTTTAAAGAAACCCACAGATAGAAGTTTAAGGAAGATAAGGTTCACAGTAAAACAAACAAAAACCACATGGGAATATAAACCACCTTGACAGAGTCCAGAGAAATAACCAACTGCACAATCATGCATAAGAGATTGCATTTCTATTATTGTATAATACTATAGAATTCACTTGTAAATGTATTTCATAGTTTAATAAAATAAAATGAGTTTAAATATAAAATGGCAACTCAAATAGCCAAGCATATTGGAAAAAGAACCAATTTCCAGAACTAAAAATCTAATTAGAAAATAACCTCAATGGCAGATTATGATAGTCAAACTGCAGAAAGTCAAAAGTAAAAAGATCTTTAAAACAGTCAAAAAGAAATGACTAATTTTCACTCTTCGTAGGCAAACAATTGATTTCTCGATGGTAATGATAGAAATAAAGTCACATTCACCATTCAACTAGAGGGAAAAAAAAGTGTAAAGTTAGAACTATATACCAAGGAAGTTATTTTAATATTGTAGTCAGAATAAGTCTATTTTTAGATTAACTGAATAAATTCTCAATACAGGATCTTCTACATAATGTTAGGAAGAAATATTATTGCATGTGGAATTTCTTTGATGCAAGGAAAAACATAGCAAAGTTTTAGCAATTACATGGCCAATCCAAATATTGACTTTATAAAATCATAATATAATGATGTTCAATTGATGGCTTTGTAAACAAAAATAAAAAAGAAGAAAGAAAGAACTAGAATATCGGACAGTTTGAGCTTATACATCCCACATGCCTAGAAAAATAACTTTCATTGTTGAAAGAATGAAGGGAGCCATTAAAGAAACTAAGTCATTCTAATGTGTTTGAATATTTCAGGAGAATGATATATTGATTAAGGCTAACAAACCAATAAAAGTCTTTATTGAGGGCTTCCCTGGTGGCACAGTGGTTGAGAGGTCTGCCTGCCGATGCAGGGGAAAGTCTTTATTGCAAGAATCTGAACAGTCCAAAGTTAGATTTTTTGTAGAAAGTCTGCATATTATAGACCTGATACTTCAACTTTCTAGCCTTTCCATTGGCGTCTGAAATTGTCTTGCCTTCCTGATATGCTTCAGCTCTTCCCTCTTTTGCCTCCCTCATCTCTCCTTTTATGATACTCTAGAGCATGTCTTTGTAATATTGTCTGTCCCTTTGGAATTATACTTGAACAGCTGTTTGTGCTGAGAACAACACATTGCAGTTTTGATTGAGTGTATCTCAAGATATTTTTTTACAAGCAGTGAAGTGTTTTTAATAGTAGAGTGTTTGTATAAGGGAAAGTTAAAATAGTTTTCTCACCATTCTATGTAAATATTTGGTCATGCATCATCTAACATTACAGGGGGGAAATGTAGTCTAATGGAAAAACACAAAATCAGAAGAATTTATTTCTAATTTCTGTACTAATTTGCTCTGTGATGTTCTCAATTCACCTAACCTCTCTGGAAATAATACTTGTTCTTCTACCTTGAGAACAAAAAGATAATATCTATTAAATTGCTCTGAAACAGTTCAAAGTGCTACTATTACAAAGAACAGGTCACTTATCAAAGAAAACAGCACAGCTAAATCCTGCAGTCACTTCACTTATTTTTTTGTCATGCCCTAGGGAATTATTCAATCAAATGTTGAGCTATCCACTTTAGAATCCTTTGAGCCCTAAAATGATCAATACTTGATTCGCTTCTCTTTCTATTTGTCCCATGTAGCTTTGATATGTGTACAAGGTTAAGAGGAAAAAATCAGAGTTTAGATGTGTTTTCTACACATTTCTAAGGTCTGATATTAACTACAATGTATGTGCGGAACATTCAATACAGAACATTCTAATTACTTATATATATTGTTTTGATCGGGAAAGGATTATTCAGGTATACTGAAGAACTTTTTTTCTTGAAAGTGTTTATAAAGTAACCGAGACTAAATGTGTAGAGCCTTATGAAAGCAAATAAATGGACAACACTCTATATGAATGTTTTTCCTTTATACAACTATATTTGAAAATATCATTCTTTTGCTTCAACAGTGTTGAATTTCCTACTTTGATTTTCACTTATCAAGACATGCAAGTCATTCCCAAAACTTTTAATATCTTATTTTGTGCTTCAGCTACCTATTTACCCGGACCAAATAAATTATTTTACATATCCTGGAATACATAGCTTTTTCTAAGAATAATTATTTGGTCATTGAGCTCTTTAAAATACTTATTTTAAGGTTCTACTTCTGACAGTGGCAGACAATGTGGTTTTAACCAGCTCTCTCCACTGAGAGCAGCTAGGAAAGTTGGAGGAAATTATTTTTTTTTTTAATTTTTCTTAAAGGTGTTGAAGAACTACTATTATGGAGACAAGGTATAAGAAAAAAGGAAAGAACTCTGGCATTTAGTGTTACTTTTAGTTCAAGGCTTTTTTCAGTTCCAAAATCATGTCTGAGAAGTAGAAAACCTGAGTATTCTTAAGGATTCAAGCACTGGGGTCAATATTTGGAGTAGGCCGGCCAAGGAGGAGCAACCACGGTTAACCACTAGGCTTAATGTGTACTGTCATTGTAAATCTCTACTCTTATGCTTGCCCAAAAATATGAAGATAACTTCATCTAAAACCTCAAATTATCTCTACATTTAAAAAATATACAATGGCTGGTACTCAATAAAATCAGGCATACAAAGAAACATAAATTTCAGTTGTAAAATCTAGAGAAATTTAGGATAAAAATGCTTAAAATGATCAAAGAAATAAAAGACATAATTGAGAGTTTAAGTTAAGAACTAAAAACTATTGAAAAGAACCAAATGGAAATTCTAGAACTGAAAGCTACAATAATTGAAATTTAAATTCAATGAATAGGTTAATTAACAGAAAACTCACCATAGCTGAAAAGCAAGTAAGTACTGTGTGAGACATATCAGAAGAAAATATTGAAAGAAAAAGGATAAATGATACAAAAAATTGTGCAAAAGACATATGGGGTACAGTGAAAGTCTAACATGTATGCACTTAAGGTCTTAGAAGAGGAGAAAGAGAATATGGTAAGGAAAAAATTTAAACAATTAAATATCAAGTCAAAGAATCAATAAATGCCACAGATCCTCAAGATAAATAAAAATAAAACCACATAATGGCATATAACACTTAGGGAAACCAAAGGGCAAAACCAAAGAGTAAAAATCTCAAAGCAGGCAAAACAAAATTATGTATTCTGAAGGTACAGAAATGAGACTGGACTGAGGCCTTAAGCAACGCAGATCAGAACAGAATAGGTTGATATAAAGTGCTGAAAGAAAATAATTGACAACTTAGGTTTATATAACCCATTAATATATCCTTAAACTGTGATTAAAATACCAAGAGCTCAAATGCTGTGTTGACAGATATTAGGCATTATGAAGAGTAAACTAGTGAGTTAAAGATCAGCATAGAAGCAATCTAGATTTAAATGGATGAAAAGTATTTAAAAATGTAAGAAACGCATGGAATTCTATTAGTTATCAGTTATCTGGTACAGGAAATTACCACAAAGGTGCCTTTAAACATTTATTATCTTTCAGTTTCTAGGAGTCAAGAGTGTGAACATCACCTCACTGGGTCCTCTGCTCAGGGTTTCACAAGGTTGCACTCAAGGCATTAGTCAAGCTGTGTTTTTTCTGTAACACTTGGATCCTCTTCCAAGCTCATGTGGTCACTGGCAAAATCCAGTTCCACTTTGCTATAGGACTGAAGTCGTATTTCTTGCTGAATATTGGCTAGAGACTGCTCTCAGGTTCTAGAGATCTTCTGCCAATTCCTTACCACGTGGCCCTCTCCCAGGAGGCCCCTTCCTCACAATATGGCAGTTTAATTTTTCAAGGCCAGCAGAAGAATCTCTTGCTCTCGTCCCCTAAGGTGAAGTGTTACATAATGTAACATCATAATGAGAGTGACTATTCCATCACATTTGCCATATTCTCTTGTCTAGAAGGAAGTCAATTTCCACTTCCTTCAAGAGGAAGGAATTACACAAAGATATGGATAAAAGGAAATGAGAATCACAGAGCCATCCTAGAAGTCTGTTTATCACAGGAATAGTAGAAAAGCCCGAAACAGGTGTAATTGGAATCTGAATAGGAGAGACTGTATAGGAAGGACGTAGATTAAGAATGTTTTGCAACCAGAACTCTCATGTGCTTCTGGTGGAAAGAATATTGTTACAGACACTTTGAAACACTGTCTGGGAAGATCAATTAAAGCTGAACATTCGGATATCATATAATCCAGAAGTTCCTTTTTTAGCAATATATCAAACATAAATAAGTATATATGATCACCAAAATATGTAAAAGAATGTCCAAAATGCAGTTTGTAATATACCTCTTTTTATGGACTGAATTGTGTTTCCTTTCAAATAGCTGTGTTGAAGTCCTCATCCACATAATGACTGTATTTGGAAACAGAACCTTTACAGAGGTAATTAAGGTTAAATGGGGTCATAAGGATAGTGCCATAATGCGATATGGCTGCTGTTCTTACAAGAAAAGGAAGAGACATAGGGGAGTATACACAGAGAAAGGGCCATGTGAGGTCACACCTAGAGGATGGCCATCTGTAACCCAAAGAGAGAGGCCTCAGGAGAAACCAAACCTGTGAGAACTTTGATCTTAGATTTCTAGCCCCCAGAACTGTGAGAAACACATATCTGTTGTTTAGCCACCGAGTCTCCATTTTGTTACGGCAGCCCTATCAAACCAATACAATATGCAAACTGAAAACTGGCCAATGTCCATCAGCAGTAGAATAAATAAATAGAACTATAATCATACAATGAAATACTATATAGCAATGAGGAATAATGATCCATAACTACATACACAATATGAGTGAATTATACAAAGGTAGTTTAGAGCCGAAGAAATCAGTTGTGATACATTTTGTGTATGATATATTAGTTTGCCTTTGTTGAACTTCATAAAAAAGATGTGAGAAATTAGCACACTGATTACTCTTAAGGATAGTAGCAACTGGAAAAAAGTATGATGTAAGGCTTCTGGGATGTTGGCAATGTTGTTTTTTAACCTGAGTGCTGGATGCAAGGAAGTATCTAGTAAATTAATTAATTAATCAAAATGTATATCTATGAGATATTATGTTTTTCTTTATACAAATTATCTTGATTTTACCCTTTTAAAACTTAAGTATAAATTTATTTTTGGACAAATGAAACAACTGTTATCCCCAGCCAATCCTCACTAAAGGAAATAATGAAGAGTATTCTTCAGCTGGAAAGAAAGAGCCTTGATGGAAGCTCAGAAGTACATTAAAGAATAAAAAAGTTGAATGTATTGGAAAATTTAAAAATTACTACACTGATAAAAAGGAAGCAGTGTGTGATTATTTTATAAAATGTATTAAAGGACAAATCTAGTATGTAAATCAGGAGGTGTACACATGAACTTAAAGTATTTTAAGTTACTTGCATTTGATTGGAAGTAAAACACTGATTATATTAGAGTTTTATAAATTAAAGCTACAATTTGCAAAATCTAGAGAAACCATTGAAGGAATAGTAAATGGGTTAGTATCAAACTAAGATAAGGGAAGACACACTAAAAGAAATATTCAATCCAACATAAGACAAGAAAGGAGAAAACTAGAAATGCAGGCCAGGAGGAACAAATAAAAACAACAAGCTAGATATAAAGCATAATACACTTAGAACTACATTAAGAGTAAAATGCTAAACATTCTAATTAAGACAGATTGTCAGAATAGGTAAAACACATATGCAAGTGTATAGGCATGCCCATATACAAAATGGGCCACTATCTTGGGTTTCCCTGGTGGTGCAGTGGTTGAGAGTCCGCCTGCCGATGCAGGGGACACGGGTTCGTGCCCCGGTCTGGGAAGATCCCACATGCCGCGGAGCGGCTGGGCCCGTGAGCCATGGCAGCTGAGCCTGCATGTCCAGAGCCTGTGCTCCGCAACGGGAGAGGCCACAACAGTGAGAGGCCCGCGTACCGCAAAAAAACAAAAACAAAAACAAAATGGGCCACTATCTAGAGACATATGTTAAATATGAAGATTCAGAAAAGATTGAAGTATAGAGGTGAAAGGAAACTAATGACAATAATCCAAAAGAATGTTGCTATCACTGTACCAATATCACACAAATTAGGTTTTTAAAGAAAGGAACACCATCATAAATAGGTAATGATAGTTGTTTTTATTCACCTAATAACATGGTCTCAAAATACATAAGATTTATATAACAACAGTAAGGAACTTTAGCAAACCTCTCTGCCAAGAGAGTGACTGCCAAGCATACAAAGAGTAAACTTGGTAAGAATATAGATTTGAACAACCCAATTTGAAAAATTGACATAATGTACACACAATAAATCCCATCCAGCAACTGACTAAAAATGGTCAAGAGTTCTGAATGCATGTGTAGTAAGTGAGCTTTATTTTACTAAATGAATTGATTTCATGTGTGATTCACCAGTCATTACTAATTTTAAAAACTTCATTTAAAATTACAAAATATATTTAAAAGGACAATTCCAGGTGTTGGTGGTGAGATAGAGGGTACAGAATTATACACTGCCAGGGGGATTGTAAATTGGTACAACCATTTGGAAACTGCATTCCCTTGGGAGCCTACTATGATGTGGACATTTGTGTGCAAGAAGTCTATTCAGAATTGCTCTCAGTATCAACATTTGTGAAGAAGCAAAAGAAACAGGTACAGGCAGAGGAAAAGAGTTGAACTGCAATCTGTTTGCAACAAAAACCTCCACTTCACCCTATGTGGAGCTTGGATGTGCACCGGCCTTTCAGAGTTGTCCAGAATTTGAGCTCTATTGCCAGGATTTTATAACTACATGTGATCTAATCACTGGATGCAGGCTGCTGATGAAAAGTAGACCTGACCTCACAGGAGGCAGCTCATGTCAATGAATGGCGAGTTTCCAAGAAGAGCTCATCTGATAACTGTTCATTGTCAATTCTTCCAGCAATAGGCAGAATGATGAGCACTTCAGTTTTTTGAAGAGGGGATCTGGGCAGCAGACCACAGCAACTACTGTAATACGCAGTAGACATTTGGGTACATGTGCACCAAAGACATATAAGAATGTTCATGCGTATCATTTATACTTAACAAATTTATAATGAACCCAAATGTTCATCAACTGTTAAGTGGATAAATTGCCATATGTTCATACTAAACAGTATTTAACAATGAAAATCAATAAACTAGAGCAAACTCAACTGCATGAATAAATTTCACCTGTAATACTGAGCCAAAGAAGTGAGACATAGTAGGAAACACACTGTAATTCCATGTAGGTAAAGTTCAAAAACAGTAAAACAGTAGCGTCTTCTAGGGTTCTGGTAACATTCTATAAATTCACGGAGTGATGCTTACTAGAGCCTCTTCACATTATAATTCACTGAACTGTACTCTTACGATCTGTACATACTTTAGGTTATGTACATTTTTATTGACAAACATTTATAATACAAAATATTTTACACTTGTCTCTGATCGTTAAAATGCAGACACATACATTCAACTTCTAATATTAAAACTAGATGAATTTGACTGTCTATACCTTTGTGTTATTTTTCCTCTATGTATTATCTTTAAAAATTAACCTTGCGTGTTAAAATGTTTTCTGAACTTAAACTTTTCCTTTTAATTATTTTCTCTTATTATTAGTGCCATACTTCCCAGAGTGAATAGCCTGAACCCCTGTATAAAACTATTATTCACTCTTTCATTTCAGGAACGTTTATAGCTTACATATCTGGGGAAATTAATGCATTAACTCTGAGGAGAAATAAAAATGCATATATTTCCATTGTCTTCATGGACTTTCAGATCTAGTAGGAAACCTATGATTTGTAAAGATATTAAAAGAACATGAAACTGTGCTACATACAGGTATATTTTTTATCTTAAATTCTTCCCAGTGAATTACACTTTTCCTCTTATAAAATTGCTAAAACACCTCAAGTTTAGAAAAACAAAATCTGACTGAAAACAGCTCATATATAGTCTTTCAAAACTGTCTTTTTTCTTCACATTCCAAAATGCCTTTCATAGGTTGAAATTCAATCATCATCTAGACACCTGAGTGCTACTTCTCTGGCTATAATTCAATAGATTAGGAAGAAATCTGGGTGAGGAAACATGTTTGCAAATACTTTAGTTTTGTAGGTTTTGGCACTGATTCACATTTTAATTCAAGTAATTATCGATTGCCTACTTTGTGCCATACAATGTGTTATGGGAGTATCACTGAGCCAATAGACAGATTTTTGCCCTTAGGTAACTTACATTCTAACAAGGAGACAGAAAAGCCACCACTGTAATAAATTGTTCAGTATATTGGATAAGTGGTATGGAGAAAAAGACGAAGTAGCGTAAGGGGAATTTGTATCAGTAGTATTAGGGGAAAAGAATGCAATTTTAATAGTGTTCAGGGTAGGCCTCATGAAGAAGGAGGCATTTGAACATTTCTTTTTTTTTTTAATTTATTTATTTTTGCTGTTTTGGGTCTTCGTTTCTGTGCGAGGGCTTTCTCTAGTTGTGGCAAGCGGGGGCCACTCTTCATCGCGGTGCGCGGGCCTCTCACTATCGTGGCCTCTCTTGTTGCGGGGCGCAGGCTCAGTAGTTGTGGCTCACGGGCCTAGTTGCTCCGCGGCATGTGGGATCCTCCCAGACCAGGGCTCGAACCCGTGTCCCCTGCATTAGCAGGCAGATTCTCAACCACTGTGCCACCAGGGAAGCCCCTGAACATTTCTTGAGTGTTAAGAATTAGTGTTGTAAGTATATAGAGGAAGAGCATTCCAGGCAGAGAGACGAGTTGGTGAAAAAGCCCTGAGTTCCAAATGCACCAGACAAGTTTGAAGAATATTAGGGGGTTCAACAGGACTGGAGCAGAGTGAATGTGGGGAAAATAAATACAATCAGAAAGGTTGGAGGTGGGGATAGCTTATATGAACTTTCTAAGCCACTATAAACTTTGGTTTTTGCAGTGAGATTTTTGGGAGAAGAGTGACATTATGACTTTTTTACTGAAAGGATGACCCTGACCGCTGTGTGTTGTGATTAGACTGCAGGGGCCAAGGGTAAAAGCAGGGAAATTCGTTAGAACGCTATCATAGTAATCCAGTGTAAAGATGATTATGGTTTTAAGACAGGGTGTTAGCTCTGAATGTAGAAGAAAGTCGTTGGAATTTGGATACATTTTGAAAATAGAGGCAGAAGAAAAATCTCACAGATTATAGTGTGAGAAATTAAAGGCAACAGAGAAAAAATAATAGTTGCCATCAACTGAGATGAAAAGGCCTGGGTGTGGAAGCCTGGGGAGAAGATTCTGTCCTGAGCACGTCACATTAAAAATGTCTCTTAAGCATCCAAATGTTTTAGGCATCCAGGTAAGGTTACTGATTGCTACATGAATAACACCCTATATCATGCTGGCTTAAAAGAGTCTTTTGATTATTTTTCATAATTCTGAGGAACGACTGATCAGCCGTACGAATTTTGGACCGTCGTGTTTTGAGTTTCTCCTAAGGATATAGGCAAATGATGATTGGGAGTGGTATGTCCAATATGGCTTTACCCAAATGTCTAGTATTTTGGTATGGGTGGCTGGAAATCTGGGACACTGTGTCCAGGTGTGCTTCTCTCTGTGTGGCTTTCTCGTGTGGTCTCTCTACTTGGTCTCTTCAGCATAGTAGCTGGACCACTTGATGGATGGTTTAAGGCTCCAAAAGCACAAAAGCAGAACTGGCCAGGCCTTCAAGGCTCAGGACTTGAACTAGCACCACCTACTACTTCTGCATTTATTGGATTAAGCATATTGCACAGCCCCACCCAAACTCCATGTGGCAGGGACCTCCAGAGGCATGAATAATGGGCTGTGATTCACTGGGGATCACTTTGGTGACAAATCTGACCACAGGCACGTCAGATCTGAGAGGTCTGTTAGGGATCCAAATGTAGATGTGACGTAGACACTGCGATTGATATATGAGTTGAAATTTTAGTAGTGTAGTCTGGTTTCGAGATACCAATTCTAGAGTTTTTGTCATGTCGAACAGATGAAATCACCAAGAAAGTGATTTACAGGAGAATCAAGGGATGGAAATGTTTCCATTATGTTTTTATAAAATTTTAGAAAACTTGAGGCATTTCACACTAGATAGAAAGTAGGTAGATTGACAAGTGTGTGTGGCTGGGGAGAGAGCATGTGCATGTATTAGTTACATGACAATCCTGTGCTCATTGTATTACCTTGTTCTGTGAGTTTGTTGTACTACTTAGCTGACATAACTAGAAATAAAAAACAAAGTGGTGTGTAACTTAGTTGAATGTACAGTGTGGCCTTGGGGTAAACTAAATAGAAAAATATACTGTGCTCTGATCCATTTTTAAGGTCTCTGATAAAAACATTAAGATATTGTCAAAACATCTTGAGAGGCTAAATTTTTCACCTCCTTAGCCTCAGCTGGATACAAAGGCTCAGAGGAAGTGGCCTCAGGGGCTTAAAGGTCTCCCACCCCTGACCCCCACTGGCTTAGGCCCAGCCTGAATTTGGCAAATGTTTAAAGCACTGCGTAGATTAAGAGACTGGTTTTACCTGCTGGTTTTTACTACTGAGCCCACTTGCCACAACTACTGAAGACCTCGTGCCTAGCGCCCATGCTCTGCAATGAGAGAAGCCACCGCAATGAGAAGCCCGCACATGCATGGAAGAGCAGCCTCCGCTCACTGCAACTAGAGAAAGCCGGAGCGCAGCAACAAAGACCCAATGCAGCCTAAATAAATCAATCAATCTATTAAAAAAAAAATTCCCATGCAGTTTTTGCTTCTGAAGTTTAAGGAATATTTGGAGGTGGGACTTCTGGAGGAAGTTAGGGAACAGTGGATGAGAATAGTATGCATATAACCTCACATTAAACTAAATTCATAATATATGTAAAACTGCTAATTTTCTTGTGGATTGTTGATGACAAAGCTTAATAGTATTCAAGTAGTTTGGGAATGGAATGGGAGGACTAAATATATTTTTACCCTTCTTGGGGTGAAATGAAGCATAATACCAGTCATTTTCATAAAGTCTGTTACAGTTTAGACATTGGTTATAAGTAAAAGGTTTTAGTTTGTGTCATTTAAAAACTTTTATGTCTTCATACAAATTTCTCTTGAAATTTGGAAAATGTTCTGTCCAGGGCTGCTATCCCAACTGTTTGAATTACAACTAGATTCTTGGAATCCTTCTTTAGTCATTTTGGATTTAATTCCTATCCTCCATCCTGATTTATATCATGTCATAATATGACCTGCTTTATGTTTAGAGCTTCTTATAATTCTCTTCTCTGAAAAAAAATCTAATGTCCCATCTATGACTAGGGAACAAATAATTACAATGTCAATGCCAGGTATATACAGCATTGAGCCAATATATTCCATTCTTATGGACACATCTATAAATACACCTTCTAGTTTCAAGCTCATAATTCCCCTGTGGATTCTGTAGGAGAATAAACCTCTCAGGTAGGTGTTAGACCACTAGCTAGCAGAGGTAAATGCATGAGTAAGTAGTTCTTTTATTTCACTAAAAATTGAGAACTAAGGCTTTGCCTTGATTTTATTCTTTTCCTACTAGTTGATCCTTCATTTTCTGGATATGACCAAAGAAGAGGTAGAATGGAAGAAAAGAAATGAAATTTAATATCTGGGAACCAAAGTAAAGAATATAGCAAACCAGACTGGAACTGAGAAATGAGGCCTAAGGGTTAAAATACCTGAGAACTATGTGGATTCCTTATTACAAAATCCCCAACTAGTCTATATTTTCTGAAATTCTGTAGTTTCTACCCTCCAAATGAAAGCACATCTTTCCTTACAACACCTTCTCCAGAAAACTCCTGAATCTCTATGCTCAGATCCATGCATTTTATAGCAACTTGCTGGTTTCAACCTGGAGTCTCTCTAATTTATGCATATTGATTCCTAATTCTTATTCCTCCTATCCATATACCTAAAGTAAAATAAACCTTTATAGAACCTAGAAAATGTCAGATAAACCTCATTTCCTCAGGTTCAAGGTGATTTTAAATGGCACATTAGGTGCTGATTTTTCATAATTCTTTTTGTTATGAATCTATTATGAGCCCCATGGTATAAGCTGACAGACTGGTTCACAGTCTCTTCCTTATAACAAAAAGTCACACAATATAAAGCATAGTTAGAATTTTATTTTGTCATCTACTTTCTCCTTCCTGAGTTTCTCCTACTAAATTCTCCATTTTCCTTATTACCTTTCAATGCCACCCACTGTGGACTAATAAAGAAGTAAAACATCAGGTTTAGTCCATCCTAAACACTTCGTTTTGATCTAGCATGCTCTTGCACCTCATTGGCTGAGACGGTGTTATCTAAAGCTTAGCCCTGGGAAGCAGCCGCTCATACCCTTATTCTTCATTGTACCTGTCGTCTTTTCCTGATATGACATCAAAACTCTTCCAGAATTTACTCTCTTAGGGTCCACATTGTCAGAAGGAAAGAAATAAGTCAGGGCTCTGTAACTTACAGATAGAAATCTAAGACCTAAGCCTTTACAGTTAATTTCTTGCTTCTGCTATACATCTCTTGTACTCTTGATCACCTAGGGTCCTGTGAGCTGATCTCGCTTCATTTGGCCCTAGGTGGACTTGAATCGATGCAGATTTGGCAGTTTCCTTTTAAATGTGATTTTAGGGATCCTTGGAAAACTCTAATCAGAGATGTCTGCCACTTCTTAGTAAAATAGTCAAACACTCCACCATTCTAGGGTAAGGATATGACCTATATTAAAATAAAAGCCAGGCATCACTAACCTGTGTATTCCTGAGAATAAATGTATCATATCCTTTCTGAACAAAATGGTAAAGAGTGAATTGAGACCGCATAGCCTGTATAGAGAAGATGGCTGAAAAAGTTGTAGAAGACACGTGTAATCAATTTTTATCATTTTGCCTAAAATCAGCACTGGTTAGGCCATATGATAACACCAGATTTTCAGTCACAAAAGTTATTAGGGGAACAGGTTAGATATGAAGGCTTTCTATAGCTGAAGTTTTCCTCAGAGTTCTAGTCATTTTTACTCAAATATTCTGGGAATTTCACCTCTTTGCAAGAAAATTTCTGCAACTAAAATCATGTGTTTTTTTTGCTACCCCAGAATAACTTCTTTATGTGCTATATTAGTTTCTTATTGCTGCTATAACAAATGACCAAACTTAGTGGCTTAAAAAACACATATTTATTATCTTACATTTCTGGAAACCAGAAGTCTAAAATGAGTCTTATGATGCTAAAAGCAAAGTATTGGAGGGCTGGTTCCCTCTGGAGGGTTGCTGGAAAATCTGTTTCCTTGTCTTTTGTCTTTCCGTATCTGCCACGTAAAGTAACATTCAGAGGTTCCAGGAAGTAGGACCTTGATATCTTTGGGGGACATTATTCAGGCTACCATATATGCTATTAGTAATTATGTTTTAAAATTTGTATTTCAATAGTAACTACATTAGCAAATATTTATTAGGTGTTAGTCTGGAGATATTACCACTCAAGTATATTTATTTGGTTAACTATTAGCTGAGCTGGAAAAATTATCATGCATTCATATGCAAACTCCACAGATCTTTCATCATCATGTAGATTTGATTGTATTTAAAATTTTCAGTACATAAGAGAAAGCTTTCAGGAAGAAAAACTTACCCAACCCCAAATTTGATTTGAGTTGCTATAGATGAAAGATATTATTTTTATCATCTTGAAATTTTAAAAAGCTAGATGTTTTCTAGTCTCTTTTGCATTTGTATGGAAATATACCCAAAATGTAAATACAAAAAAATTGTTTATATATGTGCTAGAGAACAAATTGAAAGGACAATACCTTTTCAGAATGACAATCTCATAAAACCGGTTGAGAAGCCTTCATGAAAAATAAAGAAATATTTAATTTGAGTCCTCCAAAGGTCATCTTTGTGTATTTGTAGGTTATTGATATTTGCTTTGAGGTTTCAGAAGGTTGGAAAAATATTTGAAAAGGAAGAAATTTGACAACAAGTCAAGGTATCTTTTAGTGCTTTTGAGAAAAGACTGGAATCAGTAGCCACCTTGGTGAATGGCACTGCAGGAAGTCTATTTCTATTATAGCAAATGTTAAACTACATTTTTTTAAAGAAAGTAAAAATTTAGGTCTCCTGAAGAACAGCTACTTATGCTTTGACACAGTAACCAAAGTAGGTCCCAGCTAGTATAAACTCTCTATAGCCATCAGAGTCTTAGAAAAGTAGATAGAAGGAAACTGTTTAAGGTAAGATCACTGCTGCTGTTGGAAAAGGAAGCAAAGAAACTTGATAAAGGTAAATTCAGATATCAGTTTAACCTGTAATTCCAAGGTAACCACAGGCAATGTGTGATTCCCAGTTCAGCAGGTATGCTTAGGGTTAGATTAACACTTCTATACTGATATAGCTACCCTGATAATCTAACACAGAAATGGGCTGGGAATAATGGTCTCTATTTCTAGATGGACTCAGGACGTGTTTGTGTGGAATCTGGAATTTCAAAAAAAAATTAAAGAGAAAAATATATTTGTATTCATAAGCAGAGAAGATTATATATGTTATTTTTATCAATATGTTGATGGATTAGAGGAAGAAGAATCCCCAAGGGAAGGTGGTGTTTATACTGGCAGGTTTTAGGAAGCAGCATTATTGGCTATAGCAGATCTGGTCATCATCCTTAAACATTTCCTTGCACACTGATTGAACTTCTAACTTTGAGCACAGACTTTGATTTGCCTGAGAATTTTCTCTCCACTCCAGAGCTTTCTCCCCAAGCTTAGTCAGCCCAGAGTACAGAGAATTAGTGATGCCTGGAGCAGCTTTCAAGCAACTGCCCCTCAGTGGGGTAACCTGAATCCTGTGTTCTACACAGGCTCCCAGAATTTCTCTATTGGACTGAGCTCCATGCCCATAGAGGTAACTTGTTTGTTAATCCATTCTTTACTAGCTGCCTTCCTCTCCCTTCCCTGTCTCATTTCCTGGCTCCTACCCTGGGTGTTTCCAGGGACCACTTCCCAAATAAATTACTTGCATTTGGATATTTGTCACAGGGTCACCTTCTGGGGGAACCCAAGCTAAGATAATTGTTGTTGAAACTGAATGTAGGAAGCAGATTCTCAGGATAGAATTCTGGAATGGCACCACTTCACTCCCTAGCCAGAAGGCTGTAAGAACACCACAGTGTGATAAGCCCTGGCATGATGTTCTACCAGAATTAAAATGCTGACACTTGTGGCTACTAGTAAATGAGGTGTACTAGCTTATTCAGTATGTCTGGCATTTGAGGGAGGAGAGGACAGTGGTGAATATTAGGACTGAACCATTTTGGTTGTTAAATGTCACTGAAGCCTGGATGGAAGGAATTGACAACTTAGGGCATGGTGTAAAAACCAGAAGGCCTTGGTGACCATGCTGAAAGAAAATTTCTTCCCTTGTATCAGAGGACAGACTGAACTGGAAACCACAATCAGCCTCTCACTTAAGGTTGTGCCTCTCATCCCTTATATTTTGGTCCCCTTGAACCAGAGTCCTAGTTGCTGGAGCAGAAGTGTTGCCTCTATTATGTAGCACAGCAAGGATCTCACTAATTTTAATTGTCTTTTGCCTAATATTTTTGGATACATTGTGGCAGTAGATAAGCAGAAAAAGGAGTTGTCACATAAACCCTCCAAAGTCCTTTTTTTCCCCCAAGAAATTGTACTTAGCCACTACCTTGAATAATCAATGACAGGATAGAGTAAATGTAATGTAGGGCATGAGTGGAACTAAATGCTGCATGTGCCTGTATTATTTTCATGTACACTGGCCTGTCTTCCAAATGTCAGCCCCTGCAATTGGTTTGCCTCAGGGCTTTTTTTGACCTGGGAGCCTAATCCATAAACCACACATCAGACCACAAGGGGATATTTACAATACTGTCCCTTCACCCATGAGCTACCCTCAACAAAAGATTTGTACAAGTTGGTAGATAAATATCATAGCACCTATCAATCCCCCTTAGGTGGGAAAATTCTGACATACATGCTCTCTATCTTGATTTCTAGAATTGAGTGGAACTGAGAATGAGTTGCCCATGATGGTAACCAGCTTGGTAATTTTAATGGGCAAATATGGGATTCATTACTACAATATATTTGTTTCCTATTGCTTCTGTAACAGATTACCATGAATGTAGTGGCTTGAAACAACACTAATATGTTATCTTACAGTTCTGGACATCTGAAGTCTGAAATGGATTTTGTGGAGTTAACCTCAAGGTGCCAGTGGGGTTACCTTCCCAACGTAGGCTCTAGGAGAAAATCCATTCCCTTGCTTTTTCTAGTTTCTAGAGGCTGCCTGTATTCCTTGGCTCATGGCACTGTCTAACAATCACTCCAAACTCTTTTACTTTTTATGTCAGGTTTTATAAACGGAACTCAGCTTATTAAAAACAATTACATCATTATGAGGATCGGTATTTTTTTAACTTATTAGGTTTGTCTTCCAGTACTGCTTTTGGCTCTCATTTTATGGCTATTTGGCAAAAGACCCAGTTCTTCACTTTAAATAAAATCAGTGAGTTTATACTGCCCTTGTTTGAACCATACCTCTTTTGACAGATCATTTAAATAATGTATATACACTTGAGAAATTAAGGTAAATTTGTTCCACACTAGTGGCTTTGTTGGCATTATACATTAAATAACCCAGTGGCTGGGTGGAGAGTTATAAAATTGTCTGGAACCCTTTAAAGCAAAAGAAAAGTATGGCTTCTTAACATTTGTAGCCAAGATGAAATAGGACTTTTAAAATTCAGAAGTAATCCTCTAAATTTATGGATTCTACCTCTTATTTATCAAGTGGTAGGGACATGTAAAGATGCGTATACTTGCTATTCAGGTAACCTACATTTCTTTCTATAATTATAGTAAGAGTAAAATTTCTCTCTGAGGATGACAACTCAAAGTTGTTGGTGTGGCAGCATCACGATAGAGAGCACCAACTGTTCTGCTTTGGGTAAGATGAAGTTGAGTCTTTTGTAAACAGTTATTTTGTGGGAATAAATATGAAGATCTATATGCATTAGAAAACTTTGTATGACTTTCCATTTCCATTACTTTCCCACATTCTAAAGTTCACCTGTAAAGTTGGCAGTATGTGGAATTTTACTGCCATAACTCATAACCAATGGAAGAACAGACCTGGGCCTGAGTATGTCTGTCCGTTTTGTACTATTACCATGAGCATTAGGTATGAGCATTGGAGATTGGGGAGCTCATGTATGGAGCAGAGGCTTAAAGTTGGAAGAACAGTGATGAAACAGGAGGGAACAATTCACTCTAGGGGTATCACTTCTTCTTGTGGTTGAGGAACCTGCTTGAGGCAATCATGGTGACTGGAAAGCTCACTGGAGTGAGAATCGGGGCCTATCCTTTCAGAGAAAATCACTTTAATCCTCTGGTTCTTAGTCCCTTCATCCATAAATGATGAATTTGTACCATATAATTGGTCATTTTTCTCTCAGTTCTAAGAATGCATTTTCCCTTGTAAGGGCAAATACAAATAAAGAGGCATAATTCTTCCTGTTAAGAATACGGAAAAAGACCTTCCTTCCATTTTCTTAGAGCATTTACTTTAGAAAACTTCTAAGTTCTTTCCTAGGTTTTAGAAATGTATGAAAATCTTTTTAGAAGCTAAATAGGTCTCAGGCTAGCTCTAGGACTCAGAAGTGTCTTTCTCAGCGGCCTGGGAACCAGTTTTTTGAAATCATCAAGGCTGTTCACACCCCCATCTCCCCTACCTCCAAGTCTCTATGGGAGGATAGGAGCCTAACTTTTGTAGCCCCCTTGCTCCAAGTGAAAAACTACTTTTTGTCATAAAGATATGAAAAGTTTTTTGTCTTTTTCCCCTTTGGTTGAAGCCAATTAACACAGATGGTCACCTCAATTACCAAGGGAATTTGGGATGAACTGTGTGAGAACTGGTGCTGTGAAATTCTTACTTGAGGACTAGTGTTGTATCTTGAACATACATGTAATGAGTAGTGTCTGTTTGGATCTATAAAAGGGTATGCAGGACTCTCGAGCAGAGCAAGGCTTTCTGTCTTTGCAATCTTTTAGTGAATTGCCTGTGCTGTGCATCACATGCAAATTTTGATGCTTATTCAATAACAAAACATCTTTTTCTTTTACCTTTGTGGAATTTTCAGTGTCATAAGATTTTGTTTTTAACTATATTTCCCCAACAACCTGGATATATACTCTAATCATTAAAAAAAATATGACCAAGTTACACTGCCTTTTGTAAAGAATTTTGAAAGTTGTCATGTAAAATATATAAAGAATCATATATTTAGACTTTCTTAAAATTCATTTTATTCAAGTATAGTCGATCTACAATGTTGTGTTAATTTCTGTTGTACAGCAAAGTGACTCAGTTATACATATATATACATTCATTTTCATATTCTTTTCCATTATGGTTTATCACAGGATATTGAATATAGTTCCCTGTGCCATACAGTAGGACCTTGTTGTTTATCCATTCTGTATATAATTGTTTGCATCTGCTAATCCTAAACTCCCAATCCATCCCTCCTCTACTGCCTCTCCCCTTTGGCAACCACAAGTCTGTTCTCTATGTCTGTGAGTCTGTTTCATAGATAAGTTCATTTTTGTCTTATTTTAGATTCCACATATAAGTAATATCATATGGTATTTATCTTTCTCTGTCTGACGTACTTCCTTAGTATGGCAATCTCTAGGTCCAACCACGTTGCTGCAATATCCTTTAAATATTGAACTCAGAACAAAGGAGTCAAAACTCACAACATTTACCAGAATCTTCGGTGTTGCCTTCTCGCTTCCCAGGAAAGGAGTCTAGGCCCTCAGTTCTGCTCTTGGTCCCACTCTTACAGGCCAAAACTCATTTTACAAGGTAGAAACAATGCATGTAAATTGTTCTCTGAAAAGTGAATCATTGGTTTCTTGATCCTTTCTTCTTGTTCCATGTAATATAGACCCTCAGTTTGCAATGTCACATTTAGAGGGAAGAAGCATTTACAATGTTTTATATATTAATACTATGATTATTTTTATTTCATGATTGGCTTAAATTTTCATCATTTTATATTATGTAACTGCCCTTCTCATACAGATTATGAGGGAAGCAAAGTTTAGAAGACAAGGGATAGTCTAAGACTAAGAGCAAGTTTTAAAATGAAGAACTCCTGAGTAACGCTTTTAGTCATGAAAACTCCGTTTTGCAAATAACTCCATAGCATAAGAGGTAATTATGAATATGGAAGTCAAGTAATTATCTCAACTTGTCAAATGTAACAAATGTAGAAAAGGAGGCAATACCATTAAATTTTAAGTTTGTTAGGAGCACTTCATAATGAGGTATTATTTCTGAAACTCTTTGAAGTGATTTTAAATTTTTGATATTTTCCAGAAGATGAGGGATATTGTCCAGGATAAATCATTTTTATAGTCATGTGTGAAATGATGATTTATTAATCATACCTGAAATAACATAACCCCCTCATAGTTTGGGTCACCTTAATGGATACCTTGGTTTCTGCTGAATAAATCTGTGAGAACCACAGATGCTACAGTTACTTTAGCTGTGTTTCTTCAGTTCAGTTTGCTTTTTAAATCCACAAAATGCTTTCAGCTGGTAGCGGCAACCATACTCTGTCTATAATTAGAATGTTATTAGCCTTAAAAGGCAGATCTGGAGGGAGCTTGTTTTCTCCTGTAACTTCAGGCACACCGGCCCTGATAAATTTCCTCTGAGCTTTTTCTCCAGAGACTTAGAATCTGTGTCTTTTTAAAGATTTAAATTAGTCACAGGGCACCAACAGCAGTTGCATTGCAAGATTTTTGCTTATTCTGTCTTTAACTAATTGCTCCATTTAAATGGCAGCCAACTTTAAAAAAAATATCAATAGTTGCTTTGCTCAGATGTTGGTTGCATTGTAAAAAATCCACTCTGTAGAACACTTTGCCATTTGACTAAGGATAATATTCTTTAACCACTTTTTTAAAAACTCTAATTGTACAGTCTGCCAAGACCTGTGTTGCTTGGTCTCCAGCTAATATTATATTTAATCTTCTGTAATCAGTTTAATGTTGAAAGAAACAAAACAGCTGCCTTGCAGGATTTCTAAATGCCAAGCATGTATGTCTCACCGTCAATAACACATTATTTGCTTTGAATGGAAGTGAAATTCAAGACAACTGATGCCTCAGCTGCTGAGGAAGCAGAGGAAGCATCAGGTGATAGGAACTAGCTTGCTCAGTAAAATTGCTGCACGCTGAGGAGTCCAACCATCAGGAACTCACTGAAAATCCTGCTTCAGTGGACTGAACATTGCTGTTTAGTGACTCATTTCAGATGAAACAATTTCTGAAAGATGATGGCTTGTGGATTTTCACAAGCTCACATTTTCATTGTACTAGCTGTCTAATCCTATAAAGCTGATTGGTGTCTCAGAGGTAGTTTAAAAACATGTCTGCAAATTCTTTGACCTTCCTTCCAACAAGAGACACGAACAATGTTCCTTCCCCTTAAAACTGGGTGAACCCTTTTTGATAACTTCAGCAAACAGAATACAGTGGAAGTTATGCAGTGTGCCTTCCAAGAGCAGGTGAGATAAGGTCATGAAGGAAGAGTCTGCTGATCCCTCTTGGGACACTTGCTCTGGGATCCTTTGGCTACTACATGGGAAGTCCTGCTACCCTGAAGCTGCAAGGAGTGGTAAGACCATCCAGAGATAAGAGAGGTGCTAGAGAAGCCCCAGAAGTACAGTTGTTTCTTGGTATCCACGGATTGGTTCCAGCAGCCCCCGTGGATACCAAAATCTATGGATATTTAAGTCCCTTACATGAAACGGTGGATATACAGGGCTCACTGTACTTACTGCCAGCTCTTTGATTTTCCCAGATCAGGTGCTGGAAATGAGTGGGAAAGTTTTCAGCATCTCCCCAACTCCAGCCACCTTTGGATGGCAATTGTATGAGCCATCCTGAGTGAGAAGTGCCTAGCTGAGCCCTGTCACCCACAGACTCAGGAACAAAACAAATGATTGTTACTGTTTTAAACCATTGAGAAGGAGTGCATTTTTATATAACAAGAGATACCTGGGAATGTTTCATTAGAGTACACTTTTCAGATTTATAAGCTAAAAATAGATAGTTGCCTAAACACATTTATTTGTCTTTCAGGGGTTCTGTCGTATTACATGAAAACATTTCCTCACATGATTTCTCTGACTCTATTTATTTTATATAGCTCCAGATATTATGTTAAGTCCAAACTGAATCATAAATTCAACATAAGTTATGATATAAAAGATTCTTAAACTGATAAGTATAAAACAGATAAAATGCATTTTGGCAGGTGTTTTGCTGATCTTTTTCTCCCATGCTGAATGTGAGATATGCTAAAACTTCCCTCTTTTCCTTAGAAAACATGGATTTTTATGAATTTTAATAGTTTTTTTTTTAATGTAGCTAATATTCTCCATGATGTTACAAGAATAGGGACTTGTTCACGCTTAGACTTATTCTTTCCACAGATTAGATGTATTATATTAATCTCTTAAAGTTCCTAAGATTTGAAAGATACTTTATAAACATTAGGGGATAAGAGGGCTCTGAAATATTTGTTTTTATAAAAAATTATTTAAGAAAGGAAATCACGTAAGACCATTACAGCAATTTTGATAAATCATTGTAAACATTATCACCTTAACACACCCACTTTCATTTTTGTAGACTATCTTCTAATATGCACATGTGTGAATTTTGTTTGTTTGTTTGTTTTTTGTGGTACGCTGGCCTCTCACTGTTGTGGCCTCTCCGGTTGCAGAGCACAGGCTCCGGACGTGCAGGCTCAGCGGCCATGGCTCACCGGCCCAGCCGCTTGGTGGCATGTGGGATCTTCCCAGACTGGGGCACGAACCCGTGTCCCCTTCATTGGCAGGCGGACTCTCCACCACTGCGCCACCAGGGAAGCCCACGTGTGAATTTTTAATTTAAGTATTACTCTACAATTTATATTTTAGAAAATAGAAATATACATTACCAAATATAATTATGTATTTTTTCAACTTGGACTACTATTCAAAGTAACATCCTAAGAAAGACTAAGTAGGTCTCCTCGCTTCCCAGAGTGAAGTAAACACATGACCTTCATAGAGCAGGAGTTTAAGTCCTTGGAATCTGTATTTGTAGTCTTTTTCCTAAATCCATGTGTGTCTTCCCCCATTTCTTTCTTTAGAAAAATTTTAGCTCATACATCTCAATGAGGTTAAAAATACCAATTGATGATAATTAATAATCACCAAATGCCAGGCACTGTGATAGAACCCCCTACTAACCACAGGCATCAGCCTTAAAACTATCTTTGGAGGGAAACACTTTTTCTTATACTATTTCTACATATCAGGCAACCAAAACTCAGAGTTTCAGTGATTTATTTGAGGTTTCTCTACTGTTAAGTTATAGAGTGGCTACTTGATACAACCTCTGACATCAGAACGCAGATTATTAACTCTTAGTTTACTATACTTCACAAAATATAAGCAGACTTTATAGAATTAAGTTAGAATGAATAAATGGATATTTTAAGAAGGTATGTATTTTTAATGAATACCTCTTAAAAATAATTATCTAACATTGCCTATGTTGATCTTATTAACATGATCGAATTATATTAGATCGGAAAATCTGTTGACTCATTATCTAAATGTCAATAGATTAAAACCCAAGGTTTAGCAATGTTGTAATATGGACATTTCTGTTCAAAAGAATTCTAGTATAATTAAAGGATTTTTCTTATGAAAACATAAAAATTTGTAGACAATTAAATCATGAAGGAGAGGTATTGAATTAAAATTGGAGAATATTCTAATCATTGTTCCTCTTAGAAGACATGATAGACATATGATACATCACATAAAGTAAATGGAAAATATTTCCTATATGTTGGTATTTGGGGAAAATTTGTATTTTTCATGTTTCTTTTATATAAAATAAAATGCCATTAACTACAAAGCAGTAAGAAAAAGATGCAACTTACTATAATCTTTGGGGTAAGTCCCACTCCATTTCCTCACTTTCCTAATTGAGAATATGTGATTAATCTATTATAAGAATACACTGAATTAAAAACATCTCATGGTCTGTTTCATTCTGCTGTAAGACTCTGTCATGTTAGGAAGCTATAAGTGTGATCAGTTTCCTTATTAATAACTCTGTGCTCTTTATCCTTTCACCTGTCTAGATAGGACATAAAGATGGTTAAAGATTGTTTACTTCCAACAAGTTAATTGTAAACTCAAACTATGTTGCTTTCTCTGCCAAGATGATAAATACTGATTAGTTCATGAATGATTAAGGAAGGCCCAGTGATATTTTGAAAGAAGATAGAACAGCAAAAATCTATGTTTCTTTTCACTTATTCACAGCAACATAAAGCATGAATTTGAAAAAAAAAATCAGACCTTGAACTTGAGAACCTGGTAGGTGGTAAAAAGGAAATACATGATTGACCTTATACAGAAACAGTTTTTCCTTAAAAGTATTTTAAATTCATTCCAGGATTTTTTTCATTTTGATTCATTTATAGTGTTTTTGTGAGGGTTGATCATACTGGATAATGCCCTCGATGGTTTTAAAATTCCTTATATATAAACATTGACCACTGTGACCCTTAATATCAACTTAATTGGCAAGAACCACTGAAAGATGGCATTAGTGCTGCTTTACCACACTATATTAAATACGGTGTGCTCTTCTCCAAAATATGTTTAAATGATCCCTTTTTATCCATTGCAGACTGTAAATGTGTTATTGATAACAGTCTATTAATTTCAAAGCCACTGAAGTCAACAAGAGCTATAGAACTGCTTTAGGGGTGACAGCCCAGGTGGCTGGAATAAGCAATCTAAATATCGAGGGCACTAAGTAGATTGGTTTTCTATTACAGCAATAGGCAGTATTCATCTCCCGGGTTTTCCTTTGGGAACAATAACTTGACACATGACTCCACAACATCAAGTGTACCTTCTCCAGATAAGTTTCTGATGGGTAAGAGGAATTCCTACTCTTGTTTAGATTTCAGGCCTTCTGATAAAGATATTTTTTATTTGTAGATTGGGTGTTGCCCAATTTCTGTAAACAGGAGCAAAACATACACAGTGGATAAAATAGATATGCAAAAGTACTGAATTGTGACAGGGCAGAAAGTCTCTAGAAGGAAATAGAAAAATAGAAGGATGATTTAACTCCAGACTAGAGGAAGCAGGAGTATGTGCAACAAGGTAATGGAGAGAGAAAGAAATTTTTAAAAGGTGAATTAAATCAGAAAAAATTTGCGTCTATCAGATTCACGTCATCTGGCCATTGGGTCAAAGTAAATGAGAATAGTGACTTTGCCATATCTAAGAACTGTCAAGTGAGCATTTCCAGCATCAGTCTGAGAACTCTACCCGTATCAACAGAGGACAAGGGGCTTAGGGAAAATTCTTAGTTAAAAATTCTTAGTTAAAAGTCTAACAACTGCTAAACTCTGAGACAGAGGAGACCCTCGCTTTGCAATACTGCTGTCTGTACTGTGCCAACCTCTGTGCAATCTGCATTCACTGATTTTCTACACTTTTGACAGAAAAAGACATTATCTAGTTTGAATAGTTGACAGAATGAATAATGTACTAAAATTGAGATGCTAGAGGAGTATGTTTGTATGAATTACCTGAGGAGCTTGATAATATTTCAGATTTCCAGGCTTTACCCCCAGAGACTCTGATCAGTGGGTCTGGAGGGGTGTATTGGGTACTGTTAGGAACCAGTTCACTTATTCTCTTAATTCCACATAAAGAACTGCAAAGGGTCTGGTATCTTACCTTACTTGCAAGCTGACAAACCCACCTGCCACAGTTTCATGGATATTGGCATAAGGAACAAGATTCCTGGGTCAGAGACTAAGAACTTTGTTATTCTAAGCACAGAAAGCAGTGTAATCATCAGCATATCTTCAGCAGTTCCCTTTGTCCCCAAGTCCCACAGCCTGATGCATTTGGGCTCAGATATTCATCTGCACATGCACTGGGCTGTGTTATGGGAGAGGGGTGATAAGTTCAGGATATCTTTATCTTGTCAAAACTGGAGATCTTTGGGCTTTTCTGGTGGCGCAGTGGTTGACAGTCTGCCTGCTGATTCAGGGGACACAGGTTCGTGCCCCGGTCGGGGAAGATCCCACGTGCTGCGGAGCGGCTGGGCCCATGAGCCATGGCTGTTGAGCCGGCGCGTCCGGAGCCTGTGCTCCGCAACGGGAGAGGCCACAACAATGAGAGGCCTGCGTACCACCAAAAAAAACCCAAAAAAACAAAAAACTGGAGATCTTTATCAAAACCAAACTCTGGGAAGTTTCTTTCTAAAGAGTCCTCTGACTCCAAGTCACTTATTTTTGACCAGAATCTCTTGAAAGCATGAAAACTGATACATACATTCATTTTAAATTAGAAGTAAGTAAGCATGATTTTGAGTACCATCCCCTAGGCCTCGTGCTTTTTGCCATCAAGGCAAACCTAAGTACATATCTTTAACTCATAGTTGTGGTTATTTTTGTAACTGTCTATCACAAAAATATCCTCTTACTCCTGTTTTTGATTTTCTTTGCTCATGTGATATCTTTTTTCATCATGACCACTCTATCCAGCAGTGGAAACAAAAACAAGAAAAAGTACATGACTAGAGATTGTATTTTTATTCATTTACAAACTACATGAGAAACCTCATTTCTGCTTTTGTCACATTTCATTTTTGACCAGAGAATTCCACCAAGCTAGAATTGGCTCTGATTCACATGGCCATTTCTTTAAAAACACAAAGACAATATCTAGCAGTACAGGCTTGCTACTATTAATGATACTCTAAATTTTATTTTTCTTATCCATATTTCTGTTCTTATAGCTTTTCTACCTAAAATTCCGTAAATAATTACATCCACATATTCTCCGGTACACTTCACCAATGCCACGCTCTCTGTAAAAATCTTCCATTTTTCAAGATAAATTATTTCACCTTATACCCCTCTCCTGAGGCCTTGGTTTACCTTTCTATGTCACTTAGCACATCTACTTTGGGTAACTGAACATATGCCTGTCCTTTCTCTGCAACAGCTAGAGCTTCACGTCATAGATCAGGTATTATTCGTGGTGTGTTCTTCCTAACGCCAAGCATGGTTTACTTCCTTGTGTCATCTAGTCTTTGAAAATCACCTAAATAGCCAACCCGGCATCCTGGCACTCTCCATTCAGTTACCAAAATTATTGTGAGATAATCTCTCACTACCTGTCTATATATTATCTCTATTTTCTGACACACCTAACTCCAGTGACAGAGGCTCTCTATTTACTCTCAAACAAAACAACAGCAAAAAAAAAAAAAAACACCTCATAACTTTCAAAGCCATCTACCTAACATGACACACATCCCTATATGCAATTAATGCGTTTATTGTAAATTACTTGTATCAATCCACTAAACAATTCTTAAAATGACTTCTACTTATAGAATCACTGATTCCAAAAATTACAAAATACAAATTACAAAATACAAAATAATTGTATTCTTCTGACTTCAGTTAGGTAATATGTCATTAACAGCCCTTTATGAACAGTGAAGAATCAAATACCTAATGATTAAAAATTAACAGAATTAGGTGGGGAGGTAACTAGTACCTGAATTGGTTAACTTTGGGGGCAGTGCATAATGTTATTTATATTTCAAGATAAAAAATTGTATTAATTACAAATCATTCTCCACTTGGTATCTTTTTTTTTTTTTTTTTTTTTGCCGTACGCGGGACTCTCACTGTTGTGGCCTCTCCCGTTGCGGAGCACGGGCTCCGGACGCGCAGGCTCAGCGGCCGTGGCTCACGGGCCTAGCCGCTCCGCGGCATGTGGGGTCTTCCCCGACCGGGGCACGAACCCGTGTCCCCTGCATCGGTAGGCGGACTCTCAACCACTGCGCCACCAGGGAAGCCCTCCACTTGGTATCTTTTTATTGGTTCAGACTTTTTATTCTCTACAGTATCCAAGTTAGTATTGACCATATATTTGTTTATTTTATTAAGGAAAATATGTTCATGCTACACAAGTCATTTCTGGCACACTATTTTCTTCAGTAGTTTTTTTTTTTTTTTTTTTTTTTTTTTTTAAGAGCTAGTTTCATTAGATTCCTTGAAAAATGAACTGTGGACCGTCAGAAAAGTTATTTATCTGCACGGAGTTCCCAGTAATAATTCCCACATTTGAGGAACGTAAATCAAATTTAACATCAGCTTAATTTTCTTGCATTTGACTTGTCTAGTAAATATTTTTCCGTGTTCTCCTCAAAGTTTCTCCACAGTAAATCTACACCAAAAATGCTTTGTATGTTTTTTTATATTTTTGTACTTTTATGTATTTTATATTCTTTTTTTTCTTTTTTGTATTCTTACAGTGACAAGAAAATTCTAGATCAAAATAATTTATATTTTTGGAAGAAAGATAATCATTTCCTTGGAAGTAAGGGGCTCCAATTTTAGTCTTATTTTCAATTCTATGTGTATAAACAAAATCAAATATTTTCACAGCTCATGAAGACCTGGGGAAAGTTTTATTTTGAGGGATTAAAATTTAAGTCTAAACATTTTATCAAGGAGACTAGGTCTTCAATTTTAAAAGTAGTGGTGCAAAAACAAATACAAAGCAAAAATGAAAGATCATAATTATTTTCAAACTCTTTTTTAAGGAAGGAGTTCTGCCTGACATGGTAAGTGGACTTTTAGGTGACAGGGAAATTGGCAAATATTGTTATCTGGTAAAAATTAGAATTCTAGCATGTAGATGGTTACCGATACTGACAAATATTGATTTGAAATATACAGACAAGGATAAAATTAGACCGCAGACCGCAACTATGTCTTGAAGCAAACAGAAATAGTGTAGCTGATCCTGTAGTAGGAATTTTGTCCTAAAAATCCATGTCTCTAGAGCTTATTAATTATCAGGTAACTACAGAGAACAAACTCAAATATAATTCAAAGGGTGGTATACTGCAATCTGTATATTTTCCAAAGACAGGCATCAAAACATTTATGAAAATGATTTTCAGTTACCAATGTATTTTTTTTTTTTTTTTTTTTTTTTGCGGTATGCGGGCCGCTCTCTCTTGTGGCCTCTCCCGTTGCGGAGCACAGGCTCCGGACGCGCAGGCTCAGCGGCCATGGCTCACGGGCCCAGCCGCTCCGCGGCATGTGGGATCTTCCCGGACCGGGGCACGAACCTGCGTCCCCTGCATCGGCAGGTGGACTCTCAACCACTGCGCCACCAGGGAAGCCCCACCAATGTATTTTTGAATTAGTATCAGCTGCCTACTTTCCTATATGTGACTGAAAATTTTTTCTCTAAAATAACACAGTGTGCAGAAAATAATATCAATTTAAATAAATATTGAGAATTCAGTCTCTGTGTTCATGGAGAGAATCAGTACAGTATGGAAGCTCAAAGATGATGATTAATGACAAATTCAGACATTTTGCTATAACATGATTCTGCGTTAAATGCCTATAGGCAGTGGTTTGGACAATAAAGAGAAATAATTGTTAATTTGAAAACATTTTACACTAGGTAATTAATAATGATGAGTTCAATGTCATTTTTAAAGATATCTTATTTTTGAAGTCATGGTAAATGCAATCAACATATGTTTTCAAACATAATCTCTTCCTCTTCCTATCTCTTTCTGTTGTAGATTTCGTTATATCCACCTACAAAAAAGGTTCAGGCAATATTGAAATCTATGCCTTTTAGTACAACTTCTATTTGCCTCATTGACCTTCCATGTATTGCATATCTAATCTCGCTTAAAAGCATTCTAACACTTTCTTGCTTATATAACTGTAGCCTTTCCCCTCTCTCATTATTTTTCATTGCTATTTAATTTTACTGCTGTATTATTTTGATGTTCCTCTGAAATGAAATTTAGAATGAAAAATTTCTGAGAATCTCAGTACTGTGATAACTAAGCAGATACTCTCTGTCACATGTATGACTGTTTTGGTATTTATGCGTAATGTAGGTGATGAAAAGCTGTTAGCAAATTTTATGCTCATTTTCCCATAACATAGTGTTGATTTCTAATCACTTTTTGTAGCTTCTCTTCATTTTTCATCCAGTACCATTGAAAAATATAAACTCTGCCATATAAGAAAATAAGGCATAGTTTCCTAACACTGGACATGGTGCATATTTTTCAGAGGGAAAGCTTTAATTCAGCTGATATTTTACAGTATGTATCATCTGAATTGTAAACATCTCTCACATAAATATATAACTGCCTAATAAGGTGAGACAGCTTCCATTGGTGCATCCAGGGAAACTCTTCCTCCTTCTTCCCTACCAAGGTCATCAAGATGGTCCCTTTGAAACAACGGCTGACACTAGAGATGACTCTTCCTGCCTTCAGCGTTTTGTTCTTCTTTCTCTTTTTCTGATCTGGCAATCGCTGCTGCTGCTTGCTGAAGCAATTCAGTCTGCCTCTCCCTATTTCTCCACCTCCTCCTTCCAGGCTTTGATTACTACACAGTTAAAACATGGGATGTGCCCCGGTCCGGGAGGATCCCACATGCCGCGGAGCGGCTGGGCCCGTGAGCCATGGCCGCTGAGCCTGCGCGTCCAGAGCCTGTGCTCCGCAACGGGAAAGGCCACAACAGTGAGAGGCCCGCGTACCGCAAAAAAAAAAACCCATGGGATGATGGTGATATTGCTGGAAAAAGACTTGAAGTTGCTACTATGTCTCTCTAGAATATCAAATTTTAATTATGTTCTTCATATACAAGTAGGTGTCATTTACAAGTGTCACAAAACTTTACTAATAATAAATAGCAAAGATACTTTTTTTCCCAAACATTACATATCTGAGAGACTCAAGGTCATCCCTAATTCAGTACCTCCCTCACTTGTTTTCCAATATGCTCTTTGAGTAGATGGAAGTAGTTTGTGTGCTATGAACAGAGAGTAAGTCTGAGGTACTCTAAACTTTGTGTAGTGAACATGAATATTTCTGATGGTAAGAAATTCTTTCTTTTGGAGAACAACTACTGCCCTCCCACACCTATTCCATGATAACTTTAGACCATGTGGTTTTGTTAGAGCAGCTTCCATATCCCTATCTTTAACATAAGCCACTCCTGGTCCTGTGAGCCCATGTAAGCTCATGGCACATGATCCAAGCCTAATTACCAGGATTTCCCACTCTGCCACAGTGTTAATTTCAGGGATAGGTGGGGAAACTTATGTGAACTTGTCAGAGTCTTCCCCAGGACTTTGACAGAGCTATAAAGATTGTTTAAAGTAGGCCAGTCTGAAAAGGTGACTTGCAGAGAAGGTGAAGCCAACAACTGGGAGGAGAGAGTGGGTGACCCTGGTCCCAGGCACTTTGAGCGCATCTCTTCCTTCTGTTCTTCTAGCCTGAGCGTGGTGGTCGAGGCTCACTGCAGTAGCTATTCAGTCCCTTTCTTCCCTGAAACCAGTTTGATTTCTCAGGCTCTTCCATCACCTGAGTAATACCTAGTCTTTTTGTTTTAAATACTAAAAAGTTTTTCTTTTCTTATTTTCTTGTTTGGACACTAACAGATACACTTTTTGGAAACTATAACTTTTTCTCTAAATAAAGCTTACAAAGAAGTCTAAAAGATAGAACAAATGTAGAGGCATTAATAGAGCTGTTTCAGTGACATAATTTTAATAAAACTGATTTGATTTCTTTCTAGTTCTCTGCCTTTCCAAATCCCTAGAGCACTACTTAATACAACTAAAAATACACTGCTGTATTCTTTTCAGTTGAGAATATCTAGATACATTATTAATATATAGATGTCCTGTTTGAGTCATATGTGTTCTTTGTGTGTTTTGGATGTTAACCCATTACTGGATATATCATTTGTGATTAAAAAATGGGCATAGGAGAGGAATAGACATTTTTCCAAAGAAAACATACACGTGAACCACTGGCACAGGAAAAGACTCTCAACATCACTAATCATCAGGAAAATACAAATCAAAACCGTGAGATATCACCTCACGCCTGTTAGAATGGTTATTATCAAAAAGGTGGGATCAGCCATAAGAAAAAAAAAATGAAATTGAGTTATTTGTAGTGAGGTGGATGGACCTAGAGTCTGTCATACAGTGTGAAGTAAGTCAGAAAGAGAAAAACAAATACTATATGCTAACACATATATATGGAATCTAAAAAAAAAGTAAATAAAAGTTCTGAAGAACCTAGGGGCAGGACAGGAATAAAGATGCAGACGTAGAGAATGGACTTGAGGACACGGGGAGGGGGAAGGGTAATCTGGGATGAAGTGAGCGAGTGTCATTGACATATATACACTACCAAATGTAAAATAGATAGCTAGTGGGAAGCAGCCGCATAGCACAGGGAGATCAGCTCGGTGCTTTGTGACCACCTAGAGGGGTGGGATAGGGAGAGTGGGAGGGAGATGTAAGAGGGAGGAGATATGGGGATATATGTATATGTACAGCTGTTTCACTTTGTTATAAAGCAGAAACTAACACACCATTGTAAAGCAATTATACTCCAATAAAGATGTTAATAAAATAAGATCCTGTAAAAAAAAAGGCAAAAAATAACAAATTTTGACAAGAATGTGAAGAAAACGGAACCCTCCTGCACTATTGGTGGGAATGCAAGATGATGCAGCCACTATAGAAAACAGTATGGAGTTGCCTCAAATTAAGAATAGAACTACCATATGATCCAGCTATCGTAGTTCCGGATATTTATCCAAAGAAAACAAAAACTCTAATTCAAAAAGACACATGCACCCTTATGTTCATCATGGTATTATTTACAATAGCCAAGGTGTGCAAACAACCTACATGCCCACCAAGGGATGGTTGGATGAAGATGTGAAGTGTATATACAGTGGAATACTATTCAGCCATAAAAATGAAATCTTGCCATTTGCAACAACATGGATGTAACCTGAAGGTAACATGCTAAGTGAAATAAGACAGAGAAAGAGAAATACCATATGGTTTCTCTCATATGTGGAATATAAAGACAACAACAACAACAAACCAAACAGAAACAAACATGTAGATATAGAGAACAGAATAGTGGTTACCAGAGGGGAAGGGCTGTGGCAGGAGAGGGTGAAAGGGGTGTGGTGACAAATGGAAACTAAACTTTTGGTGATGAGCATGCTTTAGGGTACACGGAAGTAGAAATATAATGTTATACACGTGAAGTTTGTCATAATCCAATGTTACCTCAATAAAAAATAAATCTAAAATAAAGTTAAAAATTTTTAAGTAAAAAATATACATGTAGATGTCTTATAACAAAAATAGAAAAACCTTAGAAATATTCTGGATGTACTTCATCATATAGAGGATGAGAAAGTCCCTATTTCATTGTGATAAACATCTTTGAATACACTTCTCTCATACCTACTAATCACTCTAGAAGTTTAGTCCAGCCTTAAACTTATAATTTGATTACACATCTTTTCCTAATACTGTCCTTTACTGGAGACTTTACCTTTTCTGTGTCTTTCCAACATTTAAGAATTTTCAATTCTGAGACCTATTTATGGACAATTCTACCACTCACCTTCCAAAACCCATTCCTATTTTACTGCCACTGTATACCCCTCTCTCTGTCTTTCTCTCTCTTTCATCTCACACACAAACATGCAGACATATTTCAGCATTGCATGTGAATAAACTGTAAAACTTTTAGATGATTCAGTTTTGTCCTTGTTCTGAACTCTTATCAACTAATTCTGACCATAATGGAACCTGACCTATAAGGATCAAATCCACATCTCTATCCTCTGTACCAAGTTGTAAATGTGGTATTTTAAAGAAGGCTTATATCAGAGGAAGTACATTATAGGATGGAAAGATTGAATCAGATAATATATGTAAAGACAATATTAAGTAGGAAATGCTGAAACAATTACACAGGATTAAGAGATTGCTCCAAGCAACAATTTGCAATATCAAACATCCTTTCTAGTCTAGACCTGCCAGGGGCAGCCCGCATCCCTCCACAGTAAATTATCTTCCTTGAGGAGACACAGTAATTCACTCAACAATTATTTCTTTAACAGCTGTTCTTTACCCGGTCAATGTATCAAGAACTTGGGAGCACGCGGATGGCAGGTAGGGAACATATCTTCAAGTACCTTATGTTTTCACATAAAGACAGGAATATAAATGATGACAATGTGAAGTAATATTGCTACAGTGAAAGACTGGATAAGGTACTGAGGAAGTGAAGACAATTTGGATGTAAGATTGCATGAGGAGGCTGTGCAGAGTAGCATTCAAGTTCAGATTCTCAAGTAACTCTGTGTGACTGATGCAAAGAGGGAAGAGTGTGGCTGGAACTGAGGCCCTGACATGGGCATCCAGCCAGTTTCCCAAAGATACATTAATTATTTTTATTAAAAAGTGGTAGGCACATTGAATTAATCAATACACAGTACATGGTTTATATAAATGGACAGAGATTGTGTGTTCTAGTGTAGTGACAGAGGCCCTGGGAAGAGACAGAGTCAGGGTCTTTATAAACCTTCATTTTGAATATACTTACAGTTCTCATTGATATTGCAAGGTACATCAGGGACAATGTGTGTTAAGCACTTAGCAAAGTATTTGTCACATTAGAGGCACCAGAGAAGTGGAGGTTATTTGCAATAGCCTGAGTATTAATGAAAGCAGTGGTGGTGGCTGTGTTGGCAGAGGGATAATAGATGGTCTCTTGGAATTACTTTATTAGCCAAACCATGTCATCATTCTATGCCTGCCTGATACTAGAAGGAAAACTAAACTTAGGAAGTTCAAAATATATTTTTTCTGGTGCCTGGAAAATTAAAGAATGATAATAAATATTTCCCTGTAGTAGAAAATGAGTGTAATTTTTAAAAGACATGCAAAAGTCCTAGTTCTCTTTACTTTCTACATCTGGGACTTAATTTTAAAGTCCATCATAACCTATTGGTGTGGCAGGGTCAAGTTTGCCCATCTACACCCATCCCTAGCCATATCTAGACTGTGAGTGTCTTCTACTGATTAAGATAAATGTAAATAATGCCCTTTACTTAAGCTGTCCAGACCTATTTTTTTCAAACAAGGACACAGAGACTGAGATAGCTGGGCCTTCAGTTCTGGCTTTAGTGAAATGCGGCTACTCTTGAGGCTAAGGAATGGCTCTAACTAAAAGTTTAGGCACTGACTCTTAGAGGAAGAAGCAGTTTTTTTCAGGAATCAAAAGTCTCCTCGATAATTCTTGGAGCAAAATAACAGAACTGCAAACACAGCTCTGATGTAGGTCTGATGTAGCAAGGGACCAATTCTTCTCTGGTCCTTGGTGAAATATGCATTTATTAGCAAACAGGAACTCTTGAGAAACATCTATTTTATCCATTTACACAAAACAAATTTACAGTTGGGCCTACCCTAGGGTTGTCCTTATATGAAGAGCCAGTAGAAGTGGCTAAAAATTGTAGACAGTACCCCTCATCCTGACTCTTTAATAGTAAAATATTATCTGCAAGTTTTATCAGTAATTAATCAGGAGTATTTTAATTGCAATTCATTGTATGTACCTTAATTTTACTTCAAAGTACCTTATTTAAAGGGACTTATGTCAATTTTATGAACTGTATTACTTTTTCCATAGGGGATTTTTGAACTATGTATCTTGAGATATTTTATATAGGTGTATAAATGATCAGTAAAACAAACTGATCTTAATCATATTCTTTGTATTTTAAAAAGTTTCTATTATTGAATCCAACCTTAAATTTGAATATTTAGACAAGAGAGTATTTAATGATATGGGGAAATGTGCATAATCATTTTGCTCAAAATACACTGTTAAATCTTTTTTAAAAGGCTGAAAGTAGTTTCCAAAATGTAAGTCAACTTTTATTGTATTTTTTTAAAATTAAATTTAGTCTAAAATAAGTATATCAAATGTATGTATTTAAGGAAAAATGATAAATCTATTATGTACCAATTTTCTTAGGTTTAATTATACAAGTTTAGATACATACATTCTCTCTCTCTCTCCCTCTCTCTGGTTTTTGTGTGTGAAGATTATTTCTTCTGTAAACATGAGAGACATTAGGGCAATGGCAATGTTTACTTATTGGTCCAAATTGCTTTGTGGTAGTAAGGCAACCAGGCAATGAACAAGAAATTCATCTGAAAGGAATATTTTCATTCATTGATTCTCTTTTCTGGATTTCAGATAATTGTCCCATAACTTCCAACATTAAACAGTAACAATAATATCAATATATAGTGACTTAAAGCTTTTATCACATGATGAATTCCATTTCTGACTACTGCTTGGAATAATTCTACAGTTTAGTTCTCCAAAGACATTTTCATGGGAAATTACCTGTTTTGCTGATTACCGAACACACTTTTCATGGTATCTTTCACTAGTTTGAGGAAACAGTAGTGGTGAGGAAGGGACAGATGTTGGAGTACATTTTATCATCAGTAACTTTAGAGAAATCATGCAAATACAATGAGGAGAAACAGTAGAAAAATGTCTTAGAAACATCTAAAAAGTGATCGCTTTGATTATATTTCTAGGCTTAACATGTTAAAAATGGGACTTTAAATATAGAAATCAGGAAGAATTAGTGAAAAGATGTTATCCATCATAATGAAATTGCAGGATACTGGAAATAGTGCAATAGAGTTTGATAGAAAGTAGTGATAAGTGTCATGGAACTGTGTCACTGAAGGGGTTGTGGAGCAAACATTTTAGAGAAATTTAGAGTTCTGTGACTAAATTCTTCACTAAATTGCAAACAAAATTGTCTTGGCTAAATGAACTATAGTGTGCATTTACAACAAACTTGTATGTAGCCATTAGACAAGATAGTATTTAAGGATATGGGGAAATGTCCATAAACATTTTGTGTAAAATACATTGTTAAATTTTAAAAAGTTGAAAATAGTGTCTAAAATGTAAGTTCTTTTTACAATGCAGATGCATTCATAAGGAAAAGTCTATAGAAATAATTCAGAATATTAGCATCTATTAACAGGATGTCTTACTGATTGGTAGAATAATAGATTATTATATTTTTACTTCTGTATATTTTCTAAGTTGTCTACAGTAAATACATATTGCTTTGGAAATAAATCAGTGTTTTAAATGTTTGTATTTAAAATAGTACTCTCACATTTTAAACACATGCATGTAACTGGAACATGACATTCTTTACCTATGCATCCTAACACAATGCTTACTGCTTACCATATAAGAGGATTCCTTAATATTTGTTGAAAAAATGGAAATATATTTGGAAAAGGAACTGCTATTTTTTCTGAAAAGGAATACGTACTTGCAGAATGTGAAACACAATTACCAGCCTAATGGTTCCTGGAATGCTCTCTTACTTGGGTGTATACACAATGGCTTTATTTTTGATTAACTGGAGATATTGAATTTGAATCTTGACCTTAGTGAGGTTAATTTTCAAAATTATCAATGTCATTGGGTATGTTCTGCTACTTACTGTTTCTTGATTTCCGGGTTTCAGTTCATTATCTTCATCTCCAAGTTAGACAAGGATCCCATAAAAGAGTTTAACTTAGAATTCCAACCTAGTATAATACAAACATAGAAGAGATTTCCATGATGATGGAATTGATTATTTTGTGTAGTTTGGCAATGAAATCTGTTGGTTAACAGATTCCCATTTTATATGCATTCCTGTATTGCCAATTAGATACTCTTCTGATTTTTCAGTTTCTACTTTATTATGCATCTTTGATATCCCCTTCAGGGCCTCCTCACTTTCTTCTACTTTTCAAAGTTGTGTTATTTTTACATACAATCTCTTTTACTGTGATTCTTCCTTTTGTGTCAGTATTTTCAGCCTTTCTCAGCCGTTGGTTCAGCAAACGTGATCAATCTCAGTGGCCCATTCTCCTTGTTCTGGGGCATTCTTTCTCTTGTCTTTAAGCTCTCTTTTCTATGGTGTTTTGGTGCTGTCACTACTTAACTGAAAGTAAGAGTTTAATTCACTAAACACCAGCTGGCATGACTGTATATGATTGTAGAGATAAAATATGTCTCTAGCTCCTTTCTTCATTCTTTCCTTCTCTTTTTCAGACCACAAATACTAAATTGCAGTTGTTAGAGGCCCAAACTCTGAAGCCAAACTGCCTGTGTTTAAATCCAAACTCTGCCTCTAGTTAACTGTGTGAACTTGGACAAATTCCTTAACTTCTCTGAGTCTCAATTTCCTCATATGTAAAATGAGAAAGATTCCAGTAGTCATGGTAGGCAAAATAATGGCCCTCTGGAGAAACCCATGTCCACAAGTATGCTACATTACATAGCAAATGGGATTTTGAAGATATAATTGAGAATCTGGAGATGGAGAAGGATCCTTAAAAGTGAAACAGGCAAAGAGTCAGAATAGGAGATGTGATGAGAGCAGAGGGCCAGCGTTATTCAGCAGATGATAAAGACAGGACTGGCCACTGATGGCTTTGAAGATGGAGGAATTGAGGTATAAACCAAAAATGTGGGTGTCTTCTAGAAGCTGGGAAAGACAAGATAACAGATACGCCTCTCAAGCCTCTGGGAGGAATACCTTGATTTAGCCCAGTGAGACCAGCCCATTTTAAGAATTATAAAATAATTTATGTCCTTTTAAGCTACCATGTTATGATGATTTGTTAGAGCAGCAAAAGGATATAGTAGGGCTTCTAGGAGAATTTTGTAATATTTGTAAAGCAATTAGGACACTCTTATAATAATCACTGTATATACTTTTGAAAAATATGTAAATATGTACCTAAGGAAAGAAGTATTGAATGCCTTCTAGAAACACTTAGCATGCAGTTAGATAGAAAACATATGTAAAGAATTGTCCCTATTCTTCAGATGTAATATACCTTAAAGGAGACTACTTAAACACATACTTTAAAGATACTTATATTAGAGCTGCTGACGGCTTTGACCGGCTAATAATGAAGCAACAGGGCTATGAAATAAGTGCTCTGTTGCTCTGTGTAGTTGCTTTAATGATGTACTCTAGTACTCAGACATAATGCTGTGAACATAATGCTCTCCTCTGAATGTCTAAATTCTGAGAAAAAAAAAAAGCCTTCTCTAAAACTGCTTTCAGTTCAGATGACAGAACTTCAGTTCAGAAACACCCAATTTATTGACAGTCTCAGGGGAAAAAAACCCCAAACGTATTAGCATACACAGGGGTGCTTGAAGAGCAGAAGGCCTTGACTTGTGCAAGAGAAGCAGAAACTGCACTTTCGAAACTGAGATAAACACCGATCCTCTCAGAAGATTCTGCATTGGGAACCCGATGCAGCTGGCCCACTTAGGACTGACTTTTCTGATGTTTTTCTTCAGTGAAGAGGTTGCAGCTGTCACTATAATGGCAGCAGCTGGCGTCCACGCTGGCACTCGGAGAGCAGTGCTCTGAGACTCCCTGTCTGCTACTTGGGCTGATTCAGTACTTTGGTGACTCCAATTACTAGACCTTTGCAGCATCAAACCACATGCCTGACTCTTGGGAGAGGAGCTGTTCTCTTCCCTGACCTACTTGAATGACAGTCCAGAAACATAGTCATGAAATATGTCTCATGCTAAGAGAGAGATTAAAAGTATTTCCACCCCTCCCCTATGGAATAGGACAAATTTAAATGCTGGAGGTGGGGCTGCATTCTCTTTTGAAAGATGATCAAGGGGATTATCCCTATTTTATCAGTAGAATGCATGGTCTTTTCCAGGCCATCAATAATTTGGGGTAACTGGAAAACCTGTGGACGGTCATCATATGTTTTGTAGAAACATCTATCTATATACTATTAGTACAGTTTGATTTTCAGATAATAAAAGAGAAACATCTGCAGTTCTCCAGTATTGAAACTAAAGAAAACTAAAAAAACCTTCTATTTTAAAGAAAACCTTTGTGTATCACTAACTTAGGTCCTTAATGTATACTGAGCACTGTGTTCTACATGCAGTCCTTTAAACCTCATAATTCTGTGATATATATGGTGATTCAATCACGTACTTCATAGATGAAAACAAGATATACAAGATAAGTAGTTCAGTATACAGAGTCCAGATTTGTCTGACTCCAAATCCTGTGCTTGTAGCAACTCAACACTTCTGCCTTCGACAGCATTTTCTGGGGACTGTATGATGACCCACAAAATATAGGGCAAAATTTTCACATATGTAGCAAACACACACGTACATGTATAATCCTATGAGTTTGGCATTTCATATTTTCTCTGTGACCTTATCTGTTACATCTCTGGATATTGAACTTGACTGTACACAGCTGCTTTACTAAATATTAAAAACCCACAGGAAGCACAGAGAAGCTTGTACCACAGGCCTGGCAGTGCCTTTATCAGAAGGCCATAGCACTAAATCAATGTAACCGAAATGTACTTTCATCCCAAAGTGCTCCAATCCTAGAAGTTACCTTAAAGATGCAACACGTTTATCTTCCAGACAAGATTCCTGGTGGGTTACTCCTCAGTTCTCCAAATCGGTCTGATTTTCTTCCACCAGGGGGTGCCAGAGCAACAACAACAGTACTGCAATTCCTAAGGAAAAATTTTCTCCTAATTATGACTCATTTTTAGAGATAGGGTGGTGGCACCTGTTGGAACAATTCCTGATAAACCAAGGCTTTACAAGAGTCCACGGTATTAATTTTAATTTAAGGAAGGATAAGATCATTTATGTACACAGAGAACTCTGAAGCCTTATTTTATCTATTTATTAGAATATTCCTCCTGCCAAAAATACATGAGCTGTTACCAAGAGGTAATTTATTTCGTTTTCTGCCTACTACTTTTCTTTTTAATGGAAATGGGTCTTAGAAGAAAAGCAGAAATACCTGCTAAAAAGATGAGACAAGTAGTAAAAATTAGCTACTTAACAATAGAAATAGTGGCATTTGGGTAAAGAAAGCACTTTTTTTTTTAACTTGAAAACTTCTTACAACTCCACAAAGTAAATATTACCTCTAGTATTATTGCTACAAAATCTTTAAAAAGTGCAAGTTCCCATTCCAAGTATCTCATTGCATCCCTCAGAATAATCACTAAGATTTTTTGTATGTTTTTATTCCCATGCTTGTGTATATGTACCATGTGTCATATATATTAAACAATATACATGGCATATATACTTTAACAATGGACTCATAGTGTGTATGTATAATTGTCAGTTTCCTTTTTTTATTCACTTCATATATCAGAACATTTTTCCACATTAGGGCATAAATATCTAGTTCATTTCTAGAAGTCTAAATTACTGAGCTAGCAGAAATACAGAAAGCTATATAATAATGATATTTTTAAAAAAAAAATCATTGCAAAAGCAAATTCAAAGTAAATTCTGTACTAATTTAGTCCTAGTATTTAGTTGGCATGCAGTAGTTCATTTGAATAAACAACTGGATATTTCTTCATTCTTTGGGGGGAAAAAAACCCCTGCATACTCTATACCCGTCTGAAACAATGGCAGTACACGTGACCTCATACAAACTGTCAGTCTAGCAGTAGAAACAGCTGCTTATTTCATTTAGTCTGGCATTTCACAGACTTACTTAAACATACCACTTTGAAAATAGATACCAATACAAACATATATCTTGGCAGACACAGATGGTTATATCCCATTCTAGGTCACTTCTGTTTTACGTTGGTCCTAGAGCAGTGTTTTTCAAATTCTGACCTGCATAATAATCACGTAAGGATCTTGTTGAATTACTGAGTCCGGTTCAGTAGGTTTGGAGGGGAGCCTGAGATTCTGCATTTTTAATTAGCTCCTGGGTTATGTTAGCCTGCTGTGAAAAGCTTCAACCAGTAAGAACTTAGATTAGAAGACAGGATGTAATTCACATAGAACGAAGTTTTAATCACAGGAAATGGCAGGAAGCGGCAATTAGAATGGCATTTTAAACTCATAAAAGGAGTTTTTCCCCTTTATTTTGTAGTGATTCGTTTGTTGGTGCTTTACATTTGAGTGAATTTTTAATGCTATCTTTGAACATGGGTTAGGAAAGATATCTAAGGGAAGTAGCATGCTTAATATTTTATGTGAGATATTATCTAACAGCAGTATATTAGCCAGATTTGGTAATAAGCAAGAGAAACGAGCTAAGAAAGAAATATTGTTGTTGTTTTATTCCCCCTGCCAAGTACCACTGCCCCTGCCTGATACGTGTGGAGCTGCATGGCAGCCATTTTAAAGTGGTAAGCTGTTCGACGTACATAACAGATGGGGTCATAACTTCCCAATTCCATAAACATGGCCTCCACTCCTGGAGGCAGTAATGCTTTTTCATTGTGTTTATAGTAGGTGCATTGCCGGCATTTTACAAGTTATTGAAGCTCAGGGCAGCAATAACTTGCAGTTTTCAACATAGTTTCAATGTGTTTTTAGGGATGAGGTACATTAGATAAGAAATAACTTAGTAAATTATTCTTTTTTCCTGTCAGTTGGTCCAGGAGTGTTATGCCCTGGCTTTTAAGTGGGAATCTGCAATTGTTCTGGCATCATTATTTTCATATTTTGTCCTTTGTAGGGTCAATGAGGTTTTCAGTTACCTCTGGTAAACCACCTCCCTCTATAAGACACTCTTCATGTTGCCCCACGCTCTTCAAGATTGACAGCAGCACGCTACTCTCTAAAATCCAGTTAGCCTCAGTGGAGACACAGCATCCCCAAAGACAAGAAAAATAGGACTCCAGGAGAACATAGAGAAAATATATTTCAGGAGGGAAATTTATATTTTAAGCTCTTTCTATGAGCGTTATCTTCATCTATTGAACAAGCGTGTGTGTAAAATATCTAGCAGATGCAATAGGCAGTAGGTATATGTTAATTTTTGTGTCTTCATCATTCCAATTTCTAAAACTTTATTTCAGAAAACAATGAAACAGTGATAAGAAAATAATTACTACTATCCAGGCACTCAAAATCTAGTGAGAAAAAGAGAAAAGTAAAAATTTGGAATATATTACTACATTATAGCAAACATATGTGTGTGTGTGTTTATATGTGTGTGTATGTATATATATATATATATATATATAGTGACAGAGAAAATACCTTATTTCAGTTTGAAATGTATCTGTTGATGGTCAAATGAGATGTGTAATGAGAGAGATAAACATTGAATTTCACAGCATGAGTTTTTTGATGGAATTAACAAGAGTTTTAATCATATAATGAGGTCAAAAGCCTAATTAGAGTTTGGTTAAAAGAGAAAAGAGGGGGCCTTCCCTGTGGCGCAGTGGTTGAGAGTCCGCCTGCCGATGCAGGGGATGTGGGTTCGTGCCCCGGTCTGGGAGGATCCCACATGCTGAGGAGCGGCTGGGCCCGTGAGCCATGGCCGCTGAGCCTGCGCGTCTGGAGCCTGTGCTCCGCAACGGGAGAGGTCACAGCAGTGAGAGGCCCGCGTACCGCAAACAAAAAAAAAAAAAAAAAAAAAAAAAAGAGAAAAGAGGGGAAAAGGAGAGAGGGAGAATGTATGCTACAGCTGCCATAACAAAGTGTCACAGACTGGTTGGCTTAAATAACAGAAATTTACTTTTTCAGTTCGGGAACCTAAATATCCAAGCTCCAGGCGTTAGCAGGGTTGGCTTCACTCTTAGGCCCCTTTGCTTGCTGGTAGATGGCCATCCTCTCCCTTTGCCTTCTGGTCTTCCCTCCCTTTGTCTGTCTGTGTCCTAATTTCCTCCTCTTATAAGGACATCAGTCCTATTGGAATAGGGCCAACACTAACCACCTCATTTTAACTTAATTACATTTTAAAAGACTCTATCTTCAAATATAGCTACATTCTGAGATACTGGGGATTACAACTTCAACATGAATTTTGGAGGGAAATAACTCAGCCTATAACACTCCACTCTTTGGCCCTTCAAACCTCATATCCTCATATTCAAAATACATTCACCCTATCCCAGCAGCCCCAGAAGTCTAAACCTATTTCAGCATCAATGCTAAGTCCAAAATCTCACCTAAATCAGTATGGTTGAGAATCAAGGTATGATTCATTCTGAGGCAAAGTTCCTCTCTAGCTGTGAACCTGCGAAAGCAGACAAGTTATCTGTTCCAAAAACACAATGGTGGGACAGGCTTAGGATAGGTACTCCTGTTCTGAAAGGGAGAAATTGGAAAGAAGAAGAGGATCACAAGTCCTAAGCAAGTCTGAAAACTAGCAGGGAAAATTCCATTAGATTTTAAGGCTTGAGAATAATTCTCCTTGGCTCAGTGCTCTGTCCTCTGGGTGGCACCACTAGGGTGGTGGCTGTACTTCATGGGGCCACCAGTGTGGCGGCCCTATCTCCTAATTGTAACTTACTTATCTTTAAAGACCCTAAATATCCCATCTTTAGTTACAGTAGTGTAGGGCGCGGTCAGCTAACTGCTACGCGGCAGGAAGCTGAAGTAAGCTGAGTCATCCTTCCTGTGGCCACTGCGCTTGCGCTAAGTATACTAATGAGGTTTTAAAGTAGCGACCTATCCGATGCTGGCTCACAAATCGCACCATCGGCGAAAGCCAATCACAGAGCGACACATGTTCTTAATCCCTATATAAGCAGACTGCTATAGGATTGCGGCGTCTTCCTTCCATCTTTTCTTTAACTAAGCTGTGCTCCAATAAAGTGTGATACGAGAAGAATCTTGCGTGTGGCGACTCGTTATTCTGCTGGTCGGAGGCGGCTCGCCGCACAGTAGCATTGTGAGGTACAGTGATTAGGGAGGACAGACACAACTCAGTCTACAGTAGATACTACAGACAATTCTGAGGATTAATTTTCAAAGGTCAGCAAGGATATATGACAGTATCTTATGGAGAAAGGTGAGTGAAGTAACATGATGTAATGACAAGCATCCAATAGAGGGATGTTTTGATGTTGTAGAAGAGAGGGGGGAAATTGCTAGAATAATGTCCTTAAGTATACAAGAGAGAATGGAAACAAGTATAAAATTGGAGGGCTTGGCTTTAGATGGGAATACAAATTTAGGGGACAGGCGTAGATATCGTTAGATGGGTTGATGTGAGATGAAACATGTAGAAGTTCTTATCGCTTGTTTTCTTCTTTTTGATTTTTTTTAACATCTTAATTGGAGTATAATTGCTTTACAATGGTGTGTTAGTTTCTGCTGTATAACAAAGTGAATCTGCTATACGTATACATATATCCTCATATCTCCTCCCTCTTGCGTCTCCCTCCCACCCTCCCTATCCCACCCCACTAGGTGGTCACAAAGCACCGAGCTGATCTCCCTGTGCTATGTGGCTGCTTCCCACTAGCTATCTATTTTACATTTGGTAGTATATATATGTCAATGCCACTCTCTTTCAACAAGTAAAAGGGAAGGTCATAAGCTCTAAGTGAGCCTGGCAAAGCAGAGAGAAATAAAATATGTAATAGTCATTTGGGATAACTTTGTCATAGATCTATAGTGGGAAGAGTCATTCTGATTTTAAGCTTATTTTTCTAGTCACTTTTGGTAAGAACGAAAACTGGGAATGATGAGCGTTGTTTTTTCCAGTTTTTAGGTTTTATACAGTATGGTAAAGGAAGAAAGGGGCAAGTGAGAGTAGGATATTTGCAAGAGAGTGATTTTAATAATTAAGCATATAGTTTAAGCTGTGTAAGGGTAGGGGAAAGACAAAAAGGAGACAAAGGATAGTGAAATAAAATAGAGGTCTTTGCAGTGTCAAGAGATCGTTGGAGTCCACGTTCTACAGGAAGTAGTCTGAGAATAGAGGACGTGATCATCAATGAGAGTCACCTTTTGGAAGAAGAGATCACAATAAGCACTTACCACTTAACGGCAATTGAATTATATGCCTCCTTCATTTGTAGCTGCTGTGTTTAATGTGGCTTAATGAAGAGTTAGAAACATTTGAAGAGTTCATTCTATATTCAATATAATTATGCTTTCTATGCTGCCTTAGAAATTACCACAAACTTAGTGACTTAAAAGAGCAGTTGTTTATTATGAAACAATTTCTGTACATCAGAAGTCTGGGGACTGCATCGATAAGTTCTGTACTCAAAGTCTATCTGAAATCATGGTACTGAAGACTAAAATCATGGTATTGGCCGGCTGCATTCTCAACTAGGCAAAAATCTACTCCCAGCCTCTCTCAGGTTGTTGACTGATGTCACTTCATTGTGGAAGATTTCTTGGCAGTTTTTTTTTTTTTTTGGTTCATTTTTCAAAGCCAGCAATAGAGTCTCAGACTTCTATACCATCTTTTAAATGACTTACCTAATTAGATGACAGCCATGAGAATAATTCCCTTTAGATTAAACTCATTAGGGTATTTAATTGCATGCAAAATCTTTTACTTTTCCCATTTTCTGTTGATTAGAAGCAAATTACAGGTTCTGCTTGCACTCAAGGTGAGGAAATTGTAAAAGGGTGTGATTCATGACTGAGGTGGTGGTGGTTACTTTAGGCTATATCCACCACAATAATGAATATGTTGAACTACACATTATCTAATTAAAGATGCTCTTTCAAGAGTTTTGCTTTCATCCATGGAGGATTAATTGCAATGAGAATCACCCTGCTACTATAAAAATACTAGAAAACCCAGGGGAGTGGAGGAAATAACTGTTTTCAGACATTGGATCAGGCAGCCCATGTCTGTGATTCACGAGAGAAGAGAAATAGCAATATGATCCTAGGATTTCCATCAGACTACCTAGGAAGATTCCGTCCATGCCTCAGAAAAAAGCAAGGGGAACCCAAGCATAACCCAACTGAGTTGGGAAGACGTTGTTTGTAGAGACTACAATTTTCAGGGAGGAATACCAGAAAAGGAGGAGATTGATGATTGATAGGGCAGGACAGAAGAGGAGAAAAGAAAGGAGAGTATGCCATGGAGACCTGCAGAAGGATCCCCTCAAGTATCTGGCTAGGTATTGACCAACCTTCCAAGGAAGTCAGGGATGGGACTACTAGAAAGTGATACCAAAACAATTCATGGCAATCACATAGGGCTGAGAACTGGAATTCTCATCAGCTGGAATAAAAATACTTCTTAATACATAGGGCATCATGTAGTGTGGTCAAAACAGTCACCTCTTGGTTACTAGACTAAACTAATCCCAGAGTAAAATCTGCTCTGAAACTGTCCAAACTGAAATCAAGTAACTAAAGGAAGAAATTGAAAGAATGTAAGCTAATTGTGTGCTAGAACAAAGTTCAATTATCTTTATAAAAAAAAATACAAGAAAATCCAGCATTCTACATAGTATGACTCACAATTACTAGCATACAGTCAAGATTACTAGGTATATAAATAAGTAGAAAAATATGAACCATTAACAGGAGACAAATCCATCATTAGAAACAGACAGAAAAATCAAAGATGGAATTAGTATACAAGAATATGAAAAGAGCACTTATAAATCTAATGAGTCCAAGGATTTAAAGTAAAACATGAACATGAAGGAATATGATCTTTCCTGTTCCCTTCCTTTACCCAACGACATTCTCCTACAAATCTTTCTTTACCTCTAGACCTAATTTATTTCAGTGGCAACAATTGATTCTAGTGTAGAGTTTTCCATAACACTCTTTGAAATATCATGACCTAGTTAGAGGCAATCATATCGGCCAGCCAAATGAGCTCAATTATGGATCAAGTGGTATAATCACACTGAGACAAGTTTATTTCACATGACAGTCTACAGGACAATATTTTCTTCTTAAAAAAGTTAATAGCATGCAAAATAAAAATTGAAAGTTATAGAATAAAAAACTAGAGAGATAACTCAAAGAAGTGGTGGACAATCGAACCGTAAAAAGGAAGTTGTGTGAAAATTAGGAAAATTTGAATATGGACTATGTATTGGATGATATTAAGAGATTAATTTAAAAACTTTATGTAGGGCTTCCCTGGTGGCGCAGTGGTTGAGAGTCTGCCTGCCGATGCAGGGAACATGGGTTCGTGCCCTGGTCCGGGAAGATCCCACGTGCCGCGGAGCGGCTGGGCCCGTGAGCCATGGCCGCTGAGCCTGCGCGTCCGGAGCCTGTGCTCCGCAACGGGAGAGGCCACAACAGTGAGAGGCCCGCGTACCGCAAAAAAAAAAAAATTATGTATTTATTTTACCTCTAAAATGTTTTTAATGTGTGCAATTTTTGACCTAGCAATTCCAGCTCTAAGAACTGATCCTACAAGTACTTGCACAAGTCAACATAGATATACACGTATGTACACATTTACATATACATTCACATAATCTTGGTACATCTGCTGCAATGAAATGCTATTCAGCTATTAACGGATAACAAGGTAGATTTGCATGTACTAATGTAGAAATATATGTTAAGTGAAAAAAAGTAAATTGCAGACAGAATGTATAAGATGAAGATAATTTACTTTTTAAATATATGTTCATATTATATATTGGTTATATTATGTACAGGTCATTAAGCATAGAAATAAATTGAAGATTTGTGTGGTTTACATTAGAGAGAGAAAAAAAAGCCTTGTCAACAAGATACATACTTCACGTATTTACGGATGAAATGGCATGGCATCTTAGATTTGCTGAGATGATTTAGCCATAAAGTGACAAGAGGTAAATGATACAAGAATAGTTATTAAATATTGAATCCAGTTAATAGGTACCTGGGGTTCATTGTATCACTTTCTACTTTGTGTATGTTTATAAATTTCCCAAATAAAACATTATAAAGGGGAATGTTGGGATAGCATATCCTTTTTTCCTAAAGTTTTAATTATTTCACATAATCTCTAATTTTTCTTGAAGCTGTGATTCAAAAGGGCCTTGTAGTTTAAACCCTCTTGATAGCATCCTATTATTAAATAAATAATAAGCTCACAAGTATTGTAAGCACACCTTACCGTCTTAGAGAAAACTTTGCAAACTAGTGATAACTGCTTTAGCCACTGTAGATAAGACAGGCCAAAATCTCAGTAGCTAAACAGTGTAAGGTTTTTATTTTATTTTTTTAGAGTTGACTCAAATATTTTTAAAAAGAAAAAAACTACATTATTGAAAGCCTTAATATTTTGCCCAAGTTTTAAAAATTTTCCCAATCTTATTTTGAAAGAAATATGCTGAGTGATAATAATTCCCTATTTCTAACAAGCAGGTCTTGTTCTTTTAGAATAGAAATTCTTCTGACTTTTTTTATAAACACACAAAGTTTCATCCACTGTGTCAATCAACATCTAATGCAAGTTGGTGATGGTGATGGGAGACTCTACATAGTTATTAATATATTTAAACTCTTTTCCTTTCATCAGTCATGGAAGCACTGAGAGGCTGTGAAGGATCAGGGGGAAGTTTTAGAGGTCAGGTCTGCAATATATATCACTTCTGCCCACATTCTATTCACTGCAAATCAGTCTTATGATCCCACTCAACTGAAAGGGAGGCTGGAAAATTTAATTTCCTGTTTGCTAGAATCAACTATGAGATTTATGGAACCCCAGATATTCTCTTTGCCACAAGAAATATTTGGTTTAATAAATACATTCGTATGTTTACACTTATAAACAATCCATTTAGCCTACTTTATCAAAAGATAAACTGTCATAACAGAAGTACAAATGGAAAGCTTAATTCATGAATTTGATTGGCAGTAAATGCTGTTGAGCCATAGGCCAGAATTAAAAGCCACCATTCATGTATTCATGAAAGAATTATTGAGTGCCTAACATAAGGTACTACACTAGGCACTGGCAATGCCAATCAGAGATCCTGGAACCTAGGATCACTTATTCTGCAAGGGAAAATAAGAAAGAATGCAGGTAATCACAATAGCGTGTGCTCTGAGAACAGATGGAAGGAACACCTACTTAAATATTGGTGGGTCAAGGCAAATTCCACAATAAAAAGTGAGGTGATATCTTTAAACTGAACCAGACTAACAAGAAATGAGGAGATAAAGGGGTTAGCCAGATGAAACTGGGGTTTTCATGTGTACCCCACCCCTAGGCTAAGGGAATGGCACATGTAAAGCCTTGAATGTTGGCAGAGTGTCTGAACATTTAATAAACTATAAGAGCTCAATGTTTCTGGAGTCTAGTACATTGGAGAAAAACAAAGAGATGAGGCTGGAGAGAAAGTAAAGCCAGCTGGTTAATTGTTTATTAGGAGAAGGACGTAAATGAAGTGCAAATCTAAGTTATGGATAACACTGGCTGTTTTCTAAAATTTTTATTCATTTTGTAGAATCTCTAATTTTGTTAAAACTGTGTCTTGAGGGTCTTATAATTTAAAATTTTTTGATAGTGTTCTATTAAATATCACCTTTTCCTTACATATCAGACCTTATTTTCTTAGAAAAAACATAGGATAGAGAGTTTACCTTTTTCCAACAAGTTTATAAAGATTAGAACTCTGTGCCTGTTCCTTACCAAAGGGAAATAAAATACAACATTTTTCAGTGAAAGTGATTCTACAAAAAATCATTTTAGCTTCTCTGAAACAAGTAAATTCTGGTCTTTTACTAGTATTTTTCATTCAGTCTTTTCTGTTGAGATTAAGAATTTGAAATTAATTTGATACAAAGCAAACAATATAATTTTATAAGTAGTAATCTTTGTAATACTTTAGGTAATATAATGATTTTCTATTAGATTAAGAATTTTTTTATAAGCCTCTTGGACTTTTACATAGTCTTGTAATAATGGCATATCTACATTTACATTTCCTGTAATTTCTTACCTGAACTGAAATCACATAACACACACACACCCCACATCTATACATAAACATACATATATTGAGCTTTTTTATCTCAGATTTTAAAATATCACAGTATATTAAATATACTTTAAGTTGTTACTGATACTGCTTGATTTATAGATATTTGAGATTTACAAAGAGTAATGACAGTATAATTAGAAAATAGAAAATACCATTTATAATATATAGTAAAAATGTTTAATTTTGTTAATTTTTAATTTTACTTGAACATGATTATTACTGCTTATTGTCAAGTGCAAGCAGTCTTAAATACCCCCAAAAGGTTTTCAGAAATTTAGTATCATCATGTAGTGGAGACATAAGTAGGTTATCCATTGAATGATATTGAATATTTTTTTCTAATAGAGTTTTCAAGACATTTGACAAGATGTGAATGTCAAAATATGCCAGTGTCAATTTAGATGATATGTTACTGATAACTTTTAGAGAATATTTTTTATAATGTATTATAATTATGAAAATCAGATAAGCCAAAATTATACCTGACATATCTCTTGAGACATTTACAATAAAATATCGGCATGTAATATGTACATATAATAAGTATAAATGCATATACAAACATATACTACATATATATATATATTTGGGGGGGGGCTATAGTTGCTTTTACAATGTTGTGTTAGTTTCTGCTGTACAGCTAAGTGAATCAGCTATATGTATACATATATCCCCTCGTTTTGGATTTCCTTCCCATTTAGGTCACCCCCGAGCATTAAGTAGAGATCCCTGTGCTATACAGCAGGTTCTCATTAGTTATCTATTTTATGTATATTAGTGTATATATGTCAATCCCAATCTCCCAATTCATCCCACCCCACTTTTCCCCCTTTGGTGTCCATACGTTTGTTCTCTACGTCTGTGTCTCTATTTTTGCCTTGCACAGGTTCATCTGTACCATTTTTCTAGATTCCACATATATGCATTAATATACGATATTTATTCTTTTCTTTCTTACTTCACTCTGTATGACAGTCTCTAGGTCCATCCACATCTCTAGAAATGACCCAATTTTCTTCCGTTTTGTGGCTAATATTCCATTGTATATATGTACCACATCTTCCTTATCCATTCATCTGTTGATGGACATTTAGGTTGCTTCCATGACTGGCTATTGTAAATAAGGCTGCAATGAACACTGGGGTACATGTGTCTTTTGGAATTATGGTTTTCTCAGGGTACATGCCCAGAAGTGGGATTGCTGGGTCATAACGTAATTCTATTTTCAATTTTTTAAGGAATCTCCATACTTTTCTCCATAGTTGCTGTATCAATTCATATCCCCACCAAAAGTGCAAGAGGGTTCCCTTTTCTCCACAACCTCTCCAGCATTTATTGTTTCTAGATTTTTTGATGGACATTCTTACCAGTGTGTGGTGATACCTCATTGTAGTTTTGATTTGCATTTCCCTAATAATTAGTGATGTTGATCATCTTCTCATGTGCCTCTTGGCCATCTGTATGTCTTCTTTGGAGAAATGTCTATTTAGGTCTTCTGCCCACTTTTTGATTGGGTTGTTTGTTTTTTTGATATTGAGCTACATGAGCTGTTTGTATATTTTCCAGATTAATCCCTTTTCTGTTGCTTCATTTGCAAATATTTTCTCCCATCCTGAGGGTTGTCTTTTCATCTTGTTCATAGTTTCCTTTACTGTGCAAAAGCTTTTAAGTTTCATTAAGTTCCATTTTTTTATTTTTGTTTTTATTTTCATTACTCTAGGAGGTGGGTCAAAAAAGATCTTGCACTGAATTATGTCAAAGAGTGTTCTTCCTATCTTTTCTTCTAATAGCTTTACGGGATCTGATCTTCCATTTAGTTCTTTAATCCATTTTGAGGTTTTATTTGTGTATGGTGTTAGGGTGTGTTCTAATTTCATTTCTTTACATGTTGCTGTTCAGTTTTCCCAGCACCAGTTATTAAAGCAACTGTCTTTTCTCCATTGTATATTCTTGCCTCCTTTGTCATAGATTAGGTAACCATAGGTACATGGGTTTATCTCTGGGCTTTCTATCTTTTTCCATTGATCTATATTTCTGTTTTTGTACCAGTACCATACTGTCTTGATTACTGTAGCTTTGTATATACTACATATAGTTTTAACAAAGAGTAAAATATACATTATTGTGTTGTTACCAGCATTTTAAAAACTTTAGTGGCATATCACAAAAATATTTTCATGACAATCAATATTAATCTATAACTTCATTTTATTGACCAAAAAGGTTTCTATTTTATGAGGACGACTCATCCTTTTACTGATGTTCATGTAATAACCAAGTGATGGTCAAGGCTTATTCTCTTTCTCCAACCTCCATTCCAAAATGAACACATGAACACATTCAAATACAAGTTTTCAGTAGTTTCCTATTGCTTACTAAATTTAATTCAGACTTGAGATCTTGCCATTTAACAACAGAAAGGGAAGTTTATGTTACCTTTGTCTTATTATTTATAACTTAATTTCCTGCATGCTTAGTATGTGTTGGAACAAATAATTTTGTGTACTTAATTTATTTTAATTCTCAAATCTATGGAAAATTTACTCTATGAAGTAACGTACCTGTAGTAAAACCTAGACTTTTTAAATTGGAATTTTGTGTAATTGATTAAACAAGAATACTTGGTGCAGACCTTTGAGACTGTATTCTGACAAAAGAAATATTCCACATCCACATGCATACTAAATATTGTACAAATTATATACCGTGGTTCAGATCTTAGTATCCAATTCCTTCTCACTTTGAGGAATTTCTAGCAATATTTTTATCAGTGAGATTAATAGAGTATTCTCTACACTTCCAAAATCCCTTTGTTGTGAGCCACAAAATCTGTGTTCAGATATCCACTTTCTACTTTGCCTTGATTACTGAACTCTTACTTACATCAGGAAATGGTTAAAATGATCTCAAAATACACATCCTACGTAGGCTCCATCTCCATCCAATATACTCTGGAATGTCTTAGTTTTATGTAACATTGCCTTGGCACATATAGTAAAAGTTGGCTTAGCCTAATTCTAAGGTATAGAGACAAAATTCACATCCTCCAAACACTTCTTGTGACTTTGATGTGAGAATGCATAAATAAAAGTAAAGGGAAATTTAATTGCTGATTATATGATTTGCGTACATTATGGGTTGTTTTTTCTCCTTCTAACCTGAATACATCCTGTCCTCATGAGTATCGTTCTGCCAATCCATTCTCTGCTACAGTTAGAGTTTTGTGTGATAGGACAATGAGAGTAGAATTTTAAACTCTCTCTTGAGGGGATGAATTATTTCTTGTTTGGAATCTGAGTAGAAATCAGATTGCTTGTTTTGTTGTGCCATCTCATTTCTTGGCATCGAACTTTCCTTTGGCAGCAATATATATCGGGGATATAAGTTTAAACCTCTTCCTGTCTAATTTAATGAAAAGCACAGTCATTAAAACCACTGTTTTGAAGATAAGTAAACTGATATTTACAACAATCAAATAATATTCTTTCTAAGGCAAAATGGCAAGTAAAGAATAGATTGTAACCCAGGAATCCTATTCTAAGTCCAGTTCCTTTTCTGCTACAAAAAAATATGACCCTGTCTAACATCCACTTTCCATCATTGAGCACTGGGGACAAAACAGATCCTCCTTCTTAAAGACTTAATATCAACTTAATTTCAGGGATTAATGTTTCTCCTATTCAGAATAAATTAACTAGGCCCTTGGCTTTAGGCTCAGCGATTTTTTTCTGATTTGATTTCAAATGTGATCCTCACCGTAGTGGTTAGACTAAGGACTCAGTTCTTGGGACCAAATCCCTGAGCCTTACCCCAGTTCTAGTAATAAAACTAGTATACTTATATTTATTAATCACCTTTTGCATTTAATACGCTGTGCTAGGATAATTATTATGCATCTAATTATAATATCTGACAAGACATAAAACAAAGGAGAAATAAAAATTGCTATTGATTTTAAATGCATAAACTGTCTCAATACTCTCTAGGTCTCCAAATTCCTTAATTCGAAACTGCTTTGCTGCTCTGCTCTTACCATTCATACATTCATTTGATGAGCATGAATGGAGTACTTGGAATTCTGGCATTGAAAGTCAGAACACATTACACAGGAGATGGAAAAGTATCTCAGACTTACACCCTTCAAATACCCATATTCTACCTACTCATAAAAATGTTACCCTAAAAGTGGCATTCCTCACTCTTGCCTGCCTGCCTTATATTTACTGGGACATAAGTGATTATCTAGTTTTGCTTCTCTGGAATGACATATTCTACAGCTCTGAAACTTTGTCTCACTGCTAAATCTCTGCTTTTTAAAAAAGAGCCAGACTATCTTATGTAAGTCCAACCTTTATGAATTTGATTTTTTGGCATGTGTTCCAGTACATGACTGTGTCACACCAATTTACTAGTACCTTTAAACCCAGTTCAAGTAGCAGAGATCAAAGAGTTGTCACCATTTTATTGGGTGGACCAAAGAGTGCCTTTGGTTTTTTAAATAAAAATAAAAGACACAGTTTTCATTTTCAGCAAGAACTTTATTGAACAACGTATTCACCCATTTGTTCCACTACCTTCTGCCATTTTTCAGGCAACTTTGTAATTCCATCTTCCCAAAATTCTTTTATCTTTTTGAGCAAAGAACTGTTCCAGGTGCCTTTTACAGTCTTCCAGGGAATTGAAATTTTTTCCATTAAGAGAATTTTGTAAAGACCTAAATAAATGGAAATCCGAAGGTGCAATGTCTGGTGAATATGGCGGGTGAATCAGAAGTTCCCAGCCAAGCTGTAACAGTTTTTGCCTGGTCATCAAAGAAACATGTGGTCTTGCATCATCCTGACAGAAGATTATGCATTTTCTGTTGACTAATTCTGGACTCTTTTCGTTGAGTGCTGCTTTCAGTTGGTCTAATTGGGAGCAGTACTTGCTAGAATTAATTGTTTGGTTTTCTGGAAGGAGCTCTTAATAGAGGACTCCCTTCCAATCCTACCATATACACAATATCACCTTCTTTGGATGAAGACCTGCCTTTAGTGTGGTTGGTGGTGGTTCATTTCACTTGCCCCACAATCTCCTCCATTCCACATTGTTGTACAGTATCCACTTTTCATCACCCATCACAATTTGTTTTAAAAACAGAACATTTTCATTATGTTTCAGTAGAGAATTGCTTGTGATAACATGGTCAAGAAGGTTTTTTTCACTTAACTTATGTGGAACCAAAACATCAAAGTGATTCACATAACCAAGCTGGTGCAAATGATTTTCAACCCTTGATTTAGACATTTTGAGGATGTCGGCTATCTCCCACTTGGTATAACGTTGATTGTTCTCAATTATTGTTTCCATTTGATCACTGTCAACTTCAACTGGTCGACCTGACCGTGGAGTGACGTCCAGTGAGAAATCTCAAGCACAAAACTTCGCAAACCACTTCTGACACTTTTGATCAGTCACAGCACCTTCCCAATACACTGCACAAATCTTTTTGTGTTTCAGTTGCAGTTTTAACTTTCTTGAAATAATAAAGCATAATATGCTGAAAATGTTGCTTTTTTCTTCCATCTTCAATATTAAAATGACTACACAAAAATTCACCAATTTTGATGTCTTTTTTTAAATGCATGCTGATATGACAGCTGTCACATACAATCTAACAAAATTGTTTTGAATGAAGTTAAAGACAACTAAGTGCTACTAGAGCCATCTTATGGAAAAAAACCAAACTAGCCTTTTGGCCCACCCAATAATATCAAACAATTACCTACCATTTTAGTCAAAGGAAAATGTCCAATATTGTTCTAAGGTATTTGTAGCTCCCCCCAGAACCTATGGTGATTGGAAGCATCAACCTCTCTGATTAAGTTATATAAAATATTTTAGACTGAGGAAACCATAGAGATTAAAGCCTTTAAATTAGGGCATGGCACAGTCTTTTATCTCTACAGTCACATAATATTTCCTGAGGTTCATTAAAAGGAGTCTTAGGACTTTCTCTATCCATGATCTTCATGTATACAAGGAAAAGAAAGGAAACCTCACATGCACATTAATATATCCAGTGACCTCATTTCTATTTCCAGATTTTCTCCTGGTTCTCTGTGTCAAGTCTGTTAACCTCTTATGCCTCTTCTTCCATCTGTAAAATAGGACAGTCACCACCTCCCACATCACAGAAAAGGCGGATTAATGAGATGTCTAAGAAATATTTTAGCCATTTAGAAAATGTGTCAAGGAAAGGTACATTTTGTAAAAGCATTTTTAAAAAGTGGTATTTCCTATGGAATCATGGAAAGACTCCTTTGCTGAAAATACAAATATAAAGTTTTTGAGAAAATGCTTAAGGTAAAGCTACTTTTTATAAGACAGTCTTAACATGTTTATATTTTATCTGAAATATGGTCATTGACATCGATAAGTTCAAAGTTTTAAAAACGGTTTCTGTTCTTTGAGTTTTAACAAAATCATTGAAAAGGAGACAATATTATCTGAATGAAGGCTTGAATGAATGAATGAATGAATGAATAAAGAATGATGAGACAGGGCTTCCCTGGTGGCGCAGTCGTTGAGAGTCCGCCTGCCGATTCAGGGGACACGGGTTCGTGCCTCGGTCCGGGAAGATCCCACATGCCGCGGAGCGGCTGGGCCCGTGAGCCATGGCCGCTGAGCCTGCGCGTCCGGAGCCTGTGCTCTGCAACGGGAGAGGCCGCAACAGTGAGAGGCCCGCGTACAGCAAAAAAAAAAAAAAAAAAACTACTATATATCTTATGATCCATGAAATGATATTTAAAAAGCAGGCAAAACCCTGCTATGATGATGAAAGTTAAGGTCAGGATGGTCATTACTTTGGGAATAAGAAAATGTACAGTGTTAGGGAAGGGTGTGACAAGGGCTTTTTTCTTTCTCTCTTTTTTTTTTATTTTGGTGCCAACAATGTTCCATTCTTTATATGGGTAGTGATTGCACAGCTATTCTTACTTTCAAAAATATTTTTAAATATTCTGATAATACTAAGGTTTTAATGCATAGAAATTTGAAATTCATGAGTATTTATTGTAAGCACTTGAACACTTAAAAGTACTTGACACATGAAGTGAAGAGGTACTCAAAAAACATTGGTTGAATTAGTGAAGGTAAACTATTGGCTACCAAAAAGACTTTAAATGCTGACATCTCACTTAAAACTGTAGTATAGAACCTCACACAGAGAGCTCATTTTAAAAATTTATGTAAGAATAATACTCTATTTCCAAAGGAAAGAGAGTCATTCAGGTCCCTTACATTAAAAAGTTTACTGTTAAATGCTAAATGAGTCTCTCTTTCTTTAGAAGAAAAAAAGAATTCATTTGTCTCCTCCCTTTTCATCCTTATTGTCAATCAATAAATCTGCATGTTTGGTTTATAGACCCTAGTGTGCTTAAACAGACTAAGTGAATTGAAACTGGAGCTGGAAGTTGGCTAGGATTCCATTCTCATCTGGGGATTAGCTACTCTCTTTTGCATAGTGCCTGGCACTTTGGGAATGCTCAAAAACTCTTAGTGGTTATTTTTGTTACTATTGGTAGTCATATGCCTTAGTTACATATTGTATATTGTCATTCCCACTGGGCCTCTTTTTCCTTGGAATGTCTAATCCATTAATTTTAAGCACATAACTTCTTCATCCTTTCTGCCTTTTCCATTTTAAATATAGGAGGTCGAAAACCTGACTGTCTTACTGAAGGAGCATCACTTCTAGCATCCCTAGTACACATAGTCTTTTGTAATTTGTTGCTTCTAGAATACTAACCATCCTGTCTGTTGATGGCTGCCCTAACGCTTCTGCAAACTGAAACAGATTTATGCTTCACTGACAGGTGAGTGCAAATAGGAGATGTGCAGTTAGAGAGGGAATTTAGTTTTTGATTGGAAGTGTAGCTAATATTTCTAAGACGATTTTCAAGTGAACCAGATACTTTCAGAAATTGAAAGCTCTTTCTCTCCCTATGATTAAACTCCACAGGAACCCAAATATCAGCATGTCGATTTTTTCTTTTTTTTTCTGACAAATGTATATATTAGAATTGCTATATGCCAGGCACTGTGTTAAGTGTTAAGGAGGTAAGAATCAAAAGACAGTCTCTAATCACATAGCGCTTATGTTCAAGTAAAGAGGACAAATATTAATTTTAAATGCACACACACAATTACCTCTATAATAAATGTAGGACATTACAAAGTGTTAAAATCAGAGATTTAAGTAACTGGGGAAACCAAAGAAGGTATTCAGGAGGAGGTGAAGAAGCTAAGAAAACCTAGTTAGCTAGGAGAGAGGGGAGTGGGTGGAATTATTTTAGGTAAAAGGAAAATAACATGTGCATAAGTCTTGTGGCAGAAGAGAGTTAGAGGAACTGAAAAAGGCCATGGTTGCTGACGTGCAGAGAGCAAAGGGAAGCATGGGTTGAAAGAAGGCAGCATGTTATGAATTTTGATTTGTGTACTAACAAAACTAAGCTTTTGAAGTCTTTGCAGTGTTTTAACTGTGGGAGGTGTGGTGAGGTAAATTTGAGAAAAACTATCTGGCAACAGTTCAGTATCTTGGAGAGTGTGGAGCTAGAAAAAAGGAAATTAGGGAAATATTTCACATTTTAATGACATCAAATTAAGTTTGGTATACACAGTTCCGCAGCACGAGGTGCTATCATCCAGATAATGGTCAGATGGGCTCATATGTGGAGGTTGTTATTTATTCTAAGTGTGCTTGGAAGTTACTGCTGTGTGTCAAGCCCAGGGGAGGTTTGATCACATTTGTATTTCCATATGATAATTACAGCTATAGAATGGAGTTCCAGAAACTTGGATGATTGCCTTTCCTACTTTTACTTTTGAAAGATCCTGTACTCCACTTATGATTGAATGAAATACTCTCCAGATTTATTATTGTATTCAGACATATCTCATGGACCTGGAAAATATTCTATTTCTCTAAAATTACTTTGTACATCACTAATATAGTCTATTTAAATATCAAAGAGAATCCTATATCTTGCTAATTAATTCATTAATTTTTTCATTTACTAACAGAAATTTATTCTGTGCTTAGTTTACACCAAGTACTGCTTTAGGCACTATGGCTATAACAATGAACAACACTGTGCCACCTGGGCTTACATGACATTTATGTTAAGAATGGTAAATAGATATCAAGCAGCTACATAGGGATTTATCTAAATATGTGCCATGAGAAAACACTGGATGTGAATCCAGCAAATAACAGGAAATAGTAAAACCAAGACTTGCTGTGGTCTGAGAGGGATGGGAAAGGGAAGACTTCTCTCAGAAAGTTGCATTTATGACCATACCTGAACAACTGGATTTATCCAGGGTAAGAAAGTTCCAAGCAGAAAGAATAAACATGTACAAAGAGCCTGAGGCAGGGAAAAGATGGAATAGTCATAAAGCAAACAAACAAATACGATTACTTGTGACCGAATCTGAAGCAGGAAAAGAAAGTTGAAGCTGATGATGTGAGCAGAGGACCATGTGCCTTATAGGCAATGTGAGGGATTTAGGTGACATAATTAACGATGGAAAGGCAGTGAGGTATTATAGAATTTTCCTAAAGTTCAGTTTTAGAGATCTTTGGTTCAGTTTCAGTCTTTGTCATTAATTGCTTGTGTAACCTTGAAATATTTATTAAACCTTCTAAGCCTCAGTTTCATCATCTGTGAAATCTAAATAATTAAAGAGTTGTTTGTATAGAATTATTAGGATTAGTTAGAAAATGCATTTAAGTATTTAACTCTAAAAATTTTAACATATATTAAAGTCATAGCTAAATTTTATTGAAAGGTTTTGTAGAGGGGTAGTATATAGATATGTTTGAAATTTTTATTATAATATCCGATGTTTTACTCAGAATGCTAACAACTGACAATCTACTTTTTAGCTCTAATCGATAAACATATATCCATTATGTGGATATGTTTACAAATCCACATTTGTAAAATTTATACAAAATCAGGTTTGGAGTATAAATTCGTGTTTTACTTGGGATTCTGGATGGCATTGGATTAAATTAGAAAAAAATACAAAATTATATTAATGCACATAAAAAGGGCAAGAACAGAATACTACTGGGGCAGTTACTATGGTAAATATTTCCCTAGTATGTTTTGTTTGGTCCTTAATTCTAAAACAATTTTTCTATATTAGAAATAAGTTGTAAACAATTTTGTCTATGTAACAAATCATTCCTGAAAAGTTAACCAGTTTCTTTCATTCTCTTAAAAGTTTTTCTGACCTTTACTTAAATAGCTCTTTGGTAAACCAAGCTATTTGTTTTTCCCAAATAACTGAACTTTTGTCATGTCTCTACTAGGAAAGGTATCATGCCAGATGTACTTGTGAATTGTGTTCTCATTTATCACTTTCTTATAATTGGAGAAAGGAATAAATTTTTGTTTTCTGTGACCAAATTGATGAAAAGCCTATAAAAAGAATTGACAAGGAATAGGGGTATTCAGTGGTCTGGAGACTATCTTGCCGTGTTTAGATAGGTCCTGTGTTTTATTCCACCCTGCATCCAAATAGCACTGTTGCCTGGACAAAATGCTGGAGGAATTCATTAGTTTTACTTTCTAAAACATGGATGCACTAAGGGTTGTATGCACCTTTGATAGACAGAAATGTGTATGTGATATATCAGGATTATCACCAGCATTTCAAAATGCTCACATGGAATAAATGCTGTATGTTTGTATATGTGTGTGAGTATGAGGAGGGGGTTGTGGTAGAGGTTGCAGAAGTGGAAGTGAGATCCAGAAAAAAAATTCATATGACATATTGTACTCATTATCACATCAGGTCTAATGCTATGAACACTGTATTTTTAAAATCTTTTACTATAAAATTCAATATACATTTATGACTCAATATCTTATATATATTTATGTATTGTATATATACAAATACATATTCATATATATAATATTGATGAGCCTATAGTTGTATACAGATATATTTGTATGAATTTGCTTGTATCTTTGGTTGTTCTTCCCAGTTGTTTTAGAGATTGAGAATTTGACTAACCTGTGTTAACCACATGTCCTAATGCCCAGCCTATGGGTCAGAGGTATACTTTCGGTTTGTCTCCTTGTGCTTTCTCTATTCAGCCAAATGATAAGGGGGAGATGCAATTCTTTCAAGGAAAGCTAATTAGGTATTTTTATGACCAGTTAGATTAATGAACATATGCATTGCATACTATTATTAAAGTTCACTCAATGGAAGAGTCTCGGATTTTCACTTAAATGATAAATTTTATCCTTATATTATTTCCTAATGAGATTTATCCTTATGTCTGTGATTAGTTTGTAGTCTAGAATTTGGAGAGGATATATTGTTCCTGGATGTAGGAATACTGGGAATGTAAAAGTAAGTGCTGATATCATAAAAATATTGGATGAGAAACACAGGTTATAAAATATCATATAAAATTTTCAATAACATCACATAAATGTTTAAGGTCATTCATGGAAGGTACTTGATAACCTCAATAAATGGCAATGTTAATCACAGCTATAACAATAAAATACCTGATGTTTAAAGTGATAACATTTAGCTACACCTTCTACTAGGTATTTGAGGGATAGATTACTGTTTGGAATCTCTAAAACTTACTCTAGTTTACACTCAAAGATTCTAGGATTAAAAAAACAACCAGGTTACTTGAAGGGACATTTTTTAAAAAACAGAACTAAGTAGAAGTCAAAACTTGAAACCACTGTGAACTTGAGGCCTAGACTAAAGGATGCTACTAACCTAGTTTCCATTTTATAGGACCTGAATGTATCAACAGTTTATATCTTCATCTTTCTGCATATAAATAATGATTCATTTCTGTTTTTCCCCACCTAATGTGACATAGCATGAAAAAATTGGGAAGTGGTATTCTTGGTTATTGATGATAACCTTTCAATGATACCTCCAATCATTCTGTAGTTTCTTAAGATGTTAGTTTCCTGTCATCCAATGCATCTAATATTAGATGCAATAAAATAAACTGAGGGCAATCTATAGAACAGAGTATATTTTTTTAATCAGAAAGATGATCTTGTGAACCAATAAACAAATCAGCCATTTTATAAGGCCAAAATATATGGAACATAAGTGTTAAAGCTAGGCTGGTATAACAGAATTAATCAAGGAGGCTATTAGACGGGCATGTTGAGTAAGAAGTAATAGTCACTTATCTAGAACGAAAGACCAGTCCAGAGTAAGGCCTTTGAACTCTACACTCTTGTATTAATGTTCGTTATTTTTGCAATTATCTAAATTCATCAAACTTGGGATGCCATCTTGAAGGGGCAAGTCTCCACTGGATACCCTTGGTTTCACAAAATCTCATGGTCTTGGTGTACTCATTAGATAGCTCATATTCTCTATTATTACCCATTGCCTAGGAATATTGACTAAATCTTCTGTTGATCTGCAGGTTAATTCCTTCTTTTCAGTTGTCCTAATTTCCCATCTTAGCTAGTATTAACTAGGTCTTTCAGATGCTGGAATTTGTGCTTCAAAATCTCTAGGAGATGTTGGAAGCACTGAGCTTACTGAACCGTTTATCCTCAACTTTGGTGTTTAAAGCTCCTCCATGAGGAGAATTGCTTCCATTCTACAACCAAAAAAGCTAGAAAAACTGAAAATCAGTGACTTTTTTTAGACCCATAATGAACTGAGGTCACAGGGAAATCACCACCCAAAACCTGGAAAAACAGTTCCACCCAGAGAGAGACAGATGAGACCTGTCTACCTAGAGCAGAAGACTCTGGAACCATAAACTAGTTGGGATGTTTAAATAGTCATTTTGATGAATTTCTGGAGGCTAAGTTTGGAGCAGCTTGAGTCAAACACTCCTGTGTTCCTAAGTTTTAGGGACCTCCTCATATCCATGAGCTTTACCTCCAGGAATCCCATCAGAATCTCACATTGAAAATCCAAGAAATAACTCTGGCAGGAGAGGACAAGTGATCCTTGTGAAATACACTAAACCTTCTCCATAAAAAAGGTCCACTCTCTAGTGTTGGAACATTATCCCAGCTGGGAAAAGGGAATACCCCCAGCTCAACCTCCTTTCCAGGCTTCTTGTCTCATCTCATGGAAAAAACAAAAACAAAAAAAACAACCAAAATCATAGTCAACCAATGACAGGGTTTCATGGAAACAGATTAAAAACACTATAGCCAGGGAAGGTAGTAGAGGACTAGGAAAAAAACAACAACAGCCAAGCCACTAAAAAAAAAAAAAAAAAAAAAAAAAAGTGTGTAAATTTGATATCCCCAAGATACAGGCCCTGAGAAACCATCTGACATTTTTAAAATTATAGAACATTCCTTTTTCCTCACACAATACCAACAGGCCTCCAGTATAAAAACAGTGGGTTACAGCTGAAAGAGCCACAAGACTCAGACTTTTTTTGAGGAGGAATAGTTAACACCCAAAGTTAAGGGACAAAAACAAGGACACTAGAAGAATTCAAGCCCCTGGCACCTATAGCTACAACAAGCTTTAAACATAGACCAGCTCCTAGCTAGATTACCATAAATCCTTAAACCAAATATCTGTCAACATCAGCTCTTATTACCTAATACAGCATGCTTGGGTTTCAACCAAAAAATAGCAAGGCATGCCAAAGACAAGGCAAAGAAAAATAGGAATAGATCATCAGAAACAGTCACAAATTGGAATTATCAGAGAGGAGATCTACCATAATCATGATTAAAGCATTTAGAGCTCCAAATGAAAAAGTAGATCAAATGTAAGAACTGATGAGTAATGTAGGCAGAGTGATAGAAACCCTAACAAAGTATCATAGGAAATGCTACAAATCAAAAACACTGTAACAGAAATAAAGAAGGCCTTTGATTGGCTCTTTAGTAGATGGGTCACAACCAAGGAAAGAATCAGCAAATTTGGTAAAAGATAAGCAGAAACTTCTGAAGCTGCATGCCAAGAGAAAAAACTACAAAAATCAGAACACAACTTCCAAGTACTTGGGGATAATTTCAAAAGGGGCAACATACATGTAACTGGAATACTAGAAGGAGAAGCAAGAACAAAGCAGAAGAAATGTTCTGAACTTTCTAAAGCACTTCCAGGAAATTCTTTAATGAAGGAATCCTTCAAAAGCTTCCTAGAGTTTCTTAGGGAAATTAGCAACTTATAGTTCAGTGATTTCCACCACCCCTTCTGATACCTTGTGCCTAAACACAGATTCACTGATATTTTTTTTCCTTTTCCCCAGTTTTACTATTTGAAGTTATTCCAATAAAGAGTGACAATGTAGAATATAATTATGCTCTATGTTTGATGAAGAAAGTAGCACTTTCCAGACTTAAAAAATCTGTTTAAAATATCATTTTGCTAGTGTTTTTTTGACATTTAAAATTGTGTAGGAACATGTTATATAGAAAAATGCAATTGAATAAATGGTTTCCAAATATAGCTGACCGTACAAGCTAGTATTAGTTGTAATGGCTGTGCTTCTAACTACAGAACTTAGTATGGCAAAATAAAGCAATATAGACACTACTTACTTATAAGTCCTTTATTTTATATTGAGGTATAGTTGATGTACATTATTATGATTCAAAAATTTTAAAGGTTATACTCTATTTATAGTTATTGTAAAATATTGGTTATATTTCCTGAGTTGTACAATATATCCTTGTAGCTTATTTTATAGATGATAATTTGTACCTCTTAATTCCCTACCCCTATATTGCCCCTCCCCACCCGTCTCTCCCCACTAGTAACCACTAATTTGTTATCTATATCTGTGAATCTGTTCTTTTTTGTTAGATTCATTAGTTTGTTGTAGTTTTTAGCTTCCACACCTAAATGATATAATCTAGTATTTGTCTCTCTCTGTCTGACTTATTTTGCTTGGCATAACACCCTCCAAGTCCATCCATGTCATTGCAAATGGCAAAATTTTGTTCTTTTTTTACATCTGAGTAATATTCTATTGTATATATACACCACCTTTTCGTTGTTCATTCGTATGTTTATTGACATTTAGGTTGCTTCCATATCTTGGCAATTGTAAATAATGCTGCTGTGAACATTGGGGTGCATGTATCTTTATGAATTAGTGTTTTTGTTTCTTTCAGACGTACACTCAGGAGTAGAATTGCTGAATCATATGGTAGTTCTATTTTTAATTTTTTTGGAAACCTTCATACTGTTTTCCACAGTGGCTGCACCAACTTATATTCCCACCAACAGTGTACAAGGGTTCCTTTTTCTCCACATCCTCACCAACATTTGTCATCTGTGTTCTTTTTGATGATAGCCATTTTGACACGTGTGGGGCAATATCTCATTGTGGTTTTGATTTGCATTTCCCTGATGATTTAGTGATGTCGAGTATCTTTTCACATGCCTGTGAGCCATTGTATGCTCTCTTTGGGAAATGTCTATTCAGGTCTTCTGCCCATTATCTAATTGGTTTGTTTGTTTTTTGACATTTAGTTATATGAGTTGTCCATATATTTTGTATATTAACTCCTTATTTTTCATATCATTTAAAAATATTTTCTCCCTTTCAGTAAGTTGTCTTTTTGTTTTGCTGATGGTTTCCTTTGCTGTGCACAAGCTTTTAAGTGTAATTAGTTCCCATTTGTTTATTTTTGCTTTTATTTCCTTTGCTTTAGGAGACAGAGCCAAAACTCATTGTTATGGTTTAATTCAAAGAGTGTTGCACAAGGTTTACGGTGTCATGTCTTATATTTAGGTCTTTAATCCATTTTGAGTTTATTTTTGTATATGCTGTTAGAGAATATTCTAATTTCATTATTTTACATGTATTTGTCCAGTTTTACCAATACCACATTGAAGTGATCTTCTTTTCTCCATTGTATATTCTTCCCTCCTATGTCATAAATTAATTAACCATAAGTACCTGGGTTAATTTCTGGGCTCTCTATTCTATTTCTTTGACCTCTATTTCTGTTTTCATGCCAGTACCATACAGTTTTGATTACCCTAGCTCTGTAGTCTGAAATCAAGGAACTTGATTCCTCCAGCTCTGTTCTTCTTTCTCAAGGTTATTTTGGCTATTTGAGGTTTTTTGTGTTTCCATATAAATTTAAAAATTATTTGTTCTAGTTCTGTGAAATATACCTTTGGTCTTTTGATAAGGATTGCTTTGAATCTGTAGATTACCTTGTGTAGTATGGTCATTTAAACACTATGAATTCTTCCAATCCAAGAGCACAGTATATCTTTCCATCTGTTTGTGTCTTCAATTTCTTTCATCAGGGTTTTATACTTTGTGAAGTACAGGTCTTTTGCACCCTTAGGTAGGCTTATTCTTAGGTATTTTATTCTTTTAGATGAAATGGTAAATGGAATTGTTTCCTTAATTTCTCTTTCTGATAGTTTGTTGTTAGTGTATAGAAATGCAACAGATTTCTGTATATTAATTTTGTATCCTGCAAATTTACCAAACTCATTCATGAACTCTGGTAGTTTTCTGATGGTATCTTTAGGATTTTCTATGTATAGTATCATGTCATCTGTAAACAGTGACTGTTCTACTTCTTTCTTTCCAGTTTGGATTCTTTTATTTCTTTTTCTTCTCTGATTGCTGTGGCTAGGAGTTCCAAAACTGTGTTGAATAAAGGTGGTGAGAGTGGGCATCCTTGTCTTGTTGTTGATTTAGAGGAAATGCTTTTAGCTTTTCACTGTTGAGTATGATGTTAGCTGGGGGTATGTCATACATAGCTTTATTATGTTGAGATATGTTCCCTCTATGCCCACTTCCTGGAGAGTTTTTATCATAAATGAATGTTGAAATTTGTCAAAAGCTAGTTCTGCATCTATTGAGATGATCATATGCTGATCACATGGTTTTCATTCAATTTGTTAATGTATCACATTGATTGATTTGCAGATATTGAAAAATCCTTGCATCCTTGGGATAAATCTCTATTGATCATGGTGTATGATCCTTTTAATGTATTGTGGATTTGTTTTACTAGTATTTGGTTGAGGATTTTTGCATCTATGTTCATCAGTAATATTGGCCTGTAATTTTCTCTTTTTATGATATCTTTGCCTGGTTTTGGGATCAGAGTGATGCTGGCCTCATAGAATGAGTTCAAAAACACTTCTTCCTTTGCAATTTTTTGGAATAGTTTCAGAAGGATAGGTGTTAACTCCTCCCTAAATGTTTGGTAGAAGCAAACCTGTGAAGCCATCTGGTCCTGAATTTTTGTTGTTTTTGAGTTTTAAAATTACTGATTCAATTTCTGTACCGGTAATTTATCTGTTCATATTTCCTCTTTCTTCCTTGTTCAGTCTTGGGAGATTGTACATTACTAAGAATTTGTCCTTTTCTTATAGGTTGTCCATTTTATTGGAGTATAGTTGTTTGTAGTAGTCTCTATAATCTTTTGTATTTCTGTGGTATTGATTGTAACTTCTGCATTTTCATTTCTGATTTTATGATTTGGACCCTCTCCCTATTTTCTTGATGAGTCTGGCTAAAGGTTTATCCATTTTGTTTATCTTTTCAAAGAACCAGCTTTTACTTTCTTTGATCTTTTTAATTTTTTTAGACTCTTTTTCATTTCTGCTCGTATCTTTGTGATTTCTTTCCTTCTACTAACTTTGGGTTTTGTTTGTTTCTCTTTTTCTAGTTCCTTTAGGTGTAAGTTTGGTTGTTTATTTGAGATTTTTCTTGTTTCCTCAGGTAAGCTCTTAGCACTCTAAACTTCCCTCTTAGAACTGCTTTTGCTGCATTGCATAGGTTTTGGATTATTGTGTTTTCATTTCTATTTGTCTCTATGTATTTTTAAAATTTCTTCTCTGATTTCTTCATTTATCTATTCTTTGTTTAGTTGCATATTGTTTAGCCTCCACTTGTTTGTTTTATGCAGTTTTTCTTGTAATTATTTTCTATTCTCATAGTGTTGTGTTTGCGAAAGACTGATATGATTTCAATTTTTTTAAATTTACTGAGGTTTGTTTTGTGGCCTAGAGTGTGATCTATCCTGAAGAAGGTTCCATGTGCACTTGAAAAGAATGTGTTCTGCTTTTGGGTGGAATGCTCTATACATATCTATTAAGTCCATCTTGTCTAATATGTCATTTGAGGTCAATGTTTCTTTATTGATTTTCTGTCTGGATGATCTGTCCATTGATGTAAGTGGGGTGTGAAAGTCCCCTGATGTCACTGTTACTGTCGATTTCTCCCTTTGTGTTCATTAGTATTTAGTTGTTCTAGTATTGGGTGCACATATATTTTAGATTGTTATATCTTCTTCTTTGATTGATCCCTTGATAATTTTGTAGTGTCCTTCTTTGTCTCTTGTAACAGTCTTTAGTCTATTTTTTTCTTATATAAAAATATATATATTTACTCCAGCTTTCTTTTGATTTCCAATTTGCAGGGAATACCTTTTTCCATCCCCTCACTTTCAGCCTATATGTGTCTGTGGATCTGAAGTGAGTCTCTTTTAGGCAGTATACATACAGATCTTGTTTTTGTATCCACTCAGCCATGTCTTTTGATTGTAACATTTAGTCCATTTACGTTTAAGGTTTATTGATATGTATGTCCTTATTGCCATTTTGTTAATTGTTTGGGGGTTGTTATCATAGGTCTTTTCTTCCTTCTTTGTTCACTTTTCTTGTGATTTGATGACTATCTTTAGTATTATATTTGGATTCCTTTTTTCTTTGTATGTGTGTGTGTGTGTGTGTGTGTGTGTGTGTGTGTGTGTGTGCATGTCTATTGTAGGTTTTTGGTTTGTAGTTACCATGAAGTTTTTATATAGCAATCTATATACGTGATTGTTTTAAGTGGCTGCTTCTTTTAATTTCAAATACATTTTAAAGGCCCTGCATTTGTACTCTTCTCCTCTCATGATTACTGGTATTGATATTATATTTTACCTTAATTGTTTTCTGTATCCTTTAATTGATTATTATGCATATAGATGATTTTACTACTTTTGTCTTCTTACTAGTTTTGTACATGGATGATTTCCTACCTTTACTTTATGTTTGTCTTTACCAGTGGGATTTCTCATTTGGTAATTTTCTTGTTTCTAGTTGTGGCCTTTTCTTTTTTGCCTAGGGAAGTTCCTTTAACATTTCTTGTAAAGCTGGTTTGGTGCTGCTGAACTCTTTTAACTTTGCTTATCTGTAAAGCTTTTGATCTCTCCATCAAATCTGAATGAGAGATATAGACAGAATATCTCTGGACAGAATATTTTTGGTTGTAGGTTTTTCCCTTTCATCACTTTAAATATAGCATGCCACTCCCTTCTAGCCTGCCTGGAAGTTTCTGCTGAAAAACCAGCTGATAGCCTTATGAGACTTCCTTTGTGTGTTATTTCTTGCTTTTTTCTTGTTGCTTTTAATATTCTCTTTTTATCTTTAATTTTTATCATTTGGTTTACAGTGTGTCTCGGTGTGTTTCTCTTTGGGTTAATCCTGTATGGGACTCTCTGTGCTTCCTGGACTTGGGTGACTGTTTTCTTTTCCAGGTTAGGAAAGTTTTCAGCTATTAAGTCTTCAAATACATTCTCAGCCCCTCTCCTCCTGGGACCCCTATAGTGTGAATATTAGTGTACTTGATGTTGTCCCAGAGGTCTCTTAAACTGTTTTCATCTCTTTTCATTCTTTTTTCTATTCATCTTCAGTGATTTCCATTACTGTCTGCCATTTCACTAATCTGTTTCTCTGTGTCATTTAGTGTACTGTTGATTTCTTCCAATGTATTTTTTATTTCAGTTTTTGTATTCTTCACCTCTGTTTGGTGGTTCTTTATATTTTCTAACTCTTAGTTAAAAATCCTAACTTCTTGCTCTGCTCATCCATTCTTCTCCTGAGTTCTTTGGTCATATTTAAGATCATTACCCTGAATTCTTTCTTTCTTTCTTGCCTATTTTCACTTTGCTTAGTTCTTCTTCTTGGTTTTTTCTTGTTCCTTTTCTGAAACATGTTCCTCTGCCACCTCATTTTGCCTAAGTTGTTCTTTGTATTTTTATGTATCTGGTAACTTAGTTATGTCTCCCAACCTTGGAAAAGTGGCATTCTGCAGGAGACATCCTGTGCATTCCAGCAGCACACTCCTGCCTTGTCACCCAAGCTATATGCTCTAGGGGTTCCCCCATGAGGGCTGCGTGGGTCCTTCTGTTGTGGCAGGCTGACTGTGTGCGTGGTCTGGTAAGCTTGGATGGCCCTAGTTCATTTGGTTGCCAGGACCCACTTTGCGTGGAGGCTGGCAGCTGCTGGTTGGTGGGGCCTGGTCATGAGGCAGCTGACTGCAGAACCCCAGGAGGCTCCAGAGCTAGTGCTGGCCATGTCCTGAAGTCTAGCTGCAAGGCCCAGGGATCCCAGATCTGGTGTCAGATCACTGGCTGGGGGCAGTTCCTGACACAGTTGGATACAGTTTCCAGGGTGTCCCAAAGCTTGTGTTGGTCTGCTAGTGGGCAAGGCTGGGGCCCAGCTGGCCCCAGGGCAGGATCTGACCTGCTGTGAGATTATGGTTTTCTTGAGTCTGAAGTCTTCCCTCTGGTTGGTGAGGCTGATCCAGAGGCAAGAGTAGGCTTCCTGGAGAGCAAGGTTGGTGTCTGCTCACTGGTGGGTAGAGCTGGGTCCTGGCCCTCAGGTGAGCAAAGTTGTGTCTAGAGGGGTGTCTAGAGGTGGCTGTGGGCTCTGGAAGTCTTTAGGCATCCTGTCTGCAAGTTAGTTGCTTGGCCTGAGGCATCCCATCACTGGAGCCTACTGGCTGTTGGGTGGGGCCAGGTCTTGGCACTAATGAGCTATAGGGAGGTTTGCACAATGGCTCCCACCAACACCAGTGTTCACATGGAAGAAGGATCTACCAGGAATGGCTGCTGCCATTGTCTATGTCCCCAGGGTGAGCTGCAGCCACCTCCTGCCTCTCCAGGGGACTCTTTCAGACCAGCAGGTAGGTCTGGCTTAGGCTCCTATCAAATTACTGCTTTTGCCCTGGTTCCTGGAGCATGTGAAGTTCTTTGTGCACCCTTTAAGAGGGAAGTCTTTATTTCCCCCAGTCCTGTGAGACTCCTGAAATTAAGCCCCACTGGTCTTCAACCTCTGGGGACTCATCTTTCCAGTGCAGCACCCCTGGGCTGGGGAGCCTGATGTGGGGCTCAGAACTCTCACTTCTGTCTGATTTGTGGGTCACTCACCTGGGGGTATGGAACTTGATTTATCATGACTCTGTCCCTTCTACCTATCTCATTATGGTTCCTTCTTTAGTTGTAGATCTTTTCTGGTAGGTTCTGGACTTTTTCACCAATGGTTGTTCTCCAAATAATTCTGATTTTTGTGTGCTCCTGAGAGGAGGTGAACTCAGGGTCTTTTCACTCTGCCATCTTGACCAATCTTTCAATCCTCTAAAATAAGGTTATTATAATATAAAGAAATCTAAATTTTATATATAAAATATTTTTTTCACAGAATTTAATATCTTAAATGTATACATTTTATCCTGACATGAAACTTGCTACATCAGAGATCAGACCAACTCTTTACTCTTAGCAACAATAGTGCCAGTCTCCCATGGCAAATGATGAAAATACATGTCACTTGCATGTGCAAGAGAGGGTTTTGCACCACATTAGAGGAATCTGGAAGTATGAACACTGAAACTTCTATAGGGCAGTTTGCATAGCTACCCCAACATTTGCTCCCTAGTATAAAAAAATTATCTGGAGGGAGGAAGGGAACATTTTTACAACCATTTAGAATGTAAAGGAATGGGCCTGGGAGAATGAAATAAAGGCCTCTTAATACCTCCCCTGAGAGTTCTACCTTAGGGTTACCCTTCAGTCATCCTTTAACCCAGATCCCAACAACTTCTGCTCAGAAAGCCCTGACCATGCAGAAAAATAAAAATATTCACATTGGTCCCCAAAAAATTTAGTATAAAAATGTTTAAAATAAATAAATAAATATATATAGAGAGAGAAAGATGATAATAGGGGTATTATTTAACTATTAAAATACAGTTGAATGGTCAGTTTTACAGTTTCATAAAATTAATCTCTGCCTCATTATTTCTATATAATATCCCAGAAAGGCATCATGTAAAATAAAATATGTATCTTGTATATTAAAAGACAAATGAGAACATATAAGAGAAGGGCTTATGCTTGAGGGTCAAGTACTTAGGCTTTTGAAGATATGAGAGAACTTGTCAACTTATAGCAAGAAATATACATTAAAATACTTGAATTTTTCTTAAATACATTTGTAAGCCTTGGCTTTTCCACAAAAGTCCTGAAATGTGTGCCTTAGGTACTAAACATAGTTATTAACAGAAGAATCATTTGTGTTAATTTCCTTGGATGACATTTGTAATCTAAAGTCTTTTCCATTGTGAATAAAACTGGGGTTAAAAGTAGTCTGTTTCATTGAGGTGTATGTGCGCAACATTGTTTTAAGACTTTTTATAAAAGCAAAGACTTTGAAATAAATGTGTTTATTATATTTCAGATATGCCTCAAAGAAAATAAGTAACTAGAAAAGGTCAGCTGTAGGAAACCAGCCTACAAACACCCCAGTGTAATGAATTATAACTTCTGCCTGCTGTAGCTGCAGAGGATGACTCCTTCAATATCTGAAAACATGTGCCTTGAAGTTTTCAATTACTCTCAGGAAACCGAACATTTCTTCTGAAAAAGATTTAATAAGCCTGACTGAATAATGTGATTCTGCAAAAGGAAATGCCATTGAATCACTGGAGTATATTTGGAAGAAAAGCAAAAAGCAGGGTCCTGGCTCCTCACAGATGAAAAAGTTACTACTCATGGTATCAAGTCCCTGAAAGTAAAACTCCTGAGCCCTTTATCCAGGCATCAAATGACATTTAATGCCAGAAAAAGAAAACAAGGATCACTCTCTTAAATGAGAAATAAACACATTTTATAATTTACAACTTTCAATTTAAAAGTATGATATATTTATGAATTCTTATATATAAAATTATATAATAACAGCTTTTAATAAGCAGAAGTTACAGAAGATACATGGAGTCATAGACAGAGACATAGCCAAATCAGGTGCAGAAGAAATTAGAAGAGAGGTATCCAATCAAAATTATCAATAACTTAGACCTGAAGTTCCTCAAATATCATTCCAAGACTGTCACTTGTACATTTTCTCAAAAGCCAACTACATCCACACCTTAACAGAATTTTTATCCCCATACAAAAACTCACAGTAACTTTATATAATATATAACTTAAATCTCATGCACTTCTGAGCAAGGGGAATCAGTGGAAGTGTGAATCATCTTCTAATACAGGGAAATCTGGAGTTGTTCCCAAAGCTAGAATGCCATCCCATCTCATTCAGTGAAAGTATATTCTACCCATTTTGAAAACACAGTGGAATATAGTCAGTTATGTAATACTTTTATATGGTGACAGTTGGTAACTAAACTTATCATGGTGATCATTTTGAAATGTATAGAAATATTGAACCACTATATTTTGCACAGGATCTAGCATAGTGCTGTAGGTCGATTATACTTCAAAAACAAACAAACTCATAGAAAAAGAGATCAGATTTGTGGTTACAAGAAGAAGGGGGTGAGGAGATGGGGAATTGGATGAAAATAGTCATAAGGTACAAACTTCCAGTTAGAAATGGCACGATTTTTTAAAAAAGATAAATAGTTCTAGGGATAAAGTGTGCAACATGATTAGCATAATTGACACTGACATATGTTATATATGGAAGTTAAGAGAGTGAATGCTCTTATCACAAATAAACAGATACATGATTTGTTGTTAGTTCTGTAATAGCTTCTTTCCTTATAAATGCAATTTTCTTTGAAACTTTGTTTTTCTTTTATTTGGAATATAATCTTCACGACTAAGACATTTGCTACACTAACTTTTCATTAATAAAAAAAGAAAATACAGGTCAAAATACAAATGCATCCTTTTTTGTTCTAAAGAATGAAATAAATACCTTCTATTTCAGTTTCATCTTACCTTTTGGTTTTATTTCTTTTTACGAAGAATAAACAGTACTAATGAGTTTTGTCCTAATGAAAAGATGTGTTTGTCTTTTTGTTACCTTTAAACAGGATGGTTTTGAATGAATATCTACTAAAATCTTCAAGTTTTTTTAAAACAAATGTTAAAGTATATGTTAATGACCGACTACATACTAACCAAGACTACCTAATAACATATTGCTCAAAAGGAAGGAAAAAAACTTAATCTAAAACAATTTTAAGGGTGTCTCTTTTCATCTTGGGGATACATCATAAATCTTACAGCCTTTCTACTGGTTTGTGTGTAGTAGGAAATTCAATGCCACTGAGCAACTAGGTCACAATTGGCTTATTGATATGGTTAAAAAAATTCCCAAAGAGACTGCAGCGAAATACAGCATTGAACTAACTGTGGAACAATGAGCGGCATTTCAGTCATCCTCTTTTGTGCACGAGATGAGAAAACATCATGTATTGTCACTACCTGTGACTGGGATGGAAAAAATAGGAAGATACTCATCAAAGAATACAAGCCTTCAGTTAGAAGATGAATAAGTTCTGGGGATCTAATGTAGAGCATAGTGACCAGAGTTGTTAATATAATATTGTATACTTAAAATTTGCTGAGAGTAAATCTTAATTATTTTCAACACACACACACACACACACACAGAGTAATTATGTGAGGTGATGGATGTGTTAAATTAACCTGATCATGGTAATCATTTCACAATGTATACATATGTTCAGTCATCACATGTTTAATTTATTTATATATATGTGTGTATATATATATATACACACACACACACACATAAATATAAATTTTATTTTTCACTTATAACTCAAAGCTTGGGAAATTTTTTGAAAAGAAACTGCATAGAAGTAAGTGATTATTTCCATCTTATATTAAATCTTTACCTAAAATGTTTATTTTTGCAGGTTAACATTATTAGAAATTACATAAGCTGTTTAATCACACAAGCACTATTTGCTAAGAATTATTAGGAATAATAAATGTGATTCCGTTGCTTTATTGCATTCTTTATGCCAGGGTATGCCCTGTTTATGGCATGATTATATCATTCTAGCTTTTGAAACATTATTACTTTATATAACTACATAAAAACAGTGCATATAATACACCACTAGATATTCTTAACTATTGAAAAATCTATTTAGGAAATTATCACTGAAGTGAGGAAATAGATATCTTTTCTCTCCATTTAATATTAGTAGCCAGAATTAACATAAATGTTAATTCAGTGAAATATTATCTCCTTAACAAATATACTTTTTATTGCATCAAAGAAAGAATAAAGTGCCATCTTTTTCAGCTACAGTTGGCCAAACCAAATATAATTTTGTCTTCTTGACTTAAAAGCATATATAATTTTCAACTTGCAGAAGTAAAAAACACTTCAAATCTACCATTTTGCTTTATTTCTCAGGGTAACTGACAATTCAAAAAGTGACCTACTTTTTCTGGAGGTTATAAAATTAAAATCATGCCTTTGCACATGTTAATGTGATTGCTGTGCATTAGAAAAACCAAGTTAAATTTTATACTCATGATTTAGTTGGTTTCTTACCAGGCAAAGGAGATAAACTATAATCACTACCCTTGATGAAATGAAGCAAATAACAATGATGATGTGCTAATGAATACAGATGAACTGACGTAATAATTTCAGTAACATACTATAAGTGTGAAACGTGCCAGTACATAGGAAATTCCTTTTCATTCATTCAAAACGAGTGAAATAATCCTCACTGTAGACTATCCAGATGAGATGATAGTACTGAAAGAAAAGTTAAACTATTTTGAGAACTTTATTAATTGCATTTAAATTGCATTAATTCATATCAAATTATCCAACTAAGCCTTGTTTGGTCCTGAAAAGATTACAAACACATAAATTACTTTTATATGCATCTCTTAAGATGATAGTTAAACTAGAACTGGGAATTGCTGGTGGTCCAGTGGTTAGGACTCTGAACTCCCACTGCTGGGGACACAGGTTCAATCCCAGGTGGGGGAAATAAGATCCTGCAAACCACACGACATGGCAAAAAAAAAAAAATATATATATATATGGCCAAAACAAAACAAACCAAAAAGTGGAACTGTTTTATTGAAGTTCATTGTAAAAGAATGATGCAAACTGTTTTTGTGACTAGAGTCTTTCAATATTATATTTGTAACATACATGTTCTTTTATATAGTTATAGTTGATTTCATTGGTAAGGATTTTTCCATCATATGAATATATGGTAACTTATTCTACTGTTGATCAATATTCACATTGTTGGCAGTTTGGTGCTATTATGGAAAATACTGTGGTAAATGAGCTTGTACATGTTTCTTGGTCACATGTGTATGCATTTCTGTTGGAAATATATCTAGAAGTGGAATTCCTGTTTCATAGGTTATACATAGATTCAATTTTAGAAGTTAACGGCAAACGATTTCCTGAAGTAGTTGCACCGATTTATGTTCCCAGCTGCCTCTAGTGTATGAGAATTTCTGTTGCTCTGCATCATCACTAACACTTGGTACTTTCAGTCATCTTAACTGTAGACATTCTGGACTAAATATTGCATAATGTGTAGTGGTTTCTTAATGGGGTTTTAATTATGGTTTACTCAAATTAAAATATATTCTTCACCTTTTCATGTATTTTTGGCTCTGTGGAAATCCCCTTCGTGAAGTACCTCTTCAAATCTGTTGTTTAGTTTTCTTTAGGGTTTCTGATCTTTATAATATGGGTCTGTAGTTCTTTATCTAGTTTAGATGTGAATATTTGTTGTTTAATACATTGTCAACTTCCACTTGGCAACTTTCTTTTCACCCTTTACTGGAGTCAATTGATTAATACAAGTTTGAAATTTTGGTATAGTTCAATTTATCAGTCTTTCTATTTTGGTTAATTTTGCCCCCAAATATACTTACCTAACTCAAGCTAGTTATGATATTCTCCTATATTATTTCATGGAAGATTTGTTGTTTCTCCTCTCAGAATTGTACCAACTGTAGACATGGAAATTATTTTTGTATGTGGTGTGAAGTTGATATTAATACAGCTTTCCTATATAGACATAATACAGTCCCAGAACTTGTATTGAAAAGACCATTCTTCCCCTCACTTCTCTGCAGCACTAAATTCTTTACAACTGAGGTGCTCAAACATGAATTGGTAAGCATCTAGCCTCTCTATTCTGTCATGTGTCTCTTTGCTTATCATTGGACCAATAACACACTGTCAGTTACTGTAACTTAAAGCTGTTGGTACCTGTTCTTTTTCTTTCTTTTTTTTTTTTTTCCAATATTGTCTTATCTATTCTTGGTCCTTTGCATTTCCATATAAATCTTAGAACTGGATTGACATTTTTTTTTTTTTTGTGATACGCAGGCCTCTCACTGCTGTGGCCTCTCCCGTTGCAGAGCACAGGCTCCGGACGCGCAGGCTCAGCGGCCATGGCTCACGGGCCCAGCCGCTCCGCGGCATGTGGGATCTTCCCGGACCGGGGCACGAACCCGCGTCCCCTGCATCGGCAGGCGGACTCTCAACCACTGCGCCACCAGGGAAGCCCTGGATTGACATTTTTAGAAAAATTATTCATAGCATCAAGTTTACACGTCAATCAGAATTTTCAGAGAATTAATATTAAACTCAATCCAGGAGAAAGTCATATCATTCTTTTTTATCTTCTTTAATTTCTTACAATGCTGTCTTTAAACATTATTATTTAAAGATATAACACATAGAAATCATGTACATCTTTCGTTAGTTTTTATAGGCACTTTTAAGCTATTTTAAATGGTATCTTTTCAAGAAATGTTTGTTGCATGTGTATAAAAATACAATTGATTTTGTCTATAGGGCTTATACTATCTTGTCATCTGCCATGGCATCTCCTTACAATCCTTTCATTTTATTTTTTCTTATATCATTGGATAAGACCTTCAATACAGTACATACTAAAAATAGTCATTGTGAGCATATCTTACTTGGTCCTTGACCCAGAGAAAAAGCTCTTAGTGTTTCATTATTATGTACGATTACTACAGGTTTTTGTTGCTATTGTTTTGTTTATCTATATATGAACTTTATCAGATTAGGTAATTTGCCTTTCCTTCCTACCTTAATAAGTATATCTAATAAAGAAAACTAAATATAATTTACTAAGGCTTTAAAAAATTCATGGATGTTAGATTTCATCAAATTCTTTCTCTTCATATATTCAGATAATCATAATTTTTCTTATATTTATGTATTAAATTACACTAGTTGATTTGGGACTATGAAATTATCTTTGCATTTCTGAGGTCATTGGCCTTGAGCCAACGACCACCATGAAGACACCTGTGTTTGGACAATTGGGTTTATTTATTCTTCCAGCAAGGGAGAACAAAAACAGTGGAGAACCACAGGATGCTGTAGTAAGGTGCTGTTAGAAAGAACATAAAGGATTTGGGTGGGTTAGGTGATTTTTCAGGAGTGTACCAGGAAGCCAGAACTTGTTATGTATTGGATGGTTTCAGGACATGGGGACAATTTTATGATTGGATATTTTAATAAGTCTAATTTATAAAGTGAAAGGAATGAAACAAGTCTAAAGCCGTCAAGCTGTCATCGTAATGGAATGGTAAATACTCATATTAACCAATCTAGAGGAATGTTTGGCTATTCTGTGTTATGAACAATTGTCATTTTTTAAACCACTTTCTTGAGGCATGATTGACATACAAAAGCTGTATATATTTAATACATACAACGTGATGAGTTTGGAGATAATTATCTGTCAGACATGACAATGGAGTGTTTTTTTTGGGGGGGGGGTTGGGGGGGTTTTTTTGGTCTTGATTCACCATGATCACCGAGTGGCCTTTGTTTGATGTTGGTGTGCTGTGAAATTATTTATATTTAAAAAAAAAAAATCTAGCTCTTAGCAATATCAAGTCTTAGATGACAATGCCAAGCCAGCCCCTGGATGACGGAGGCTGCTTTTCTCTTTCTCACTAAAATTAATTGTGTAGTCCCATTTAGAAAGTACTGAATTGGTTTGCTGATTTCATTTAGGGTGTTTGCGTCTGCATTCATGAATTGCGTTAACCTGTATTTTATAGAATGTGCTTGTCAGATTTTGGTATTATGCTTATGTTGGTCCTTGAAAAATAAGTTTGTGACTTTTTTCCTTTTATTTTGTGGAAGAATCAGTGTAAGTATTTATTACATACCTTCTAGATACATTTATATATTACATCAAAATATAAAATTTTCTAGTAAACAGTAAGGATAATGTATTATAAATAACAAAGTGAGTTAATAACTATAAGTAAACATGAATCGGTTTAAAGCAATACATTAAAAATATCCTCTATGTTATTTTCCAGCAAGTAAATCCCATGTATTTCTCTCTGTGTCATACATTTGTTTGAATTGACTTTACATGCATTTTACTCTCAATTATAGCTGTCACACTGCAACTAGCAAAATCTGGAAACACTCTATTTGCAGAATAGCTGCTTGTTTGTTGGTCATTTTGCTCAGTCTGACGGAAAATACGATTGCTCTCAAAATTTACTAATAGAAAAATCTGTAAGACTAGCTTTTACCAAACCTATCTTCTAACTATTCTGTGGTAGGATAGTTCTCCTAATCAGTTAACAGAATGACTGGAGGAACATAACTGGAGTTCTGCAAACTCCCTGGTGTGATTGTCTTTCAGTGAGGATATTTTTCAGTTGATCAAGAATAACAACCCCATGCAACCTCAACACCAAGGCTTTAGTTTAGTTGCCAAAACATAATATATTGCATATTTCAGCTGTGAAATAATCACTCCAAAATTATTTCCTTTTGAAACCAAGAGTGAGGAACTGCTAAATGATACTTATTAATAAGCAATGCCATGTAACACACTGGTTATGACAGGCTAAAGTAAGATGACACATACAAATACATATATGCAAATGAGTGCATTGTTAACTGGTGAAATCCTTTTAAGGTTGATACATTGTATCAATGACAATGAAAGCTGTAGTTTAAAAATGACCTCTGAATCCAAGAGTTTTGACTCTATTTTATAGTTAATTTGAATAAGCATTTAGTGATATGACCCTTCAATATTCTGTCACTTTTCTCATCTTATCATTTGCAATGTTTACCTCAATTTAAAAAAATATATCAACTATCTATATGGTAATTGACATTAGCTGTTCAAAAGTTTGGTAGGAAAAGCAGGAACAAAAATGTTCTTGAGACCCCAAAATATATGACATAGAGCATATTATATATATAATGTGTGTGTGCACATGTGTGTATAAAAATGTCTAATGCATTTTTGTTTAAGGGATGGAGTCACCACTTGAAACTTTCTCTTCTCTAGTATATTATTTTAACAAGTATAGGTGTTTTTTTTTTTCAAAATTCACAGTATAATAGAAGGAGAAAAATAAATGTCATAGAAAGCAGGTTGAAAATAGTAAAATGTGAAAGCCAAGAGTGGGATAGCAAGAGCAGGGGAGGAAAAGTCAGAAAGGCAAAACTAAACAGCCTTTATTATAAAGGCAAGTAGTCATTAAAGGATGAATAAGAACATGAACACTTTACAATGTGGTAAAGTTATGGCCACACTGTTAATCTTACATTATTAAAAGTTTAAATCATGATTAACAACTATGTAAGAAGACAAGTAAAATCACCTTTTTTGTGTAATGCTTTTAATAATGACAAAAGTGTACAAAATATCTCAGTAATTTTTTAGTGCTTTTTCATTGTGTGCATATTATGTACCAGGAGGTTTCCATGTTTTTGGCCATAACAACTTTTTACGGCAGAATATGCAGATATTCTCACTCATTTTGAAGAAAAAAAAATTGAGAGAAGTTGTTCCACAAAATAACCCAGCTGAAAAGTTGAAACACTGGAAATTAAATTGTTTATAGATATAAATGTGTGTCAAATTAAAATTTTTAAATAGTTTTATTTTTCTTAAAGTACAATGCTTCTGCACTGATTGAGATCTCACACCTGCTTGTTTTGGTCTTAGTATTAATGCTTAAAGCTTAAAAATTCAGTTTAGTAGAAATTTTTATTCCAGTTATTTCTTATGATTATGGTCTTTGCTTTTAGTAATTCAGCTGGAAACTATGTCTCAATTCATCTTGACTTTTTGTGTGTGATGAGAGCCCCCATGCCAAGACAGTGTTTTAGAAAAAGATTACCCGTGTATGTAAGATTAGTACTAGATTACTGAGGAACTGGAAAACTGAAACAATTCAGTTTGAGTCTGAGGAATCATACTCAAAACTCCTGACAATCCAAGTCTCCAGTAGGTTTTACGTGGTCTAGGCAATACTATATACTCCACGATACAAAGCCAGACCAATGACTGGAACTTTGCCTCAAACTGTTACATTGTGAGCTTTTTAGAAAGAGAAATATCTTTCCTCCTTGTTTATGGTTTCCTTTGCTGTGCAAAAGCTTTTAAGTTTCATCAGGTCCCATTTGTTTATTTTTGTTTTTATTTTCATTAGGAGGTGGGTCAAAAAAGATTTTGCTGTGATTTATGTCAAAGAGTGTTCTGCCTGTTTTCCTCTAAGAATTTTATAGTGTCTGGCCTTACATTTAGGTCTTTAATGCATTTTGAGTTCATTTTTGTGTATGGTGTTAGGAAGTGTTCTAATTTCATTCTTTTACATAGCTGTCCAGTTTTCACACTACTATGTATGAAGTAGATGGCTGGCGAGGGCCTATGTATAGCACAGGGAAAAAAGAAAAAAGGAATGAGAAATATCATCTCTGGTGAGGTAAGAGAGGGATTAGTATTTCAAAAGCAAAGAGGAAAAGAGCAAAGCTTTCACCTAGTCTTGAATGAATGTAGCAAGAAAGAATTATAAGAACTGAAACACTTCCAGACTGATAATGGCATTCCTGCTGAGAGTGTCAGTTCCTGGAATGTGCAAAGGAACAAGCAAGAGTGGTCTCTCAGACAAAGAAGATTGATTCTGTAATTCTCCATGAACACTACAGGCTGTCAGCATGATTGCACTTGTTTCTCTCAAAGCATTAGCAAGGCAATTACCAATTATTTCACCACAGCATTTACATGTTTGTGTCCATCTATCCCTGGAGCCCAGGAAATTGATTATGCACTGCAGGACATTTTTGCCATCCTATGTAGGGTATCAGATACTCCAAGTAAGATCTGATGGCATGAGGGAAAATCAAGTGCTGTGAGCTTATAAATTATGCACACGATAAAGGAGAAATCCATGAAGTATGCTTGGCAAAGTTTAAGAAATCAGAGTAGGTTTTTCTTTGCTTAGAAGAGAACAGTGTTTTTGTCAAAAGGGAACAAAAGAATGTGCAGTTTCATATCTCATTCTTGTTAATGGACTAAACATTATAATCGCGTGTATTATTTTTTCTACCTAATTTTTCATTCTTTATTCTTTTTTAAACTACCAATTGATTGCCCAGCTTTTTCATACTGATTTGTTAGAAATGTGTATATATTTAGTAGATAAACGTTTTAGCTATTTTTGTTGTTTTTTGCTTTAACTATTCATCATTAAATTTGACGTTAAAATTTAATGTGTATTTGTGACATCAAATCTATCAATATTTTCATTAATAATTTCTTTGATTTTATGCTTACGAAAGTATGCCCTGTGATATACATTGATAAATATTCACCTGTATTTTCTTGTTGTTTTAGTTTTAACTTTATGTTCAACACCTCAACATATCTGAAACTTTAAAACTTAGCTTATGCTATGAATAATCTAATTCTTTTCATATATGTTGTTAACAATGTGACCCAGTGCCATTTACTAGGGAGTCTATCATTTCACTAATTTGTCTTGTTCACCCACATTCGTCCATTATTGCTACTATTCGTCAGCTACTGAATCAAAACAGTAATGAAGTCCCCAGAACTGCTTTCAGATGATTAACCAACGCTCAGGGCTGAGGACTCACTCAGCACAAAGACTGGCAAATGGCCTGGAAGGAGCAGTGCCAGGCAACGAGCTGGCTTAGGCTTCCAAGGAGAAAAATAAAATAAATGTTAAAAATTAAATTACTCCTATTGCCTACAGATGGACCACAAACAGTCAATTCTATATAAGATAGAGGGGACTTACTTAGTTACCCCTGGCCAGTATGATGCTGAACATTGAGAAGTGACTGAATGGTGGCCCTATGTTGAAAGAGAATCACCCTGTCATCCACACTGACACCCAGAGTATCATAGAAGCAACAACTTGTCTGGAAGTAACAGTGCCCAGTTTTATAATGCCACATCATATCATTACTGGTTGGGGCCTTCCTAGGTTACATGATTAGATCAATGTAGATATAGAAATATGTAGATATAATTGATAATAATAAATTATTATGATTTATTATGATAAATTATGATAAATAATTTCTACATATAGAAATATGTAGATAAAATTGAAACTAGCATTCCTATTTCTTATACCTATTATTTCTAGTTTAACTGTTTTTAATTGGTTGTTACTTTTTAAAAAATTTATTCTGGAAAGGATGTCCAATTTTATCAAATTACTTTTTAGCATCAGTTACAATTGTATTTCTGAATTTATAGTAAATACTATTTAATTTACCAGCTCCTGTGTGCAATACAACTTGTACACTGAATCTTTTCTTCTTCCACATACTGAGAACTTCGCCCTTCCAAATGATCTCCCCTGACTTTATCATCTAGTTTTCTCTTAAAACTGTATGTAGAAGCTCTAGCTGACTAATACACTGTTATTTTTATCTTAACAACATCATGCTGTAATATCTTCCATCTTAAAATTAAAAAAAAAAAACCTTTGACACTATGTCTCTTCAGCTTCACATTTGTCTATCCTGTTTCACAAAGTTTTCAAAAAGTGTTTGTAATCATTTTATTTCTTCATTTTCAATCTTTTTATATTTAAAAAAGAGTAACAATAAACATAGGTTAAACAGTTATGTTTTACTGCAAATCTTAAATTGAAAGCAGCTATCTCCTTGGTTATTATTCCCCACTCTCACGTCCCATTTTCAGTAGCCACAGTCTATTTCTGCTAGTAAGTTATCTCCATAATTGTGTATTTAAATAAACAGCTAAGCTTGTTTGATATGTTCCATATTCACACATAAACTCAAGATTACTGCCAAAATCTTTATGGAAAGAGTTTGTAAAATCAAAAAAGAACCTCAGCTTTCCCTAGGCTAATTAATACAGGTAAAATATCATTGATATAAATTCGTTACAGGAAGGATTGAAGGTCCCTGGAGAGGTGGTGATGTCCTTGCTGTCTTAATATGTTCTTGTTCTCAAGATAAATATTGGTCAAATCCTCATGAAATAAATCCCAGAAGATTATTTTACATTTCATCATTTGATACTGATGATCACTATATTGAGTTAATTGGAGTCATTAAGTCTTATCATTAACAGTTGGTGTTTATTTTTTTCTTGCACTTGCCTGAATGCTCTGCTAAAAGCTGTAGGCTAGAAATTAAGTCTTCAACAAAGTGATACAGTCTCAGAGGGACTGCATCAGGTATCCTTAACTATTGATAGCTGAATAAATAAAGTCTTGGATACAGGCCTTGGGGTTCAAAGTGGCACAATTTAAACAACTCTCAGGCTGTACCACAATACAGACTCAGAATTTCCAGGATTCTTGTTAGTTTAGAAATGAAAAACTTCATGCAAGCAGATTGCAAGCAGAATTAGTTACACAGGACTGAAGGGAATGATAAACTGATGAGATATTGCTAGTTGTGGCTATTTGCTTTGGAATATTTTCTGTCATATTTTTAAATACTGTATTTTCTGTATGGGTGAAGCCTGCTCTCATCCTCCTTCACCTATATTTACACCTCAACTCAGTAGGCTATGTTTACTCAAACTACAGTGGAACTTCCTTTAAATGATAAATGGTTACCACTGACCCCTTAATATTTTGGAACAAATACAGTAGCCCCTCATTATCCACAATTTCGCTTTCCATGTTTTCAGTTACCCATGGTCAAGTATGGTTCAAAATATTCAATGGAAAATTCCACAAATAAACAATTCATAAATTTTAAATTGCACACTGTTCTGAGAAGCATGATGAAATATCTTGCTGTCCCACTCCATCCCCGCTGGAATGTGAATATTCCCTTTGTCCAGTGTATCCCACCCATTAGTCACTGAGTGGCCATTTCAGTTATCTGATTGGCTGTCATGGTATGGCAGTGTTTGTGTGCAAGTAACCCTTATTTTATTTAATCATCTCAAAGTGCAAGAGTAGTGATGCAGTCAATTTGAATATGCCCAAGAGAAGCTGTATAGTGCTTCCTTTAAGTGAAAAGTTGAAAGTTCTGGACTTATATAAGGAAAGAAAAAAAAATTATATGCTGAGGTTGCTAAAATCTATGATAAGAACAAATCTGCTATCTGTGAAATTGTGAAGAAGGAAACATAAATTTGTGCTAGTTTTGCTAGCATAAAACTGTAAAAGCTACAGCCACTGTGTGTGATAAGTACAAGTTAAGATGAAAAAGGCCTTAAATTTGTACAAGATATTTTGAGACAGAGAGAACACAATCACATAACACTTATTAGTTGATTGGTATAATTGTTTTATTTTATTACTAATTATGTTGTTAATCTGTTACCATACCTAATTTATAAATTAACTTTATCATAGGTATACATGTAAAGGAAAAAACATAGTGTATATTGGGTTTGGTACTATCTGTGGTTTCAGGATTCCACTGAGGTTCTTGGAACATATGGATAAGGGGGGACTACTGTACTTTGAGTTCTATGTACTTTTTGTAGCAATGTGGTTTTTTGCACAAGTTCATTAAGAAACTCTCCTCCTTTAATACGCTAAGTATATATATGCACACACTCGTACATACATGTGTATGTATACACACACACTTGAAATTGAGAGTCTGATTTTATGTTTGTATATAAAATCAGCCTCTCAGTTTCTACTTTGAACCAATTTTATTCTGCTGATTTAAAAAATCTTTGATACATACTCCTAAAATTTTTGTGTAAGATTCATTTAAAAATTTTAGAAAAATATGCATATATTCTTTCTCTATATGTTTTCAAATTTCTTAATTCTGTTGATGTTGATGAATGTGTGAAGAGTGTATGATAGATATTGGCAATGTATGATGTTGGTGAAAAAAGTATATATATGTATATATTTTTTATTTATATATAATGTAAATAATATATATGTCATGTGAAGGGAACTATTTAATTTTTACTTGTGGACTCATTTCTCCTAGAACCTTTCTACCCTTTGTAAACTGGTTTGTCTCTGGGCCTGCGGCACAGCTGTCACTGTTCTAGGAATTTTCTTTTCCTCTCACTGGAGTTATATCCCTTGTTTCCTACATCCTGTATATTCATCTTTCATTTTGATGGAGCAAATCTAATTAATCTTTCAGAGTTTCCTGAGAACAGGTGAATGGAAAATATGGTTTCCTTGAGAAATTAATATAAAACATCTATCCAAATGCTTTATTTGTAGTTTGGCTTAGTATAGATCATATTCAATAATTTTTTACTCAAAATTTTAAATTACTTCTAGATATTTTAGTTATAGTGTCTAATGCTTCTGATCCTTAACCATAGAAAGTTTAATTATTTTTCTTTCTAGGAGCTTTTGTGTTCTCTTCTTTATCTTTGGTGTGTATTCTGAAATTTCATGATCTCTGTGCCTTGTGGTGTGTGTCTTTGTACATGTGTGTGTCTGTTTTAATTGTAAACTTGGTAGACTGTTTAAGTCTATTCTGTCATTCATACATGTAATCCTCCACACTTACCTCTACTTTTTCTACAGCATTTATCACCTTATAATATAATTTTTATTACACATATAATTTTTGTGTCTGTGTCACTCAGTGCTAGACAGTAAACACAACAAGATGAGGATATCTGTCATTTCCTCTACTATAATATTAGTTGGAAAAATAGTGGGTACTCAATAAATGTGTATTGATTGGCTGAGTAGTTTCTCAACTTGCCTCCCTAATTTTATAATTGCTCCCTTACAATGTATTGTACTCAAATTCATAGTAAATTAACTTACCATTTAAAAATACAGAGCAAGGATAGGTCATTATTATTTCCAAACTCCAATGAATCCCATAAATCTTAACACTATCCACCAAATACTATACATATAGTACTTTACTTGGAAGTTACCACTTGCCTTTGTTAGGATATAAGTTTCCCAAAGGCAATGATGTGTTTTGTTTTTTTAAACTTAGATATCACAAATATTTGGAAAAAAGGTCTGACATGTTGCAACTCCTCCATATTTTTTCTGAGAGAAAAGGAAAAGAAAGAATAATATATACAATTTAATACTTTAAGTAATTCCCTCCTTTTGGTCTTGTACTGGTCACAGTAGTTTTAATTCTACAGAAGAGAATTTATTGACCTAAAAATGTTTCCTGCTATAATCCTGTGGAATAAGTGTGATTTTCTGTTTATTTTAAATATCTGAATACCATTTGTAGAATATTGGATCTCAGTTATCACTTGATCAATGAATGCAGAAAGTTACTAAGGACATTGAATGAATGCTTATGTAGATAATTTTATGGGAGCAATAACTGATACCTGATTTCTTTAAACAAACAAATGTTTTGCTTAACTAATTATGTATTTAAGTGCCTAGTTTAGGCTTTGTTACTGATCCTTATTCTTTAGGATTTGCTAAAAGACAGTTCATTGACCAGAGAAATAAAGTCCATGTCTGAGTTTTCCAGGTCTGTGAATGTGTCTCTGCCTTAGTTTGTGGACTTTGAGACAAAGACTTGAGTATAAATTGTTTGTTGGGAAGTGCTAGTAGGGGATTGGGACAGTGAGAAGGAATTGCAGGAAGCCAACATAGAATGTATCATCAGGCAAGTATCCACTGTGGGCACCCGGAGACTAGTCTCTCTGTGGAACTCTGTGGGTCTATCCTCATAGCATCAATTCCCAGTTAAATCTGACCTGTGGGCCAAGAGAGAACCCTAAGGCAAAGTCCCAGATGCTGAAGTCAGAAGTGGACTGCATGTAGAGAGATGTTATGCTGAGTAGACTTAGGCAGGGCACCTGCTGCTGCAATCCCCTGGAGTACTATCCACAGTTTAACATAATACTTCAGAATACTTTTGTTCTAGACATGCTATCTTAACTATTATCAGCTGGGGCCACAGAGCATAAAGAAGAATCTAATCAGTGCTATACCTTAAGTGGGTTCAAGTTGCACATTGGCAGGACACACAAGATAAGGCTCTCTCCTTCATAAGTAGGGGATGTTAGATCAGTCTTTTGAGCATAATGTTTTTGACCTTAATGTATGCCAATTTTCCTGAATTCATGTCATTGGCATATAAGCACTATTAAGTTTAATAGTTTAATCTTTGCCTTTACTATACTTCAGACAGCTTTATACTTTTAAACTGCTATACTATTAAACAACATCATTCTTCCAAATTCTTTATTGTACTACTTTTGTTTCTTTCTTTTTTCGGTGGGGGGGGTGTGCCACATGGTATTCAGGATCTTCCCCCACCAGGGATCAAACCTGTGCCCCCTGCATTAGGAGCGCAGAGTCTTAAACACTGGACTGCCACAGAAGTCCTATTCTACTACTTTTTGTAAGTGTAGCATAATCAGAATAATAATTGTTTATAGAAAAACAGATGGTAAGTTCATTACAGGACTATTAATGTTAACATTTATTTGAAAGATCAGATGAATGTGCCTGTATTATTTTATTGGTTTAGGCATCCACACAGTTTGTACTAGTTCTCATTCAAAAAAAAAAAAAAATGTTGATGGTGGAGGAGTAAGACATGGAGACCACCTTCCTCCCCACAAACACAACAGAAATACAACTACGTGTGGAACAACTCCTACAGAACACCTACTAAAGGCTGGCAGAAGACCTCAGACTTCCCAAAAGGCAAGAAACTCCCCACGTACCTGGGTAGAGCAAAAAAAAAAAAGAAAAAGCAGAGACAAAAGAATAGGGATGGGACCTGCACCTCAGTGAGGGAACTGTAAAGGAAGAAAAATTTCCACACACTAGGAAGCCCCTTCACTGGCGGAGATGGGGGGTGGCAGGGAGGAAGATTCTGAGCCATGGAGGAGAGCACAGCAACATGGGTGCAGAGGGCAAAGTAGAGAGATTCCTGCACAGAGGATCAGTGCCAAACAGCACTCACCAGCCTGAGAGGTTTGTCTGCTCACCTGCTGGGACGGGTGGGAGCTGGGAGCTGAGACTTGGGCTTTGGAGGTCAAATCCCATGGAGAGCACTGGGTTTGGCTGTGTGAATACAGTGTGAAAGGGGCTAGTGTGCCACAGCTAGCCAGGAGGGAGTCCAGGAAAATGTCTAGACTTGCCTATGAGGCAAGAGACCATTGTTTCAGGGGATTCAGAGCACCACCTAAACAAACTCCAGAGACGGGTGCAAGCCACAACTATCAGCTCGGACCCCAGAGACAGGCATGAAACACTAATGCTACTGTTGCAGCCACCAAGAATCCTGTGTGCAAGCACAGGTCACTATCCACACCCACCCACTACCACAGGAGCCTGTGCAGCCTGCTACTGCCAGGGTCCCATAATATAAGGACAACTTCCCTGGGAAAACACACAGCATGCCCCAGGCTGTTGCAATGTCATGCTAGCCTTTGCCACCACAGGGTCACCCTGCATTCCAATTATAGCTACCGTATCCCTCCCTCACCCCAGCCTGAATGAGCAAGAGCCCCCTAATCATCTACTGCTTTAACCCCATCCTGTCTGGACGGGGAACAGATGCCTGAGGGTGACCTACATGCAGAGGTGGGGCAAAAACCAAAGCTGAACTCCAGGAGCTGTGCAAATAAAGAAGAGAAAGAGAAATTTCTCCATGCAACCTCAGAAGCAGCGGATTAAACCCCCACAATCTACTTAACATACCCTGCACCTGTGGAATACCTGAATAGATAACAAATCATCCCAATATTGTGGCAGTGGACTTTGGGAGCAACTGTAGCCTTGGGGTTTGCTATCTGCAACTGATTTGTTTCTGATTTTTATATTTCTCTTAGTTTAGTGTTTAGTGCTTGTTATCACTGGTGGATTTGTTTATTGGTTTGGTTGCTCTCTTCTTTTTCTCTTTTTTAATCATTATATATATATTTTAATTTTTTTATTTTAATAATTGTTTTAGTTACTTCATTTATTTATTTATTTTTTCTTTTTTCTCCGTTTTGTTCTGAGCCATGTGACTGACAGGGTTTTGGTGTTCCGCCCTGGTGTCAGCCCTGAACCTCTAAGGTAGGAGAGATCCAACCATTAGACCACCAGAGACCTCCCAGCCCCATATGATATCAACTGGCGAGAGATTTCCCAGAGATCTCTGTCTCAATGCTAAGACCCATATCCACCCAATGGCCAGCACACTCCAGTGCTGGATGCCGCATGCCAAACAACTAGCAAGACAGGAACACAACACAACCCATTAGCAGAGAGGCTGCCTGAAATCATAATGTCAGACACTCCAAAACACACGGCTGGATGCAGCCCTGCCAACCAGAAAGACAAGATCCAGCCCCACCCACAAGAATACAGGCACCAGTCCCCACCACCAGGAAGCCTACACAACCCACTGAAACAACGTCACCCACTCAGGACAGACACCAAAAACAATGATAACTACAAACCAGCAGCCTGCAAAAAGAGGACCACAAACACAGTAAGTTAAACAAACTGAGGCGACAGAGAAGTATGCAGCAGATAAAGGAGCAAGGTAAAAAACCCACCAGACCAAACAAATGAAGAGGAAATAGGCAGTCTACCTGAAAAAAAATTCAGAGTAATGATAATAAAGATGATCCAAAATCTTGGAAATAGAATGAAGAAAATACAAGAAATGTTTAACAAGGACCTAGAAGAACTAAAGAGCAAACAAAAAAACAAACACAATAAATGAAATTTAAAATTCTCTAGAAGGAATCAATAGCAGAATAACTGAGGCAGAAGAATGGATAAGTGACCTGGAAGATAAAAAAATGGAAATAACTACCACAGAGCAGAATAAAGATAAAAGAATGAAAAGAATTGAAGACTGTCTCAGAGACATCTTGGACAACATTAAATGCACCAACATTCAAATTATAGGGGTCCCAGAAGGAGAAGAGAAAAAGAAATGGTCTGAGAAAATATTTGAGGAGATTATAGTTGCAAACTTGAAAGGAAATAGTCAAGTCCAGGAAGCACAGAGAGTCTCATATAGGATAAATCCAAGGAGAAACACACCAAGACACATATTAATCACACTATCAAAAATTAAATACAAAGAAAATATATTAAAAGCTGCAAGGGAAAAGCAACAAATAACATACAAGGGAATCCCTATAAGGTTAACAGCTGATCTTTCAGTAGAATGTCTACAAGCCAGAAGGGTGTGGCAGGACATATTTAAAGTGCTGAAAGGGAAAAACCTACAACCAAAATTACTCTACACAGCAAGGATCTCATTCAGATTTCATGGGGAAATTAAAAACTTTACAGACAAGCAAAAGCTGAGAGAATTCAGCACCACCGAAACAGCTTCACAACAAATGCTAAAGGAACTTCTAGAGGCAGGAAACACAAGAGAAGGAAAAGACCTACGATAACAAATAAAAAACAATTATGAAAATGGTAATAGGAACATACATATCGATAATTATCTTAAACATAAATGGATTCAATGCTCCAACCAAAAGATATAGACTGATGAATGGATACAAAAACAAGACCCATATATATGTTGTCCACAAGAGACGCACTTCAGACCTAGGAACACATACAGACTGAAAGTGAGAGGATGGAAAAAAGATATTTTATGCAAATGGAAAACAAAAGAAAGCTGGAGTAGCAATTCTCATAACAGACAACATAGACTTTAAAATAAAGACTATTACAAGAGACAAAGAAGGACACTATATAATGATCAAGGGATCAATCCAAGAAGAAGATATAACAATTGTAAATATTCATGCACCCAACATAGGAGCACCTCAATACATAAAGCAAATATTACCAGCCATAAAAGGGGAAATCAACAGTAACACCATAATAGTAGGGGATTTTAACACCATACTTTCACCAATGGACAGATCATCTTAAATGAAAATAATTAGGGAAACACAAACTTTAAATGATACATTAAACAGAATGGACTTAATTGATATTTGTAGGACATTCCATCCAAAAACAACAGAATACACGTTCTTCTCAAGTGCTTATGGAACATTCTCCAGGATAGACCATACCTTGGGTAACAAATCAAGCCTTGGTTAATTTTAAAAAATTAGAATCGTATCAAGTATCTTTTCTGACCACAAAGCTATGAGACTAGATATAAGTTACAGGAAAATAACTGTAAAAAACACAAACACATGGAGGCTAAACAATACACTACTAAATAAACAAGAGATCACTGAAGAAATCAGAGAGGAATTCAAAAAATACCTAGAAACAAATGACAATGAAAACACAATGACCCAAAACCTCTGTGATGCAGCAAAAGCAGTTCTTAGAGGGAAGTTTCTAGCAATACAATCCTACCTCAAGAAATAAGAAACATCTCAAATAAACAACCTAACCTTACACCTAAAGCAATTAGAGAAAGAAGAAAACCCCAAAGTTAGCAGAAGGAAAGAAATCATAAAGATCAGATCAGAAATAAATGAAAAATAAATGAAGGAAACAATATCCAAGATCAGTAAAACTAAAAGCCAGTTCTTTGAGAAGATAAACAAACTTGATAAACCATTAGCCAGACTCATCAACAAAAAAACAGAGAAGTCTCAAATCAACAGAATTAGAAATGAAAAAGGAGAAGTAACAACTGACACTGCAGAAATATGAAGGCTCGTGAGAGATTCCTACAAGCAACTCTATGCCAATAAAATGGACAACCTGGAAGAAATGGACAAATTCATAGAAAAGCATAACCTTCCGAGCGGAACCAGGATGAAATAGAAAATATAAACAGATCAATCACAAGCACTGAAATTGAAACTGTGATTATAAATCTTCCAATAAGCAAAAGCCCAGGACCAGAGGGCTTCAGAGGCGAAATCTATCAAACATTTAGAGAAGAGCTAACACCTATCCTTAACAAACTCTTCCAAAATGTAGCAGAGGGAGGAACACTCCCAAACTCATTCTACGAGGCCACCATCACCCTGATACCAAAACCAAACAAACATGTCACAAAGAAAGAAAACTACAGGCCAATATCACTGATGAACATAGATGCAAAAATCTTCAACAGAATACTAGCAAACAGAATCCAACAGCACATTGAAAGGATCATACACCATGATCAAGTGGGGTTTATCTGAAGAATGCAAGGATTCTTCAATATATGCAAATCAATCAATGTGATACACCATATTAACAAACTGAAGGATAAAAACCATATGATCATCTCAGTAGATGCAGAGAAATCTTTCAACAAAATTCAACACCGATTTATGATAAAAACCCTCCAGAAAGTAGGCATAGAGGGAACTCACCTCCACATAATAAAGGCCATATATGACAAACCCACAGCCACCATCGTTCTCAATGGTAAAAAATTGAAACCATTTCCTCTAAGATCAGGAAAAAGAAAACGTTGCCCACTCTAACCACTATTATTCAACATAGTTTTGGGAGTTTTAGCCACAGCAATCAGAGAAGAAAAAGTAATGGAAGTAATCCAAATTGGAAAAGAAGAAGTAAAACTGTCACTGTTTGCAGATGACGTGATACTATACACAGAGAATCCTAAAGATGCTACCAGAAAGCTACTAGAGCTAATCAATGAATTTGGTAAAGTAGCAGGATACAAAATTAATGCACACAAATCTCTGGCATTCCTATATACTAATGATGAAAAATCTGAAAGTGAAATCAAGAAAACACTCCCATTTACCACCACAACAAAAAGAATAAAATACCTAGGAATAAACCTACCTAAGGAGACAAAAGATCTGTTCACAGAAAACTATAAGACACTGATAAAAGAAATTAAAGATGATACAAAGAGATGGAGAGGTATACCATGTTCTTGGATTGGAAGAATCAGCATTGTGAAAATGACTATACTACCCAAAGCAATCTAGAGATTCAATGCAATCCCTATGAAACTACCATTGGCATTTTTCACAGAACTAGAACAAAAAATTTCAAAATGTATATGGAAACACCAAAGACACCAAATAGCCAAAGCAAACTTGAGAAACAAAAACTGAGCTGGAGGAATCAGGCTCCCTGACTTCAGATTACACTATAAAGTTACAGTAATCAAGATATTATGGTACTGGCACAGAAACAGAAATATAGATCAATGGAACAGGATAGAAAGCCCTGAGAAAAACCCATGCACATATGGTCACCTTATCTTTGATAAAAGAGGCAAGAATATACAACTGAGAAAAGACGGCCTCTTCAACAAGTGGTGCTGGGAAAACTGGACAGCTACATGTAAAGAAAGAAATTAGAACACTTCCTAACACCATACACAAAAATAAACTCAAAATGGATTAAAGACCTAAATGTAAGGCCAGACACTGTAAAACTCTTAAAGGAAAACATAGGCAGAACACTCTATGACATAAATCACAGCAAGATTCTTTTTGACCCACCTCCTAGGGAAATGGAAATAAAAAAAAAAATAAACAAATGGGACCTAATGAAACAAAACTTTTGCACAGCAAAGGAAACCATACACAAGACAAAAGACCACCCTTAGAATGGGAGAAAATATTTGCCAAGGAACCAACTGACAAAGGATTAATCTCCAAATTATACAAGCAGCTCATACAGCTCAATATCAAAAAAAAAAAACAACCCAATCCAAAAATGGGCAGAAGGCCTAAACAGACATGTCTCCAAAGAAGATATACAGATTGCCAACAAACACATGAAAGGATGTTCAACATCACTAATCATTAGAGAAATGCAAATCAAAATTACAATGTGGTATCACCTCACACCAGTCAGAATGGCCATCATCAAAAAATCTACAAACAATAAATGCTAGAGAGGGTGTGGAGAAAAGGGAACCCTCTTGCACTGTTGGTGGGAATGTAAATTGATACAGCCACTATAGAGAACAGTATAGTGTTCCTTAAAAAACTACAAATAGAGCTACCATATGACCCAGCAATCCCACTTCTGGGCATATACCCTGAGAAAACCATAATTCAAAAAGAGTCATGTACCACATTGTTAATTGCAGCTCTATTTACAATAGCCAGGACATGGAAGCAACCTAAGTGTCCATCAAGAGATGAATCGGTAAAGAATAGGTGGCACATGTATACAATGGAATATTACTCAGCCATAAAAAGAAATGAAATTGAGTTATTTGTAGTGAGGTGGATGGACCTAGAGTCTGTCCTACAGAGTGAAGTAAGTCAGAAAGAGAAAAACAAATACCGTATGCTAACACATATATATGGAATCTAAAAAAAAAAAAAAGGTTCTGAGCAACCTCGGGGCAGGACAGGAATGAAGACACAGGCATAGAGAATTGGGTTAAGGACACGGGGAGGGGGAAAGGTAGGCTGGGAGGAAGTGAGAGAGTAACATTGACATATATACACTACCAAATGTGAAATAGCTAGTGGGAAGCAGCCATAGCACAGCGAGATCAGCTCCATGCTTTGTGTCCACCTAGAGGAGTGGGATAGGGAGGGTGGGAGTGAGACACAAGAGGGAGAGGATATGGGGATATGTGTACACATATAGCTGACTCACTTTGTTGTACAGCAGAAACTAACACAACACTGTAAAGCAATTATACTCCAATAAATATGATAAAAAAAAGAGTCCCTTTAACATTTGTGTCATTTACACTACACCACTTTGAATACAAAGTGACATAATAAGAATGCTTTATAGAAGCACTGTTTCCAAGGCATCTTCAGTATTCTCCTCAGAGACCCTCCTAATTTTTCCCAAATTAGTGTCATGAATCCTGAGAGAACATGTCATATATGCTCCAAAATCTCATTTTAGTTTTTTCTACATAGTGTCTCTGTGTTCCTCTCTGCAGTTCACTGGCTTATGTCTCTTTTCATCAACAATTCCAAGTGTCAGTTATGCTATTAATAGCCAAAGAGGGTTCCAGAACTGCCGCTCTTGTCTATATTGTCTTGTACTCTTGCTGATTGCCTATGTTGTGGGCTCTGCTATCTACCATCTCCTGTTGTTGGTACCATTGACTAAAGTTTAGAACCTGTTATGTCCAATATGGTAGCCACCAGCCAGCCCCAAGTGGATACTGAGTGCTTGAAATGAGGCTACTGTGACTGAAGCTCTGATTTTTATTTTGAAATTTTAAAACTGATCTTTGAGTGATTAGAAAACTCTTAAGTATGGAATAACTTGATTATATGAATTTATTTTTCACTTGTACATTAAAAAAATCTAAATACAATTATTTCCAAAGAAAATTTAACATTTGATTTGAGAAATGCTGTAAGTGTAAAATACAGACAAGATTTTCATTTCTTTTTTTCTTATTTTTTTGGCTACTATAAAGTTTAAAATTACATATGCGGCTAGTGTTACAATTCTGTTGGATAGTGCTGATTTGCACTAAGACTTTCAATATCCTTTTTATCTCACTTTAAAAATAATGTTCTGTTGGGGATATATAATTAAAAACAGCCTCTTGCCAACCTCTCCACAAATATAGAAGAGAAAGAAAAGTTCTATTTTTAAATAAGCATGAAATCAAAATACAATGTATTAATATATCATAGGCAATTGGCTAAAGATATTGCAAGATAGAAGTCTCATTAGTTTGCACCGTGGAGCATATGCAACCCATTCCACACATGTTCTCAAAGTAAATGATAACTAGTCCTTAAGTAGGGAACTTCATGGAAACACTTGTGATACACTGTCATTCTAAATTCATCTGCTAATTGGGATAGTCTCATGTATTTGCTAATTACCTTTCTCTAAAAGAAAAACAAGTTTCTCATCTCTTAAAACAGTAGGAAGGTTTTCAACCTACAGCACAGCACAGGCTAAAGTTAGGCTCCTACCGTCCTAGGGGCAATGGGAGATACGGGTACAATCCTTTTTGATTACTTCTCAAAAAGATGTTTCCCAGGTCCTTGAGAAAAAGATTTCTGGCTTATAAAGCTAGCTGGGGATCTATTTAGCCTTTTAAAATATTTATATACACCTCAAAGGGGCAGAGAAAGCATTACAGTTACAGGTTATCTAAAGTAAATGTTCAAAGAAAAAGCCCAGGGAGGGAAGCATCTTTGCTGTCTTACACCAGAGAAGCTCAATATTTTTGTTTTTAGATTTGTATTTACACTTACAGTTCTTATTTCATGTGAGTTATAACAATAATATTAGTATATATATATATTGTAAAACAACTTAAAATAGGAATATTTAATAATAATTTGCAATATTATTTTTCCCCTTATTCCTAATTCCTCATCTTCTGTTATAGTTAAATCACTTGCTTTCCCAGAGATTAATAATGTATTGTTTATTTTCCCCTTTTACGTATCACAGAGGATATTTCTTTCTTTTGGCCTGCCTACCCTTTTGGCATGTGCAATTCACTCACTCCATGTTTGGGTGGGGTTTTTTTGTTGTTTTTTTATTGTTTTTTAAATCAGTTGGCTCCATCTTTCTTCTCCAGAGATGGCACAAAATTCAAGGTGTAGTAGAGTTTGTTTGTTTGTTTCCCCTAGGATTAATATGAATTCTTGGAAGAAATTACACTTCATCTATGAGACTACAAACTCTAAGGACAAGTTAACCTATAATTGAGGGAACTGATTTTGCAGCTTCTTGGAGAGTTTACCTAAGAATGAGTTTAACTCAGAGAAAAGCAGAGCTGAGTTGAAGGGAGAAAAAGAGAGGTCCATGTGTTATGGCTGAGCTCCTGGATTCAGCAGTGCCTGTAGTCAGACCCCATTGTGCATTTCCTAGGTAAGAGCTTCACATACTTCACCTCTGCTTAAGCTGGCTGAGGTTGGATTTTTGTTTTTTCAAGCACAGATTTCCAGCCTATACACATATATGTGAGACTTTGTCTTAATTTAATCAGAATGCAATGTATTATATAAGACAAATGATCATTTTAGAGTGCTCCTTTATGTCCAGTTTACATCCACAGTTTTTTATTGGTTTGACTGTCCAGACATAAATTTCTAGACTTTCCTTTAGACAATTTCAACATTCTATATAATTGTTATGGTCAGTACAGACTCTTTAAAAGGGGATCTTAAAAATAAGCTGTGGGTTTAATTGAATTAGTTTTATTATGATAATATTTAAAATATACCAAAAAAATAGTATATAAACTATTATTATAGTAACAGTTTAATACCACTTATAACAGTATTAAACCAAAACAAATTCTGATGCAAATACAAATTCTAAAAAGTCCAATAATACATAAATTATCTACATATATTACGTATGTTTCTGGGGTCGGAATCCCTAATCATAAGAAAAGTCCTCTACTTTGTTCCAGCATTTTCATAGATTTGTATCTGTGTGTTTTGGGTGATATCAGTAACTTAGGTTGATTTATCTGAGTTATATAAAGTAGAGATTCTTTTTTTTAATTAGACACCCAATTGTCCCCAAGGCATTTATTTACCAGCCTACTCTTCCCATTAATTTGAAATAGACACCTTTATAAACTTTCAAATACAGCATTTCCCCCTTAGTAGTTGGAAAACATTTTGCCCTATTTTTCTTTCTAGACCAGCAAACTTATCAAAATCTTCATTATATACTTACTACTCTTTTTACTGCTAATAAAATATTCCAGTTTTGTTTGTATAGATCAGAATCTCTTCAACATACCTACCTTCAAGCTGAATTTATTACTTACTAGTATGACAGAAGTTTATGGAGTTTGGCATATCTGTGCTATTCTCGGCCAAGTGATAACTCAATTGGTATTATTCAGATTCATCTGACAGTAACTTGGCACCTCCTGTGCCAAACTTTTCTCTTTCTCTCTTGTCTCAATGGATAGAAAGATAGACAACATCTCTTTCTCTTTCTTGAGCTCACCTTTGACATTTTCTCTTTATCGTTATTTGTATTCTTCTATGAGATGGTCATTCAGGTGCAGCCACGAGATGAGACAGAGAGGCTCGGGAAAAGAAGTTTAAATACTCACAGGTCCTCAAGACAGCAGGCACTGCATGCCATGCAAGGCCACATGAAAAGCATCAGGGTGGTCAGGAGGCAGAATACAGAGGGAGGTGAAAGCATTAGGCCAGAGCCTTCACTGGGGTTTCCAAGGGAAAGGCCAAAAAGGGTGGGGTAACAGTTTATGATTGGCTAGTTTGAATGATTTTGGCAGGCTCTAAGCTATGGGGGGGTGGGGGTGGGGAGGTGCCTAGTTGCCTGTTCCCTGGCCCTGGAATGATTAAGGCAGAAGAATATTGGCTCTTGGGGTGCATGGGACAGATTGAGGAAGTATGGCTCTGGATTGGTTAGGCTGCACATCAAAGGCATACTCCAGAGGCCCTTTGCCCCTGGAAGGGCTAACCTCCCAAGCCAGAAAGGTTTTTTTTTTTTTTTTAATGTCAAAACACAATAATATATACCATTTTAAAAAAATACATTATTACCTCCAAATTTAATGAGGATATATTTCATACTATCCATTTTATTTTTTTGCAGCCTAGCTGGATGTTCTTTCTGGGAGAGTACATTTTTTGTTATTGTTACCTTAATGATGAATCTGCTTCTCTGTGTGTTTATGAGTATGTTTGGGTTGGGGAAGGTGGTCATACGGAAGGGGTTTTAAGCCCAGGGTAATTAACTCTTCTACACGGGATTTCAAATAGTCTGTATCTGTTGAGTTTTAATGGAATGTTCCTATCTGCTTTATATGTTACAGAAATTGTTCTAATATAGTTATATCACTGCTCTGAGCCATAACTACTTTCTGATACCCACACATATATATGTATATGTATATATCTGTATATGTATACATACATATGTACATGGCAAAATATATGTTCTATATTTAAACATATATAAGTATACCCTATAGTTGAGCATACATACATGGAAGTAAAGTATTTGTGTGTTTAAATACTTTTTACCAGAAATTCCAACATACTATGTTTGTTGTACTTAGATTTTTCAGGTCAAATTGAACCAGAAATTTTGTAGTGTTTCTTTACTTTAGAAAGTATTTGTCTTCTAAAGAAACCCTAGTGTTTCTGCCCATCATGCTCCAGACTTGCAGGAAGGTTTGAAATCTAGCAGTTCATTGTGGCTCAAAGTTGGATCACTGATATCCTCTTCATTACATAGAAGTTACAAAAATCGTTGAGCATTGTTTTCGAAGTTTAATAATATTTTGACTGATGCTTTTATACTTCCTGTCAAAAACATTCATCTGCTCTGTCAATATTCTGAAAAAAACTCAATTATTTTATTTTCATTTATTGATGTAATTTAAACAAACATTTTAGTAGGCACATATTCACAATAGATTAGTTTTGAACTTTCTACCTTGCTTTTGTATAGATTTTATGGAAGTGTGTATTCTAGGACACACATTCACAGGACATGCAAGGTGGTATTTGTTAGTCCAGGAAACATGGATTTTTATAAAAATTTAATAGCCAATAAATGTAATACCATGAAAATGTGGGAAGAGGATAAAATATTTATGTAACCTTTTGTGTGCCATGGAAATAATCCATTTCCAGGTTTCATATATCATGACATGATTTTTTTCCTCAGATCTTTCCTTAAGCATAGATTTTTTTTAATATGATGATTTGCCATCAATTATGTCTATGGTCTATAGTCATAATATAGTCAATATCATTAAGTATATAAGAACAGATAATATCTTACGTAATATTTTGCACTCATTTTAATAAATAAGTTTTATTGATTTATCCTTGAGTTAACCATTTTCCATATAGTTAAATATAGGATGACAGATAAGTAGTATAATGGATGTGCATCACAAAAATGGATATCATACTTTAAAAGTTTATAATCTATAGGAATAGATTGAAGGATGGAAGAAAGAGTTTTCATAATTTCTAAAGAAATCACAATAAAGCAGCCTGATTTCAGATAGCATGGGGTGTGAAAGATAGTTTCAAAATGAAAATTAAAAGTATATGCAGTGGGGCTTCCCTGGTGGCGCAGTGGTTGAGAGCCCGCCTGCCGATGCAGGGGCCACGGGTTCGTGCCCCGGTCCGGGAAGATCCCACATGCCGCGGAGCGGCTGGGCCCGTGAGCCATGGCCACTGAGCCTGTGCGTCCCGAGCCTGTGCTCCACAACGGGAGAGGCCACAACAGTGAGAGGCCCGCGTACCGCAAAAAAAAAAAAAAAAGTATATGCAGTGAAAATTCTATAGAAATAAGTTATAGATTAGTTAGAAATGTGTGAGAAAATAACTATACTCTTCATAAGAAAACATTGCAAATAGGAGGGGGTATTTAAACACATATTTCTGATTGACTGAGCTGATTTCAGGAGTAATGACTAAATTTACAGCTACTTTTTCATACCCATATTTGTTAGGTATGAACAGTATGGGCACTCAGAAATTACCTTATCATGGTTTCCATATGTACGCTCTGTGCCAGTGAATAAAGAAATCATTTTTGTATCAATCTAAGGCAGTAAGTTCTGCAAAAATGTATCTAGTAGAGGTGTACTTTTCTAGGATTAATATTTTTCTTTTCAGATAATTTTTATTTTTTATTAACTTACAGTTGATTTACAACATTAATTAGTCTCAGGTCTACAACATAATGATCAAATATTTTTATAGTTTATATTAAACTCCATTTACAGCTTTATAACATATTAACTGTACTCCCTGTGCTGTACAATATATACTTGTAGTTTATTTATTTTATATATAGTAGTTTGTACCTCTTAATCCCCTACCCCTATTGTGCCCCTCACCCTTCCTTCTCCCCACTTGTAACTAGTAGTTTGTTCTCTATATCTGTGAACCTGTTTCTGTTTTGTTATATTCATTCGTTTTATTTTTAGATTTCATATATGTGTTAACATACAGTATTTGTCTTCCCTCTGTCTGACCTATTTCATTAAGTATAATGCCCTCCAAGTCCATCCATGTTGTATAAATGGCAAAGTTTCATTCCTTTATGGCTTAGTAATATTCCATTTTGTGTGTGTGTGTATGTGTGCTTGTGCGTGTGTGTGTGTATGTGTGTGTGTGTGTGTGTATATATATGCCACATCTTCTTTATCCAGTCATCTGTTGATGGACACTAAGGTTGCCTCCACATCTTGGCTATTGTAAATAATGCTGCTATGAACATTGGAGTGCGTGTATCTTTTCAAATTAGTATTTTTGTTTTCTTTGGGTATATACACAGGAGTGGAATTGATGGATCATATGGTAGTTCTATTTTTAGTTTTGTCAGGAACTTCCATACCGTTTTCCATAGTAGCTGCACCAATTTACATTCCCACCAACAGTGTAGGAAGGTTTCCTTTTCACCACATGCGCTTCAGTGTTTCTTGTTTGTGGTCTTCTTAATGATTACCATTCTGACAGATGTGAGGTGATAGCTCATTGTGGTTTTGATTTGCATTTCTCTGATGATTAGCTATGTTGAGCATCTTTTCATGTGCCTGTTAGTCATCTGTATGTCCTCTTTGGCAAAATGTTTATTCAGGTCTTTTGCTCATTTTTTATTGGGTTTTTGGTTTTTTGTTGTTGAATTGTATGAGCTGTTTATATATTTTAGATATTAACTCCTTAACAGTCATATCACTTGCAAATATTTTCTCTCATTCTATAGGTTGTCTTTTCATTTTGTGGAAGGTTTCCTTTGCTATGCAAAAGCTTTTAAGTTTAATTAGGTCCCATTTGTTTATTTTTGCTTCTGTTTTCTCTTGCCTTAGGAGACAGATAGAAATAATATTATTGTGATTGATGTCAGAGTGTTCTGCTTGTGTTTTCTACCCTTTTCTCTCCGGGACCCCTATTATGTGAATGTTAGTATTCTTGATGTTGTCCCACAGGTCCTTTAAAATATTCTCATTTTTTAAATTTTTTTTTCTTTTTGCTGTTTTGTTTGGGTGATTTCTATTCTATCTTCCAGAACACTTAGGCATTCTTCTGTATCACCTAGTCTGCTGTTAATTCCTTCTGGTGTGTTTTTCGTTTTAGTTATTATATTCATCAGCTCTGACTGGTGGTTTGTATTTTCTGGTTCTCTGTTAAAATTCTCACTGTATTCATTTATTCTTTTTCCTAGTTCAATTAGCACTATTATACTAATGCTCTGAACCCTTTACCTGGTCATTTATTTATCTCTAGTTTATTAGTTTTTTTTTAAAGTTTTTTTCTTATTCTATTAATTGAAACAAATTCCCCTATCTTATGTTGCCTACCTTACTCTGTCTCTATGAAATTCAGTGAAACAGTTACCTGTCCTGGTTTTGAAAATATATTCTTGTGTGGGAGCTTCCCTCTGCAGTGTAATTGTGCCCACTGGCTTTGGTGGGAGCGCTAGATCTGAAATGAGCATAGGTCACATCTCCCCCCAGGGTTTGCTGACAGCTGTTACCTTCGTGGGACATGGGGCTGGAGATAGAGGGGCTAGAGCTAGAACAAGGTGTGAGCCAAGTCTTCTCCTATGATCGTTGGCTGACAGTGTTCTATTGGGGGTAAGAGCAGGACCCAAGGTGCTGGAGCTGAAGAGGTGAGGGTTAAGTCCGAGCTGGTTCTGTTCCCTCTAAGTGTACACTCTATTTCCTCCCAGCCTCAGCACCTTCACTCCAGAGGGGATCAGTGCTAGAGCATAAGGGGTCTGAGCCAGCACCTGATGCCTGCTGGGACACACACTGATGCAATCCCAGCACACCAGTCAGAATTCCAGACCACTCTCTGCCCACTGCCTCTGGGAGCACCAGTAATGGCCACTTTTGCCCAGTTCAGGTGCAGTGCCGGGTCCAAGCCAGATTTAGCTCCCACAACTACGCACTGTCCTCAGCAATGACAGCCTTCACCCTAGTGGGGAGCTGCACCAGAGCAAGAGGGGCTGGAGTGGGCATTTGGTGTCAGCTTGTGCACAGGCTGGGATAGTCTCAGCATACCAGTGAGAGCGTGAGACAGCTCCGGATCCACCGCCTCTGCAAGTGCCAGCAGCCACAGCCCCCACCCTGTTCAGACACAGCGCCAGGTCCGAGCCTGCTCCATCCCCCTTGACTGCAAACTCTCCTCTGCAGTGCAGCCTTCACCCCAGTGGGAAGCCATGCCAAAGCTGGAGGAGCTGGCAAGTTGCAGGAAACTGGCCAGAGTCTTGAGCAGTCTCAATCTACTCCCTCCACCTTGTTCCTGGGTATAAGCAAGCAGGTTCTTAATAAGCAGTCTAGGTTTCGTACACTCCTCCTGTTAGTCCCAATGGTTTTCAAGCCAGCTAAGGGGATTCATCTTCCTGGTGTTGGATATCAGGGCTGGGGTGTCCAGCATGTGGTTCAGACTACTCTCTCCCAGGGAGGATCTTTGAACCCATGCAATTCCCCTTTTCTGTGTTCTCTCCTAGAGGTACAGGTCCTGAATTGATTGCTTGTCTTCCCTTCCTACCTGACTCCATGTAGATCATTCTTTATAACTTTGTTTATGCCAGTCTCCAGTTTGTTTTCAGTGAGAATTGCTCCATATGTAGATGGTTTTTTTTGTTTGTTTTTTGTTTTTTTTGCGGTACGCGGGCCTCTCACTGTTGTGGCCTCTCCTGCCGCGGAGCACAGGCTCCGGACGCGCAGGCTCACCGGCCATGGCTCACAGGCTCAGCCGCTCCGCGGCATGTGGGATCCTCCCGGACCGGGGCACGAACCCGCATGCCCCTGCATCGGCAGGCGGACTCTCAACCACTGTGCCACCAGGGAAGCCCGTAGATGTATTTTTGATGTGTTCATGGGGGAAGGTGAGCCCAGGGTCCTCCTGCTCTGCCATCTTGATCTCCTCCTCCCAGATTATTTTTAAATCTAACTTAGGTTTCTGCTTATAACTATATTTAAACATATTTGGAAACATGCTGAACATCATTTCCTAAATCATTTTAGGCTCCCAGGAATTGATTCAGTGCTCATAAATAAGTGCTATTGTTAGAAGAGTATTCCAGTTCCATATTAGTAAAAATAAATTCAATGATCACCAAGCTAGTATTTCCCATTTGAGCCTGATAGTTGTGTATCTTCTAGTAAGCTGTTTGGAAATTAAATTATTCTATGTGAGACATTCTAGAAATTTAACCAGAAAAAGCATTCTTTATTTTTCTGAGTAACTAGAAAGCTATTTCAATTATCAAATTCTCATCAATTTCAGCTTTGTTCCAAGATGAATAGAGAAAGCTAGAACATCTCAAAACTGAAATTATAGTAAGCTACAATTTTATAATGAAAGTGAATTATCTAATATAAAATTCTGTATACTTCAGATTTTCAAATAATTTTCCCAAACTCCATCTTCTTCTCATGATATACTTTAAATGCATAGTTTAATTCTCCAGCATAAATTAATTAAATTGTAGCTTTTGAATGTCTAGCTCATTCAATACTTTATAAAAAGCAATGAAAGATGAGAAAGCATGTTCAAAGACAATTAAGACATGTTGTTTGGCTTAAATGACTTTCCAAATTAATAACAAGAAAAATAACTACACAGGTAGTAAATAAATGCAAACGTAATACTGAAGGAGAATTGCCATCAGTGTATCAAGTACTTTGAGAGTACTGAGGATAGAAAGATTTCTTCTGGTTCAAGGAGAAGGTGGAGGATTTTTTTGAGGAAAAGGCATTTGACTCAGACAGCCCAATAAAGGTCTCACTAAAAATGGCATTTCTAGTGCCATTAAATAAGAGAAGGAATTGTTGCACAGAAGGAATATTTTGAATCAAGAAAAGAAAACAGGAGAGTTTAGAGGACATTGGGGCTATTACATTTTTCATTTTTGCTGCGTAAGTGTTTCAGTTGTCATTTTGGGTCAGACAATTCTTTGTATGCTGTTCCATGCATTGTAGGATGTTTAGCAGCTTCCAAGATCTCTACCAGTAGCACTCATCCTCCAGCCTTGTCATCCATGAATGTTTGCAGACATGCCAGGTACCTCCTAGGGAAAAATTTGTCTCCAGTTGTGAACCACTGGGCCACAGTGCAAAATGCATGAGGGATTGTGCTAAAGTATAGGTTGCAATAACTTTTAATGAGTACCTTCTCTGGAAAGTCATTGGCTAATCATTTTGTGTTCATTATCTTATTTAATCTTCACCCTGACCTTATGCCATTATTACAGAAACTAAGAATGAGATGTCTAATGACTTCTAAAATCTCACATCTAATTAGTAGTAGATCTTGGCTTTAAACAGTTACTTGCCTCCGTAACTTGTACATTTGTATATAATGATATACTCTCAACAGACCATAAACCTTGACATTCCTCCCATCAAGAGATGGGGTTGGCTTCCCCAGTCTTTGAATTTGGGAGGGCTTTATGGCTGTTTTAACCAGTATAATATGGAGTAAATGAAGTTGTGCTAGTTTCTGAGCTTATGCCTTGATGGAATGGTTTTCATTTTTATTCTATAAACTCTGGATTTTTGTAAACAGTGGCATTATATAAATTATGGCTTTGTTTTAGTAAGAATTTTGGGGTCAGGAGCTTATATTTGAGAATTGAAATGGAATTGAATACAAGAAAACAAAATACAATTGTAGTTATTATGAACAAAATTGATGACTGAAATAGGAAAGAGAGAATTTGGAAAAACTGTAATAATGCCATCATATCTTGAATAGATATATTGTAGGATTACAGGAGGAGCAAACTGATTCAAAGCCCCTATTAACTTTGAGTTCATGGAAACTTGACTCTGTGTGTTTCTGTTTCCATTTCCCTAGTGACACATCTCCAGCTATATCCCATAGCCATTCTCCTTCCCAGGAATACAGGCATTTGAGGAACAGAATACTAAATAACTGAGCAAGGGGAGAATATGCTTGTAGCAGGTCAGGAGGTCATTAATTGTACTGGAATCTCTGTTGTCTTTGGTCTCTTGGCTTTTCTCCTCAGCCCAGCCTGCTTTTCCAGTAATTTTCTCACTCGTGATGATTTTGATCAGGGGTTATCATTTGTGCTTATCATCACTAGCTGGTCAGCCTTGTCAGTATATATCTGATCCCTTCTTATGGACAATTTAAAAATTTTCTGTTTCCCACAGAGGTCCTAGGTTCTATGCAGAACTGACGACATATCAAAACAGCTGCTTTAAGTGTTCTTGAATTTTTGGTAATGGTAGTTTCTAAAATATTATATTACAATAAGAATCTTATCTCCTCAGAGAGGGAGGAAACCTTTAGATGGAAATGTTGCTTTATTTCACACACATTTTATCCAAGGCATAACTCTGGCCTAATCAATATGTATTCTTAGATTGGAGATAATGGTATTAAAACTTAAGGGAAAAAAGATAGATATGAATTAGAAAATCTTATGAATATAAGTGATAGGAAATGTCACCATTTCCTGTGTTTTCAATGAAGACCTATCCATTCATTATACAGAGTGACATAAGTTCTAGTTTTCTCTGGACAATGTCAATTTATGCCTATTTCCTGATATAATCAATAGCACCCCTCTTTAATCTCAATAGAGGACCTTATTTGGATAATAAATTATATGGAAACCATATAATAAATTATATTAACCAAAATTATATAAATGTGCAAGTGACTAAGGGATCTCATATAGGGGTTGTCATAGATTCAACCCCCCCTTCTTTTGCTGTGCAGAAGATTTTCAGTTTGATGTAGACTCATTTGTTGATTTGTGCTTTTGTTGCTTGTGCTTTTTGTGTTGTATCCAAAAAATCATTGCCAAGATTAGTGTCAAGGAGCTTCTTCCCTATGTTTTCTCCTAGGACTTTTATGGTATCAGGTCTTAAACTTTAAGCCTTTTATCCAATTTTGAGTTAATTTTTGTGAGTGGTGTAAGATAAGTGTCTAATTTTATTTTTCTGCAAGTGTTTATCTAGTGTTCCCATTACCACTTGCTGAAGAATCTATCCTTTCCTCTTTGGGTTTTCTTGGCTTGCTTGTCAAATACTAGTTGACCATATATGTCAGGGGTTAATTTTGTGCTCTCTATTCTGTTCCATTGGTCTATTTTTTTATGCTAGTACCATACTATTTTAATTAATGTTTCTTTCTAATTCTGTGAGAAATGACATTGAAATTTTGATAGGAATTATGTTGGCTCTATAGATGGCTTAGAGTAGTGGAACTTTTTTAACAATATTAATTCTTCTTATCCATGAACATAGGATGTCTTTCCATTTGTTTGTGTCTTCCTGAATTTTTTCCAACAAAGTCATAGAGTTTTTGTTGTACAAATCCTGCATTTCCTTAGTTAAATTTATTCCTAGATATGTTATTGTTTTTAGTGCCATTGTGAATAGGATTGTTAACTTTTCTTTTTCAGATGTTTCATTATAAGTGTATAGAAATGCAATTGATTTTGCTATGTTGATTTTATATTCTGCAACTTTGGTGAATTTGTTGATTGTTTGCAACAGTTTTTTGGTTGAATCTTTGGAACTTGCTTTAGACAAAATCATATCATCTGCAAATGAAGAAAATTTTACTTCTTCCCTTCTGATTTGGGTGACTTTTATATCTTTGTCTTACCTAATTGCTCTAGCAAGGACTTCCAGTACTATATTGAATAGAAGTGGTGAGAGTGGGCATCCTTGTTTTTTTCCTGATCTTAGAGGAAAAACTTTCAGTTATTCTTCATTAGATATAATGTTAGCTGTGGGTTTGTTGTATGTGGCCTTTATTATGTTGAGTTTCATTCTTTCTACACCCAATCTGTTGAGGGTTTTTGCTGTTTTACCATAAGAAGATGTTTTGTTAAATGCTTTTTTGCATCTGTTGTGATAATCATGTCATTTTTATCTTTCATTCTATTAATGTGATGTCTTATGTATATTAATTTGTGTATGTTGAATCATCATTGTATCTCAGGCATAAATCACACTTGGTCATGGTGCATAATCATTTTAATGTGTTCTTAATTCAGTTTGATAATACTTTGTAGAGAATTTTTGCATCTGTATTCCTCAGGGATATATTAGTCCATAGTTGTCATTTCTTGCAGTTTCCTTACATGGCTTTAATATTTTATCTGGTTTTAAGGTAATGCTAGTTTCATAGAATGAATTTGTAATTACTCCCTCTCTTTAAATTTTGGGAAGAGTTTGAGAAGCATTGTCATTAATTTCTCTTTAAATCTTTGTTGGAATTTTCCAGTGAAGCCATCTTGTCCTGGGATTTTCTGGTCTTGGGGTCATTTTTGATCACTGAGTAAATTTTCTGACTCATTATTTGTCTGTTCAAACTTTCTATTTCTTCCTGATTCAGTCTTGGTAGGTTGTGTTTTAAGGATTTTATCCATTTTTCCTAGGTTATCAAATTGGCTAGCATATAATTACTCACAGTATTCTCTCATGATTCAATATACTTCTGTAATATCAGTTGTGATGATTTCTATTCTAATTTTTTCTGACTGTTTTCTTAGTCTAATTAAAAATTTTTCAGTTTTACTTATCTTTGAAAATCGAGCTCTTAGTTTTGCTTATAATTTCTATTGTTTTTCTGGTCTCTATTTCATTCATTTCCACTCTAATTTTTATTATTTCCTTTTTTTTCTGCTAACTTTGGGCTTAATTTTTTCTTTTTCTATTTCCTGAGGTATAAAGTTAGGTTGTTTATTTGAGGTCTTTCTAATTTCTTAATATATGCATTTATCACTATAGGCTTTCCTTTAAAAACTGCTGTGGCATCATCCTATTGTATTTGGTATGTTTTCATTTTCATTTGTTTTGGCATATTTTTTATTTCTCTTTTGACTTCTTATTTGACCCATTTGTTGTTTAGAAGTATTGTTTAGTTTCCATGCATTTGTACATTTTTGACATCACTCATGTTGCTGACTTTTAGTTTCATACCATTATTGTCAGAAAAGATAGTTGGTATGATTTCCATCTTCTTAAATTTGCTAAGATATTTTTTGTGACTTACTATATAATCTATCCTTGAGAATGTTTCATGTATGTTTGAGCAGAATATGTATTCTGCTACTGTTGATGAAATGTTCCATATATATGTCCATAAATTCCATTTGGTTTACAGTATGGTTTAATTCTGTTTTCTGGTTGGTTATCTGTCTGGATGATCTATCTGTTGCTGAAAGTGGGGTATTAAAGCCCTCTACTAATATTGTATCATTTTCCATTACTCCCTTCAGATTTGTTGGTATTTGCTTAATGTATTTACATGCTCTGATATTGGTTATGTATATATTTACAGTCGTTATATCTTTTTGATGTACTGACACCTTCATCAATATATAATGACCTTCTTTGTCTCTTGTTGCCATTTTTGGCTTCAAGTCTATTTGTCTGATATAAGGATGGCTACCCTCATTCTTTTTTTAGTCTCCACTTACATGGTATATCTTCTTCCATCTTTTTACTTTGATCTTATGTGTGTCTTTAGAGCTGAAATGAGTCTCTTGGAGGCAGCATATAATTGGGTGGTGCTGTTGTTGTTTTGATTCATCCAGCACTCTGTGCCTTTTGACTAGTGAATTTAATCTATTTACATTAAGAGTGTTTATTGATAGGTAAAGACTTACTACTGCCATCTTATTAATTCCTTTCTGGTTGTTTTGTGCTTCTGTGTTGCTTTTTCCCTCTGTTTATGCTTACCTTTTTAAGTTGGCTAGATATTTACTCTGGTTACCATGGGGCTTACATAAAGCATCTCACAGATAAAACAGTCTGTTTTGTGGTGATAACAACTTATCTTTGTTTTCCTATGAGGCTCCACCCTTTACTCCTCCCCTTTTATAATTTTGACCACAATTTACATGTTTTTATGCTGTGTATCCTTTAACATATTATAGTAGCTAAATCATTCTAAATACTCTTTTTTTGTTAACCTTCACACTATAGTTAAGTGGTTAACATATCATTGTAATACAGGGTTACTGTTTTCTCTGAATATCTATTCTTTACCGTTGCCAGTGTGTTGTGTACTTTCATATGTTTGCATGTCACTAATTAGCATCTTTTTATTTCAGTTGAACTCCTTTAAGTATTTCTTGCAAGGCAGGTCTAGTGATGGTGAACTTCCTCAGCTTTTGTTTGGCAGGAAAAGACTTTATTTCTCCTTTCTATCTGAATGATAACTTTGCCTGATAAATTATTCTTGGCTGACATTTTTATCTTTTAATTCTTTGAATATGTCATTCTACCTCTCCTGACTAGTAAAGTTTCTGCTGAGAAATCTGCTGGTAGCTTAATGGGGTACCCTTGTTGGTTATTTTCTTTTTCCCTGGACTGCCTTTAAGTTTCTTTCTTTATTGTTGATTCTTGACAGCTCTTTTATAATGTGTCATGGAGAAGGTATTTTTTGCATTGAGATCCTAGGGCCTCATGGACTTTTATGTGCAAGTTCTTTCCCAGATTTGGAAAGTTCTCAGCTACTATTTCTTTAAATAAATTATCTACTCCCTTCTCCCTCTTCTCCTTTGGAATTCCCTTTATTCTAATATTTGCTTTTCTGAATAGCACTCATGGGTTTTATTTACTTTTTAAAAAAACTTATTTCCTTTCTTCTAACTGTTTTCCTATATTCCTATTCTTGAAGTAATTTATTCATTCTTCTATCTGGTTTACCTGCTACAGGTGCTCTCTACTGCATTCTTCATCTCCTTCATTAAATTTTTCAACTCCAGAACTTGTTTCATTTTTTTTTTTATATAATTTCTATCTCTTTGGTTAAAAAAACCTCCTTCTGTCAACTCATTTTATTCTGGATTTTATTGAATTGTCTTTCTGAGGTTTCTTATACCTTGGTGAATTTCTTCATAACAGTGATTTTGAATTCTTTATCATTCAGATTGCAATATTCTATGCCTTTGTTTTTGATTGTTGGAGAATTATCTATTCTGCAATATCATATTTCCTTGATTTTTCATATTTTGAGGTGCGTACTTGTGCTTTCACATTTGAAGTAGCAGATACCTCCTTAACTAAGCTTTTATGTTTTCTTTGATACTTATAACTCATTAGGATGACTATTAGAAACGTTTTTTTGTATTCCAAAAGGTGGTGATATATAACTTTCAAATATAAACAGAGGCTACTCAGGTAAGAGAAACCAAAAATTTGTGTGAAAACACCACCAACAAGAAAACCAAAAAAAGGAATCTAACTCCTAACCTGACATTTAATATCAGATACACATGCAGAGGAACAAATACACAAACACATAAATAACCATAGTATACTATAAAAGGATAATGACAGTTCTCCAGAAACCAAACTTAAAGTCATGGGATATTGCAATCTAACTGATAGAGAATTCAAAATAGCTGTCATAAAGCAACTCATTGAGATTAAAAAAAAAAAAAACTCAGAAAAGGCAGTTTAATGAGCTCAGGAATAAAATTAATAAACATAAGGAATATTTTACCAAAGATATTGAAACTCTAATAAAGAACCAAATAAAAATTTTTGAGCTGAAGAAAGCAATAAATAACATGAGCATGTTAGAAAGCATGGGAAATAGAGCAGACCATATGGAAGAGGGAATTCATGAGCTCAAAGACAGAAATCTAGAAATGATAAAATTAGAAGAGGAAAAAGATGTAAAAAAATTGAGGAAATTATATGAGAGTTATCTGACTCTTTTAGGAAGGGTAATATTAGTAAAATGGGTATCCTAGAAGAAGGAAAGAGGGAAAGGGAGCAGGGAAATTATTTAAAGAAATAATAACTGAGAACTTCCAAAACTCAGGCAAGTAATTAGATATACAATTCCATGAAGCTAAGAGAATACCTAATTACCTTAATTTTAAAAGTCCTTCTCTAAGATACATGATATTAAAATTGTCAAAAGACAATGACAAAGAATTTTAAAGGCAACCAGAGAAAAAAAGGATGATAACCCACAAAGAAACCCCCATTAGTCTATAAGCATATTTCTCAGCAGAAACCATACAGGCCAGGAAGGACTGGAATGATATTCTCAAAAAACTGAAAGATAAAACTGTACACTGTCACCCAAGAATACTCTATCTAGGAAAATTATTATTCAGATACAAAAGAGAAATAAAGATTTTCCCAGACAAACAAAAGCTGAGGGAGTTCATCAACATTAGGCCTGATTTACAAGAGATTTGAAAGGAACCCTTCTACCAGAAACAAAATGGCTAAAATACACAAAACTTTGAGCAAGGTCAAAACCAGACAGAACCAGAAAATTGGAACTCTACCAGAATAGGTTTTTTAAACACTTTTATAAAGGTTAAAGGTAGGAAAAGAAAGCAGAAAAATAACTATAGCTATCTCAGTTTGGTAAGAAATTCACAGCCTAAAGAGGGATAATGTAAGACAAAAAAAAAAAAACATAAAAGGGGAAGAGGAAAGGGGCAGAACTTGTATAGGTAAATAAGGATAAGATTCTATCACCAGAAAAAGGGCTACTTTATCTATGAAATATTTTATACAAACTCCAGGGTAACCACAAAACATAAAGCAGAGACAGGAAACATAAAAAAGAGGATACTGAGAAAAATATCATAGAAAAACCACCAAACCAAAATGGCAGACAGAAACACAAGGGAAAAACCAATGGAGATATAGAAAACATAAGATAAAATGGCAGTACTAAGTCCTCATCTATCAATAATCACCCTAAATGTTAATGGATTAAATTCACCAATCAAAAGACCCAGAGTAGCTGGATGGATTAAAACAAAACCCAACTATATACTGCCTCCAGGTGACATACCTTAGCTCAAAAGACAACCATAGGCTAAACGTGAAGGGATGGTTGATGACACTACAGCAAATAGCAATCAGAAGAAAGTGGGTGTAGCCGTACTCATATCAAACAAAATACACTTCAAGCTTACACAGGTAAAAAGAGACAAAAATGAACAGTATACAATAATAAACAGGACAGTTAATTCATCAAGAAGACATAACCATGACTAATTTATATGCCTAACATAGGAGCAACAAAATATATAAAACAATTAACAACAGATCTAATGGGAGAAATTGAAAGCAAAACAATAATAGCAGGAGAATTTAACACCCCACTTACATCAGTGGATAGATTATCCAGAGTCAACAAGAAAAACAAGTCTTAAATGAAACATTAGACCAGATGGATTTGATAGATTTGTACTGAACACTCCATTCAAATGCAGCAGAACACACTTTCTTCTCAAGTACACATGGAACATTCTCAGAGACCGTATGTTGGGACACAAAACAAGTCTCAGTAAATTTACAAAGATTGAAATCATATCAAGCATTTTCTCTGATCACAATGGAATGAAACTAGAAATCAACTACAAGATGAGAGTGAGAAAACTCCCAAATATGTGGACACTGAACAATATGCAACTGAACAACTATTAAGTCAATGAAGAAATCAAAGGAGAAATCACTAATTACCTGAAGAAAAATGAAAATAAAAATATGATATACCAAAATCTATGGGATATAACAAAAGCAGCAATAAGAGCAGAAGTTTATAGCAATATAGGCTTACCTAAGTAAACAAGAAAAATCTCAAACAATCTAAAGTTACACCTAAAGGAACGAGAAAAAGAATAACAAAAAATAGTTCAAAATTAGTAGAAGGAAGAAAATAATAGAGATCAGAGCAGAAATAAATAACATAGAGACTAAAAGGACAGTAGAAAAGATCAGTGAAGCTCAGAGCTGGTTCTTTGAAAAGGTAAACAAGATTGGCAAACTATTAACTAGACTAAGAGAAGGACCTGAAAAATAAAATCAGAAACAAAAGAGGAAAAATAACAACAGATACCACAGAAATACAAAAGATTGTAAGAGAATATTATGAACAGCTATACACCAACAAATTGGACAATGTAGAATAAATGGACAATTCTTAGAATCATACGACCATCCAAGACTGAATCAGGAAGAAATAGAAAATCTAAATTGACTGTTCATTAGAACAGAGATTGAGTCAGTAATCAAAAAGCTCTTCCAGAACAAAAGTCCAGTACTAGATGGCTTCACAGGTAAATTCTACCACACATTCAAAGATGATTTAATACTTACCCTTCTCAAACTCTCCCAAAAAATTGAAGAGAAGGGAATACTTCCAAACTCATTTTATGAGGCCCACATCACCTGGATATCAAAATGATGCAAAGACAACACACAAAAAAGAAAACTATAGGCCAATACCTGATGAACATAGATGTAAAAATCCTCAACAAAATATTAGAAAACTGAATTCAACAATACATCTAAAAGATACACCATGATCAAGTGGGATTAATTCCCAGGGCTGCAAAGATGGTTCAACATCCACAAATCGATCAACATGATATACCATATTATTAAAATAAAGGATAAAAACCATATGATCATTTCAGTAGATGCAGAAAAAGCATTTGATAAGACTCAACACACATTTATGATAAAAGCTCTCAATAAATCATGTATAGAAGGGATAGGCCTCAACATAATAAAAGCTGTATGACAAGCTTACAGCTAACATCATAGTCAATGGTGAACAATAGAAAGATATCCTTCTAAAATCAGGAGCAAGACAGAGATGCCCACTTTAACCACTTTGATTTAACATAGTATTGGAAGTCCTAGCCACAGCAATCAGACAAGAGAAAGAAATAAAAGGCATCCAAATTGGAAGGGAAGAAGTACAAATGTCACTATTTGCAGATGACATAATACTAAACATAGAAAACCCTAGAGTCTCCACCTAAAATCTTTTAGCAATAATAAATTAATGCAGTAAACTTTCAGGCTATAAATCAATATACAAAAATTTGTTGTGTTTATATATGCTAGCAATAAACTATCAGAAAAAAGAAATTAAGAAAACAATCCCATTAACCATTGCAAAAATAAGAATAAGATACCCAGGAATAAATTTAACCAAGAAGGTGGGATACCTGTACACTGAAAACCATAAGATACTGTTGAAGGAAATTGAAGAAGACACAAATAAAAGGATATTCTGTGCTCATGAGTTGAAAGAATTAACAGTTAAAATGTCATTATTACCTAAAGCAATCTACAGATTCAATGCAATCCTATCATGCCCTCAAGAACATTTTTCACAGAAATAGAACAAAAAATTCTAAAATTTATATGGAACCACTAAAGACCTCCAATGGCCAAAGCAATCCTGAGAAAAAAGAACAAAGCTGGAGGTATAACACTCCCTGATTTTAAGCTATACTTACAAAACCATAATAATCAAAACAGCTTGTAACTAGCAGAAAAACAGATACATAGATCAATGGAAAAGAACTGAGAGCCCAGAATAAACCTACACACACATGACAATTAATTTATGACAAAGGAGAAAAGAACATACAATGGAGATAAGATAGTCTCTTCAATAAATAGTGCTGGGAAAACTGGACAGTCACATGCAAAACAAGAAACTAGACCACTGTCTCACACCATACACAAAGATGAACTCAAACTGGATTAAAGACTTGATTGTAAGACCTGAAATCATAAAATTGCTAGAAGAAAACATGGGCAGTATGCTCTTTCACCCCAGTCTTAGCAATATCTTTATAGATATGTCTCCTCAGGCAAAGGAAACAAAAGCAAAAATAAAGAAATAGGATTACATCAAACTAAATTCTTCTACCCGGCAAAGGAAACATCAATAAAATGAAAAGACAACCTACTGAATGGGAGAAGATACTTGATATCTTATCCAATAAAGGATTAATATCGAAAATATATATAGAACTCACACAACTCAAAAACAACAAAAAATCAAGCTGATTAAAAAATGGGAATAGGAGCTGAATAAGCATTTTTTCCAAAGAAGAAATACAGATGGCCAATAGGTACATGCAAAGATGTTCAACGTCACTAGTTATTAGGGAAATACAAATCAAAACCACAATATCACCTCCTACCTGTTAGAGTGGTATTATCAAAAAGGCAAGAACAAATGTTGGTGAGGATGTGGAGGAAAGGAACACGTATACACTGTTGCTGGGAATGTAAATTGGTGCAGTCACTGTGGAAGACAGATAAAGATTCCTCAAAAAATTAAGAGTAGAACTACTGTATGACCCAACTATTCCACTTCTGGGTATTTATCCAAAGAATATGAAAACACTAATCTGAAAAGATATTCACACCCCCATGTTCATTACAGCATTATTTACAATAGCCAAGACATGGAAACAACCTAAGTGCCCATAAACCGATGAATGAATAAAGAAGATGTGGTATATGTATATAATTATATAATGGAATGCTACTCAGCCATGAAAAACATGAAACCTTCCCATTTGCAACAACATGGGTGAATCTTGATGGCATTAGGCTAAGTGATATAGACAGAGAAAGACAGATACCATATGAATTCCCTCATATGTGGAATATTAAAAAACTATTTTAAAAAATGAACAAACCAGACACACACTTAGATACAGAGAACAGATTAATGGTTACCAGAGGGGAAGAGGCAAGGGGGAAGGTGAAATGGGTAAAGGGATAGACTGTATGGTGATGGCACTTTGTAAGGTATACAAAAGTACAAATAAAATGAAACATATGTTATAAATTAATGTTACTCAATTAAAATAAATTAAATTTTTAAAAAAGCAAGGAACAAGGACCGAGTAGAGAGGAAAAAATTAAACATAGTGAAGAGAGAAAAAGAACCATGGTAAAAAATGGGCACCGAATGAGTAGAAGCAGAAGTGGAACTGTTGAAGTTAAAATTCACTTTATAATACCCAACTTTATAAACATATGTGTATGTTAAAGAGCACATTAGGATCTCAAGTGTCATGCAAATAAAATACCAGCATTTATTAAAAATACTAAAAGTTACCTTTATTGCCCACTTATCAAGTATACATATAAATTATACATATAAATTATATGTAAACTGCTATTATTAGCAGTTTACATATAATTTATATACAGTTATCTTGTTTAATCCACACTCAACTAATGTGGCAAGCATATGATAAACTATGGTCCACAGGGATTGATTATTTGTCAATAATTGTACAGCCAGAATTTGAATTCAGAGACAAAGTTCCAGCACCTGCACCCCAAACTGCTCCCTCTCCAGTCTCTCACAAAGGCAAGAGCTTGTGCAGAGACCAAGGGACAAGGAAACATACTGTGAAACTTACCAAGTGCTTGATGTGAACTGGATCATGGAAAAAGAAATGAGAAATTGCCTAGAGGTGAGAGAGTGCTCAGGAGATTAATTGTTAAATAAGGAAAGAGACAGTATTTTAAAATTTCTGATTGTGTACACTATATAATAGACTCCTATACAGTGTATTAATTTTCATGTTCATAAATGTGAGGTAGTTGCTATAACTCTTATTTTAAGAATAGAAAATTGAGACTAATAAAAGAGAAACCACTTGCCCAAGTTCCCAAATTTATATACCAGAGTTGAGATTTGAACCCAGGCCTCTCTGATTTTAGTAATTAAAACTTTTCCCTTTTCTTCACTTAAATATATGATTCTGCCATGTATTTTGGTATATGCATAAGTCTAAATGGTACTGAACAATAGCAACATATGAGTACTAACTCTTAAAATAAAAATTTGCCGTTATTCTATCAATGGTCCCAAAAGCTTTTTCTAATTTTTATGTAATTCCATAATAATCCTCAATTTTGAATTCTTTTGTGAAATGTTTTAGTTCCTGATATATTGCATGTGTTTACTGTCTAAAATCACAAGCCAGATTTTGTTTATTATATTTCATGGATTCACTTTTGGACCATCTGGTTCCTGGAGTTACATAGCTACCTTACTGCCTCTTACACTGAATAAGTGCCCTGTAATATATGTGATAGCTAAATTCTCAATGATTTTTAGTATGTACAACTATAATGAAACCAAATTTTTCTTCCAAGAAGTCTCTGCTCAATTTCATTCAAGTTGAAATGGAAAGTATAAATCATTCAGTGTTGTCACTCTTGTCAGTTGACACTCATTTTTTGATAAACTCTGTAAATGTAAGTTTCTCAGAATATTTTGTGTTTACTGCAATTTTCTAATCTACAGTGGAAATAGCCCAGCAAATGACAAACTGGTTAAACTTCAACATTTTCTGAAAGACAGCTGAATTGGTATTCTTTCTTTTTCCACACACTTGGATATAAGACTATCTTTTACATATATTAAATAAAAGCAACAGTTACAAAACAGTATGTCAACATGTTCTAAAAAATATGTGGAACAGTTGATAAGTGGGTTGGCCTGGCTGAGGTTTAGAAAGCATTGTAGTAAACATGAAAAAGCAGAGTTTTGATATATTACAAATTTAATTTTTGCAACATCTGTGAATAATATAACACATTTATTTTGAACTATAAATTACATACATTTATTTTGAGCTTGATACATATTAATAATGCTTTACATATTAGAATTCCAAATTGAAAATCTTGGTAATAGAAAGTCTTAATTATTGAACTACTTAAAAATTATAATGGTCCAATACTAAGCTTAAAATAAATACATAAAAAATGGTCACCTTTATAACATATACTAGGGTGCAGGATTTCATAAACGAGATAGAAATAGACATCTCATTTCATGAACGTTTTCACTTGTTGGATGCCCTCCAAAATATTGTTTATTTTTTCTATTTTATATATATATATACTGGGATAAAATTTTAATTCTAGTTGTAACATTCAGAAAATTGAGTTTAAGTCATCATAAACTAGAAATGAAAGTATTTGTCTCCCAGAGAACCCTATAAAACTATATTAGAGTAGCATTAAACAAAATAAACTTTTGTTTTCGTTAGCTTTTGGGAATATGACCTCCATTTCTGTATCTAATACTATGGGCATTTCATTCTAGCAGTGACTGACAAACATGAAAGGTTGAACATACCTTCTGATACTGTTATCTAACTAAGTAGAATATTATTTAATAGACTGAGTAAAATTTTTAAAGTGTTGCATAGGATCTTGGAAGATAGTGTAACATATTGATATGCCCAGTTCCAGCAATATTTTGAAAGCATCCATCTAACATCAATAGAAAAAAATGGAGGACTTGGAAACAGGTCATCATAATTAGTGAAATGTAATTATGATTTTGAGTTTATTGTTAGTTGAAAATAGACCTAAAATAAGGAATATGACCAGTGGAAACGACAGGGAAGATTTCCAAAATAATGTATCAAGTGGCATCAGAGATAAATATTAATTAATATCTACTGCTACAGAATAGAGAATGATTAAGGAGAGTTATGGAAATAAGGTCACAAAGAGGAAGTGAATTTTTTACCAAATTCTTGAAGGAGGTTATGGATCTGCATTGAAGGAATATATAGAGAATCCTTTTCAAATGATATATACCATATCACCAAACTATGAACTGGCAAACATTGTGACCAGATGGACAGGTTTAGCAGGTATGTAAGAGCCAGAATGAGAGCTTAGAAGAGCAATGAATGGAGATGTGTTTATGTAAATGGATCACTCACTTGACTTCATGCTTGGAATAATAATAACAACAACAACCATAATTTTGAAGAACAGTGATTTGGTATATAAAAATTAATAATTTCCAGTACTCGAGAATTGATCAAATGATATCTATTAGTTTTCATATTTAATAATAAAGTAGTTCTTGCCAGTCCACTATGAATACCTGGGAAGATTCTGTTTCCCCAGTCAAAATTACCTTTTACCATTAAATACAGGATAATAAAATCTTCTAAAAGATTGGTAGCACCCTTGGATGACAATTTCCTCAGAATATAATAACCAATTTGTCTGTAGTGTGTTGGCAGACAGATCTATCATTTTTCTGTTGTGCGGCCTAATATGTACAGAACAATAGATTATCCAAAGTACATTTCGATTATCCATAAAACCTAAAACAGTACAGCTTTTATTACAGGAAATAATTCTCTCATCAACAATGAAATATATTAATCATGAGGACAGAAAACCAGTTTCACTTTTATTTTTTTTATGCTATTTTTCCTTTTCATCTGGAGAGGTTTATTTCATCAACAGGTGAAATATGTTTGTTATCAGGAAGAAAAGTTTTATTTTTTATAAAATATCCCTTGAAAAACTTTGGTAAAACATAAAAATTTATCTCTTTGACATAAAGGATACATGATATCCTTTTTTTTTTTTTAAATATGTTGACATTTTCCAATTATTTTTAGGGCAGAGTGGCAAAAACTGGCAAATTTAATAGTTGTATATCAGATTGTAAGTTTGGCCAAATCTGGATAAAAACATTTTTTTTAAACCTGTTTATTTCAAAACCAGTTGTTCAAAGAAATATGAAAGAAAGAATCACATATATAGCAAAAGTGTCTACAAATGATTATTTAAGAAAAGATGAATGTGTTGTAACAAAATTAATGTTTTTAAATAAAGCATTGATTAGTTTGTATCTGCATGTCTGCTGTTCAGTTGTCACTTTTGATTTGAAAATATATATTCTTAGGCAAAGCATCCCAGGCCAATTACTATTCTTCTTTTGACACAGAATGAAGATAGGCTTTGTAATTTCTATTCCAGCTGTGTAAACTTTTTCAATCCTCTACTTATTTATTAAACTTGAGGCTAATTCTCCATGTAGACTGCTATCTTCTCTTGTCAATTGTGACCATTTCTTGCTTACTAAAGTAGATAACTCTTATCTTTCTCAAGCCCATTTATTTTATTTTTATTACTATACATCCAGGCTCTCAGGCTTTCTTACTTAACTTTATTACAGTTTTCTTATTACTGGATTTTTCTCACACTAGTGATGGATTGCCACTGGCCTTTTGTCTTTCAATTCTCTGTTATAATAAAAAGAAAATACCTCTAAAAGAGTCACTTTAAAGAGTATACAGTAAGATTGACAGTTTATAATCTTGCACCTTTATTTCTGAGTAAAATAATACCACATAGTTTAATGTTTAGTAAAGTAAATTGGTGCAAATGGACTTCAAAAATCTTCAAATAAATTATAAAGACAAAAGACAATTATTTAACATGGTTTAAAATAAAGAGTTATTTAAAAAATTGTTACCAGTTTCTATACTGATACAGTTTCTTGTGATATTTACGATGAACTCAGAAACTATTCTGCACCCTACCATCATTTTAATTTTCCTCTTACTCAAATTCCTTTCTAAAATACAAAAATGTGAAATTATTAGTTAATTGAAAGTGAGAAGTTCAAATGCTAGAGTAACACTTTCTATGAGGTAGACAGGAAAGAAATGAGATGAGGCCAAGTGTTGGAGAATTAATGATAGCTTATCTATAACCCTAAATGTGATCAACGCTCTGCATCTGAGGAGGCTACTTCTTCCAATGTTTCTAATAAAGTTGTCTGACACTTCCACAAGTTACTACCCTCAGAGTCTACAGATATTTTCACAACAGATATAGTAAAAATGCTATTCATCATATACTACTGATGAAACATTTACTAAAAATGTTCTGAAAACATTTACTATATACAAGAACATGTGAAGGTATAAGTATATATACTATACACAGAAATGAGTGTGTGTGTGTATATTTGCATTAGTTTTCTATTATTGCCATTTAAAAATTACCACAAACTTAACCACTTAAAACTGCACAAATTTATTACCTCACATTTCTACAAATCTTACATAATTTTCCAAAGTCTAAAATCTAGGTGTTGGCTGGGCTGCATTCCTTTCTGGAGTCTCTAGGGGAGAATCTGTTTCCTTTAGGTTCAAGTTGTTTGCAGAAGTCAATGCTATGTGGTTGCAGGACTGAGGTCCTATTTCCTTCCTGGCTGTCAGTGTGAGGCCTGTGCTCAGCTTTCAAGACCACTCACATTCCTTGGCTCATGATTTCTTTCCTCCATCTTCAACATGAGAAGTGGTTCTAGTTCCTCTCCCACTTTTTTGCCTGCTACTTGCTCTATATTCACATATTTTCTGACTTCTGTTCTTCCATTTCTTAGAGGCCAAGTGGGTATATCGAGTTTACCTGAAAATCCAGGATAATCTCTCTATTTAAAATTAAAATCATAATTATATCTGCAAAGTCCCTCTTGCCATGTAAGGTAACGTATTCACTGACTCCAGGGGTTAGGGTGTATAGCCATTTCGTGGAATCATTATCCTGCTTATTGCAGTCCACCCTCTGGCCCCCAAATATTCATATTTACAGCACATGAAAAATATATTCACCCCAACCCAGAGGCCCCAAAATTCTTACTCTATTGCAGCATCAACTCAAAGTCCAAAATCTTAACTAAGTATTACCAGTTTTAAATTCCCAAGCTTTATTATCTAATCCTCTAAAGCAGGTATGAGTAAAGCTCTGGATATAATCCATTCTGATTATAATTCCATTCTATCTTTGGACCTGACCTGTGAAACTAAAGAAACAGATTATGTGATTCCAAAATGCAGTGGGAGAGCAAGCATATGAAAACAGTTATAGACATTCTGGTTCAAAAAGGGAGAAAACTGAAGGAAAAATGCAGTCATTGTTCCCAAACATTTTGAAATCCAGTCTTGAAAACCCCATTAGGTTGTGAGGCCTAGGAATAATCCTCTATGGTTCTTGGTTCCACCCTGAGAGTACTCTGCTCCATCTTCTGAGTCATCCTTCCTTTTTCATGAAAGATAGAGGGGTTTTGTAGCAGAATAGTTTTATCATCCTATTTCCTTCAAGTAGAATTTCTGGAGTCCAAAGACCTTTCATTTTGTACTGTCTCTGTCCCTTTCAATCCAAGCCGGCAGTGTTTCTGTTGCTTTATAATTCTCAGTAACTTTGTGCATCTCCTGGTATGTGATGGGGATCCATGCCATTAAACAAAAAATCTTTCCTAGGTCATATTATCTCTATTTTGGCTTTTACTGAGGTGACTGAGGGATAATGACCCAAGTTTCCTAATATCCCTGCTTAGATTGAGGAAACAGGAAAGCCTCAAACTAAACTTCCCAACTAGCCTTTTAAATAACTATATGCTCTGTACTTTTGATCTTTCTGAAGTACTTGCAAAAGGTAGTACAGCCACATCCTTGACTTTTTTCTAGAACATGCTTTTTTGACAGTGAATTTCTTAATATTAGTGTATTTTGTCATGTGGTTGAATTTTCAAAATCATCACTTTTTACTTTTTGTTTAAAGTTTTTTTCCCTTCAATGTATCACTTTCCTCTTAATAAGGCACCACTTGCTTTGTCCACAAAAGGCAAATACAAGTCTCACTTTTAGATTGATACAATTTAAAAAATCCAGTAAGATTCTCCATGCTCTTATATTTTCATTGTAAAAGTTTGTGTTGAGAAGTTACTTTTACAAATGGGTGAAGCTTCCATCAACCTGGGACCCTACCAGCTTTGTGTGAGAATTAAACTATTGTTAATTTAATCTAATGAGTATTTGTGATTATTTACTGCAACATAATGTTAGCCTATGCTGACTATCAGATAAGGAATTCTAGTGGATTTCTGTTGATTGATTGATTGCAGTGGTTAAGTGAGTGGGAAGCTAAGAAAATATTGGTAGAATAAAATCTTTTTTCCTTTTTTTAGAAACATGACTATAAGGAAAAGAAAATAAATTGAATGGGACTGTAAGTAGGCCAAGCAAAGGCTACTTAAATATGGGTGATTTTTGTTTTATACTAGGTATACCAGAGAAAAAATATTCTGTAATGGGACAAAATCCCTAGAGAGTTGAAAAAGTGTGTGAGGCAAAAGAGAAGAGTGATTGCCTTAAGTAGTAGAATAATCTAATTTTATAAATAGATTTTTAAAGACTGGCTTGTGCCAATTATGTAATGGCAAAGGAGTGTAGTCTTGATATTTTCATGGAGCCAAAGATGAGAATGGTAATATAACCACATTTATGGTTTTCACCTTCCTGCTCTGTCTCTTCTTGATCTTTTTTCCAAATAGAAGATAAGAACAACATTGACCAGAGAAGAAAAAAGAGTAAACATGGTATCACATACTTGGTTTCCACATACAACTTTCTCCAAGTCAACATCAATTCAATATAAGTTGAAATAATATGTTTGATGGAATGAATTTGTGATACCATGTATCCTTTTCTTTAAATGACTTATTAAGTGTTCAATATAATACAGGCATTGTTAAAAGATATCTTTGGAAATATTGATACTTCACATTTAATATGTTGACTTTTAATTCATGAATGAAAAGGAATAATGACTATTAATTCCCAGCTCTGGAATTATGAAAGGTTACAGAAGGTATTGCTTTCTGTATTTGTTGGACAGCTGATTCAAAATCCATTTAAAAGTTTAGAATTGCTGATGGAAGGCTTTTCTTTTGACATTCAGTGATAGAAAACAACCAAAACAATAGTATCTGCTTAGTTTTTATTTCAAAGACGTTCAATTTCTTCTCACCATTGAGACCTAATACATCTTTCTATTCCCATCTACTGAAAAAGAATCAGTTTTGCACTTGTTTGCTAAGTTCTTTAACTCTGCAAGCCTTAGGGAAACCTAATTAAAAGTGTTGGCTGTTACAAAATAATTTCTCTTTATTTAACCTTGTAAGTTTCCCAGGCGTTTGAAAATGGAAGACTGTAGTAAAAGAACAATTATAATTCTGCAATTTGTTTTAGATTGAATTCCATCCTTCTTTATTGTCATACACTTAGAAATCAAGTTTCTCTTAAGATGTTTTTCCTATGTGCCTAATTGGGACAATACCAAACTATAAAATGGAATATTCTATATGAAGACTTTTTTTTATATATAAAAATAGGTAAGAGTTAAGATTTCTGGCTATCTCAGTTATCTAAGAGTAAGCTCAAAATCTTACAGGACTAAAATTTTTCCAGTCTAGCTCTTCATTTATAGAAACTGCATGGTAAAATTAAAAAAAAATAAAATTGTAGAATTTTGATAAGTATGTGTTAAAATGTACATTAAAAAGTGAGGACAAGTCTGTATAAAATGACTATCAGGGAATAGAATTGTTAAAATAGCTGTATGTTATAATTTTTTAAAAAAATTGCAAACATTCATTAAACTGTTACTGTGTGAAGCACTATATTAACACATTTACATTTAATTGCTCATGTTATCCTCACAATTCCGTAAAGCTGAGTTTACATAAGAGGAATTTGGGCTTTGGGTAGGTTAGATAAATTTCCCAAGATCACATGGTTAAGAATCAGCAGGATCCACATTTAAACCTAAATGTGCCTGACCCTAAAGCCTGTGCTCTAGCAAAGGCATAAACAGTTCTACAGAGCTGTGTCCTGCTTTCATGGGCATCAGAATCACTGGGAGCTTTCCAGTCAGTAGATCTGAAGTGGGGCCTAAGATTTAGCTTTTCAAAAATTTCCCAGTTCCTGATGCTGCTGGTCTGAGGATCACACTTGAGAACCACTGCTGTGTTAAAATTGTAGAAGTTACATTTTTTATTCATTAGTATTTGTAGCCATAAAGAAATATTTAAATTATGTTCAGCATACTCTTTGTAAGAAAACAAGGAAACTTTAATGCTTTTAAGAAAAACTTCCATCAAAATATATATTGTTCAAGAAATTAACCTCTAGTTATATGGAACAATTTTACAAGTGAAAACCTTGTTTACAAAATTCGTCCAAACTAATGTATTTCTCAATTAAGAATTGATCTTATGAAATATACAGTATTATTCATTTGTGGGCAGTGTGATTATGTCAGAACATCCTTGAGCAAGGTCAGTGATGCATATAACTTCAACCACCAGTCTGAGACCCTAGAAAATAGAATCATGATTCTGTTGAGTCAGTCTGTATTCTTAAGTGAATGAGAATCCATGTTTTGAACTCCTGCTACTCTCACATACACCATCATGTCACTGTTTATTTGGCCTGAGTACATTCATGCTTTTGTAATGATAAAATTATTCTTAACCAAGCAGTGAATGATAAGTAATAATTCTATTTAAGTTAGTGGTAGCTGACTACTGAAAGCACAGGTTGTTTGACCCAAAGTCTACAGTCCAATGTAGATATGTCAAGCCATCCTTTCCTTCAGAAATAAATTGGTGAGTGTGTCACCAGCCTTCTTGAAAATATCTAAAGTGAAAGTCCTGTGTAGGGTCAAAATGATGGAAATGCTGCAGTAGAGTTGGATTTCCTTATCTCCCTGAGAATGGAATAAGGGAACAGTAGAAGCCAGGTAGACACAGTTTATATTCAGAGATAGGATGGGCACAGTTACCACAATAGTGATGATCAGAGTTTTTATATGCAAAAATCTGTGGTGATATTCACTTGATTAGAGATGGAATAGCTGGATTACCCTGTAAAGGTGTTTATTTGACATTTATAAGCAACATATTCCAGTTCTGATAGAAGAAACCTATCCTGAGATAATACACTGTAGTGGAAATTCACAGTGGTCAACCCAGGACAGTTGACAGGCACTGTGCTCTTCAATAATGGGGGATGGGGCTCTGGGACATCTACCTCTTTGAAATACAACACTGCCATTAATCCACAAGTATGTGCATGTAAATCTTCCCGTAATCCGCAGCCTCTTGTTGGGATGAATGTGCCCTTAGGAAAGAAAAATTCTGACTTTTTGTGGGTAATTGACTTTGGCTCTTAATCGATAATAATCCTTAGAGACATAATTCACCATTGTGGTCCAACTTCAAAATGAAGCTTAAAGGAGTTTAGGCAATGGATTCTTAAATCTAGTTGATCTCATATTGCTCTTTTCTTTTTTAAGTAGAATATAGTTGATTTACAATGTTGTGTTAGTTTCAGGTGTATAGCAAAGTGAATCAGTTATATATACATATATATCCACTTACTTTTTTTTAGATTCTCTTCCCATGTAGGTCATTACAGAGTACTGAGTGGAGTTCCCTGTACTATACTGTAGGTCCTTGTTAGTTATCTATTTAATATATAGTAATGTGTATATGTCAATCCCAATCTCCCAATTTGTCCCTCCCCCTCCCTGTCCTCCGTGGTAACCATAGGTTTATTTTATACATCTGTGACTATTTCTCTTTTGTAAATAAGTTCATTTGTATCATGTTTTTAGATTCCACATATAAGTGATATTATATGATATTTGTCTTTGTCTGACTTACTTCACTCAGTATGACTAAGTCCATTCAAGCTGCTGTAAATGGCATTATTTCATTCTTTTTCATGGCTGAGTAATATTCCATTATACATATGTACCACATCTTTATCTACTCATCTGTCAGTGAACATGTAGGTTGCTTCCATGTCCTGGCTATTGTAAATAATGCTGCAATGAACATTGGGGTGCATGTATCTTTTCAAATTATGGTTTCCTCTGGATATATGATCAGGAGTGAGATTCCTGGGTCATATGGTAGCTCTATTTGTAGTTTTTTAAGGAACCTCCATACTGTTCTCCATAATGGTTGTACCAGTTTACATTCCCACCAACAGTGTAGGAAGATTCTTTTTCTCCACACTCTCTCCAGCATTTATTATTTGTAGATTTTTTTGATGATGGCCATTCTGACTGGTGTGAGGTGATACCTCACTGTAGTTTTGATTTGCATTTCTCTAATAATTAGTTATGTTGAGCATCTTTTCATGTGCTTTTTGTCCATCTGTATGTCTTCTTTGGAGAAATGTCTACTTAGATCTCCCACCCAGTTTTTGATTGTTTTTTTGTTTGTTTGTTTTTTTACATTGAGCTGCATGAGTTGTTTGTATATCATGGAGATTAATCCCTTTATATTGTGGAGATTAATCCCTTGTTGGTCACTTCATTTGCAAATATTTTCTCCCATTCTGAGGGTTTTCCTTTTGTTTTGTTTATGGCTTCCTTTGCTGTGCAAAAGCTTTTAAGTTTCATTAGGTCCCATTTGTTTATTTTTGTTTTTATTTTCATTACTCTAGGAGGTGGGTCAAAAAAGATCTTGTTACTATTTATGTCAGAGAGTTTTCTGCCTATGTTTTCCTCTAAGAGTTTTATAGTATCCAGCCTCTCAGAGACCCCTAGATCTCATATTGTTCTGGTGAGACTACAGCTGAATTTTTGGTTCTTTGACCAGCATCAAAATACAGTGTGAAGAGAAATAATTGGTAACAAAGAGAATCCCCACAGGTGATTCCCTGACCTGTAGAAGAGATTTTACAAATCTTTTTGAAAGGGCAAATAGGAGCCACTGGAACTTCCCCATCCTTCCAGTATGTAAACCAAAAGCAATTCTACATATTTGGTGGTATTGCAGAGATTTAGTGCTACCATCAAGTCTTGAAAGATGCAGGTGTGGTGACTGCTACCACAGCCCATATTACCTCACTTGTTTACCTGGGGTAACAACCAATGTAATCATAGAAAATGACAGTAGGTTATCTTAAACTTCATGAGATGCTGATGCTAATTACAGCTGTGATTCCAGATTTATATATTTAATGGTTGACCCCCAGTCTCTAGTACTGATATAAAGCTTTTGACCTGGAAAATGATTTTATATTTCCATCCTCAATCAGTAAAGAAAGTGATATAAAATCAGAAGTCTATTTATCCTTGATGTGACCACAGGGTAACTTTACTCCCTTTCATAACATAATCCAGACTCCTTGGTCAGCTTCAGGTACTGCACAATAACAAGCTGACCCATTACATATGCTAGCTGGACCTGGAAAGAAGGAAGTTGCAAATATTCCATCTGCCTATTAAGACATGTGTGCCAGAATGTAAAAGATATGCCTCAAGGAGGTTTGACCAAAATCATCAATGAAGTTTTTAAGGTCTGAGATATGTTGGGATGTATCTTCTAAAATGAGACATGTTGCTGGGCCTCTGAATATTTTTGGCTACAAATAACATATTAGGGCAAGCTACTTCAATTATTTATCTGGCAACTTGTAAGACAACCCATTTTAAAGAAGCCCAGATCTGTGGTACATGTTGCCCAATAAACTGAACCTCTTTTTCTATCAGCTGCAATGATAGTAGAAGTGTCTGGGACAGACCAAGGTGATCTGTGGAGCCTTTACAACCTCAATAGAGAAATACTGTTCAGACCTTTTAATTTTGGCAAAAGGCCAAGTCCTCTGTTGTCTATTACCAATTTCTCTGGGAAAAACATCCCCCGGCTTGCTCCTGGGCCCTAGTAAATCTGAATGGCTGACCATGGCTATTAAGGGACTATGCAACCCCAAATGCCATCATGAGTGGGATTTATATAATTTATCAAACCTAAAATTAGATGTATGTAATTACATTTCATTATAAAAGGGAAAAGATACATAAATAGAAGGCTATAACTGGTTCTGAAGGCGCAAATTCGTAGTTCACTTACATGGTATCTAGTTCTACTGCTTTGCTATATCTCTGTCAACTAGACTCATGGCCTCTGATCAGTTAATGGAGGAGGAAAATAACAGCCCTAGTATAAAGAGGGATCTATTCCATATGCCATCTATAAGTGGAACTGTGTAGCTACTTCACTATGGCACCACTCATCAGTGGCCCTGAAAAATTGTGGTAAAGTGAAATTCTCCCATTGAGAAGAATTGCAGATGATACTACTAATTATTTTGTGTGAAAGGTAAAATAGGAGCAAGAATGGAAAATAGGTGACAAGTCTTTTAGAGAGTAGGCATGTGACTGGACCTCTTGTAATGAGCACATAGTGAGAAGGTATTCAACACATTTATGAGCTGCATCTATGAAATATACTGCCTAAACGAATCTTTCTTAAAATTTGAAAGAACTGTGTATAAATGAATATTTCTGGTTCCTCAGCCCTAAATCTTAGTTATTTCTGTTTTGTCCAAAATTCCCTGGAGTTCTGTCTGAAAACTGTATATACAGACTACAATATATAATTATGACTGATTTGTTGAAAGAATATTTGGGAATATAATCAAAAGGCTTGCATCTAAATATGTATTAACATTCAGGGATTCCCATAATTTTGTACTTTTATTTAGCAAAATCATCAAGCGACAGGAGTTCAGGAAATAGTAACTGTTAAATGGGGAAAGCAGCAAGGCCATTTTAGACATTTGCAAGACAGTCATGAAGAAGGACCCCCCATATCCAGAGTGTCTCTGCCACCCAGAGAAAACCCTGACACTGGCCTCTGAGTGAGCCAAAAGAAGGCTGGAGTGAAACCCTCCATAGTGGCTACATCAGGGAGGATGTAACATTAGCCATACCAGAAATATTTTTCATTTCTTTAAGTGGCTTTTCAACACAGGTAGATGTTGCCAAAGTGAATTTATTGATAGAGTGTAAGAAAATGCTTTGCAGTATATAAATTACATTTTGGTTTGAGTAAAACATATGTCCTCTTGAAGAAAAAATTAATGAGGCTTATAATGCCTTGAGATTTAGAAACAACAAATAATCATGGATATAAGAATAAAGGCTAATTCTCATTCTTCTCTGGGGTTTAATGATAAAACTTACCATTCATTCTTATATTTAAAAATACCATTTCATTTTATCTTCTGTTTTTCAATGCATATATTTTACTATTTTTCTCACAGTACCATTGGTTGCATGATTTTGATCCAATGATTAATGAAAGAGTGTTAGCAAGAACTGCCTTTCAATTCAAATGTATTAACATAACTTTTATTTGAGTGAATTAAGGTAGAAATAAATCAAACAGATACTTCTGGCCCCATAGACGAGGAAAGGCCAGAGTAAATGTTATTTATTATCCATTTTAATCTTGTTTTGCACTTAATTAGGACAGCTTCATTCAAGAGCAGTGATCTTACATTAATCTTGTTTTCTGAATATAGATGAAATATGAGCTTAATAAAAATTTTGTAACTTATCATCTTTAATTCAAACAAGATTTCTTACCCCTTACAGTTTTAGATTTTCCCAGAAGTATGGTAATGTCAGTTATCATTTGTCTCTATAAAGAAATCTGAGAACATAAGGATCCTTTTTTTTTGGCATAAAACTATATTTGAAAAGTTTCATCTATTTTCTGGCTTAGCCAGAAAGCTTCACATAAAGTGTTACATTTGAGAGGTTTAAATGTGTTATGTATGCATAAAGAAGGACATTGTGAAATTATTTTTATTTTTGCAGGTAAAGCAGATATACAATATGGAGAATAACGTGATTTTGGACTTGAATTTTAGAAGTAATTTTTACTAAATTGATATTATTAATTATTTAGATATTTCCATATTTTGTATAGCTACCCAGAGTCGTCTGTCTGTGGAATTACCTGTTCCTGAACAGATGTTGGGTATAGTACTTTTACTACATTTGTGCAAATTCTATTTCTCAGAATAAAAATGACTAGTTAAATTAAGGGAAAGATGAGAATGAACTTTTTTCATTTACTCAGACCACAGAAGATTTATTTATTCAACATGAATATCTCATTGAATTTGTTACTAAAAATTAGATCATGTTTCTGTTTCAAATTAACAGAAATTGGAATCACTTTCATGCTATCTCTGTACTGTTTCTTGTTATCTACAACCGAAAATAACCCTTCACAATGTTTTAAATAAAGTTCTGGCTTATCAGAATGTCCTGAGATTGCTTTTGGAGTGTTTATCACTAGTAAAATCACTTTCCTCCAGACTTCTACCAAAGCAAGTTTGCTACTTTTTTCTCCCTGTAAGAAACATTATAGAATTGACAGAGACTAGTATTTGCATATTCTTCCTCTAAATAAACATATTGACTTGTTCTATAAATATTCAACAGTTATGCTCAAATAAGGTCTACAATATCAGTTATAAGAATAAGATAGTGAACACTCTTCACAAAGAAGCACCCAAGTTTGTAATCAGAATTTAGCTTTTATGCTTAGTAAGCTTGAATCTTTTGTTTCATTAATGAAAACTGCAGGTTTAAAAAAATCTACTAGAGGTTTCATACATGATATAAACTGAAATATAATGTTTTACTAAAAGCTTCTCTAAAACTTCCTCCTTTATATCATTGTTCCTTCTCCTGAGTGGAATATTTTCCTCTGCTTTCCAACATACACAGATCTTAGACAACTTCTGTGATAATTTTAACTTGGTGTTTCTTTTATGTGCTTTGCAAGTAAACTCTGGTCCAGCTGATTCTCGTCAGCTCAGGTGCAGCCTGACCTAGTTCTATCTTTTTCAAATACATTCTGACCAAACTGGTTCCGTGCTGTCACAAATGGTGCAAATAGCTTCTGACTGATTTATAACAACCTATGATACTTATATCAATAAAAAAATCTTTCTTATTTTAAAAGAATATGATTAAAACTCTAAGCTTTTACCCAGAATGAAGGCTTTCTTAATTTTTTTCTGATTAAAAATTAATCCATACTTAAAATGTTCAAGCAAAACCAAAACTATCAATAGGAACAAAACTGCCTCAGATATCTCATCACTCAAAATTAAATTGACCTCTTTTAACACTTTGATAAGCAACCTTTTAAACACAGTGGGTTCATACACATGACAGGTTCACACATAGTATAGTATCATTAGTGTAGTACTGATTACTATCTTGAAATATACTGTTGCTTCTCCAATACTATACCACAAACCATTTTCTGTATTTGTGATTACAGATGTGCTTCATCCTTAAAGTTTTATTTAAAATCTGATATAATATACACAATATAGTTTATTTTGCCAATCTACTATTTACGGTATTAGGTTTACAATTTTGTTCTACAGCTTGAATTTCCTGTATCATGAGAGGTAACAGCTGATGTCCTTGACGTTGAACTTAACGTGTAAATGGCATACAATTTTGTTCCATTGCTCTAACGTGTAAATAGCATACAATTCTGTTCCATTGCTCTATTTGTCTATCCCATGCCACTATGACACAATCTTAAACATTATAGCCTTACTATTGGTGAATATGGTATTATAAGTCCTCCGACATTCTTAAAGTCTTTAAGATTGTTTTAGCCATTCTTGTCTACCACGTTTCCATAAATATCTATGGTGAGCTTGTCAGTTTCTACATTTCTACCTGATGCCTGGTGTTTCTATGGGTTTTGCATCAAAATAAGAAATTCGCCCACTATTAATATTATGATGTGTATCTTTCAAATCTTTCTCTTTCCAACTATACGTGTATGTTTGCCTGTGTACATATGTACATCTATGTATTTGTATATATGTGTATATGTGTGTGGTAGGCAAAATAATGCCCCCCCAAAGGTTTCTGCATCCTAATGTGGAAATATGTGTGCATGTGTACATTTCCATTTGTATATATTTTTATTTATTTATATAAATGTGTGTATGTATATATATATATACATGATGTATATATGTGTTTATATACATTAGGTGAATTCATTATATATACACAAATATGCCTCACATTTATACTATATATATGAAAACATATGTGTACAAATATCTCATTTACCTCTTTCCTGGAATTTTTAGTCTGTGGAGAATACACTATGCATATTTAATTTGTCCTGATCAATCTGCAAATATTATATTCCTTTATGAACAATGTAAGAAACAAGTGTAATTCCTTTACTCCACACACACTTTGTGAGATTGTTGTTGTTCCATATTTTACGTATCTTATAAACACATAATAGATTGTTTTTACTTTGAATAGTCAAATGATTTTAAACAAATGATAAGATATAATTTTAAATGCTTTTATATATAATCCTTTTGGTTCTCTATTTTTCTTGCCAGTCTGGGGTACAAGCAGATAATACCTTGCTTCAGCCCCAAAACTTATTTGAGCAATTTTATATTTCTGGTCTAATGGAGACGAATGCTTTAAAAAACAAAACAAGTATTTTTAAAAAAAAACAACACTTAAGATTGTTTTAAATTTGAGGCTAAATCTTCTGTCTACAGACACATAAACTGTATCTACATGTTTTATAAGTTAGTTGAATCATTTTAAGTCAGATTTACTTCTGTAGTTTCCCCCCCCCAAAAAAAAAGAAAAGAAAGAAAAAGAAAATAATGCTCAATCATCAGCCAAAAGCAAAAGAAATATATTAGATTACTAATCAGTTTTTTGGAAATTAAGCTTTGAGTCCTGAATCATTGACTGTAAACTTTGAAATGAGTATCTCCTGAAGTACCAGCCAATTACAAGGTAAACGGCATGAAGTTCTGAGTGAGTGAACAATTTCCCAGTTTGCTTTCCTTGCTTAAAGAATCAAAGAAAATCACTTATTCTTTGTCTTTCTGTTCTCAGGCCCATACAGAATGGGTAATGATCCAGTCATTCTCTTAGAGACTTTGTAAGGAAAGAGTATAAAATTTTAAGGCCATTAGAAAACTAAAATTTTAAATAATATTAATGAACCATTGACTAGGGTATGTGTGTGTGTTGATTTTATGCTAACAAATAATTGGAATCTCTTACATTTAGAATGGTAGTGGGATTATATGAAAGTAGACATAGTACTTCTATGTTTAATTGTTGGATCATTTAAGCAGAATTTGAGATGAATGGGATTATGTAATGCTTATGAATGCCTCTGTGCTTAAGAAGCTTTTATTCACACACACACACACACACACACACACACACACACAAACGGAACAATTTTTATCTCCTCAAATGCATTTTATATAGTATAGTGCTCTTGACTAACAGAGACCTTACAAAAGTTCAATTCTGTTTTATTAGAGTATTACAACTGTTTCATGTGGATACAGTTCAGAATTAGTATATTGTGTTCAGGTTCAGCTCTAATTTGTATAAGAGTTTCAGAGACAATTTAATAACACCATCAATAGCCTCGGCAAATCTTGTTGAGATTTAATTAGATTGTAAAATGATTTAATATTTATTTTACTGTTATCCTACAGTGTGTTTGTTTTTAATCAAAGGAATTAATTTTGCAATCATTAGCGTTCACTCTTCTGGATTCATTTTCCTTAGAATGCGTTACCTGGATGATTTCAGTCATGTAACACTGTTACATAAATGGATTTGTCAAAAGTTTGCTTCTTTTTGCTTAGTGGACTGTGCCTAGGAATTCTTTGCAAATTGATACCTATGGCGGTGGGGAGAGAAAAGAAAGAAGTGTGGGGGACTAATTGCCATGTTTAACCATATTAAGAATATTAAAAGGGCTTCCCTGGTGGAGCAGTGGTTGAGAGTCCGCCTGCCGATGCAGGCACAGGGGACACAGGTTTGTGCCCCGCATGCCGTGGAGCGGCTGGGCCCGTGAGCCATAGACACTGAGCCTGCGCGTCTGGAGCCTGTGCTCTGCAATGGGAGAGGCCACAACAGTCAGAGGCCCGCGTAGCGCAAAAAAAAAAAAAAAAAAAAAAAAAGATTAAAGATTTTTGCTTCATAAAAAATGTGGCATTAACTAATGTACATTGGAGAAGACTTCCTATGGCGATATTCTTCATTTCCAAATGACCTGATTTCTCAATTTTGTTACAGATCCACCTTAAATATAAATTCTTAAGGAATGAGCTTGCCCCATTTAAGGGTTACTACTACATGCTCTTAATATGCCTTAAGGATACTATTTATCATGCCTGGATATAGGGTGTGAGAGTGAGTGTTACCAGGATAAAAAGTGGTAACAATTGAGGTAAGAACTGACAGAAAGCATACTAAGAATAAAGGCATAAATATAATTCTCATGGTTTTCTGAAATGAAGTATACTTTAAAATATTAGATAATATATCCAGGCAAAAAAGCAGTTGTTCAAAGGAATCTTATACATTAAATTAATTCACTGGCCCTGCGAGAATTAGTTTATTCATATTGCTGTAATTATATAACATAAAATAAATTTCTGGAATATTCATTGCAGTACATATGAAATAGCCATTTTGTTGAATATACATTGTATTATGATTTTTATATAAAGTAACATATCCAATATCTTTCAGCAAATATTATTTCTGTGATAAATGAGATGACCAGTTAAAATAGTATTTTGTGGTTTAAAGGCATTTTAAAAATGCTGGGTAAAAGAAATTTTCAAAACTCCCCTTACTGAAAAGTTTATCAGAACTTAAATTATAAAGTTTATTTTAATTACTCAAAATGTATAAATAAGATACAATATTTTCTTTACATATTTAACAAAAAAATGTTTAAAAATGTATAAAAATGCATAACGAGGTTTGAATTAACTTGTCATTTATGGAAAATTTGTTAAATATATTTTCCTGTGTGTTTATAATAATATGCTGAAAAATAAATTACATGCCATATATTTACTTTATGAGCAGTACCCTATGTTTTAAAATTTCAATCGATAAGGCTATTTTAGTGTTATCCAGCTTAGTAAAAGAAGGCTCTCCACTGAAAAGTTAAGTATTAAAATTAATATGCTGGTTTTAGATATAATTATCCTGTTTTGCTTTTTACTATGTTATTAAAGTGAAGTTAGGATTAGGAACAGTGATTAGTATATACAATTTTATCAAAAGATTTCAGGACATATATTTTTAAGTATCCACTTTGTGTAAAACTCTTTGTTGGAAATGTACATAGACAAGAATAATATGAAGACCCAGATCTTAAAAGATTACATTCTTGTAAAGAAGCAGACCTGTACAGAAAAAATAAGTGAAGATAAACAAGCAAATAGAAAATTAATAGAGAAAACATGAAGTGTTACCTTGGTAAGGAGGAAGTCAGTCTCAAGTTTCCAAACTTGAGAAACTTGACATTTTTTGACATACAGTAGAGTCCTTAAATAAAATGATGAAAAAAAAAAAAAAAAAAAAGCAGTGACTTTAGTGACATAAGGAAAAAGGTCAAGGATAAAACTTAAAAAAAAAAAAACATTTAGTAGGTGAAAGGGGTCAACAAAGGATATAGAAGAAACAATAAGAAAGGAATAATGATAATGCCCAAGATAAAAGATCTAGAAAAGAGACTATTCAACAGCAATTTCTAGGGAGATTTTCAGGAAGATGAAGTATATGGGAAAAACCTTTGCATTTTTCATTTCAAGGAATGGTGATGCTTTAAAGAAAACTCTCAGTAAGTAGAGTGATGGGGTCAGTGGATGTTTTAAGTTGTTGAGCAAAATCTGGTGAGTGAGGAAGCTGAGTAGTGGTTACAGATTCTTTTTAGTAGAATTTTTCTGTTAAAATTTACAAAAGAATAGAAATATTGAAGGGATATTACTTTGGGAGAGCTGAGATTTTTGCCTAAGTAGAAGTTTAGAGAGAAAGGGTGAAGATATGGAAAAATCATTGATGACTTAAACTTCTGGAGAGTTTATGAAAGAATAGAGTCAATGTCCAGATGAAAAAATTATCCTTGGAAGGGAAGAGTAGTTTTCTTCCTCTGAACGACAATGTGGCAATTGGTTAACTATGAAGAAAATGAGGTGTAGGCTATAGAGAAGTTTAGGAGATTTGCAATAAATGACATTTAACTATTTTATAAAACCAAGTAACTTTTCCTGTTAAAAACCAGGAATAGACAAATTGGATTTGGTACTTGACAAGAGTATAAGAATTCTAGTAAAACATATAAAAGAAGTGAATTAAGATACATTTAAAATTCAGTAAATCAGTTTTATGGATTGGATTTTGTCCCTTAAAAAATGTTGAACTTCTAAATTCCAGTACTTCAGAATGTGATTTACTTGGAAATAGGGTCATTGCTGATATAATTAGTTAAGATGAGGTCATATTAGAGTGGGCACCTAATCCAATGTAACTGGTGTCCTTATAAGAAGATGTTCATGTGAAGACAGAGATCCAGAGACAACATCATGTAAAGACGAAGGATTGGTGTGATGCCTCTATAAGCCAAAGAATGCCTGGAACTACCATATAAGAGAGGCACAGAATATATTATCCCTCAAAGCCCTTAGAAGAAACTAACCTGCCAGCTCACACCTTGATTTTGGACATCTGTCCTCTAGAACTGTGAGACAATAAATTTCTACTGTTTTAAGACACCCACTTTTGAGGTACCCTGCAGCCTTAGGATTAGAAATACATAAAAGAAATGAATTTATATAGATTTAATTGTCAGTAAATCAGCATTGATGTTTAGTATCTCTAACAGCTCTTTAGGAACAAAGCAGAGAGAGTAATTTACCCAAGGTTAGGGGTTGTAAATATGTGTATAATCTATGGTTAAAATGTCAGAATATTTGATTGACAGAAGAAAGTGCAAAGTATTAGCATCTTTTATGTTATTTGTTTTATGTTTGCTAGAACTAAGTTGTATGATTATTGATTATTCTTTCAAATCTGTGACATCATTGTCATGAAGTATGTCAATATTTGACATTGGTATGAAAAATAAAGGGAAAAGCTCTTAGTACTAGAGAAATTTGCATACCATTATGAATTACTTTGGCAATTTTAGTTAGTTTTTTGTAACCTGTTGTTAATGTCTACACCAAAAATATTTATGCAGTTAGAAAATAGAATATTTTACATTGTACAATTTTCTGAAATGGCATTTGGAGAGAAAAAAATTGAACTATTATTAGATTATCTTCAACATATTATTTCTCAGTCTAGAATATAATTATGGATAAAACAATACATTAAGGTTGAAGAATATTTCATTTTAAGTACTTGAAAAATACGAATCTATAAATGAGAGGAAACTGAAATGCAGTTATAAGAATAATTATCAACCTTCTAACGATGCAATATTATTGCATTAAGATTTAGATGAGGCTCTAGGAACCTAATTTCCATCATGTGAAAATGTTTTTAAAGAATATTAACTTAAATAATAAAGACGTTAAGAAAACAACACATAGGTACTAAAAATGAGATTGCCAATATGTTGGAGATGAAGTAAGGTGGGAAAGGAGGGTGGAGATTCATAAGGAGGTCGGCATGCCTAGATGTTAACAGGAAAATTTCTGGTAGTAGTGATGGAAAGTAGTATGAAACTTGTATTTACTATAGGCAAAGCATTTGTTTGAAAATATATTGACTCCCAAAGGTAATTTGATTGTTCCCTGCCTGCAAATACTTACAGATTATGGAAATCTAATGTATCTTGTATTTACAATACTCAAAACAAAATTTCAACTGTTACTGGATCTCAAGGAGGGAAAATAGCTGTTAGAATTTTCAAAATCATAAACAGGAAACAAGTATTGTAGATTATTAAACTGGTTCTTCTCCTCAGTTTTAGTTTTTGTTGTTTATTTTTGTATCACTTATTGATAGTGGAGATGAGGTACCAATTAAAGAATGTAGGAGAAGAGTATTATTCTTCTCATCCCTTTTGAAAATGAATAACAACTTCAGAAAACTGAATTACCAATGAAAACTCCTAGCTACCTTTTCTTTGTCCTAAAGTTGTATAAAAGATCACAAGAAACATTCATGATAAGATGTTTTTAACTCTTTAGTTTACTTGCTGAGTTATTACCAAGACTTGAGAATATGAGTGAGATTGGGTGAAAGCAAATGTCAAGAAATATACTTAAATACTTATCTATGTAAAAATAGAAAATATTTAAAATTTATACTTTATCTGAGATATAATTTGGTACATTTCCAGTAGTAGCTCTGGATTTTTTTTTTTTTTTTTTTTAGCATGTCTCTGACTGTGGTGGAATGTTGGTTGGTGGAAAACATTTATCTCATTTAAAATCCACTAACAGCATTTGGGAAACTAATAACTTAATGAGAACCTTCAATGATTTAAGTAATAGGTAGAATGTAGCTGCATTTTTAACTTTTTTATCTTAGGCATACTACTTGAAGTCTGATTGCTAGTATATTCTAGACCATCCCAATCCTCATATTTAAATTGATTGTTAAGGAAATTCAGTCTTAAAATCATCTAGCTGGATCAGCTAAAGCTAATGTGATCAAGCAAATGATTTAAGCATGCTGTATGTATGTATGTGTGTATGTGTATGTATGTGTATATATATATGTGTGTGTGTGTGTGTGTGTGTGTGTGTGTATATATATATATATATATATATATATGAAGTCCACTCAAAACCATTCTTGTTATTCCCAAGATATTACCATAGGAAGTTTTCTGGTTCTTTCGAAATCTATACACATTATTAGTTTTTCCTTTCTGTGTTCACATAGGAAAATGTAAGGAAAAGAACTAATAACTGTCAACTTGATTTTTTTCATAGCATTTAGAATGTTTAATAGCAATTCAATGTATAAAAAAATAATATTCCTGGAAGCTCTTAGTACATTTCTCCCACTCTTAACTAATTTGCTTCTCATTCATGAGAAAATCATTCATGCATTCTTATTACCCAATGAATAATTAAAATGACCATCTAAGACTTATTACTAAATATAGAGGAATAAGAAGAGGAAAAAATACTTATGCAGGAAGATAAAGGGGAAACACATAAGAAATGTGAAATGGAAAACTTTAAAAGAATTGCTAGGATTGGTTTGTTTCCATTAGAGAAAGATACATTTCATTAAAAAGATGTTTTTTTCTAGAGAAGTGGAGAGAAAACAGGAAGAATTTGGGATATGAAAATTAAGTTATAGTGAAACTGTAAAATAACTGGAAGCACTTATATTTTATACTTTGGATTTGACTCATATATAATACAGTGACCTCTTTCAGCTATTTGATATTTTACAAATTCATAAATATAAGGGGGTGGAATCTTTTAAGGCTATATCAGAACATTGTTTGTAACATCTATTTGTTTTCAATATTTCATTGTTATGACCTGCGGAAAAAGAAAAATTACTTTAAAAATATAAACAAAAACATGGCCTTCAGTTGTTTTATAATCTTACCTAATCTACCTCTTTGTTTTCATTTGTTGCTCCCAAACTTCCATTACCCTGAATGTAAACTTCTCCCATTTTATTTCTTCAAAATTACACATCTTCTATGATTGTTCAGAAAATTCTCAAATTTTTCGTCCCAGCTCTAATGTCACCTTCTCCATAATCTAATAGTGTTTGGCCATTTTCTTATGATAGTATTTATAATTTTGAATTATAATTCTTCTTTACACATTTGTTTCCTTCATGAAGAGGGCAATATCACTAATCTTTGTATCATGAGTGCTTGTGTAGTGCCTGACAATACATGATCAGTAAATATCTTTTGGGTGAATAAGTTAAATAACACCACAATCTTCTTCATGTATCCCTTCAATTTTTCTGTGCTACTTTTGAGCATCATCTTGCAAATCAGAGATATAAGAAACTTCAAAAGCCCCTGTGTGTTATTGAAAGTTACAAAGATCTCTGTTCTACTACTCTACACTTTAATCTTTCTTGTCAATAAGTTCAAGCACAAACACCAACTGTATTGGTGTCTGGATACTCATCACTGTTTTAAAAATGTTACCTTGATGAAGTAGTGCTTGTTAAACATATAGTCTTTTTCGTCTTCCTTTTAGTTCTACAAGGTAATTGTATATCTCTTTTCTGCTTTTCCTTGTTCTTTTACATGAAGTACTTGTTCATCCTCTCAGGTTTTAGGTGATTATACAGCAAGATTAATTTTGTGCAAGGATTCCTACTTCCAGTTGCAGAAGTAATTGTATCTCTTTGCAGAGTACTTGACTTTTCTTTATGAGTCTATGACTGTGATATAGGTCAATCATTTGGGTTCATTACTGTTAGGAAATCATTTTGTCTTTATATAAAGAAGAAAGTTACTTAATAGCTGTGAACAGAATAATCTATGTGAGAAAAATATTCACTTAAAAATTTAAGAATATAAATGCTCTTCTCAAAGAAATGAAAGCACTTATTTTTCCCTTAATTCTATGAGCAACATTTTAACTATTTCCTATTTTCATTTGTCCCTATCTTTCTTTCTCAAATTATTGAGCACCTACTCCTACCAAAACTAAACAGATGAAAAAAGTTAAAAAAAGAAAAAAACTTAGAAGAAGATTATATTTTAAGGTTGAAAAGAAAACCATGTGCTGATTGAATTGGCAGTAGTTATTAGAGTTTCAAATTGGATGTTGACAAAGTTGAATTCCTAAATATAACCATTCATTCTTTTGACAGTAAGTGAAAATGCCCTCCTCTGTAAATTAGTGAACACTCATTCTGGTTATACATTTCAGTTTCTTTTGAGTTTGATGAATTAGTACCATAAATTAAGTCAATTTGGGAACTCACTATTGTATACGTATGTGTGTGCGTGCGTGTGTGTGTATAAAAGTTTTTCCTTAATAAGATTCTGACAAGAAACAAATGTTATGTTATAGTCAGAGGAGTAATTAAAGAGAATTTTAAGAAGTGATGAGGTATTGGTGGAGTTAAGAGAGCTAATAAGTTTTGATGATGCTCTCAGGATTTAGCAAGAGTAAAGCTATTACCACCACTATCCTGACAAAGCAAGAGAAGGCAGCTGTTACAGCAACCTCAGAGGGTACTGAAATCTTGGGGACATCTAAAAAGAGCTGTGGTGTTTTATACAGGTGAGACAACTACCTGTCCAATGTTTGTTGGCTGTGGCGGAGGTTTCTGAGGCAATAAATACCAAAACCTCTCTCTCTCTCCATCTTCTGCTCAAGCCTCCTACAGGCCAGAGTCTACTGGCAAATAGTCTATAGAGGTCAGCCTCCTGAGACACACAGCAGGGAGGGGAAGGATGGTGAGTTGAGCTAAAATATCCCATAGAAGTTTATAGGCATACACTCTTACCTTACAACAAAGAACACATTTCTCATGTTGAAAATATTAATGATTTTCGGATTTAATTTCCATCTACTTGGCCAGTCCTTAAGTTGATACTTTTGTACACTGTAGGTCAGTGATAAAAGGTGAATAAGGACTGCTTTACCATAAATCCTGACATCAAATTTTAAATATGTCCCTTCACATTTGAAAGGTGTAGGCACCGAAGTTTGGCAAGGATAGGAGTAAGTCTCCATCAGATAATCTTTAGATACAAATCTAACAAATTTAGAAAAAAATTTCTTCAGAGCTAGAATTGAATGGGGGATTTAAAAACCCTTAAAATGTGGAAGTTGATGGTCTCACATAAGGGAGGGTGGTGAGCTAAATTTATCTATTCCTATATACTCATACTCAGAAAAGTGCCTGGCATACACTAAGTCTACAGTATCTGTTACATTTAACATAATAAAATATTGGTTTTTTCAGTGCTCTCACTAGCTTTCTCTGTAGACTTAGGCAAATCACCTTCTATTCAGCATCAATTTCTTTGTCTATCAAGTGGGATCAGTACCCATCATGTAAGGTTATCTCGAGAATTTCTAACGATTATAACTTGAATCACATGGTACTGCCATTTTTTAAGATCACAAATATCAGTGATTTCATGTGGTTCCATGTAATGTATTGTGAATTTCCTTTGTAAATTCTAATGTGGAAAGATAAAACTTAATAGATTTCATTTCATTTTTAATCTTTTCAAATAATCTTAGATATCAGAATTTTAGAAGTTAAAAAGCAAATCTTATTTCATTTTTTCATTCTTCTATTTATAAAAGCTATTAATCATTAACATTAATTGAATATTGTTTATGTGCTATGCCCATTGCTAGAGATATCAGTTTTTATTTTTTCATGATACAGGAAATTGAAGCTGTACAAGGATGTTTTCTTTATGAATCAATAGGGGATTTTACAGTTGAATAGAAAAATAAAAATCACAGCATCTAAACATTTTCTCCCTTACCTGATGCAGGTAAATGTTGCCCAGTATCCTCACTAACCATCCCCTTTCTGCTAGCATTTAGGTCTCCAAACCTGGTACATTTCAATTCATTGGAATTTTACTCACTAAATGTAATTGTCATGGTCACGCTTCCTTGAGATTACAGTTCAATTGGCATTTAGGTGTTTTTGAACTATTTAGCCGCAAATTTACAGAAAGATCTTAATTTAGTCTCATGGAAAGAAATTTATATTAACCATGACTAGACCAGTAAATTTATATATTTATTTTAATTTATTTCTTTCTTTTTGGCTGCTTTGGGTCTTAGTTGCAGCACACGGGATCTTCGTTGTGGTATGTAGGATCTTTCGTTGCAGCACACAGCCTTCTCTCTAGTTGTGGCGTGCAGGTTTTCTCTTCTCTAGCTGTGGTACGCGGGCTCCAGAGTGCTTGGGCTCTCTAGTTTGCAGCACGTGGGCTCTCTAGTTGAGGTGCATGAGCTCAGTAGTTGTGGCGCACGGACTTAGTTGCCCTGCGGCATGTGGGATCTTAGTTCTCCGACCAGGGATTGAACCTGCCTCTGAGGTGTTGGAAGGAAGATTCTTTACCACTGGACCACCAGGGAAATCCCTAAACCAGTAAATTTAGCTTTGAGACAGAATCTTTAGTTTCTAATTACTTTCAGTCACCTTTTCCGTGTCATCAACCTTCTGCAAGTGCCTGTGCAAAGTGCTATGAGAGCCAGATTGGTGGCAACAAATTTTTCTGGTTAAAGAAAGGACGTGATGTGACACTGTTTCTCAAAGTTTACTTTCTGCAGAAACGAAAGTGATCTCATCCTTGCTATTGGGATATTTTTAATAATATAGTTTCTAATTTGTAAAACAGAAGGACATTGTAAAATTTTCTTCATGCTCAGTTGCTTTTGGATTACTTAAAGCATAAGTTGCATTTCTACAGCCCATAGGCCAGATATTGTCCACTGCCACCTGTTTTTGTAAACAGAATTTTACTGCAACATAGCCACATGCCTCTGTTTATTTATTATCTATAGCTGATTTCACACGACAATGGCAGAGTTTAGTACTTGTGACAACCAGACATGGTATGGCCCACAAAGCTTAAATTAGTTATTATTTGGCTGTTTACAAAAAAAGTCAAACTCTGTCTTGAAGTTGTGAGTTACAAAGATAAGAACAGGAGTAAGGCCTTTGACAGTTTAGAGCTATCTTAGGAGATTTCGTTCACACCCAGATCATATTCAGAATTCTGATTTAAATTTTGAACAGCAAAATTATTGTTGATCCACAAAAACCTGATGCATTTAGAGCTATTTTTAATTTTTATGAGTCCTATTAGGTCAAATAAAGTATCATTAAATAATTTAAGTCTAGCATGGTGCCTTACATATATTTACTAATGGTTCATTCTTGAGTCCGTATTTGAGTGCTTATATGTATAGGTACTGGGAATATATAAGGTGGAAAACACACCTCCATCCCTCAGTATTTTCACTGCCTTGGGAAAATGGACAAAAAAATAATTGAAAACTGTGGTTAAATACTGCACTAAAGATAATTACAAAGGGTTCTACAAGCCCATACAAAGTGAACCTAACTCAGTCTGCTTGGGGATGGTAAGGCCTGGTAGGACATGAGAGTCAGCAAAAGTGTTTGCGCCTGAGCCTTCAAAGAGGATGTATCCTAAATATATTTCAGACTTTCTTCACTACAGATAATATAATTTTTTAGACCATATATAATTTCTTAGCGTAAAGCCACTGGTGAGCTCTCATGTTGGAAATGTCTCCTGTATCTATGGTCTGTTGAAATTCCAGTATCATGTCTTCCTTTTCCACCTTTGGCTTTTAAGCAGCATGATGGTTAATTTTATGTGTCAACTTGTCTGGGTCATGGGATACACAGACCTTTGGTCAAAAATTATTTTTAGATTTTCTATGGGTGGTTTTTTTTGGATAAGATTAGCATTTAAATTGCTAGATTGAGCAATACTGATTGCTGTCCTTTATGTGGGTGGGCCTCATCCAATCAGTTGAAGGCCTGAAGAATAAAAACCTCCCTCCTTTGAGTATGAGAGAATACTTCTGCCTGATTGCCTTCAAATTTGGACGAAAACAAAGGTCTCCCTCCCTCCCTTTTCCTCTCTCTCTCTCACAGATATACAAAATACACATATAGAGTGAGATATGGCTCTATGTATCTCCTAGTGTTTCTGTTTCTCTGGAGAATCCTGACTACTACAGGCAATTATAACTTTCTTATTTGGTATTTGAATATGTTTTGAATATGTTGTATGCCATGAATCATGTTGTTTCAAGTTGTAAATGCTCTTTTTACTGAACTCAGATTTGGCTGCTCACTGCTCAAAAGCCAATAATTCGAGAGGCAAATGTCAGTAGAAACGACAGGTGCTTTAATCAGAAAAGCTGGCAATCTGGAGAGAGGGTAGACCAACTCTGAAGATTCTGCTCAGCCATGACAATTTTTAAAGGGAAAAATGGAGGGGGAAGAATTTCATTTGAGAAATGGAATACTGCCTGCCATATCAGTAAACAAAGGATGTCACAGTCATCAGTGATTACAGCCACTAGCTTATGTTGAGGTGGTGAGCCCTGAGAGAACTCAGGAAGAAAAAGAATACCTGCCATCTAGCAGCCTTCAGACTTCAGCCAGTCCCGACCTGAGCCCTGAAGAAAATCAGGATGTGAGAACACAGTATACTGGCCCTAGATAGCTGAGGTGCATATCAAAGGAATGATTTCAGGGAGCCCAGACCCTTGCACCTTCCCATACATAGAAAAGCACTAAATTCCTTAACTTGAGTTATCTAGTTTTATTAACAGTAATCCTTTTTTTCCTACTACCTGCCCTTTTTTGCAAAACTCGTATATATCCTGGTTCCCCACCTTGCCTCCTTGAAGCAGTTCTCTCAGGGTTACTTGAGATGCTGCCTCCTGGGCTTGAAGTCCTAAAAATTTCTCTGTTGAATAAAAAAGAACTCTCAACTTTTTGGTTGTGAATTTTTTTTTAGTCAACACAGTGAATCATCTAGGCAGGAAGCTGGGTTCCGCATCATTCTCCATTGCAGGCAGACAGGCTGACTCTCTCTTCAGATGTTATCTTGCCCACGTAATCTGCCTGCAGGATTCCTTAGGGGGCTGTTGAGGGTAGAGATCTTTAACTACTAAATTCTTCATTCTTGCTTCTTTTTATCGAGGAAAAGAATCAACAGGTTAGATAAGGCATGGTGTGCATTCAGGAAAGCATAATTGAGGAGTTAGGTTAAATTGCCTAGTGATATCATCCCTATAATTAGGTTTTAAAGGTTAGAGGGGGACAGAAATAAGCAAACAGAGAAGGGACAAAAGAGCTGCTTTCACTCTGAGGAGAAGAAGAGAGGAAATTAAGACTAAAGTTTAAAGCTGTCCCTTTATAGGAAAAATATGCATTAGCAACATGGAGATAACATTGTGGTCTCCTTGACCAATGTGAAACACAAGTAGACAAAGCAATGGCCTGGTTGTAACTGACCGTGTCCCTAGTATTAGAGAATCTGTGCTGGAGTTAAGTTTGTAGGGGAGCAAAACTTGCCTCCCCAAAATGTCTCTTTGGCATGCAGATTATTTTGAGCTGAAAACAATCAAGGTCCTAAAGACTCAAGAGGAACCTTTGACCTTATCCCTAACTGCCTAAAAGAATGTAGATGGAGGGCCTGTTCCTGGAAGGGGGCTATCACCCTGGATAACTACAGTATGAACGAGGTGTGGCAGACAGGGGGGAACCTAGCAAATCCTGTTTGTTAAAATTCCTCTCTGTGTCCCATTGTCTCTGCATGGCTCAGCAAATACTCGTTTACCAAACATTTGCTTTTCTATTTCCTTGTCAATTGCCTACCTCCCCTTTGATGTCCCAAACCACTATGACAACATTCTCTTTTGTCTTCAGCTGAAGATGATTTTTAAGGTGAGGGTTCCAGCCATTCTGGCAAGTTACTCAGTTTCCATGGGTCTCTCCTGTGTATACATGTTATTAAACTTTTGTTTGTTTTTCCCCTGTTAATCTGCCTAATGGCAATTTAATTCTTAGACTAACCAGAAGAACCTAGGAGGGTAGAGGAAAATTTCTTCCTCTCTGACAAGTTTATTCCTTAAGGATATTTAATCAAAATAGTTTACATTAAAAGATTTACATCTGGCTTCCCTGGTGGCGCAGTGGTTGGGAGTCCGCCTGCCGATGCAGGGGACGCGGGTTCGTGCCCCAGTCCGGGAGGATAGCACATGCCGCGGAGCTGCTGGGCCCGTGAGCCATGGCCGCTGGGCCTGCGCGTCTGGAGCCTGTGCTCCGCAACGGGAGAGGCCACAACAGTGAGAGGCCCGCGTACCGCAAAAAAAAAAAAAAAAAAAATTCCATAACTTGCTTTAGTTCTTTTCAACATGTAAAAATAGACATATCACAAGATTATAGAAATCTAGTTTTTACAGCATGATTCCACATCTGGGCAATTTCTTTACATGGTAAGACTTTGTATAGCCAATATTTATTGGCTTTTATTGTAAGCCCTAAAACTATTGATAACGAGTTTAACACTGCAAGTGGCAAATGGGTGTGTTTGTGTGCTATTTTGTACTCTGTTTTGCTTTAGCAAGTTATAACTTTGGATAACTTAATCCCTTCAAATTAAACAAATTCACTTGTTTAGATTTCTAGAACTAACATTGTGCTGGGAAAACTTGGTTTCTTCTCTCATCTTGCTCTTTTCCAATTCCATAGCGTTGCAAAAGCTGTAGTCTAAAATTTCTGGGCTCAGCTTCCTCATCTGTAAAATAAGGGAGTTGGATGAGGTGATCTCTAGAGCCTCTTTTAATCTAAAATTCTGCTGCTTTAATTTATTTTTATGCCTAATTTGTTCAACTTTGTCTTGCATTTATCAAATTTGTCAGACAATGGTAAAGTAGCATCCTTTTAAATGCATTTTTATGTACATATACTGATAATTCAGTACAGAGTGGTCTCAATCATCTGCAAGTTTCTTTGAAAATAATTTATTACTTTGCTGAATTAGGGTAACAGGTGCTTCCTTTCTCAATTTTGCTTCAAGTAGCTACTTCTTAAAATTTATGTTCTGTTGATCCCTTATGTGTAGATTAACACACAACAAAATAAAATAATTGGTATTACCTTTGCTATACATAAGTCATCATTCTTTCCATTTTTAAGGTAACTGTAATTTATTTACTTGTAGTTGTACTCTTCACTGAAATATGTATGCTGTGCCTCTTCAATTGTTTTTTATCATCCTGCTATTCAGTTATTTTCAAATTTCTTAGTATAAAAAGAAACTATGTGGATTTTTAATCTTGAAATTCCAGCAAAATAACAAAAAGCAAGAAGACTAGCATAAATGAAATAAACATCAAATTATTGAGGCAGAAAAATTTAACAACATGATCTAAACTGAGAACCGATTGTAAGTGTGATACAAAAAATAGTCACTTTTATACTTTTATTAATTCTTATTTCTCAGCACGCTATGAAAATTATTTCACTGGTAAATTCTGTCTAGCAACACCCCTCTCCACATATTCTCTATTATGCATAGATAAGGAGAATTAAATGGTAAGCTACCTTGATTGGCAAAATGATACCCACAAATGTAATTACACATACACACATATTCATAAACTCCTTAATCCCCTTTATTCAGATTGAAGTTACTTATTTCAGTATCATGCAGATACAGACTATTTGAAGAAAATACTACAGAGGTGTAATGCTTCTTTTCAATACTTGCAAGAATTTCACTTTTTCAGGAAAACCTCATAATAGTCAATCTCATAGCGTCATGTACTTTGCAGTACATTCTAAAAATTGTAACTCCACATTCATTACTGCAATCATATTTGATTATCTGCCTTACCTCTAGCCTCCGAGTTCCACCTAAGCATGGAGTATTTCTGGTTTTGGTCATCATTGTATTCTCTTCATCAAACTTGTTGCCTGGATGATGAGCTCAATAATTACGTATCAGATGAGTAAAGGAATGGATGTTCCAAGGACAGGGTTCAGTAAAAATTGATGGAATTAAAAGGAAATCTAATATTCTATCGGTAAAAAAATATTTTTATAACACATAAATATTAGACAAAAGGTAATTCATTATTTCATTATCCTCCTATCTGTCAAACTTGAGGAATAGGTTCATGCAATGGGTGGGAGACTGGTCAAGATATCTTCTAAAATTGCTTCCAGATTAAGATTGTGTTCTATAAAAATGCATATTTAATAAGAGTTACTGGATCAAAATTATGTGAATGAGATACAATAATTTGTATATTTTAAGTATTAATAAAGACATTTTCATGTTTTCTCACAAATAAACTACTTTTATTTTGAATTCTTTTGGAAATATTGCAGGAAGAGTAAGCACATCTGTTTATGTTTGTCTCTAATGTGAACACCTGAAACCATTTCTCCCCAGTACATGAAAAAAAAATTCAGAGCAACAAAACAGGATGTGAGTTCTTGTTAGACAAGGAATTCTTTCATAAGATACAAGTAATTCATTATAGAATATTACTAACTTAATACACAGAATTATCCATTAGATAATGCAGATATTTGTTACTGTTGTTTCTTAAGAAATTAAATGAATACAAATATGGATTCAGGAAAATATTAAGAGTATAAAATTTGACAAATATTCAGTTTCTGACTCTGCCATTCATATGAAGCCCTGAAAAAGGCTCAGTTTGTTTATTTATGAGACAAAGTTCATAATAGAATCAACCTACTGGTTACTGCAAAGATTAATTAAGAATATAAGAAAATGTATGTAAAGGTTTAAAAAAATTACTCCATAAATTTTAATTTTAATAAGAGGAGCATAATTTGTATAATCAAAAAGCACCACCTCACTAAAATATAAAACTCAAAGCACCTTAAAAACCTTTCTCTTCTCCTGATGCAGGAGTAACACACATAGCAGTTTTCTCAGGAGAAAGAGGGGCAAGAGATTGGGTTTTTCATGATTTCCTAGCTCTCCATATTGATATCTTCACATATTAGCTGAATTTCTGGCCTCTGGAAGTGGAAGGAATGGTGAGGAACTTTTACTTGGTTGGTTCAGTAATGATCCTACATTGAAGTCTATGGTTATAGTAGACATACAATTACTGGTCATTCTCTCCTGAGATAAACCCTTCCTCAGAGATTCTCTGCACTCTCCTTGAAGACGTCATATGCAGTTCTCTTTAATTTTTAAAACATTTATATGTTTATGTTCCCCTTTTTTAAGCCACACTGAGATATGATTGACAGACAAAAGCTGTGTACATTTAATGAATCCAACTTGATAAATTTGGAAATAAATATACACCTATGAAACAATCACCACGATCAATGCTAATAAACATATCCATCACTTCCAAAAGTTTCCTTGGGCCTTTATTTTTTTCTGTGATAAGTAGAGTTAATGTAAAATCTACACTCTTAGCAAATGCCTAAGTAAACAGCACAGTGTTGTTTAACTATAGATATTATGGTAGACAGTAGATCTCTGAAACTTATTCATCTTGCCTAACTGAAACTTTGTATCCTTTGAGCAATACCTACCTGTTTTCCCCTCCCCCTCCCCTTGCTAAGCACCATTCTACTTTGAATCCATGAGTTTGATTATTTTATATTCCTCATATAGTTTATTTTATATTCCCCATATAAGTAGGATTATGTAGTAGTTGTTCTGTGTCTGGCTAATTTTACTTAGCATAATGTCTTTCAGGTTCATCCATGTTGTCTCATATGGCAGAATTTCCTTTTTTATGGCTGAATAATATTCCATTGTATGTATTTTCTTTAGCCATTAGTCTTTCCTTGAATGTTTACATTGCTTCCATGTCTTAGCTATTGTGAATAATACTGAAATGAACACAAGAATGCAGGTGTATCTTTGAGACTCTGATTTCAGTTCCTTTGGATAAATACCCAAAAAGTGGGATTGCTGGATCATATGGTAGGTCTATTTTTCATTTTTTGAGGAATCTCCATATTGTTTTCCATAGTGGCTACACCAAATTATATTCCACCAAGACTGTACAAGTTTTCTTTTTTCTTCCATATTCTCACTAGCACTTGTTATCTTTTGTTTTTTATAACAGCCATCCTGAGAGGTGTGAGGCGATAACTCATTGTACTTTTAATTTGCATTTACCTGTTGACTAGTAATGTTGAAACATTTTCTTATAACTCTTGACCATTTGTGTACCTTCCTTGGAAAAATTTTCTGAGGTCCTTTGCTCATTTTTGACAGGGTTATTTGATTTTTTGCTATTGAGTTGTATGAATTAATTATAAATTTTGGATATTAACCCTTTATTAGTTATGGTTTTCAAATATTTTCTCCCAAACCATAGGTTACCTTTTCATTCTGTTGACTGTTTATTGCACTGTGCAGAAGCTTTTCAGTTTGATGTAATTTCACACATCTATTTGTGCTTTTGTTTGCTGGTGCTTTTGGTGTTATATCCAAAAAATCATCACCAAAGTCAAGGTCAAGAAAAATTTTTTCCTATGTTTTCTTCCTGGAGTTTTAGAGTTTCAGGTCTTATATTCAAGTTTTTAATCCATTTTGAATTGAATTTTGTATATAGTGTAAGAAAAGGGCTCAATTTCATTCTTTTGCATGTGGATATCTAGTTTTTTCAACACCATTTGAGGAAACTATCCTTTCCCCATTGTGTATTCTTGGCCACTTGTTAAATATCAGTTGACTGTATATGCATAGATTTATTTCTGGGCTCTCTGTTTTCTTCCATTTGTCTGTATGTCTATTTTTATGCTAGTACCAAACAGTTTTGATTATTGCAGGTTGTAATATGTTTTGAAATGTGAAAGTGTGATGACTCTAGCTTTGTTCTTCTTACTCAAAATTGCTGTGACTATTTAGAGTATTTAATTTAGTGGTTCTATATGAATTTTAGGATTGTTTTACTGTGTAAAAATGTCACTATGATTTAGATAGGATTGCATCGAATCTGGGTACTATGAGCATTTAAAAAATATTAATTCTTCCAAATTAGGAATACGGGATGTCTTTCCATTTACTTGTGTCTTGTTAAATTTCTTTCATGAATGTTTTATGTGGTTATCAGTGTATCAGTTCTTCACCCATTTGGTTAAGCTTATTCTTAAGTATTTAATTTTTCATTGCTATTGTAAATGGAATTTGTTTTCTTGATTATTTTTTTAGATAATCTATTGTTATTGTATTGAAAGAATGGTCCACCATATGCACCTCAATAAATATGATATACCACATTAGCAGAATGGAGGATAAAAATCACACATTCATATCAGTACATGAAGGTAAAGCATTTGATAAAATTCCACACACATCCACGGCAGAAACTATCAACAAATCAGTGCAGAAGAAATTTGTCTCAATATAATAAAGGCCATATGTGAAAATCCCACAACTCACATCATACTCACTGGTGAAAACTAAAAGATTTTCCTTTAAGATCAGAAAATAGGCAGATATGCTCATTTTCAACAATTCTATTCAGTAGAGTACTGGAAGTCCTAGGCAGATCATTTAGACATCAAAAAGAAAAAGAGACAAAACACATCAAAATCAAAAAGGAAAAAGTAAAATGATCTCTTTTTGAAGACATGTTTATATCATATGTCTATTCATATTTTAAAGACTCCACAAAAATACCATTAGAGCTAATAAGTGAATTCAGGAAAGTTTTAGGATATAGAATCAACATACCATAGTTCTCTTTTAAAGGCTCATATTGGTTGCTTTCCATTCCCTCATTTATCTCTTGGAATTTGTCAGGTCTCCATTTGGTTGCATTAATTCATTGTTACTAGGAATCCCTTTCTTTATTTTTAAGACTTTAATTTTTTAGAGCAATTTTAGGTTTACAGCAAATTGAGAGGAAGGTACAGAGATTTCCCATATACCCCTTTTCCCCATGTGTACATAGCCTCATCCACTATGAACGTTAATCACCAAAGTGGTATACTTTTTACCAAGGATGAACCTACATTGACACGTTATTATCACCCAAAGTCCATAGTTTACATTTGGGTTCACTCTTGGTATTGTACATTTTATGGGTTTGAACAAATGTATAATGGCACGTATCCATCATTATAATGTCATACAGAGTATTTTCAATGTCCTAGATATCCTCTGCTCTCTGCCTACTCATCCCTCCTATACCTAGAAACTACTGACTTTTTAATGTCTTCACAGTTTTGCCTTTTCCAGAATGTCCTATCTTTGGAGTCATATAGTATGTAGCCTTCTGAGATTGGCTTCATCCATTTAGAAATATGCATTTAAGGTTCCTCCATGTCTTTTCATGGCTTGATAGTTCATTTCTTTTTAGTACTCTGTGCTATCCTGTTGTCTGGATATACCATAGTTTATTTATCCGTTTACTTACTGAAAGACATCTTGGTTACTTCCAAGTTTTGGCAATTATGACTAAAGTTACTATAAACATCTATGTACAAGTTTTTGTAGAGAAATAAGTTTTCAGCTCCTTTGGGTAATACCAAAGAGTGTGATCACTGGATCACATGGTGAGAATATGTTTAGTTTTGTATGAACCATCAAACTGTTTTCCAAAGTGACTGTACTATTTTGCATTTTTACCTGCAGTGTATGAGAGTTCTTGTTGCCCTACATCTTCATCATTTGGTGCTGTCAGCATTCTGCATTTTGGACATTAAATAGGTATGTAGTGGTATCTCATGGTTTTAATTTTTATTTCCCTGGTAACATATGATTTGGAACATATTTTCATGCATTAATTTATCATCTGTAATCTTCTTTGGTGAAATGTCTGTTAAGGTGTTTGGCCCATTTTTTAATTCAGGGTTTTTTTTATTATTGAGTTTTAAGTGTTCTTTGTATATTCTGGATAATAGTGTTTTATCAGAAGTGTCTTGCAAATATTTTCTTCCAGTCTGTGACTTGTCTTCTAATACCCTTAATATTATCTTTTGCAGAACACAAATTTTTAATTTTAATCAACTCCAGCTTATCAATTATTTCTTTCATGTATTGTGTCTTTACTGTTGTACCTAAAAAGTCATCCCTATATCCAAGGTCATCAAGATCTTCTCCTATTTTATCTAATAGGAGTTTTATAGTTTTGCATTTTACATTTAGGCTTAAGGTCCATTTTAAGTTAACTTATGTGAAGAGTGTGAGGTCTGTGTCTAGATTAATTTTTTTGGCATGTGGATGTCCAGTTGTTCTAGAACCACTTTTTTTTTTCTTTGCGGTACGCGGGCCTCCCACTGTTGTGGCCTCTCCCGTTGTGGAGCACAGGCTCTGGACGTGCAGGCTCAGTGGCCATGGCTCATGGGCCCAGCCGCTCCACGGCATGTGGGATCTTCCCGGACCGGGGCACGAACCCGTGTCCCCTGCATCGGCAGGTGGACTCTCAACCCCTGCGCCACCAGGGAAGCCCTCTAGCACCATTTGTACTAGAAACTGTCTTTGCCTCATTGTATTGCCTTTGCTCCTTCATCATAGGTCAGTTAACTACATATTTTAGGTCTATTTCAGGACTCTCTATTCTGTTCCATTGAACTATGTGTCAGTTCTTTTGCTAATAGCACACTCTTTTTTTTTTTTTTTTTTTTGCGGTACACGGGCCTCTCACTGTTGTGGGCTCTGCCGTTGTGGAGCAACAGGCTCCGGACGCGCAGGCTCAGCAGCCATGGCTCACGGGCCCAGCCGCTCCGCGGCATGTGGGATCCTCCCGAACTGGGGCACGAACCCGTGTCCCCTGCATCGGCAGGCGGACTCTCAACCACTGCGCCACCAGGGAAGCCCAATAGCACACTCTTGATTACTGTAGCTTTATAATAAGTCTTGAAGTTAAATAGGATCAGTCCTTCAACTTTGTTATTCATTTTCAACACTGTGTTGGTTATTATAGGTCTTTTTCCTCTCCATATATACTTTAGAAACACTCTTTCTGTATTGATAAAGTGACTTGATGGGATTTTGATCAGGATTGTATTAAATCTATAGATCAATTTGGGAAGAACTGACATCTTGACAATATCGTCTTTCTATCCATGAACATGAATGTATCTCCATTTATTAGTTCTTCTTTGATTTTATTCATCACACTTTTATAATTTTATTCATCTAGATCTTATAATATTTTGTTATACTTAAGTATTTCATTTGGGGTATAATATAATAATAATATAACATAGTAATTTATTATTATAACATGATAATATAAATGGTGGTGTTGTTGAGTTCAACTATGTCCTTATTGATTTCAGCCTCATATATAGTAGATTAATATATTACTCCTTGCATTTCTATCAGTTTTTGACTCAAGTAGTTTGATAATCTGTTTTTAAGTGCACACACGTCAAGAAATGTCGTTTTGGAGAACTGGTCCCTTTGTCATTATGTAATGCCCTTTTTTATCCCAGATAATGTTTCTTACTTTAAAGTCTGGTCTGTCTGAAATTAACATAATTAACATTATTCTTTGTTTTGATTATTGTTAGCATAGAATATTTTTCTCCATCCACTTACATTGTCTTTATACATATACATATATATATACACACACACACACACACACATATATATATATATATATATATATATATATATATATATATATATATATATATACACATGTCTTTATATATAAAGTGTATTTCAACTTATAGTTGGGGCATGTTTTCTGACCCACTCTAAGAATCTGTTTTTAATTTAGACTTAATTTAGACTATTGACATTCAAAGTGAATATTGATTTAGTTGGATTAATATCTACTATATCCATTATTATTGCCTGTGATCTTTGTTTCTATTTTTGTCTTCCACTCTTTTTCTGGTTTTTTATGGTTTAAATTAGGCATTTTATATTATTTTATTTTCTCCCCTTTCTTGGCTTATTAATTACACTTTTTTTTTTTTTACTTTTTTAAATGTTTGCCCTAGAATTTGCAATATACATTTATAGCTAATCCAAGTCTCCAATAATACTAAATCCCTAAATCCCTTCACAGGTAGTATGAATACCTTATAACAACCAAATAATCCTAGTTTGTGCCTTCTGTCCCTTGTATCATTTCTGGCATTTATTTCACTTATATATAAGCATATATGAGCATATATATATATATATATATATGTACACACACACACACACACACACACGTAATTGAATGTGTTACTGCTGTTATTTTGGTAAACAAACTGTTATGTTATATCAATTAAGAAAAAGAAGAGGTTTTATTTTACCTTCACTTTTTCCTTCATGCATGCTCTTCCTTTCTTTATGTAGATTGGATTTTCTGACCTATATTATTCTCCTTCTGTTTTAAGAATTTCTTTTAACATTTCTTGCAAGGCAGGTCTAGTGGCAACACATTCTCTCAATTTTTGAGAAAGCCTTTATTTTTCCTTCAGTTTTTAAAAATGAGGTATAATTGTCATATAACATTACATTAGTTTCAGGTGTACAACATGATTTGATATTTGTATATACTGCAAAAATAATCATCACAGTAAGTCTAGTTCATCCATCACAATGCATAGCTACATTTTATTTCTTGTAATAAGAACTTTTAAGATCTCCTTTCCTAGCAACTTCCAAATATTCAATACAGGATTATTATTTATACTTTCCATGCTGTGCATTACATCCCCAAGACTTACTTATTTTATAATTGGAAGTTTGTACCTTTTGACCACTTTACCCATTTTTTCCATCCCCTATCCCCCACTGCTGGCAACAACTAATCTGTCTTCTGTTCTGTGAGCTCTTTTTTTTTTTTTTTTTTTTTTAGATTCCACATATAAGTGAGATCATACCACATTATTTGTCTTTCTCTGACCTATTTCACTTAGCTTAATGCCTACAGGGTTTATTCATGTTGTCACAGATGGTAGGATTGCCTCATTTCTTTTGTATGGCTGAATTTTATATGTCACAATTTTTTTATCCAGTAATCCATAGGTGGACACTTAGATTGTTTCTATGTTTTGGCTATTATAAATAATGCTGCTATGAATATGTGGGTGCATGTATCATTTTGAGTTAGTGGTTTCATTTACTTTGAATATATTCCCAGAAGTAAAATTGCTGGATCATATAGTAAGTAGTTCTATATTTAATTTTTTGAGGCTACTCCATGCTGTTTTCCATAGTGGCTGTACCAATTTATAATTCTACCAACAGTGTACAAGGGTTCTTTCTTTCCACATCCACACCAGCATTTGCTATCTCTGGTCTTTTTAGTGATGGCCATTCTAATGGGTGTGAATGATATCTCATTGTGGTTTTAGTTTGCATTTCCCTAATGATTAGTGATTGAGCATCTTTTCAGATACCTGTTAAGCTTTTGGGTATTCTTCTTTGGAGAAAAGTCTATTCAGGTCCTTTGCCCAAGTTTTTTTTTAATTGGGTTACTGGTTTCTTTGCTATTGAGATGAAGGAATACTAAAGTATATATACATATAAAATATGTATATATATAAGTATATAATAATATAAAATATTTTAATAGGTATATATAAACAGTATAAATATCAAGTATATATAAATATATTTTGAGTAATTAACTCCTTTTCAGATATATGGTTGGAAATAGTTTTTCCCACTCCGTACATTGTGTTTTTCATTTTGTTGATGGTTTCTTTTCTGTTCAGAAACTTTAGTTTGTAGTCCCACTTGTTTGTTTTTGATTTAATTGCTTGTGCTTTAGGTGTCATACCCCCAAAAAATCACAATTAAGGCCCATGTCAAGGAGTTTATTCCCATGTTTTTCTTCTAGGAGTTTCATGATTTCAGGTCTTACATTTAAGTCTTTAATATATTTTGAGTTCAACTTTGTGAGTGATATGTTATGAGTCAATTTCATTCTTTTACATGTGAATATCCATTATCCCAACTCCATATATTGAAGAGACTGTGTTTTCTCCATTGAGTATTTTTGGCTCCCTTGTCAAATATGAGTTGACTGTATATGCATGGATTTATTTCTGGACCCTTGATTCTGTTCCATTTGTCTACTTTCATGCCAGTACCACACTGTTTTGATGACTCTACCTTTATAGTGTAGCTAGAAATCAGGAAGTGTAATGACTTTACTCTGGGGGTCTTCAGCTCTGATTGCCCACCTCTCAGCTTGAGTGCCAGTGGAACATTTTCTAGGAGTTATCTCCAGTCTTCTGGTCAGATGAGACTGGAAGACACTATCCACAGTGAGTGGGGCTGTGATTCAGCTCTTTGATAAGTCATAGGTAAACTGGGCTCTAGGGTTCACAAAATTCTTTGTTTGAGGATCTAAATCAGGCAGATCTGCACCCTGCTGAGTTCCCTGGTTGGAGTGTACCCCAATGCGGTTCTGCAGATGAGCAAAGCTGCTGGTTGAGATTACTGCTTGGGCACGGCACGTATGAACTCAATACGCCAAGATCTGGGTGCTGGTTGTTACAAGCCACTCCCCTCTGCTTCATCACAGTCATATTCCCAGTGCTTGAGTCCCACAGATTCCCCTGCAATCCCTGCAGTGCCAGATCAGAGTACGGATTCCCACAACGCCATTCACAATGCTGGGTTAGGGGGCTGGTTGTCCCCCTAGATTCTCTTTTCCCATTAGAAACTGGAGGCTCAGGGGAGACCTCTCTCTGTGGTACTGTGCTTGCCTGAGGGAAGGGCAATTAAGTTAATAAGAAGCCATATCTCTTACCCTTCTAATGCACTCTGTCTTGATCTCTGAAATGCTGGGGGTTGCATTGGACTTATCCCTGTGTCCTAGAATGTTCTCAGTGGTTTCTTGTTCTTGAATAGTTGTTAGTTGTTCTTGTGATGGGGAGGAAGTCAAGAAGAACTTAAGTTTTTATCTTATTTTTATCTTTATTTCTGATGTTACCCCCCAGAAGTCCCTTTTTAAGTAAACCACAACCAACATCCTCACCTGTTGTAGGGAAAAGTGCAACTCCTTCCTAATGCAGCCCTCTCTCTCTTCTGTTAGTGCATGTAGGCAGCTTCAGCAAGCTTTAGGCATTTGGCTTCTAGTTTAAGGTGGATACAATTTCCTTTCTTCCTCACACTCCAGAAGGTCTGTGGCAAGTTTTTGAAATAAACTTTTAGTGATACCTCCCCTTCACCCAGTTTTCCATGAAGGAAAATTGTCCCTCCCTTTTATAATTCTGAAGATATTTTCATCAACCATATTTATAAATTATGGTCTGTGATTATTTTAAGGTAAATCTTACTGTATGGACTTCAAGGACAATACAAAAGGAAGGGAGAAGGGGAAGTAGCTTAGAGCAACCTAGAAGATTTTTGTTACTTAAAGTGAAACTTGAGTAAAATTTGTAATTTTTCTAATACTACAAAACAAAACCTACAACTTAAATATTACATCATTCACTTGGATGCAGACATGTAACAAAAGAAAGTACACTTTATTTTTGGACTCTAAGTAATTGCTTTTGGGCTAGTAGTGTTTAAGTAAATTAAATCATTGCCTAAAGTCACATGTGTCAGTTTGGTTGCATGATCTTATAGCTTTTATTCAAGCTTGGGCATGTTTCATGGTGAACAGAAACACAAACTGCATGTGAAGTCTAACAAGTGTAAAGTGGACTGTCCCTGACAAAGTAGCTATATGGTTACTCACATTAGGAAACTTAACCACAAGGAAACTTGAATCCAAACTGACTTAAACTCTAAAGAAGTATAATATTTAATAGATATCTCAACTCCAAAAAGAATTTTCCATATTCTGCTTTCTGTTGTTGGTCTAAAACTCTGAAAATCACATTTCTGATTTGCCAACTTGTTCCCTGTTAGTCTCTGCTAATAGTAAGAACTAGAGGGTGACAGGAAAGCTAAAGGAAAAAGAAGGGACTTGTTCCCTCTATTCTGAACAATGCTCTTACTCCTTTCCTGTTTCTGTCAGTAATACTTCACTCCAGCAGTGGCAGGTCATTGTAGTAACTGCAGTTAGTTTCAGTTTGCAGGTTTTCTAACACATGCAGAACTGTATTCATCTGACTCCTCCTGAGACACTAGCACAAATGGAGTAGTAGACTCTCCTTCAAATTCTGAATCTTAGTACAGAGGGACCCCTCTTTCATGCTCAAAAACACGAGCAACCATTGTGGAGCAGCACTTTCTCAGATGTCTGGATTCCAGCTCCATGGGGCTTGTTATGGACTATGTGTCTCCTCAAAAGTCATATGTTGAATCCCTAACCCCCAGTGTGGCTGTACTGGGAGCTGGAGCCTCTAAAGAAGTAATGAAGGATAAATGAGATGATAAAGGAGAGGGGGTCCATGATCTGATAGAATCAGAGTCCTCGTAAGAAGAGACCCCAGGGAGATCAGTCCCTCTCTTTTTCCATGAACACATTCCATGGAAAGGCAATGTGAACATACTACAGAAGGCAGACATCTGCAAGACAAGGGGAAACTCTCACCAGAACCAATTAGGTAGGCACCCTGATCTCAGACTTTTAGCTTCTAGAACTATAAGAAAACAAATTCCTGGTGTTTAAGCCATGCAGTCTGTGGCATTTTGTTATGGTAGCCCATAGCCCAGACAGACTAATACAAGGCTCTTCCCCCAGCATGCTAAATTTTAATAATTTCAACCTGCTTCCTTTTGTAGCCTCAGCTCTACATGTGGCAACTGCCTCATCATGTATCATTTCTGTGATACCATAGAAATCATTTTTTTTCCTTCTGGTTTTTCACTGTCTAGCTGGGAGTTATTCATACTAAATTTTCTCTGATTAAGGGCTTCAGGTATGGTTTTGCCACCTGACTGGCCTCTTAGATCACTGCACTTAAAAATACATTCAGAATTTTATTATTTGGATCTGGATTTAAACAAACCAGTATAAAAAAAGAAACACACTCATGAGATTATTAGAAAACTTTGAGTGCTGACAATATTTGCTGACATTGATAAATATTAATTAGATGCGATAATGATATGTTAAAATTTAGAAGTATATTTTGAAGTATTTATAGATGAATGGTATGATGTACTTTGCTTTAAAATCATCCCATGGAGGCTAGGGATGTGGAATTGAAGAGGCAGAAATAAAACTGTATGTTGTTAATGACTGAAGCTGAGTGATGGGCTCATGGGAGTTCATCATTCTATTGTCCATACTCTTTTGTATTTTTAAAAATTTACATAATAAAAATTATGTTTTGTGAATGTAGTGTATATGTATGCATAATTACAATCTGAAGTACATGTATGCATCCAAACTCTAATGATTTCTAGCCTGCTGACTGATCTCCCACCTTCTCTTGCCTCCATAGAGTTTCTTTTCAACATGGCAGTTAGAATGATGATTTTTAAATAGAAAGCCAAATAGTTCCCTTCTATTGAAAATCCTGTGCATTGTATTGAGAGTAGAAATAAAAGATCTTACACTGTCTCCTGGTGTTCTACATGGTCTAATCCCAATTCCTCACTTTCCTCAAGTCTTTTCCCTTATCTCCTGCCTCTCTCCCCCAATTTCCTCCACTCCAGGCACATTAATCTCCTTTCTGTTTCTTGCACACACCTATACTACTCAATCTTCTTGGAAAACACTTCTCCAGATACCTGACTGGACTACTTACCTCCTGCAGTTCTTGTGTGGCAAAAATATTGATATTAGACCACACAACTCTCTATCTCCTTTATTGATTTCTTTTTCCGTATTTTCCCATTATATTTAATAATACTATAATATGTTATAATAATGTGAATTCAAGTAGCGTGACTAGAGTTTGACAACTGACTTTTGTCTGTTTTCTCTTTTTTTTGGTTTTTAAAATTTTTACTCATTTATTTATAGTAGTAGTTGTGGCACACGGGTTCAGTAGTTGTGGCTTGTGAGCTCTAGAACACAGGCTCAGTAGTTGTGGTACACAGGCTTAGTTGCTCCATGGCATGTGGAATCTTCCCAGACCAGAGCTCAAACCTATGTCCCCTGCATTGGCAGGCAGATTCTTAACTACTGTGACCACCAGGGAAGCTCCGTTTTCGAAGTAGAGGACTGATGAATAGGATAAACAGACCCACCTGGAAAATGACAGGCAACCTTTCCTTGGAAATCTGTTGAGTCCCCATAGCCCCCAAACTCCTCTGGCCTAATCTCCTGGGATAGGGCTTTCAAAATAGGTTTCCCATCTTGCAGAGATTTAGAGATTTCTGGAATCACACCAGCTATTCTAGATATACTAGTCAATCTCAGGAAAGAATTAGAGTGATGGTAGATTTGTATAGAGTCCTGGATTATGTTAGTTGTCTTGGTAAAAAATTATTAATAGTACCGCTTTTCATCCTTTCATTATAAAAATTTTTCATGCTTTAAGAATATATTGTAAGGTAAACTCACTCAGAGTCTTCCCAATCAGTATTTAAACTGGAATGGACAACTGCCACCTGATGATGTAACACTATAGCCGGGACCCAGGTATATTTGAAGGATGCTGAAAACCTGCAGGACTATGTTTGTCAGAACTGCAGGTTACCTAAGCTCAAGCATTTTATTGTGTTACAATGATTTAACCACAAATGTTATCTGATTAAATACTATGTACTGTGTCCATTGAGTAAAGAAATAATTTATTGTGCTTAATATGTTTGGGGGAGCCATAATTTTAGTTAATTTTTGATTATTGTCTCTCTTCCTCCTCTATATAATAATCACTATGGAAAAAGAACTTCTGTTTTATTCACTGTTGTGTCCCCAAAACCTGATAGAGTGCCTGGCACATTGAATGTGCTGGGAATAAATATTTGTTGGAAGTAATGGAGGTTCTGGAATTCGTTCCATACTTGCCATTTCTATAATTGATCTTGTCATTCTTATGACACTGCTTACTAATACATATATTTTAAAATTTTATTCAGTTGAGATAAACAATAACCAAAAACCCAGTTTGCTCATTTCTCCCACCTCCTACTCCGCACTCCCCCTCTTGCATCCACCAACCTGTATCTATGACCTTTTTTTAAAATTTAGATTCCAGCTATAAGAGAGATCATAAGGTACTTGTCTGTCTACTTGTCTTATTTCACTTAGCATAATGCTTTTTTTTCTAATATGCTTTTTTCCTCCCTGAAGACAGAAAAGTATTTTTCAAAAAGATAATGAAATTCTAGCAGAGGCTACTTCTTGTGAAATTTAGTTCATTACTTCTTGTTTGTGAAGCATTTAAGTTTCCTGAAATCTAAATAGTGTGATAGTTTATGTCTTTCTTCTATGATTGATTCACTTTTATAAGCTAAATAATAAGTACAAACTTGCAAAGAGAAACATATTAAAAGGGTACAGAGTATCAAATTCGTGAAGTTTGGGAATTTTTTTGAAAGTGTATTTGGATGTTATACAAAAGCTAGAAATATTGATATAAGAATTCAAATTAAATTGTGTTTTCCAAAAATGAAATACTATCAACTGAAATACTTCAATTCTGATGTAAAACAAATGTGGATATTTTAAAGAAGTTTTTCAATTATTCTTATGTAATATATCCAAATATTTAGTTGTGTAATATAACCCCTATTTGTACAATATGTTATATTGAACTTGAAAGAGCAAAGTTAAGTAAGTAGGACCAATTATGAACCTGGAGGACTTTATGCTAAGTGAAATAAGCAAGTTACAGAAGGACAAATACTTCATAATTCCATTTATATGAAGTATCTAAAGTAGACTCAGAAGCAGAGGGGTTGAACTCAGGGGTTGGGGTAGGAATGAACAGGGAGTCATCGTTCAATGGGTGTTTCAGTTTCAGTTATCGTGATGAATAAATTCTAGACATCTGCTGTACGACATTTTGCATGTATTTAACAATACTGTATTATGTTCTTAAAGATCTATTAAGAGGGTTCTTACCATACACAATATAAGAGAGATACAGGGAACTTTTGGAAATGATTGCTAGGTCTATTACCTTGATTGTGATGATGATATCGTAGGAGTTTGCATATATCTAAACTCATCAAATTGTACACATTAAGTATATGCTGTACTTCTTTGTATATCAAGTATACCTCAATAAAACTATTTTTTTTAGTTTCTCCTCTTCTATAAGATGTACACAACTAGAGCAGAACAAGTAAGAATCAGACCAGACCTTTTGATTCCTGGTGAAGACTGAATAAAAATGCCTTAACTCTATACATTTCCTCTCTTTCCATTTTAGAATTAAATATTGTAGTTTGGGAATGAACATAAGTGTGAGGCTCAAAAAACCTTAGACCTCAGACTTCATCTTTTACTTTTGTGCACCTGTAAAATTCACTCATCTCGACCCTTGTTTCTTCGTCTGTTTAATGAGAAGGCAGACTAAATTTCCTCTGTCACTTGCTGAACTAAAATCCAATGATTAAACCAATGATTAGGTGAAAAAATTTGGATTTAAGCTTATGAATTATTTATGTTGAATATAGTTGTTATTTTATTTCTATCTACTTTTAAGAAGATATATGTCAATACAAACAGTGAATTGATACAACTGAATGCACATCACTGGCTGATAATGTTACCTCTATGAGGGCAGCTAGAACAAAGATATTCTTTCATGAAAGTGTTCTTGCGTTCTCTTTTGATCTAAATTCCTGTAAAAATAAACCTTCAGTTTTTTCAATAGTTTGTGCTGTAATTTTCAGAACCCCTAAGCCACCTGCCTTTAGTTTATCTCAGCACTTGTAGTCTTAAAATGTTCTTCTGCATTTTTAGGCAAAATGTACAGAATAAAACTTACTGATGCATTGATTTTTGCAGTATAAAGCCTTTTCCACTGCACAGCCTACCCACAATCCTAATATGAATATCACCCATCATTTTTTTTCCTGCAAACTTAGAGTTACAGCTCATACTCTGAGATACATTAAGTAGTGACTGAAGTGGGAAGGGGGGAAAGCAAACAATCTGTACACTGTGGTACTTTATCAATCTGTCTTACTTTCAGCCTCACAAATCATTGAGGAAAAAAAAGCAACTAGATGGAAAATTATCTTCACACCATTAATTCCACAGTCTTAAATATATCTATTCTTATAATCTGCTTCTTTACTCTAGGTATTGAAATTTCTCTTCTGCTAACAAAGGCCAGTTCTGCTGGTTCTCCCCACTGTCCTCTCTCTTCTTTAAGAACTTCACTGCTTTGTTTATCTCTCTCTCAGGGATCAGCAATCTGTCTTTCATAATCTAAATCTGCCCATTTTTCAGTTTCAAGTAATTGTACCTTTCTGTATCTATTGGTTCAAAATAAGAGTTTGAATTTTTTTCTCATGATTTTTCACATTGGTGGTCTGTTGTTCCCAACTAAACAAGTGAGACACAAAGGGAGGCTACACATCTGCCATTCATGTTAGGATTATCTGTAAACTGAATCCTCATAGGGATGCTGGTTTGATAGCTTTTGCAGCTGAGGTTTAGAAAATATTACAACACACTTTAGAGTTCCCTGTCTCTGGAGCTGCTATAAAAAGATTAAATGCCTAATCTGAGTTGTGAATGCCTTTTCTCGAGAGTCGAGGGAATATATGCCAGGTAGTTGTTGTAGCCAGTGCTAATGATATTTGAATGTATTGCTTTGAGACTTGACAAAATAGTACAGTTTTTACTCCTCCCTTTAAGGTGGCTGCAGTAGTGTCTGAATCAAAGCCTACAGACTATTGACTGGCATATCAAACTTCTTCAGTACGTCTGTCAGACTACCCTAACTCTATACAAATATTGAGTATATCCAAAAAATAAACATGGAGTTAAGTATGAAATACAGCCATAAGAATAAAAAGAATCCCTCAAGTGTAAATTTTCCATTTGGAAAATTCTACCTAGGAAACTTTCCTGGTAGGCACAAATTTGAGATTATAATTTACCAAAATTTAGTTTTATTGTTGTTGATGTCATTTCTTCATATTTGTTTTGTTTGTAATTTATTATGATATATTTAAAATACATATAAAATTATAGAATGATAATGAACCTCCTTGTAAATAAGAGTTTTTAAATAAATAAAGTTTTTAAATAAATAAATAAGAAGTTTCATCAATTACCAACTCTTGGCCAATCTTTTGTCCTCTCTAACCCCTCCCACTCCAACTCCTCAACTGAATTACTTTGGAAAATGCAAGCATCACATGATTTCAACCTGAATTATTTTAGTATGCTCTCCAAAAGTTAAAAAGAAACTTTAAAAGTACATAGTACACTTTTCACTCTTTAAAAATTAACATCTCTTTACTATATTTAAATTTAGTTATCAGTCTAGTTACCCTGATTATCTAATAAATGTTTAATAGCTGATTTGTTCAAATTATGACCCAAATTCCACACACGACATTTATTTAATGTCTCTTAAGTTTTAATCTCCTTTTTCTTGATAAATGTATAATGAATTGTTACAAAGTAAACAACTATCACCCAACAAATAGAATATCAACTGGACACCAGAATAATCCTTTTAAGTCTTCCTCTAAAAAGTAACAACTGTTTTGATTTCTACCACAGTAGATAAGTTGTGCACATGTAAACAATTTCTGTAAGGTATATTTCAAAAGGAGAACTGCTGGGTAATAGCATATGTATGTATTAAAGTTTAATATATATTGCCAAGCAATTTTTCCAAAGTGGTTGTAACAAATTGTACTGCCAGCAGCAGTATACAAAAAAATTATTTCTCCATAGTCTCAACAATACTTGGTTTTTACCACTCTTTAAATTTTTTTGCCATTCTAGTGGGTAAGTAGGGGTGTCTCACTATGGTTTAATTTATATTTCTCTAATCACTAATTATCACTGATAAAGTTAGCCATCTAGATATCCTCCTGGCCTGTTAGTCTTTTGCACATTTGTTTATGTTGAGGCTTTTGTTGGCCATGTGTATTGCAAAAGACTTATCCTGCACTGTGGCTTATCTTTTCAACCTTCTCGGGGTCTTTTTTGTTTTGTTTTGTTTTTTTTCCGGTACGCGGGCCTCTCACTGTTGTGGCCTCTCCCTTTGCGGAGCACAGGCTCCGGACGCACAGGTTCAGCGGCCATGGCTCATGGGCTCAGCTGCTCCGCGGCATGTGGGATCTTCCTGGACCGGGGAACGAACCCGTGTCCCCTGCATCGGTAGGCGGACTCTCAACCACTGCGCCACCAGGCAAGCCCTGTCGGGGTCTTCTTTAACTAACAGAGAACTTTATAATTCAAATAGTCCAATTTATTGATTTTTCTTCTTATTGCAAATAACTTTTGCATCATGTTTAAATGACGTTTTCCCTCCTCAAGTTAATGAACGTATTCATCATTATCTTCTGGAAGATTTTGTGTTATCCTTCATAGTTAAAACATCATCTGGAATTTATTTTTTTAATGTGGCATAGGTAAGATTCAAGCTTCATTTTTATCCAGCTGGATATCCAATTAAATCAGAACTAATTAAAAAAAAATTTGTCCCACTGCTCTGTAGCATCAGCTTACATACAAATCAGTTGACTACATATTTGTGTGTTTATTTCAGGATTCTACAGTTTGTTGCATTGATCTTTCTGTACCTCCTTTTATTATTACAACACTGTTTTACTTGCTGTAGTTTGATAATAGTACTAGATTTCTGATACGTGATTACTCCAACTTTGATTTTTCCATACTTGTCTTGGCTCTTCTTGGCTCTTTACATTTCCATATATATGTTAGAAGTATATTGTCAATTTTCACTAAAATAACCCAGAACGTTATAAACAACATCTTGGTGGGATCACACTGAATCTGTATATTCATACAGAGAGAAGTGACAGCTTTACAACAGTGTTTCTTTAAACCCATGAGCATGGCATATTCCCTACTTAGATTCAGATTTTCTTTAATCTCAACAATATCAAAAGTTTCTTTTTAGAGTTTCAGAACATGCTTCATCAATTATTATTTATTATTCTAGCAAAGTATTTCATGAAAATCATGATGTTGAGCATCCTTTTATGATTTCACAAAGATAGCTTTCAAATATTTCAGAAATAAAAGATATTTGCTCTAAGGTCTTTGTAGATTATTTTAAAGGAGACCGAATAATTTCCCTTATATTCCTGGTCAGATTAAAGCTTTTAAAATCATAAATGGAAAGTGTTTATCAAATAACTCTTAAGTAATCAGAAATAAAATAATCATGGGATAATCTTGATTGTTCTCCTTTATTCTGTTAATTCTATATATTATTACAATGCATTTTAAAATATTAAATAAATTGAGCCTTCCTAGATAAAATGTAACTGAATCAAGATGTGTTATGCATTTGATGTATTGCTGGATTCAGTTTGCTTATATTGGGCTTAGATGCTTTTTATTTTTATTTATGATCAGGAAATAGAGAATCTTGTTACAGTCTTTGTTATATTGTTTTCCAATTGGCATTTTCAGGATTTAAGATCAAATTTATGCTGATCTAATAAATTAACTGGGAGTATTCTATCATTTTCTATTCTCTATTCTTTGAAGAATTCACTAGTAAATTATGATTCACATAATAAGTCTTAATAAAACCCATACTTTTCTATACACTTTTATTACATAAATGGCCCTTCAGGTTTTAAATTTGTCTCATGTCAGTTTGGCAAGTAGAATTTTACCAAAGTTGTTAAATCAGCATAAAATTTTTTAAAAGATATTCTTCTTATCAATGTAATTTCTTTGGAATCTAGAGTGATATCCCTTTTTTTAACTCATCACATGGCCATTTGTTCCTTTTTTTATTAGTGACCAGTATTCACAAAGCTTATTATAATATTTTAAAAATATTTTTAAAGATTTAGTTGTAACTAAAATGATTTTCTCTAAGAGACATTTGCTTTCAATTTTATTAATTTCTTTTATTCTTATTTTCTTTGTTCTAATTTCTGTATTTATAATGTATTAAGAGTTGTTTACCAGCTTATTGAGGTGCACATTTATTCCACTGAGTTAAGCCTTCTTTTCTAATACACAGATTTCCCCCACTATTAGAAAGTAGAGTGTTCCCATGAAATGTTTGGTAAGCTGAAAAGGCATAAAGCGAAAAGTATCCCCTCTTTCTGAAAGTTTGCGTTATGCTCCTTGGCTATTAGGAAAGCTCCATATTAGTATCTGTTTTCATAGAAAGAAATTCAAACAGGATTGTCACTTTTATGAAAAAAGTTGTTACTAATGTAGGTATTACATAAAAGCTAAGTAGGTTAAGGCAGACTTTGGGAAAGCAAGGGATACCTCTATTTCTTTAATGCTGTAAATATCCCTGTGTGTATAGCTTTACCTGTACCCCATAAGTTTGAAGCAGCACATTTGATATATCATTCACTTTAATGATTTTCTAATTTTAGTGTTGTCTTTTAATATTTAGGTTTTATAAACTATAATTCCATTTTCATTTGTATCAAAAATATTTGTGATTTTTCTTTTAATTTGCTTTTTCATCCATTGATAGTTTGGTAGAATGTTGTTTTATCTCCACATATCTGTGAATTTTCAGTTTTCCTTCTTGTAATTAATTTCTAGTTTCATACAGTTATGTTCAGAAAAGATACTTGATATGATTTAAGTATTCTTAAATTATTAAACCTTGTTTGATGGCCTAAAAGATGAGCTCTCTTGGAGAATGATCGATTTGCACTTGAGAAGAATGTATATTCTGCTACTGTTGGATGGGGTATACATTAATGTCTATTAAGCCCATCTGGTCTAATGTACTATTGAAGTCCAATGTTTCCTTATTGATTTTCTGTTTGGGGACCTATACAGTACTGAAAGTTTGGTATTGAAGTCCCCTACCACTACTGTATTCCTGTCTACTTCTTCCTTCAGGTTTGTTAATATTTGCTCTATATATTTGATTTTTCCAGTGTTGTGTACATACATATTTACAAATGTTATATTCTCTTGTTGGACTCACTACTTTATCATTATGTAATGCCCTTCTTTGTCTCTTATTATAGCCTTTGACTCTAAATCTATTTTGAATGATACAGGTATAGCTATCTCAGCTTTCTTTTGGTTTCCATTTGCTTGGAATATCTTTTCCATCCCTTCACTTTTAGTCCGGTGTGTCCTTAGAGCTGAAGTGAATCTTTTGTAGACAATATATAATTGGGTCTTCTTTTTATATCCATCAGCTACTCTATGTAATTTTTTTTACCATCTTTATTGGAGTATAATTGCTTTACAATGTTGTATTAGTTTCTGCTGTTTAACAAAGTGAATCGGCTATATGTATACATATATATCCCCATATCTCCTCTCCCTTGTGTCTCCCTCCCACCCTCCCTATCCCACCCCTCTAGGTGGTCACAAAGCACGGAGATGATTTCTCTGTGGTATGTGGCTGCTTCCCACTAGCTATATATTTTACATTTGGTAGTGTATATATGTCCATGACACTCTCTCACTTCGGCCCAGCTTACTCTTCCCCATCCCCGTGTCCTCAAGTCCATTCTCTATGTCTGCATCTTTATTCCTGTCCTGCCCCTAGGTTCTTCAGAAACTTTTTTTTTTTTTTTTAGATTCCATATATATGTGTCAGCATACGGTATTTGTTTTGCTCTTTCTGACTTACTTTCACTCTGTATGACAAATTCTAGGTCCATCCACCTCAATACAAATAACTCAAGTTCATTTCCTTTTATAGCTGAGTAATATTCCATTGTATATATGTGCCACATATTCTTTATCCATTCGTCTGTCGATGGACACTTAGGTTGTTTCTGTGTCCTGATTATTGTAAATAGTGCTGCAATGAATATTGTGGTACATGACTCTTTTTGAATTATGGTTTTCTCAGGGTATGTGCCTAGTAGTGGGATTGCTGGGTCGTATGATAGTTCCATTTTTAGTTTTTTAAGGAACCACCATACTGTTTTCCACAGTGGCTGTATCAATTTACATTCCCACCAACAGTGTAAGAGAGTTCCCTTTTCTCCACACCCTCTCCAACATTTATTGTTTGTAGATTTCTTGATGATGGCCTCTCTGACTGGTGTGCGGAGATATCTCATTGTAGTTTTGATTTGCAATTCTCTAATGATTAGTGATGTTGGGCATCCTTTCAGTTTTTATTGGCAATCAGTATATCTTCTTTGGAGACATGTCTATTTAGGTCTTCTGACCGTTTTTGGATTGAATTGTTTAGTTTTTGATATTGAGCTGCATGAACTGCTTGTATTTTTTTGACATTAATCCTTTGGCAGTTGCTTCATTTGCAAATATTTTCTCTCATTCTGAGGGCTGTCTTCTCATTTTGTTTTTGATTTTCTTTGTTTTGAAAAAGATTTTAAATTTCATTAGGTCCCATTTGTTTATTTTTGTTTTTATTTCCATTTCTCTAGGAGGTGGGTCAAAAAGAATCTTGCTGTGATTTATGTCATAGAGTGTTTTCGTCTAAGAGTTTTATAGTATCTGGCCTTATATTAAGATCTTTAATCCATTTTGAATTTATTTTTGTGTATGCTGTTAGGAAGTGTTTTAATTTCATTCTTTTACAGGTAGCTGTCCAGTTTTCTCAGCACCATTTATTGAGGAGGCTGTCTTTTCTCCATTGGATATTCTTGCCTCCTTTATCAAAGATAAGGTCACCATATGTATGTGGGTTTATCTCTGGGCATTTTATCCTGTTCCATTGATCTATATTTCTTTTTTGTGCCAGTACTATACTGTCTTGATTACTGTAGCTTTGTAGTGTAGTCGGAAGTCAGAGAGCCTGATTCATTCAGGTGCGTTTTTCTTTCTCAAGATAGCTTTGGCTATTCGAGGTCTTTTGTCTTTCCATACAAATTGTGAAATTTTTTGTCCTAGTTCTGTGAAAAATGACATTAGTAGTTTCATCGGGATTGCATTGAATCTGTAGATTGCTTTGGGTAGTATAGTCATTTTCACAATGTTTATTCTGCCCATCCAAGAACATGGTATGTCTCTCCATCTGTTTGTATCATCTTTATTTCTTTCATCAGTGTCTTATAATTTTCTACATACATGTATTTTATCTCCCTAGGTAGGTTTATTCCTACGTATTTTATTCTTTTTGTTGCAGTGGTAAATGGGAGTGTTTCCTTAATTGCTCTTTCAGATTTTTCATCATTAGTGTATAGAATTGCAAGAGATTTCTGTGCATTAACTTTGTATCCTGCTACTTTACCAAATTCAATGATTAGCTCTAGTAGTTTTCTTCTAGCATCTTTGGGATTCTCTGTGTATATATCATGTCATCTGCAAACAGATGAAGCTTTATTTCTTTTCCAATTTGTATTCCTTTTATTTCTTTTTTTCTCTGATTGTTGTGGCTAAAACTTCCAAAAATATGTTGAATAATAGTGGTGAGAGTGGGCAACCTTGTCTTGTTTCTGATCTTAGTGGTAATGGTTTCAATTTTTCACCATTGAGAATGATGTTGGCTGTGGGTTTGTCATACATGGCCATATATGGTAATAATACAATAATACCATACCATATATGGTATTATGTTGAGGTAAGTTCCCTCTATGCCTACTTTCTGGAGAGTTTTTATCATAAATGGGTGTTGAATTTTGTTCAGAGCTTTTTCTGCACATATTGACAGGATCACATGGTTTTTACCCTTCAGTTTGTTAATATGTTGTATCACATTGATCAGTGCGTATTTTGAAGACTGTTTCTTTCCTGGGATACCCCCACTTGATCGTGGTGTATGATTCTTTACTGTGCTGTTGGACTCTGTTTGCTAGTATTTTGTTGAAGATTTTGCATATATGTTCATTAGTGATATTGGCCTGTAGTTTTCTTTTTTTGTGACATCTTTGTCTTGTTTTGGTATCATGGTGATAGTGGCCTCGTAGAATGAGTTGGGGAGTGTTCCCTCCTCTGCTATATTTTGGAAGAGTTTGAGATGGATAGGTGTTAGCTCTTCTCTAAATGTTTGATAGAATTCAACTGTGAAGCCATCTGGTCCAGGGCTTTTGTTCATTGGAAGATTTTTAATCACAGTCTCAATTTCAGTGCTTGTGATTGTTCTGTTCATATTTTTTATTTCTTCCTGGTTCAGCCCTGGAAGGTTGTGCTTGTCTATGAATTTGTCCATTTCTTCCAGGTTGTCCATTTTATTGGCATATACATGCTTGTAGGAATCTCTCATAATCCTTTGTATTTCTGCCATGTCAGTTGTTACTTCTCCTTTTTCATTTCTAATTCTGTTGATTTGAGTCTTCTTCCTTTTTTTCTTGATGAGTCTGGCTAATGGTTTATCAATTTTGTTTATCTTCTCAAAGAACCAGCTTTTATTTTTATTGATATTTGCTACTGTTAGCTTCATTTCTTTTTCATTTATTTCTGATTATATCTTTATGATTTCTTTCCTTCTGCTAACTTTGGGATTTTTTTTTTGTTTTTTTCTCTAATTGCTTTAGGTGTAATGTTAAGTTGTTTTTTTGAGATTTTTCTTGTACCTTGGGGTAGAATTTTATTTCTATAAACTTCCCTCTGAGAACTGCTTTTGCTGCATCCCATAGGTTTTGGGTTGTCATGTTTTCATCATCATTTTTTTCTAGGTATTTTTTGATTTCCTCTTTGATTTCTTCAATGATCTCTTGGTTATTTAGTAGTATATTATTTAGCCTCCATGTGTTTGTATTTTTTATAGATATTTTCCTGTAATTGATACTAGTCTCGTAACATTGTGGTCTGGAAAGATACGTGTTACAACTTCAATTTTCTTAAATTTACCAAGGCTTGCTTTGTGACCGAAGATATGATCTATCTTGGAGAATGTTTCATGAGTACTTGAGAAGTAAGTGTATTCAGTTGTTTTTGGATGGATTGTCCTATAAATATCAGTTAAGTCCATCTTGTTTAATGTGTCATTTAAAACCGGTGTTTCCTTATTTATTTTCATTTTGGATGATCTGTCCATTGGTGAATGTGGTGTGTTAAAGTCTCCTACCATTATTGTGTTATGGTCATTTCCCCTTTTATGGCTGTTAGCATTTGCCTTATATATTGAGGTGAAGTGCTCCTATGTTGGGTGCATAAATATTTACAACTGTTATACCTTCTTCTTGGATTGATCCCTTGATCATTAAGTACTGTCCTTTTTTGTCTCTTGTAATAGTCTTTATTTTAAAGTCTATTTTGTCTGATATGACAATTGCTACCTCAGCTTTCTTTTGTTTTCCATTTGCATGGAATATCTTTTTCCATCCCCTCACTTTCAGTCTGTATGTGTCCCTAGGTCTGAAATGGGTCTCTTGTAGACAGCATATATATGGGTCTTGTTTTTGTATCCATTGAGCCCGTCTATATCTTATGGTTGGAGCATTTAACCATTTACATTTAAGGTAATTATCAATATATATGTTCCTATTACCATTTTCTTAATTGTTTTGGGTTTGTTATTGTAGATCTTTTCTTCTCTTGTGTTTCCTGCCTAGAGAAGTTCCTTTAACATTTGTTGTAAAGCTGTTTTGGTGGTGCTGAATTCTCTTAGCTTTCGCTTGTCTGTAGAGGTTTTAATTGCTCCATTGAATTTGAATGAGATCCTTGCTGGGTACAGTAATCTTGGTTGTAGTTTTTTCCCTTTCATTACTTTAAATATGTCCTGCCACTCCCTTCCGGCTTGCAGAATTTCTGCTGAAGTATCAACTGTTAACCTTATGGGGATTCCCTTGTATATTATTTGTTGCTTTTCCCTTGATACTTTTAATAATTTTCTTTTTATTTAATTTTTGATAGTTTGATTAATATGTGTCTTGACAAGTGTTTCTCCCTGGATTTATCCTGTATGGGACTCTCTGCACATTCTGGACTTGATTGACTATTTCCTTTCCCTTATTAGGGAAGATTTCAACTATAATCTCTTCAGATATTTTCTAAGTCCCTTTCTTTTTCTACACTTTTTCTGGGACCCCTATAATTCAAATGTTGGTGCTTTTAATGTCCCAGAGGTCTCTTACACTGTCCTCAATTCTTTTCATTCTTTTTTCTTTATTCTTCTCTGCAGTAGTTATTTCCATATTTTTTTTTATCTTCCAGGTCACTTATCTGTTCTTCTGCCTCAGTTATTCTGCTATTGATTCCTTCTAGATAATTTTTAATTTCATTTACTGTGTTGTTCATCATTGTTTCTTTGCTCTTTAGTTCTTCTAGGTCCTTGTTAAATGTTTCTTGTATTTTCTCCATTCTGTTTCCAAGATTTGGATCATCTTTACTATCATTACTCTGAATTCTTTTTCAGGTAGACTGCCTATTTCCTCTTCATTTGTTTGGTCTGGTGGGTTTTTACCTTGCTCATTCAACTGCTGTGTATTTCTCTGTCTTCTCATTTTGCCTAACTTACTGTGTTTGGGGTCTTCTTTTTGCAGGCCGCATGTTCATAGTTTCTATTGTCTTTGGTGTCTGCACCCGGTGGGTAAGGTTGCTTCAGTGGGTTGTGTAGGCTTGCTGGTGGAGGGAACTGGTGCCTGTGTTCTTGTGGATATTGTCTTTCTGGTCAGCAGTACTTCATCTGGTGGTTTGTTTGGGGGTGTCTGTGAACTGATTATGATTTTAGCCAGCCTCTCTGCTAATGGGTGAGGTTGTGTTGCTATCTTGCTAGTTGTTTGCCATGGGGTGTACAGCACTGTAGCCTTCTGGTCTTTGAGTTGATCTGGGTCTTAGTGTTGAGATAGAGACCTCTGGGAGCACTCTCACTGATTGATATTACATGGGGCTGGGAGGTCTCTGGTGGTCCAGTGTCCTGAACTCAGTTTTCCCACCTCAGAGTCGCAGGCCTGACACCTGGTTGGAGCACCAAGACCCTGGCTGTCCCACAGCTCAGAAGAAAAGGTAGAAAAGAAGAATGAAGAGAAAAATATTAATTAATTAAATAAAATAAAGTTATTAAAATAAAAAAAATTATTAAAATGAAAAAAGTAATAAAAAACAAGAAGAGAGCTACTGAACCAATAACCAAATCCACAAATGATAACAAGGGCTGAAATTATACTAATATAAACATAAAAAATCAGAAACTAATCAGTTGTATAAGGCAAACCCCAAGTCTACAGTTGCTCGCAATGTCCACTGCCTCAATTTTGGGCTGATTATTTGTCTATTCAGGTATTCCACAGGTGCAGGGTACATCAAGTTGATTGTGGAGATTTACTTCACTTCTCCTGAAGCTGCATGGAGAAATGTTCCTTTCTCTTCTTTGTTTGCACAGCTCCTGGGATTCAGCTTTGGATTTTCCCTGGCCTTGGCATGTAGGTTGCCCTATGGCATCTGTTCACCCAGACAGGAGCAGGTTAAAGGAGTAGCTGATTAGGAGTCTCTGGCTCACTCAGGCCAGAGGGGTAGGAGGGGTATGGAATGCGGGGTGCTCCTGCGCCGGCAGAGGCCAGCATGACTTTGCCACAGCCTGAGGCACGCCATGTGTTCTCCCGGGAAAGTTGTCCCTGGATCACAGGACCCTGGCAGTGGTGGACTGCACAGGCTCCTGGGAAGAGAGGTGTTGATAGTTACCTGTGCTTGCACACAGGCTTCTTGGTGGCTGTAGCAGCAGCCTTACCATTTCATGCCCGTCTCTGGTGTCTGTGCTGATAGCCCCGGCACACACTCATCTCTGAAGCTCATTTAGGTGGTGCTCTGAATCTCCTCTACTTGTGAACCTCGAAAACCATGGTCTCTTGACTCTTAGGCAGTTCCAGACTTTTTCCTGGGCTCCCTCCAAGTTAGCTTGGCACACTAGCCCCCTTCAGTCTGTGTTCACGCAGCCAACCCCAGTCCTCTCCCTGGGATCTTACCTCCGAAGCCTGAGCATCAGCTCCCACCACCATTACAGAATTGAGGTATTCTGAATTTCACTATGTATTTACTTTATTAGTGAAATTTACACTTTCGTATGTTTTCCTGCTACTAATCCATGTCTTTTATTTCAGGTTGAATACCTCTCTTTAACATTTCTTGTAAGGCTGGCATCATGGCGATAACATCCTTCAACTATGATTAGGAAAATTCTTTACCTATGTTTTAATGCTGAAAGATAGGTTTACTGGGAAGAGTATTCTTGCTTGGCAGTGGTATTTTTGTTTGTTCGTTTGTTTGGTTGTTTGCATTTCAGTCCTTTAAATATATCATGACACTCCCTCTGGCCTGCAAAGTTTCTGTTGAAAAATTTGCTGATAGTCTTAATGGAGTTCCCTTGTATGTAACAAGTGTTTTTTCTCTTGCTGCTTTTAAGATTCTCTCCTTGTCTTTATATTTTGGCAATATCATTGTAATGTGTCTTGGTGTGTGTACCTTTAGATTCATCTTAATTGTAACTCTGGTTATCCTCGATCTGGATATCTCTTTCTCCAGGCTAGGGAAGTTTTCAGCATTACTTATTTGAGTAATCTCTGCTCCCTTTTATCTCTCTTCTTCTCTTTTATCTGTAATGCATATATTGGCCTGTTTGTTGATATCTCAAAGTCCCTTACTTTATCTTTACTCTTTTTTATTCATTTGTTTTTCTTTTCTGAGAAGATAAAGTCCACTGCCCTGTCTGTGTTTGGTGATCTTTTCTTCCACATAATTTATTATGTTGGACCCCTTTATTGAATTTTTTAGTTATTGTATTCTTCAACTATTAATATACTTTCTTATATTTTCTGCTTCTTTGTTGAAATCTCACTTTGTTCATGCAGTGTTCTCCTGATATCAGTGGGCATCTTTATGACCATTATTTTGAACTCTTTATCAGGTAAATTACTTATTTCTGTTTCATTGAAGTCTTTTTATAGAGTTTAATCTTATTTTATTTGTTAGGATCATTGTCCTCTATTTCTTCATTTTCCTTGATTCTCTGTATTGGTTTCTGGTCATTAGATAAAACAGCAACTCTCCTTTTTTTAACAGAGTGGCTTTTTATAGGAGATATACCTTACTGTTCAGCCTGACCTGATCTCTTGGTTGTCTCTCAAATCTATGTGATTGTCCAAGTCACTGCTTTGTTTTTAGTGACTGAGTAGTTGAGGGTGTGCTAAGACCTGTCAGTGTCCCAAAGGGGAGTTTCTCATCAGCCCCTTGTTACAGCTTCATTGGAAGCCAGACCCTTAAGCAGCAGCTTTTAAAGTATACAAAGAAATCTTTCAAGGGAAGACTGGGAGATGGGTGTTTCTGTCCCTTTTGTAATGAGCCCTTGCTTGTTCAGAATTTTTATTTGTTTGCTAAAGTCTCGTTAGACAAGCTAATGCAGTCTCACTGCCATTAGAGCCAGGGGTTTTTCCCTTGGGTAGCATCTGCAAATGATAAGCAACAGACGCATACACAAACTCCTGTGGAAATGTAGGTGATTTGAAGAAGGCTACAAGGTGAGTGTGGAGAGAGTGTCTGCTTGCTTCCCGGGTAACCAAGGAAAATCATAGTCAGTCCCTAGATCTGTACTAAATTAGAAGCCAGGCCCTCAGGCGACAGGATTCAAAGTATGCAAATAGGTCTTTTTCAGGAAAAGACTGGAAGATGGAAGTTTCTGTCTGTTCCTTCTGTGCTGAACCATGGGGGAACAGCTAGTTAAGAACTGTTTGTTTTTACAGACTTGTGGTACCAGTGAACACAAGCCCCTCTGGCCAGCAAAGCCAGGTGATTGAGGAGTGCATTCTCTAGATGGCAGTCACAAAATCTGGGGTGCCAGAAGTGTGCACAGATTTCTTCTGGGGGACCCTGGTAACATTTATCAGACCAGAGGGAGAACATGGAGACAGCACCAGCTTCCCATCTCTGGAGAGGAAGGCAGTCAGAACCTAGGTGTATGAAAAATTGGAAGCATTTCCCTCATGCAACTACTTTTAATGTATGCAAGGAGGCCTCTTTTAGGAGAAAAAGACCAGGAGATGAGCATTTCTGACTGCTGCCTCTGCACTGAACCCTGAGGTGATAGCTGGTTTAGAACTTTCTTTTTTGCCACAATCCCATGGGACCAGCAAATGCAAGCCCTGTTGTCCACTAGAGCCAGATGATTAAGGGGTACATCCTATAGACAGGAGCCACAAATGTCAGGGTGCCAGACTTGGTGTGGACAGTCTCCTTCCAGGGTGATATCAGCACCTGGAGCAGGCCAGAGGAAGAATGTGAAAAGTATATCCATAGGCCTTTCCAGTCTCTGAGGAAGATTGTAGTCAACCCCTAAATTTGTACAAAATAAGATGCCACACTCTCAGGTAATAGCTTTTAAAGTATAGAGATAGACCACTTTTAGGGAAAGACTGAAAGATGGGAGGTTTTTTTGTTTTTTCAATTAATTAATTTATTTTTATTTTTGGTTGCCTTGGGTCTTTGTTGATGTGCAGGCTTTTCTCTAGTTGCGGTGAGCAGGGGCTACTCTTTGTTGCAGTGAGCGGGCTTCTCATTGTAGTGGCTTCTCTTATTGCAGAGCATGGGCTCTAGGTGTGCAGGCTTCAGTAGTTGTGGCACTCGGGCTCAGTAGTTGTGGCTCGTGGGCTCTAGAGCTCATGCTCAGTAGTTGTGGCACATGGGCTTAGTTGCTCTGCAGCATGTGGGATCTTCCCGGACCAGGGCTTGAACCCGTGTCCCCTGCATTGGCAGGCGGATTCTTAACCACTCTACCACCAGGGAAGCCCAGATGGGAGTTTTTGTCTTCTCCCTCTGTGCTGAGCCCTGGGTTGATAACTACAGTAAGTCCCTGATAGCCTGTTAGGAAGTATTTCACTGTTTTCTGTAGCATTGTGGGCCTCTTGGACACAAGCCCCTTTGGTTGTCAGAGCTAGGTGTTTTAGGGGCCCATCTCTCAGGTAGAAATCTTAAAAGCTGTGGTTGTAGATTATGGATCTAAAACCTATGCTCCTCAGGGAGAAGCTTGGAGTTTTAAGTTCCCTCACAACTAGGTTAGGGGTGGGGTTCATTGGAAGAATGTGTCTCGCCCTTCCTACCCAACTGGATGTGGGTATTTCTTGTTTACCTGATGCACAGCAGTTGCTCAGGTAGTTTCTGGATTTCTTATAGAGATTGTTTATCCATGTGTGGCTGTATATTTGCTGTGTACATGGGACAAAGTGAGTTCAGGAGCCTCCAATGTTACCATCTTGGACTGGAACTCTAGGATGTCTTTCCATTTTTTTGTACCTTCTTTAAATTCTTTCATCTATATTTTGTAGTTTTCAGTGTACATCTTTCACTTCCTTTATAAAGTTTATTCCTATTTTATTCTTTTTCTTGTTACCGTAAATGGGATGATTTTCCCAATTTCTTTTTCAGATAGCTCATTGTTGGTATAGAAATGCAAACAATTTTTGTATGTTAATTTTTTTTTATCCTGCTACTTTACTGAATTTATTAGTTCTAACAGTTTTTTCTTTGGGGGGGTGCTGGGGATTATTTAGGGTGTCTATATATAAGATCAAGTCACCTACAAACAAAGACAATTTTATACTTTCCTTTCTGATTTGGATGCCTTTTTATATCTTTTTCTTGCCTAATTGCTCTGGCTGGTATTTCCCGTACTAAGTTGAATAGAAGTGATAGGAGTGGGTATCTTTGTTATGTTCTTAAAACTGGAGGAAATGCTTTCAGCTTTACATTGCTAAGCATGATGTTAGTTTTAGGCTTTTCATATACAGCTTTTATTATCTCAAGACAGTATTCCTTTATTCCAAGTTGTTGAGAGTTTTTATCATGAAATGTTGTTATATTTTTTCAAATGCTTTTTCTGCATCTATTGAGTTGATTATGTGATTTTTATCCTGTTTTCTATTAATGTATTACAAAATTGATTTGTGTGTGTTGAATCAACATTGTATCTCAGGGATAAATTCTACTTAAAAGGTATGTGACCCTTTTAATGTGCTGTTGAATTTAGTTTACTGGTATTTTGTTAAGGAATTTTTGATCTATATTCATTCAGAATATTGACCTATAGTTTTTATTTCCTTGTGGTGTCTTTATATGGCTTTTATATCAGGGTCATGTTGGCCTCATGAAATGAGTTTGGAAGTGTTCTTTTAAAATTTTTGGAAGATTTTAAAAAAGATAGTCATTATTTCCTTTTTAAATGTTTGATAGAATTTACCCACAAAGCCATCGGATCCTGGAATATTCTTTGTTGGAAGATTTAGGATTACTTACTAGTTGTAAGTCTTTCAGATTTTCTAGTTATTCATGATTTAATCTTGGTAGGTTGTATGTTTCTAAGAATTTATCTATTCTAGGAGGTTATACAGTTTGTTGGCATAGTTGTTCAGAGTAGTCTTCTATAATCCTTTCTATTTCTATGACATCAGTTTTTTAAAAATCTGATCTTATTTATTTGAGTCATCTCTTTTTTTTTCTTAGTTAATCTAGCTAAAGAATGCACAATGGGGAAAGAATATTCTCATCAACAGAGTGTGTTGGAAAACTGGATATTCATGTGCAAAAAAATCTTTTTTGGACCCTCATCTTACACCATACACAAAATCAACACAATGGATTAAATGCTTAAACATAAGGCCTGAAACAGTAAAACTCCTAGAAGAAAACGTAAGGGAACTATTTCATGGCATTGCTCCTGGCAATGATTTCATGTCTATGACACCAAAAGCACAGGCAACTGAAGCAAAATATGTGTGATTGTATCAAGCTTAAAAATGCTTCTGCACAGAAAAATAAATCAGAATACAAAGCAAAGAGAGAAAATATTTGCAAAACATATATCTAATAAATGATTAATTTGCAAAATATATGATGTACTTGTACAACTCAATAGCAGAAAAAAATCTAATAACCCAATTTTAAAAATGGGCAAAGGAACTGAAAAGACATTTTTCCAAGGAAGACCTACAAAAGGCCAATAGGTATAATAAAAGATGGTCAATACAACTATTACTCAGGGAAATGCAGTCAGAACCACAATGTGATATGACTCCATCTGTTCATCTGTTAGGATGAATGTTGTCAAAAAAAAAAAAAAAAGATAGTAAGAGTTGGTGAGGAATTGGAGATATTAGAACACTTGTAAACCTTTAATGGGAATACAAAATGATACAGCCACTGTGAAAAGCACTATGTAGGTTCTCCAAAAATTTAAAAATAAAACTACCTTATGAAACAGCAATCCCAATTCAGGTTCTAAAGGAATTAATCAGGATCTCTCAGAGATATTAACAGCCCCATGTTCATTGCAGCACTACTCAAAATAGCCAAGTTGTGGAAACAGCCTATGTTTCCATCAGTGGATAAATGGATAAGGAAAATGTAAAATTATACACACACACACATATACTAAAATATTTTTTACCCTTAAAAAAGGAAATCCTGCAATATGTGGCAATATGCATGGACAAGGAAGATATTATGCTAAGCAAAATAAGCTAGTCACAGAAGAACAAACACTGTATGATTCCACTTATGTGAAGTATCTAAAATAGTCAAATTTATAAATACAGTGGTAATTGTCAAGGACTGGGGGAAATGGGACACGGGGTCTTGCTATTCATGGGCATAAAGTTTCAGTTATGCAACATGAATAAATTCTAGAGATCTCCTATGCAACATTTTGCATATAGTTAACAGATTTTTAAGTGCACAATACAGTATTGTTAAGATGGTACTTTCATGTTGTGTTTTTATACCACAATAAAAAATTTACATAGAGAATGTATATAGACACTGATACACATACACACATACACATGTACAACTGGTGAAATCAGACTAAGGTCATCGAATTGTATCACCATCAATTTCAGTTTTTAACTATTTAGGATAATTTTGCTCTATGGATCTAAATACTCTAATATCAGAATGTGTTCACCATAAATTTTAAAAATATACATATGTATATATCCACATATTCATATAAGTGTGTGTGTATGTGTGTGTGTAGGTGTATATCATGAAATTGTTCCTTCATATGGGCCATTTTACATATGCCACTTATAAGCTAGAAGCATGGTTCTGATTATGTCACTCTTGGATTTGTAAACATTTAATCTTTTACTAAAGTCCAATTTTAAAAATCTGTCTTTAGGGTAATTCTGTCTTAAGCTGACCTAACAAGACTCTTGCTGAGGGCAGGCAAGGTTGATAAGATACTGAGAGTGAGAGGATGACGAATTTGATCATATGTATCAAGGTTGGGGGCTTTTAGCTACATTGACCTGGCAGAATTATAGCTAAAACTGGGTTAACAGGCCAAGGACAGAAGTCAAGGGTGAGGTCTAGTCAAAAAGAGGATTCTGACTAAAAGGTTAGTTAAGGAGAGAATTTTTGTCAACTCTGTGATGGATGTTTTTGTGCCAAGTTTATTAGGAAGAGCTTTTGTAATCGATCCCTGTGGATGAAGAGGAAGAAGCAGAATTGGGAAGAGAAAGAAGATACCATCACGTGAAGGACTCAGCTCTTCACCTGCAAAGATTTGAAGGCCTGCATATGATTTCAGAATTTTCCTGGATATGGAATGAGGGGGGCCAGGCCTTTACACCCTCACCTCTACTAATCTTGGATTCAGGCTGTTCCCATAATGGGTCACGATTTGAGTAAGGCAGCCCTTTTCTTCAGATCCCACACAGGGCTGCCAACCAGCAGGACTCTTAGTACCTGGGGAAAACCATCCTCAGCCCAGGGAGATTAGAAGATCACAGAATACCATCCACTTCAGCTAAAGCCCAAGGTGCTCCAGTTATTTCCTTCCTTAGGACTGAGAATTAAGGACAGTGCAACATAGAGAGAGCAGCCTCTCTGATGACTGGGCTATTAGTAGTTGAACTGAGGAGTTAGCCACATTTTCCACCTCATTGCTTAGGGGAAAAAAAACTTCCATTAACCAGAATAAAGAATTAAACAAATGTGAAGAGAGAAAAGAGTCAAGAGATAAAGTGAAGGTCTTGAATCTGTTCAGTTTTTTGGGGGGTGTAAGGGGAAGAAAATATCCATTGTTTTGTGATAAATCTTTATGTCCTAAAGATGAAATTTGCTTTTTATACCCTTTAGTTTACAGGAGATTCTGTTACCTTCATGTAAAAGACTTCTAATTAATACAGACAATTAAATTAGCTCTGTTACTTGTTAACTGTAGAGATGGGTATATTATTTAGATATTTTAAGCTTGAGTTTCTTATGTGTAAAATAATGATAACTACTTGAAGGGCAAATAAAATTAAATATAAGAGCTAAATTCTCCCTATTGAAAATAAGGCAGGGACTCCTGTTTTCCCTTTTCTTTTTTTTTTTTTTTTTCAGTATGCGGGCCTTTCACTGTTGTGGCCTTTCCCGTTGCAGAGCACAGGCTCCGGATGCGCAGGCTCAGCGGCCATGTCTCACGGGCCCAGCTGCTCTGTGGAATGTAGGATTTTCCTGGATCCGGGCATGAACCCGTGACCCCTGCATCGGCAGGCGGACCCTCAACCACTGCGCCACCAGGGAAGCCCTGTTTTCCCTTTTCTTAAAAGCACTTAAAAGCACATTTTTTTAAAAGCACTTAAAACAAAACTTGTAATTTAAGGTCTTTCTCTGGCTCTTTGAAATGTATGATAGTTTAAAAGCTTGATAAGCCTCTTGCCAGCTTTAAGACCCAGGAAGGCCTTTCAGAAGGACCTGGTTCCCATCTGTTTGAAATGTAATCATCAAGAAAGATAGTGCTCAAATAAATGAAATAGAAACAAAGAAAACAATAGCAAAGATCAATCAAATTAAAGCTGGTTCTTTGAGAAGATAAACAAAATTGATAACCCATTAGCCAGACTAATCAAGAAAAAAAAGAGAGATTATCAAATCAATAAAATTAGAAATGAAAAAGAAGTTACAACAGACATCCCAGAAATACAAAGCATCCTAAGAGACTACTGCAAGCAACTCTATGCAAATAAAATGAACAGCCTGGAAGAAATGGACAAATTCTTAGAAAGGTATAACCTTCTAAGACTGAACCAGGAAGAAATAGAAAATATGAACAGAACAATCATAAGTAATGAAATTGAAACTGTGATTAAAAATTTTCCAACAAACAAAAGTCCAAGACCAGATGGCTTCACAGGTGACTTCTATCAAACATTTAGAGAAGGGCTAACACTGATCCTTCTCAAGCTCTTCCAAAAAATTGCAAAGGAAGGAACACTCCCAAACTCATTCTATGAGGCCACTATCACCCTGATAACAAAACCAGACAAAGATACTACAAAAAAATAAAATTACAGACCAATATCAATGATGAATATAGATGCAAAAATCCTCAACAATATACTAGCAAACAGTATCCAACAACACATTAAAAGATCACACACCATGATCAAGTGGGATTTATACCAGGGATGCAAGGATTCTTCAATATACGCAAATCAATCAATGCGATACACCACATTAACAAACTGAAGAAGAAAAACCATATGATCCTCTCAATAGATGCAGAAAAAGCTTTCAACAAAATTCAACACCCATTTATGATAAAAACCCTCCAGAAAGTAGGCATTGAGGGAACTTACCTCAACAGAATAAAGGCCATATATGACAAACGCACAGCCGCTATCATCCTCAATGTTAAAAAACTGAAACCATTTCCTCTAAGATCAGGAATAAGAAAAGTTTGCCCACTCTCACCACTATTATTCAACATAGTTTTGGGAGTGCTGGGAAAACAGTTTTAAATGGAGCTGGGAAAACTGGACAGCTGCATGTAAAAGAATGAAATTAGAACACTCCCTAACACCATACACAGAAATAAACTCAAAATGGATTAGAGACCTAAATGCAAGACTGGACACTATAAAACTCTTAGAGGAAAACATAGGAAGAACACTCTTTGACATAAATCACAGCAAGCTCTTTTTTGATCCACCTCCTAGAGTAATGGAAATAAAAACAAAAATAAACAAATGGGACCTAATGAAATTAAAATCTTCTGCACAGCAAAGGAAACCATAAACAAGATGAAAAGACACCCCTCAGAATGGGAGAAAATAATTGCAAATGAATCAATGGACAAAGGATTAATCTCCAAAATATATAAACAGTTCATGCAGCTCAATATTAAAAAAACAAACAACCCAATACAAAAATAGTCAGAAGACCTAAATAGACATTTCTCTAAAGAAAACATACAGATGGGCAAGAAGCACATGAAAACCTGCTCAACATCACTAATTATTAGAGAAATGCAAATCAAAACTACAATGAGATATCACTTCACACCAGTTAGAATGGGCATCTTAAGAAAATCTATAAACAACAAATGCTGGAGAAGGTGTGGAGAAAAGGGCACCCTCTTACACTGTTGGTGGGAATGTAAATTGATACAGCCACTATGGAGAACAGTATGGAGGTTCCTTAAAAAAACTAAAAATAGAATTACCATATGACCCAACAATCCCACTACTCGCATATACCCAGAGAAAACCGCAACTCAGAAAGACACATGCACCCCAATGTTCATTGCAGGACTATTTACAATAACCAGGTCATGAAAGCAACCTAAATGCCCATTGACAGATGAATGGATAAAGAAGATGTGGTACATATATACAATGGAATATTACTCAGCCATAAAATGGAATGAAATTGGGTCATTTGTAGAGACATGGATGGATCTAGAGAGTGTCATACAGAGTGAAGTAAATCAGAAATAGAAAAACAAATATCGTATATTAACACATGTATGTGGAACCTAGAAAAATGGTACAGATGAACCAAATTGCAGGGCAGAAATTGAGACACAGATGTAGAGAACAAACGTATGGACACCAAGGAGGGAAAATGGTGGAGAGTGTGGGTGGTGGTGTGATGAATTGGGAGATTGGGATTGACATGTATACACTGAAGTGTATAAAACAGGTGACTAATAAGAACGTGCTGTATAAAAAAATTTTTTTTAATTAAAAAAAAAGAAAGATAGTGTTCTTATCTTAGTCTATCTAAGAGGTTGAGATTTCATCCTATCTTTACAGTCTCTTAGCAGATTGCCCGTGATGCATATTACATTCTGGATTCATGCTTATTCAAAAATAAAATTGTTTTCCCTCCACGTTTGTTGGTAGGTTTTCTGGGTTTTGAGTTTTGTTTTTTTTTTTAATTCTATTTCTCCAACACTATACAACTCTCATAATATTTTTGTTTGTTGTAGATTATGTAAGTAATTATATCATTATTAATATTATTTCTCCTAAATCTCATTTTGAGAGAAATTTGAGTTTCTGACATGTTTTTTAATTTCTAAGTATTCATTCTAGTGCTTATAACTGCTGCTTATGTATTTACTGAATGAATAAATACATATATTTCTTCTGAGAAGTTCAGAGCTGTAGTGGTATTGATCTTTGTTCTGTCTCTCTAGGTTAGAAAATAACAAGTGATAGTGAAATATCTAGTAAATTAATCACTGAAAATATAGTAAAATATTGGGCATTAAAACACATTGATGCTATGCACATAGGTATATATTTTATTCACCTTCGTATCAGCAAATCAGAAAGTTAAACTGGGTAAGTACATGTGAATTAAAGCTTATGTCAATTCATGTGAATCTTGATATGTTCTAAGTCCCCATAGGCTGGATTTATATATTCTTCAAAATATGTGAAATGTACAAGTAAATTAATATTGCACAATCATTTAAACTAATATTTTCAAATATAGAACATTCTTTATCATTTATTTTAATGAGTCATAAGAACACAATATTTTCATATTTTTCCCCAGAGTCAGTAAATATATCAACTTCTTAATGTAGCTAAAAGCTAGAACTCACATGGGCTTTTTTTATATTTAAATTTTTAATTTAAAACTGTGGTATAATTTTTTATGCATTTTTATTATCTATTATATTTCTAAATAATGTTTTATTGAAGCATAGTAGATATATAGTAGTATATTTGTTTCAGGTGTATAACTTAGTGATTCAATATTTTTATAGATTATACTCCATTTAAAGTTATTAAAAAATAATGGCTATGTTTCCCTGTGCTGCACAGTATACCCTTGATGCTTATTTATTTTCTATATAGTAGTTTGTATCTCTTAATCCCATACCCCTATGTTTACCCTTCCTTCTTCCCTCTCCCCACTGTTAATCACTAGTTTGTTCCCTGTATCTATGACTCTGTTTTGTTATATACATTCATTTGTCTTATTTTTAAAATTCTAAATACAAGTGATAACACAGAGTTTTGTCTTTTTCTGACATTTCACTCAGCATAATATGCTCTAGGTCCATCCACATAGTTGCAAATGGCAGAATTTCATTCTTTTTATTTTGTGGCTGAGTAATATCTGATTTTGTGTGTGTGTGTGTGTGTGTGTATAACATCATCTTTTTCCATATCTGATGATGGACACTTAAGTTGCTTCCATTACTTGGCAATTGTAAATAATGCTGCTATGAACGTTGTGGTGCATGTGTCTTTTTGAATTAGTGTTTTTGTTTTCTTTGGGTGTATACCCAGCAGTGAAATTGCTGGATCATATGGTAGTTCTATTTTTAGTTTTGTCAGGGACTTTCCATAGTGGCTGCACCAATTTACATTCCCACCAACAGTGTATGAAGGTTTCCTTTTCACCACATGCACTTCAGTGTTTCTTGTTTGTGGTCTTCTTAATGATTACCATTCTGACAGATGTGAGGTGATAGCTCATTGTGGTTTTGATTTGCATTTCTCTGATAATTAGTGACGTTGAGCTTTTTTTCATGTGCCGTTGACCATCTATATATCTTCTTTGGAAACATGTCAAGCCTTCTGCCCATTTTTAAATTGGGTTGTTTGTTTTTTCAATACTGAATTGTATGAGCTGTTTATATATTTTGGATATTAACCCCTTATTGATCATATCGTTTTCTCCCACTCAGTAGGTTGTCTTTTTATTTTGTCAATTGTTTCCTTTGCTGTGGAAAAAAAAAAAGTTTTAGGTCCCATTTGTTTATTTTTGCTTTTGTTTATTATTTGTTTTGCCTTAGGAGACAAATCTAAAAAATACTGCTGCAATTTATGTCAAAGAGTGTTCTGCTTATGTTCTCTCCTAGTTTTATAGGTTCATGTATTATATTTAGGCCTTTAATCCATTTTGAGTTTATTTTTGTATATGATGTGAGAAATTGTTCTAGTTTCTTTTATAAGTAGCTATCTTATAAGTAGCTGTCCAGTTTTCCCAGCACCACTTGTTGAAGAGACTGTCTTTTCTCCATTGTATATCCTTACCACCTTTGTTGTAAATTAATTGACCATAGGTATGTGGTTTCACTTGTGGGCTCTCTATTCTGTTCCATTAATCTATATGTCTTGTGTGTGTGTGTGTGTGTGTGTGTGTGTGTGTGTGTGCCAGTACCATGCTATTTTGATTATTTTAGTTTTGTGGAATAGTCTAAAGTTAGGGAGCATGATACCTCCAGCTTTCTTCTTTTTTCTCAAGACTGCTTTGGCAATTTGGGGTCTTTTGTGGTTCCATATAAATTTCAGTTGTCACTTTTCTGTGAAAAGTGTAATGGGTGTTTTGATAGGTATTGCATTAAATCTGTAGATTGCTTTGGGTACCATGGACATTTTGACAATATTAATTCTTCCAAACCAAGAATTCAGGATATCTTTCCATTTTTTGTATCATCTTCAATTTCCTTTGTCAATGTTTTATAGTTTTCAGAGTATAGGACTTTGCCTTCTTGGTTAAGTTTATTTCTAGGTATTTTATTCTTTTTGATGTGATTTTAAATGGGATTGTTTTCTTTCTTTCTCTTTCTGATAGTTAATTAATAGTGTATAGAAAAGCAACAGATTTCTGCATATTAATCTTGTATCCTTCAAATTTATTGAATTCATTTAGTGTAATAGTATCTTGGTGGAGACTTTAGAGTTTTCTCTATATATAGTATCAAGTCATCTACAAACAGTGACAAGTTTACTTCTTCCCTTCCCATTTGGATTCCTTTTATTGCTTTAGCTTATCTGAGTGATGTGCATAGGACTTCCAATTTTATGTTAAGTGGAAGTAACAAGAGTGGACATCATTGTCTTGCTCTTGAATTAAGAGGAAAGTTTTTCAGCTTTTCATTGTTGAGTATAATGTTAGCTGTGGGTTTGTCATAAATGGATTTTATTATGATGAGATATTTTCCATCTATACCCACTTTAATAAGGGTTTTTATCATGAATGGATGTTGAATATTTTTAATGCTTTTTCTGTTTCTACTGAGATGATGATGTGATTTTTATCCTTCCTTTTGTTAATGTGCTGTATTACATTGATTTGTGAGTATTGAACCATCCTTGCATCCCTGGAATCAATCCCACTTGATCATGGTGCATGATATTTTTATATATTGTTGAATTCAGTTTGGTAATATTTTGTTGAGGATTTTTGCATCCATATTCATCAGAAATATTGGCCTGTACTTTTCTTTCTTTGTGATGTTCTTGTCTGGTTTTGGTATCAAGGTAATGGTGACCTTATAGGATGAATTAAATTCCATCTTAAATTTGTTTGAATATTTTGAGAAGCATAGGTACAAGCTCTTCTTATATGTTTAGTAGAATTTCTCTGTGAAGCCATCAGGTCCTGGACTTTTGCTTACTGGGAGTTTTTTGATTACATATTCAATTTCACTATTAGTGGATTAGTCTATTCAAATTGTCTGTTTCTTCCTGATTCAGTCTTGTAAGATTGTATGTTTCTAGAATTTTTTCCTTTTCTTCTAGGTTATCCAATTTGTTGGCATATAATTGTTTGTAGTATTCTCTTATGACTTTTTTGTTTCTCAGTGATATTGGTTGTTTCTCCTCTTTCAATTCTTATTTTGTTTATTTGGGTCCTTTCTCTTTATTTTGATAGCCTGGCTAAAGGCTTATCAATTTTGTTTATCTTTTCAAAAAATCAGGTCTTCATTTTATTGATCTTTTCTATTTTTTTTTATTTTTTTATTTCCATTTTATTTATTTCCTCTCTGATTTTTATTATTTCCTTCTTTTCGCCGACTTTGGGCTTTCTTTGTTCTTCTGTTTAAAATTTATTTAGATGGTAGTTTAGATTGTTTATTTGAGATTTTTCTTATTTCTTGGGGTAGACCTGTATTCCTATAAACTCATTCTTAGAACTGCTTTTACTCTGTTCCATAGATTTGGGAAAGCTGTGTTTGCATTTTCATTTGTCTCAGTTTATTTTCTGGTTTCTTCATTGACCCTTTTTTTTTTTTTTTTTTTGTAGCATGTTATTTAGTCTCCATGTGTTTGTGTTTTTCCCAATTTTTCTTCCCATAATTGATTTCTGGTTTCATACTGTTGTGGTCAAAAAATTGCTTGATGTAGTTTCTATCCTCTTAAATTTGTTGAGACTTGTTTTGTGGCCTAACATGTCATCTGTCCTGGAGAATGTTATATGTGCACTTGAAAAGAATGTTGCTGTTTTTGGTTGAAAGGTCCTATAGATTTCCGTTAAGGCCAACTGACCTAATGTGTCATTTAAGACCACTGTTTTCTTATTGATTTTCTGTCTGAATAATCTGTCTATTGATGTAAGTGGGGTGTTAAAGTCCCTTAATATTATTGTACTATTATCAATTTATCATTTTATGTCTGATAATATTTGCTTTATATATTTAGGTGCTCCTGTATTAGGTGCATATATGTTAATGAGTGTTATATCCTCTTTTTGTATTGATTCCTTTATCATTATATAATGCCATTCTTTTTCTTTTGTTATAGACTTTGTTTTAAAGTATATTTTGTCTGATATGAGTATTGCCACCCCCATTTTCTTGTCATTTCTACTTGCATGAAATATCTTTTTCCATCACTTAGGCATTGGTTTTCAACGTTGATAGGGCAAATTGTCTTTGTAATTTTCACTGGATACTTAGACTTGGCACTGAGAGTAGCGTACTGAATGTATAGTAAAACTGATGCTTTTAACTAGACACACATCATCTCTGCCTTATACATTCCCAGAAAATATATATATATATATATATATATATATATATATATATATATTTTTTTTTTTTTTTGCCGTATGTGGGCCTCTCACTGTTGTGGCCTCTCCCGTTGCGGAGCACAGGCTCCGGACGCGCAGGCTCAGCGGCCATGGCTCACGGGCCCAGCCGCTCCGCGGCATGTGGGATCTTCCCGGACCGGGGCACGAACCCGTGTCCCCTGCATCGGCAGGCGGACTCTCAACCACTGCGTCACCAGGGAAGCCCCCAGAAAATATATTTTAAGGAGAGTGGTGAGGCACATTATTAAATATTTGCTTTTACTTCATTTATTGCAGTATACGACGTGAGGTATATTTAAGCATCTATACATATATTTCTGCTAATATTCATTTACTAAAGAACTGAGAAAATTGATACAAGTGTTTTTACCTAGAGCAAAGTACTCTGGAGAGCATCAGGGCCAATTCTTTCCTAATATTATATGTTATTGGAAATCATATAACAACATTAAAATATGACTACTCTTGCTTTTCATATGTATTATTATTTTAAATCTTCTCACCTTTTACTACTTTGGAGATCTAAAACAAAAATCTTTCAAGGTAAACCAACTTAGTAGTCATAGTTTTCTAAAAGTCTTAGGGTTTGCACCTACATAAATTATGGGCTTGGAATTATAATAATGTATCAATGTAAGTTTATCAGTTGTAAAAAGTATACAACTCTGGTAGGGGACCTTGACAATGGGGAGGCTATGCATGTGAGGGGGAATGGGTATATGGTAAGTTGCTGTACTTCACCTCAGTTTTGATGCAAACCTAACGCTGATCTAAAAAATAATTTATTAAAAAATAGGAGTGGGTATTTTAGTTATCACATTTGGAATCAGTTTATTTTCAATAACAGTAATAAAATCCTGAGGGCATAGCTGATTGTAAAGATAATAGGAAAAGTGCTAAAATACCTTTAAATACCTTGATGACTTTTGAAATGCTAATGACAACCCCTTCTGTTACCTTGGAATTAATTCTTACTAAATTTTACATTCAGCTATATAAAGCAACCATCTGGGAACACAAAATATGAAACCAAAATGATGCAAACTGTGAAAACAGCTTTATTCTCTATTCTGTGCTTCAACTTTTTTCTACATAGTGGGAGAAAAGGTAGATTCAATCTTACCCATCCTTACAAAAATAGCATATTATCATGTTAATAAACTTCACAGAAGGCTAGAGATACAATCCATTCTATTTCTTTACTATCTCTGTAAAATCTCAGAGAAAGAGTGTTATCTCTGGGGTTGCTAGTATCGACTCCAAGATATTTTTCACCTGAAGCTTTGATATTGATTTTTAGTAAGTTTTAAGTCTCTAAAGACCTGGAGTGATACTGACAAGTCTATAAATAGGGAAGTTAAAAATAGTCCTGATTTTATTATCTAATTGGGAAATTTTTATATGTTTGACCTAAAATAGAGCACCAGATATGTCATCAGCAAAGATGGGTTTATTCAGGATCAGCAGAGATTTGCAATTTGGGATCTGCTACCGTTATGAGCCACATGCAAATCCCTGTGAGGCAAGGGAAGAAGAACTCTTATAGAGGGGAAAGGAAGTTGTGAGGGCTACAGTAAATAAAATGTACATGGCTTTTCATTGGCTGAGTCCTTGCCAAACAGAAGAGTCTTTCTTATTCCTGTTGGGCTCTGCTGTTCACAGGGTGTGAGAGCTCCCCTTCTGGTCTTCCAGCTCTACTTAATTGCGGTTTTTTGCTTATTTTTTACATATCCAACATTATTGCTTTTATTATTATAAAAATTCTCTTTATTAGAAAAAAATTCTAAATAAATTTGGAAATATTGTTAAGATTTATTTTTAAGGTTCCATTTCTTATGTATATTTAAAAATTCTAGGCATTTAAGCATACCTTTGATAATATTTTGCAAGGCAGGATAGATGATGTTGTAAGTTTTGAGTTGGGTCAATCTGATCTCAAATATTGTTCCAAAAATATTAGATTTTTACCCTTTTATCAGTTTTTTAAAAAATAAATTTTGGACCTTGTATTAGAGTTCTTCAGAGAACCTGAGAATCAATCAATCAATCTATCTATCTATCTATCTATCTATCATCTATCTATAACTGATAATGTCAAGTAGCATTATATAGAAAGATCACAGTTACTAAAATAAAATAAAGTTTGAAAAATACCAGTATTCTCACAGATTCAATAAATGTTTTTGACTTTTATAATGGTCTTTAGCTTTTTTATATTTATATATTTATCTGTAATAGAGAGACATTAATAACGGATAGGAAATTTTGAATCCTTTAATTATGCCAAAATTGTTTCAAAGTTGTGCAAAAAGTACACTTACTCATTTGATTCTCACAACAGCCTGCGAGGTATGTACTATGGTTTCCAGTTTTACAAATAAAGAAACTGAAGCACAGAGAGATTAAATATCTTGCCCAATGCCACACAGCTTTTAAGTGGCAAAACTAGGACTGGAACTAAAATACTCTGAAGGCAGTGCCCAAATATAAATTACTAAGCTTTATTGCTTCTCTGTAATATATGCTCTAGTACTTCCTTATAATTATATGACAATGTTGTATTGTGGTAACTGTACTCTTTTGTCTAGTAACATACGTTAAAAAATATAGAAATAAGTGAAAATGCAGTCTGTTTTTAAGGCATTTTAATACTAGTGGAAAAACACATATAAAATGGGATAATTATTATACAGTATACAGTGAAAACACACAAAAGGGACACACTCTCTGTGTCCAGGTGTCCAGCAGTCAAGCAGTTCCTAAGCAGCAACTTTGTGGAAGCCGCTGGCTTGCCACACTTGCATAGATTTGGCTTATAAGGGACAAGATGCCCAAATGGATTTATATAGTTTATTACTTATGGAACAGCAGGCAGCATGAGGTCTTTGTCTGCATTGTTTTCCAAGCCCCCAAGTTCCAATGGGACAATGTAGAGGCAGACTCAGATGGATTCTGTGCACACTATAGGTCTGTGTCACAACTGAGGATCACTGAGCTTAGGAAATCCCAAATCTCATAAGGGGTCTTCTGGGAAACTTTTGAACACTCCCTTCTGGAAAGACATTATCTTCACTTTTCTAGATTATAAGCAAGCCTTCAGAGAGGGGAAGGGAGAGTTCTTTACCTTTACCAACCTTGAATATTTCTAAGAATGGAGTTGTTCTCTTTCTGGAATTTAGATAAGCCTGAGCAAATTGACTGTTAATTCCTAGTTGTACAGAAATGTGAGAGATTTGTAGAGAATTATATCTCAAAGTAGGACAATTCTGGACAGGCTTTACAGAAGAAATAAGAGCTAAAACTTGAGACTTATGAAAGAAGATGAAAGGTACACGCATTCCATCAAAAACATAGAGACAGCAATAATTTTGATATGACTGGAATATAGATACAATGCCTTGGCAGATTATGTTGAAAAGACATCCAGCCATAGCATTTTAGGGCACACTAAAGAGACTAAATAGTTTAGAATTGATCCTGAGATTGATAGAGGGAATTTGAGTGTTTTTATAATACATAAAGACATAGGTAGAATTGCTTTAAAGAATGTAACTCTTTGGAACTATGACTTGCAGGAGGAAGTTCAGAGCTAATTTTGCCATTTCTACTTTGACCAAAACATAAGCAAACCTTATCCCAAAGTAAACCCTTCAGGTCACATATTCTTTACTCTCATCTTTGTTTTCCCCTATTCTTACTTTTTTTTCTGATCCAAGTTACTACTTCCTTTATTCTCCTAAATTTTTATTCTATATGCTACAAGCTCTGTGTTTAATAAGAATTCAAATTTTCCATACCCCAGTCACTCCCAAGGGTCCTTTTCTGCACATGGCTCTCATTTCTCCCTCAATCTTCTCAGGGGTGACTATGATTTCTCACACAGGACCAGGAAATAGAGACTATATTCATCCAGTTCCCAGTGCTGTCTTCATATTACATATCTCATGTTCTTATAAAATTTTTTCTCATTCTTGGCATATGAAGCTTGATTATCTACTTTGACTGTTGCAATGTATAAATTTTTACATATATATGGAAATTTTTGATATATAGTAAAATTGTACTTCTGTATCTCAGGTTGTGATATTGTCCTTGTTGATTTGTGTGTCCTTACAGAAACTCCTGAAGCATTGGCAAATTCCATTTTTTTACTTCTTTAAATCCAAAACATTTCAGTTATACTTCATTCCAGCTACTCAAACTCACAGTCATATTATCCAACATAACAGTACCAGCAGTTACTTCATCTCCAGAGTAAGACTGTCTACAACCACTTTGTTAACAATCTATTTTAATTGTGCTTATTATTTCATCATCCTTCAACCACCACTTACTTGATGTCTTGATTTCCTATCAATGAAAAGTGCCATCCTTATCTTCAACTTCTTCTCTATGTAGACTAAGCTTAAAGTACATAAATTCAATTTTGATGATGTAAATGCCCCAACTCTATTGTTCCCTTACCCTTTCTCACATCTGCTGAGAAAACACAATTATAAGTTTATCAACTGTTTGTCTTTTCCTATCCAGGTCTCTGAGTACTAAAGAAAATTATCCAAGCAAGTACATCAGGGACAACTTCAATTCATTGTGATAAATCTCATCTAGGTCCCAATCAGTAATTTACAGAAACATTGATATTTAATTAAAAAGCTCCATGGGATGTTATCTCTGAGGCCTTTGAACTAAGTCTAGCAAAATATCCATGAGATTCAGCAAATATCCTTTAATCCATTGAGTATTTGCAAATTGGAATAAGAAGGATTATCCCTTATGAAAAGCACAACTCAGTACAATATAGTTCTTGAATATTTGCATATTTATAGAGATAGTAAGAGCTAATATTAATAATAATCATTAAAACAACTTGGGTGGTGGATGTTTAAACATCAAAACCAGGTATTTCACAAAGTGCTACCAATACAAATTTTATTATTTCAAATAGATTTATCTTGTTCTTTAGTATCTCTGGACATGGAAATTCTCAGTCCAGTACTTAATATTTATTCCTTGATGCAAAATTTACTTATTTTAGATGTATTTTCTTTGAAGTACAATTCTCAAGTATGTTTTGTTTTCTTTGCGTGTGTGTGTGTTTCAGACCTGGTTTTATATTCATATACAATGGTATACAGATTTAATTTATTGTACTTATCACTAAGACCTTTAAGATTATCATCACATGCCAGAAATGGCCACATTTTTCTTTTGTTGAGTGTAAGATACTAGAGGGCAGGATATGTGTTGAAAATATTCTTTGATGGCCTTGCATTAACAGAAGACTATTTAATGACCTTTCAAAAATGGTGATAATTTAAATATATCTAAAAAAATTCTGACCTTGCTGTTATGCCCTTCTTACACTCCTCTCACACATGAATACACAAACAAGCAATCTTTCTGTACAACAAAAATTCATTAGTGTGCCAGCATAATACAATATTAGTGCTTAAACAAAACTAGGGAAAAAGAAAGTCTACTCTTTATTTTTTTTGGAGACTAGATTATTTGTTTCTGTCTTTCTAAGTTTCTGTTCCATTCTACTTTCTCTCTTTCATTGCTCTGACTTGCCAATGGTACCAGTGTAGACCTTAATGTTACATACTCTGACAAGTCCAGTGCCTAACTATTTAGTCAGTTTAGCTTCATATTTCTCCTATTTCAAATTTACAAAAAGGAAAAGTATGCTTGTTTGACTTCCTTAATATATTGACCTTCACTAGACAAGTGTCTCCTTTTGGTCCAATAATACTCAGAAATCAGTTTTCATCTTAGCATTCTATATTTTCAAACTTTTCAAAAAACCTTTATTTTTTTGCCTTCTAATTAGTATGAATTAATGAGGTTCTTGCTGTAAAATTCATTCCAATTTTCTCCCTAATCAGAATTCACTCTTGCCTGCTATGATGGTGTGGTTTGGTTGATTGAATATTATGTTCTCTGTGGTTTCTCCACTCACAGGTCAATTAACTCCTTTGCTTCAACTCCTCTGTTTGGAAATGGCTCTCTTATTGCTTGTAATTCAGCTTTCTCACAGGAGTGCTATGAAGTATAATGAAGAAGGAACTAGCACGAACAAATTGAAGTTGAATGAACTGAGGATTCAAGGACCTATGATTTGCACCTGGTCTTGTTAGTTAAGAAACACTGTAAATTAAACAACTTTTCTACATCTAAATTGTTCTTGCTTAAAATATTGGAAGGAATTTTTCTGTTATTGTTGGAAAGACTTAAGTACCACCTGTGAGAAAATAAGTAAAAAAGGGAAATAATAGCCAAAAGCAAAAGTAAAGAATATTTAAATTGAGACACTGAAAGATGATGATTTTGGAAAGAAAAAGAAAAAGAGTGAAGTGGAGAAGTTGAGAAGGAACATCAGCAAATCCTCCTTTTCAAGAGGGAGAGATCTGGGACTCATTTCTCCTGAGGTAGTTGTAGGCACATTACAGTAAAAGTTCAAACTAAGAAGTAAGGTATGGAAAGAGCTGGCAGTGTGAGTGTGTGAAAAGGTAGAATAGAATAAGTAGAAAGTTGATCTTTCTTGCAATAGCTTTGCTACCTGTGAATTTTCTTCTAACCAAAGAGGTGAAAAAGATGGGTTGAGAAATAAAAATACCCATACAGAGAAAACATACAAGTCACAAGAACATCTAAAGGCCACATTCAGAGGAAAAGGTAATGAGTGGACCTTTGGGTCATTTGAAGGATATTAATAGTGCCTCTCACAGGTGCTTAGGTATGGGAGAACATGCTGAAAATTCTAGAAATGTATGGATATATTTAAAATACATACTGGAAGAAACATGATTGAATTCAAGAAATACAGGATTTTGTTTTTCTTTATATTCCAGACACTATCTGCATTGGCTTAATATCAATATTATCAAGCAGGGCAAGTGTAAAGTGTCTTAACCTATTTAGAATTTTGTCATTTCCTCAGATGACAACTTCCTATTTAAAGAGACCAACTTCATTGCTATTCATGAGATTTCCAATGTGATTGTTGGAATATGAAATAAGGTTGAATATAATAAGAAAGGTATTAATACCTCATTATTAATTATCTTTTATTTGGAGTAAAGAACACCTGTCACAAGTATATTTAGTGGCATGACATCAGCCATAAATACATAAAAAGTCAAATGAATGTGACTCATAGTTACCTATAGACCTGTGTCCAAGGAAGACTACACTAGAGATTTTTATATCAGCATATATTTGTAGCTGTAAAAAATAGAGAAAACTCCCGGGCTTCCCTGGTGGCACAGTGGTTGAGAGTCCATCTGTCAATGCAGGGGACACGGGTTCGTGCCCTGGCCTGGGAAGATCCCACATGCCGCAGAGCGGCTGGGCCTGTGAGCCATGGCCACTGAGCCTGCACATCCGGAGCCTGTGCTCCACAACGGGAGAGGCCACAACAGTGAGAGCCCTGCATACCACAAACAAAAAAAAAAAAAAAAATAGAGAAAACTGACATATGATCACTAAATCTTAGGTCAATTTGAAAGTCATAGATTTGTATCAAAATTCATCAAAAGCACTACTCAAATATGAATAAATAAGAAATATTTTTATTCTTAAAAATCCACTCCTTAAAAAACCCTGAGGTTTGTTTCTGTTAAGTAGGGAGGAAATTAGCTTCAATTTAATGTTGTTATTTGGTAATATTACCAGTACAGAAATTTTAAACTAATGTACTTATTAAAATTTCATTTGGCAACTACTCAGTGAAATGTATCCTTCTCTTATACTCTTATCTTTCACACTTCTAAGTGTTTTCTATTTTCCTGATTCCTCCTGACCCTTAACCCCCAAATGGATTCTTTCAATGAGGATAATAAAACAGTAAAAGAAACTTCTTAAGTACATGATGGCTCATGAGTAGAATAAGGATCTTACATGGCTTTTCAAGGCCATTACTTTGCTTCTCCAACTGCTGGGGTGGTTACCTACCATTTCCATGCTGATGATAATGGCTACAGAGATACATATCTTATCTTCTCTGTATATACTTAACATTGCTTTCTCAGGTGACTGCCTGGCAAGCCCTAAAACTCTTCCTTCTTGGCTAATGTCTTGTTCCCTGCCATTGAACTACCAGGAATTGTTTCTAATTTCTCTCTCTGAGCCATGGGGGACCAGAATGGTGGTGTTCCTTCAAACTTAACAAGCCTCTTACATTCTGAAATATCTATAGGAAGAATGAGCAAGTGCTTGTTCATTACTCCTAAATTCCAGGGATATTTCTGTGAATCACTATTCTTATCACCAGACAGAAAAACACATTCAAGGAGAAACTATTTAAAAAACCCCAAAACTCTAATACCCAGAAATTTTACTGTATCTATTGTGATGGATAGCTTCAGAGGTGGTTCCCAAAATTCCTACCTCCTGGTGTTCATGTTCTTGTGAAATTCCCTAACCTTGAGCATCAAGAGGACCTGTGAATGGCTTTTAATAGAATACAGCAAAGGAGAGGGAATGTATGTGATGATGTGTACTTGATTACAGTACATGAAGTTGTCACCCATCTTACAAGGAAACTCCTTCTATCTCACCAGCTTTGAAGAAGCAAACTAACCTGCTGTCAGCATCCATATGGAGAAGGTCATATGGCAATAAACTGAGGGTAGCCTATGACCAACAGCCAGGAAGAAAGAAAGATCTTTGCCCAGCAAGGAGTGGCTCTTTCCAAAATCATACCTCAGATGAGACTCTAGCCCTGGTGGACATGTTGATTGCAAGTTTGTGAGATCTTGAGGCAAAGGACTGAGGTAAGCAGTGCCCAGAATCCTGAACCACAGAAACTGATATAATAAATGTGAGTGTTTTTAAGCACCTAAACTTGTGACAATATTGTTACAAAGCAGTAGATAACCAATATCTTGAGGAAAGATTAATCTCTTTTCTCTAGCAAGCTTTCCTTTTTTATTTTCTGGTGAATGAGAAATATAAATGGGGAAAAACTAGTTCTCTTGGTTTGTATTGACCTTGTTTATCTCGCAGTGACAAGTTCTGCCCTGAGCCTTACCAAGAGTGATGAAGGTGGGTGGGGAAAGGAAGTAGAAATGATCCTGAGGGATGGAGAGAAATAAAAGGTGACTATGCTGCAGTTAGATGGAATAAAAGAGAGAGAAAGTTTCCATTTGAAACAGTAATATAGGAGGAAGTGTGGGAAAAAGGAAGAGAAAATGAAATGAAAAAATGCCTATTAACAGTGAAAGAATTAGTAAAATAAAAGTCATAAAAATAATTGTATGCTATAAAAAGTATGTCTTTTGTTGATCCATCAAAATAAATAATGAAGGAAAGAGCAAGAAAATGGGAAACCACAAGACATCAAATAAGATTTTTTAAATAGAGTTATGAGGAACAGAGGTTAGCCTGATGTTACTAGAGAAAAATTAAGGTCAGAAATTAATCAATTTTAGTTAGAAATAAGTTTCCTAAACATAGCTAAGCATTGAATGAGGAAAAATCTTTTTAAAGTTTACTCTTACAGTAAAACAAACCAGATTCAAGGGAGCTTTGAAAGATAAGCATGTCAAAATCAGTCCAGAAATTGGCAAATCCCATTAAATGTGTGTTTCTTAATTCAATCAGTGAAAATGGGAGGAAGCAGAGAATTAAAGTATGGAGAATTTTGTGGACATGATATGACTTCCTCCTATGTTATAACACTCACAGTTCTGAAAGCAATAATAAGTCCTCAGGAAATAGAGAATGTTTTAAAAAGTTCCAAGGAAGAGGGAACTCTTCATTAAATTTAATATTTTTCTAGCTGTTTATGGTAATCATTGGCAAGTGTTTACAGTGTGATTGGAGAAAGGGAAAATCAAAATATAGGTGGAAACATTTGACAACTCTAAGCCACATAAAAATGCAAAACATTATTTTAAAAAGAAAAAGAGAAGGTACAAAATTTGAAGCTTTAAAAAATTAAACCTGTCAATTATATTTCAATTAAAAAAACTAAACTCAGAATCTCAGATATTTGCAGGAATTTACTGGAGTTTTGTTATTTCTGACAGAGTGATATATTTGATCTAAAATAAAAAGTAAGAAAACATCACAGAATGCTTCATTAATTTATGAGAAATAACTGTGTTTGGAGACAGAAGAAAATAGAGTATTTATGTCTGATTTCAGAGCAGCTATCTGACAATATATCTGGTATTATGTTTCACAAAATATCGTGTTACTAGTTTTCATCAAATTTGGTATTGAGTTAGATATTAGCAAATGGAATAGAAAAGAGAAAAAATAAATTTGTAAATACACAAGAATTTGTCTGTTACCTAAAGATTTTGATTCAGCTTTTAACCCTGAATATATACAATGTATAAAGGAAAGGAAAGCAGCAGGTTGAACCCAGTGCTAGCCTACAAGGATATGCTTTTGTATGGTGGTAGTTGTGAAGAAAATACGTTATGATTTCCAAATTTTCAGTCTGTGCATGGTCAGAGAGAGAGGATGATCAGGAAAAATAGATCATGAAGGCACTGTATATGGTGCTATCCTCTATTGTTGCATTTTAAAAAGTATGTGAAAGGCCAAAAGATAACAGGGAAAAATTAGTGAACAGCTTCCTTTGTAAGTGGAAGGTGGAGGGAATGATGCCTGAACTAGAATTTGGAGATAAACAAAAACCAATAGGTAGAGAAAAGAAGGGCATTCTAGAAAGCGAAACAACATATGCAAAGGAATGTTAATAGGAAATCGAAGTAGTTTCTTGTTGCTGATTTTGTCTGCTAATGAGAGGCAGGAAGAAGAATGATACAGTTTGGAGACTGAGACAAAACACAAATTAAAAAGTGGTCTGAGCGATAGTTAAGTATCAAGAGAACTTGGTGACTAATTAAATATGGGTGTGAAAGAAAGAATGGAGTAGAGGATACTTAAACTTACAGATAAGGACAGCCAGGTAGATAATGGTGTCACCAACAGAGACAGCAGGTACAGGAAAGATCAGTTTTACAGTAGTGAGTGCAAATAGATGACAGAAATAACAAGAGAAGTTTAAGATAACTTGACTTTGGAGGATAGAAATGGGGATGCCATTTAAGTCACTTGATATAATGGTCTGAAATTAATTTATAATGTGAGTGATTTATAAATTTAAAAATGTTTTAAAATATCTTACATTTTTTTATTGAAGTAAAACTACCTGCAGAACAGTGCACCAATCTTAAATATTTATTTAGCTCAGTGAATTATCATAAACACACACACATGTGTGAACATGCACACTCTTGTTAACGCCAGACAGATTGTGAAATGGAATAAAAAGACCACCTCAGAAGACCCCTTCATACTATTCCAAAGCACCATCCACTCTGCATCCTCAAAGTTCACCACTATGTGCATTTTTAATATCATGGGTTTGTTTTGCCTGGTTTTGAACTTTATATAATGGAATCATGAAGCATATTATTTTGTATATGACTTATTTTCCTCAACATTATGATTTTTAAATATCTTCACCTACACCTGCTATTGTCTAGCTTTTCACTGAGAAAGAGAATTTTTTAACTTATTTTTCTTTTCACTGCTTTTTCTCCTCTTGGTCACCTACATTACTGACTTAAACAACAACTTTTTTTTCACGCTTATAACTCTTTTATTTGTCGAAATCATTCTCTCTGCCCTCATCTAAATATGCAGCCACTATTTTCAGAATTTTATATATGCACATTTATTTAATTCTTATGACAATCTATTAGATAGATATTATTACTATTACCTGTATTATATATAAGTTACATGCATCATTATATTATTCCTATTATAACATATTTTATAATGTAATATTATAAAATAAGCTATGACTAATATAATATTATTGTACATAATAGTGGAATATGAGATGCAAAATGTTTAAATGACTTTCTTATTAACTAACTAATAAGTGGCATAGCCAGGATTTGAACTTATAAATGACTTGAATTTTTAAATTTTATTTAACATTAACATAATAGAAAACCCCACATGAGAGTTCTGTCCAGATACCTGAGAATCTAAAATTGTAGTCTCCAGAAAAGGAGCATCAGCATCAACTGGGAAATATTTAGGAAAGCACATTCTCAGGTTGTACCTAGATTCATTGAATCTGAAACTGTGGGCCTGGGGCTCCAATCTGTATTAACAAATATATCCTTATGCGTGCTAAAAATTTCAGAACCACTGCTCCAAAATATTCTTTGCTGTAAACTTTGTGTGAGGCTGAACTAAAATGAACTGATTTTATTAAGGGCAAAAGCCCTTAATAAATTATTACTTGGGCTTCCCTGGTGGTGCAATGGTTGAGAGTCTGCCTGCCGATGCAGGAGACACGGGTTCGTGCCCCGGTCTGGGAAGATCCCACATGCCGCGGAGAGGCTGGGCCCATGAGCCATGGCCACTGAGCCTGCACGTCCGGAGCCTGTGCTCCACAATGGGAGAGGCCCGCATACCACAAAATATATATATATATATATATATATATTACTTTATTAATATTTATTAATGGCTAAGTAATTTTAAAATATCTTCAGGAATATTAATGCAATGTTGTGTAAGAATAGAATATATAGAGACATGTTTAAAATATAAAAGGCTTCATTTAAATTTTAGTTAGTAAGGCAGGTAGAATAAAAATGATATTTCAGGGGATAGCTTCAAGATGGTGGAGGAGTAAGATGTGGAGATCACCTTCCTCCTCAAAAATACATCTATATGTGGAACAGCTCCTACAGAACACCTACTGAACGCTGGCAGAAGACCTCAGATTTCCCAAAAGGCAAGAAACTCCCCACATACCTGGGCAGGGCAAAAGAAAAAAGAAAAATGAAGAGACAAAAGGATAGAGATGAGACCTGCACCTCTGGGAGGGAGCTGTGAAGGAGGAAAGGTTTCCGCACACTAGGAGCCCCTTTGCAGGAGGAGACTGAGGGTGGCAGAGGGGGGAAGCTTCAGAGCCACAGAGGAGACCACAGAAACAGGGGTGCAGAGGGCAAAGCGGAGAGATTCCCGCAGAGAGGATCGGTGCCCACTGGCACTCACCAGCCCGAGAAGCTTGTCTGCTCACCTGCCGGGGCAGGTGGGGGCTGGGAGCTGATGCCCAGGCTTCGGAGGTAAGATCCCAGGGAGAGGACTGGGGTTGGCTGTGTGAACACAGACTGAAGGGAGCTAGTGTGCCAAGCAAACTTGGAGGGAGTCCAGGAAAAGGTCTGGAACTGCCTAAGAGTCAAGAGACCATTGTTTCGAGGTGCACAAGGAGAGGAGATTCAGAGCACCACCTAAATGAGCTTCAGAGATGAGCGTGTGCTGGAGCTGTCAGCACGGACACCAGAGACTGGCATGAAATGCTAAGGCTGCTGCTACAGCCACCAAGAAGCCTGTGTGCAAGCACAGGTAACTATCAACAGCTCTCTTCCCAGGAGCCTGTGCAGTCCACCACTGCCAGGGTCCCGTGATCCAGGGACAACTTCCCCGGGAGAACACATGGCATGCCTCAGGCTGTGGCAAAGTCATGCTGGCCTCTGCCGGTGCAGGAGCACCCCGCATTCCATACCCCTCCTACCCCTCCGGCCTGAGTGAGCCAGAGATTCCTAATCAGCTACTCCTTTAACACACTCCTGTCTGGGCAAAGAACAGATGCCATAGGGTGACCTACATGCCGAGGCCAGGCCAAATCCAAAGTTGAACCCCAGGAGCTGTGCAAACAAAGAAGAGAAAGGAACATTTCTCCATGCAACTTCAGGAGAAGTGGAGTAAATCTCCACAATCAACTTGATGTACGCTGCACGTGTGGAATACCTGAATAAACAAAGAATAAACCCAAAACTGAGGCAGTGGACTTTGGGAGCAACTGTAAACTTTGGGGTTTACTTTCTGCATCTAATTTGTTTCTAGTTTTATGTTTATCTTAGTTTAGTATTTAGAGCATATTATCATTGTAGATTTGTTTATTGATTTGGTTGCTCTCTTTTAAAAATCTGTGTATATATGTTTTCCTTGTCCTTTTTTTGTGAGTGTGTATTTGTATGCTTCTTTGTGTGATTTTGTCTGTATAGGTTTGCTTTTGCCATTTGTCCTAGGGTTCTGTCTTTCCTTTTTTTTTCTTAGTATAGTTTTTACTGCTCGTTATCACTGGTGAATTTGTTTATTGGTTTTCTTGCTCTCTTTTTTTTTTGAATTACTTTATTTTTTTATTTTAATAACTTTATTTTACTATTATTTTCCTTCCTTTCTTTTTTGTTTTCTTTTCCTCTTCTTCTGAGCCATGTGGCTGACAAGGTCTTGGTGCACCATCCAGATGTCAGGCCTTGGCCTCTGAGGTGGCAGAGCTGAGTTCAGGACATTGGTCCACCAGAGACCTCCCAGCCCCTCATATTATCAGTCAGTGAGAGCTCCCCCAGAGATCTCTGTCTCAATGCTAAGACCCAGCTCCAGTGAATGACCAGCAACGTCGAGTGCTGGACACCCCATGCCAAAGCACTAGCAAGACAGGAACACAACCCCATCCATTTGCAGAGACGCTGACTAAAATAATAGTAAGTTCACAGACACCCCAAAACACACCACCAGACATGGTCCTACCCACCAGCAAGACAAGATCCAGCCTCATCCACCAGAACACAGGCACCTGTCCTCTCCAACAGGAAGCCTACACAACCCACTAAACCAACCTTAACCAAGGGTGGCAGACACCAAAAACCATAGGAACTACGAACCTGCAGCCTGTGAAAAACAGACCCCAAACACAGTTAGTTAAGCAAAATGAGAAGACAGAAAAATACACAGCAGAAGAAGTAGCAAGGTAAAAACCCACCAGACTAAACAAATGAAGAGGAAATAGACAATCTACATGAAAGAGAATTCAGAGTAATGATAGTAAGGATGATTCAAAATCTTGGAAATAGAATGGAGAAAATACAAGAAACGTTTAACAAGGACCTAGAAGAACTAAAGAGTAAACAAACAATGCTGACCAACACAATAAATGAAGTTAAAAATTCTCTAGAAGGAATCAATAGCAGAATAACTGAGGCAGGAGAACAGATAAATGACCTGGAAGATAAAATAGTGGAAATAACTACCACTGAGCAGAATAAAGCAAAAAGAATGAAAGGAATTGAGGACAGACTCAGAGACATCTGGGACAACATTAAACACACCAACATTCAACTTACAGTGGTCCCAGAAGAGGAAGAGAAAAATGAAAGGCATTGAGAAAATATTTGAAGAAATTATAGTTGAAAACTTCCCTAATATGGGAAAGGAAATAGTCAATCAACTCCAGGAAGCACAGAGAGTCACATACAGGATAAATCCAAGGAGAAAAATGCCAAGACACATGTTAATCAAACTATCAAAAATTAAATAAAAAGAAAACTATTAAAAGCAGCAAGGGAAAAGCAACAAATAACATACAAGGGAATCCCCATAAGGTTAACAGCTGATCTTGCAGCTGAAACTCTGCAGCCAGAAGATTGTAGCAGGACATTTATAAAGTGATGAAAGGGAAAAACCTACAACCAAGATTACTCTACCCAGCCAGATTTGATGAAGAAATTAAAACCTTTACAGACAAGAAAAACTAAGAAAATTCAGCAACACCAAATCAGCTTTACAACAAATGCTAAAGAAACTTCTCTACACAGGAAGCACAAGAGAAGGAAAAGACCTACAAAAACAAACCCAAAACAAATAAGAAAATGGTAATAGGAACAAACATATTGATAAGTACCTAAATGTAAATGGATTAAATGCTCCAACCAAAAGACATAGACTGGCTGAATGGATTCAAATACAAGACCCGTATATATATATGCAGTCTACCTGAGAACAACTTCAATCCTAGGGACACACACAGACTGAAAGTGAGGGGATTATTCCATGCAAATGGAAATCAAAAGAAAGCTGCGTATCAGACAAAATAGACTTTAAAATGAAGACCATAACAAGAGACAAAGAAGGACACTACATAATGATCAATGGATCAATCCAAGAAGAAGATATAACAATTGTAAATATTTATGCACCCAGCATAGGAGCACCTCAATATATAAGGCAAATGCTAACAGCCATAAAAGGGGAAATCGACAGTAACACAATCTTAGTAGGGGACTTTAACACACCACTTTCACCAATGGACAGATCATCCAAAATGAAAATAAATAAGGAAACACAAGCTTTAAATGCCACATTAAACAAAATGGACTTAATTGATATTTATAGGACATTCCATCCAAAAACAACAGAATACACTTTCTTCTCAAGTGCTCATGGAACATTCTCCAGGCTAGGTCACATCTTGGGTCACAAATCAAGCCTGGTAAATTTAAGAAAACTGAAATTGTATCAGGTATCTTTTCCATCACAACTCTATAAGATCAATTACAGGAAAAGAACTGTAAAAAATACAAACACAAGAAGGCTAAACAATACACTACTAAATAACCAAGAGATCACTGAAGAAGTCAAAGAGGAAATCAAAAACTACCTAGAAACAAATGACAATGAAAACACGATGGCCCAAAACCTATGGGATGCAGCAAAAGCAGTTCTAAGAGGGAAGTTTATAGCAATACAATCCTACCTCAAGAAACAAGAAACATCTCAAATAAACAACCTAACCTTACACTTAAAGCAATTGGTGAAAGAAGATCAACAAAACCCCAAAGTTAGCAAAAGGAAAGAAATCATAAAGATCAGATTAGTAATAAATGAAAAAGAAATGAAGGAAACAATAGCAATGATCAGTAAAACTAAAAGCTGGTTCTTTGAAAAGATAAACATAATTGATAAACCATTAGCCAGATTCATCAAGAAAAAAAGGGAAAAGACTCAAATCAACAGAATTAGAAATGAAAAAGGAGAAGTAACAACTGACACTGCAGAAATACAAATGATCATGAGAGATTACTACAAGCAACTATATGACAAAAAAATGGACAACCTGGAAGAAATGGACAAATTCTTAGAAAAGCACAGCCTTCCTAGACTGAGCCAGGAAGAAATATAAACAGAAATCACAATCACTGAAATTGAAAGTCTGATTTTATTTATATTTATTTATTTATTTATTTATTTTGCGGTACGCGGGCCTCTCACTGTTGTGGCCTCTCCTGTTGCGGAGCACAGGCTCCGGACGCACAGGCTCAGCAGCCATGGCTCACGGGCCCAGCCGCTCCGCGGCATGTGGGATCTTCCTGGACCGGGGCACGAACCCGTGTCCCCTACATCGGCAGGCGGACTCTCAACCACTGCACCATCAGGGAAGCCCGAAAGTCTGATTTTAAATCTTCCAACAAACAAAGGCCCAGGACAAGATGGCTTCAGAGGCAAATTCTGTCAAACATTTAAAGAAGATCTAATACCTATCCTTCTCAAACTCTTCCAAAATACAGCAGAGGGAGGAACACTCCCAAACTCATTCTAGAACCAAAACCGGGCAAAGATGTCACAGAAAAAGCAAACCTCAACATAATAAAGGCCATATATGAGAAACCCACAGCCAACATCGTTCTCAATGGTATAAAACGGAAACCACTTCCACTAAGATCAGGAAAAAGACAAGGTTGTACACTCTCACCACTATTATTAAACATAGTTTTGGAAGTTTTAGCCACAGCAATCAGAGAAGAAAAAGAAATAAAAGGAATCCAAATCAGAAAAGAAGAAGTAAACTGTCACTGTTTGCAGATGACATGATACTATACATAGAGAACCCTAGATATGCTACCAGTAAAGTATTAGAGCTAATCAATGAATTTGGTAAAGTAGCAGGATACAAAATTACTGCACATGGCAGCTTCCCTGGTGGCACAGTGGTTGAGAGTCCGCCTGCCGATGCAGGGGACATGGGTTCATGCCCCAGTCCGGGAAGATCCCACATCCTGCAGAGCAGCTGGGCCCATGAGCCATGGCCACTGAGCCTGCGCATCTGGAGCCTGTGCTCCACAATGGGAGAGGCCACAACAGTGAGAGACCCGCGTACCAAAAAACAAAAAAAATTACTGCACAGAAATCTGTTGCATTCCAATACACTAATGATGAAAAATCTGAAAGAGAAAGTAAGGAAACACTCTCAAAAAGAATAAAATAACTAGGAATAAACCTACCTAAGGAGACAAAAGACCTGTATGCAGAAAACTATAAGACACTGATGAAAGAAATTAAAGTTGATACAAACAGATGGAGAGATATACCATCTTCTTTTATTGGAAGAATCAACATTGTGAAAATGACCATACTACCCAAAGCAATCTATAGATTCAGTGCAATCTCTATCAGTCTACCAATGGCATTTTTCGCAGAACTAGAACAAAACATTTCACAATTTGTTTGGAAACACAAAAGACCCCGAATAGCCATAGCAATCTTGAGAAAGAAAAAGGGAGCTGGAGGAATCAGACTCCCGGACTTCAGACTATACTACAAAGCTACAGTAATAAAGACAGTATGGTACTGGCCCCAAAACAGAAATATAGATCAATGGAACAGGATAGAAGCCCAGAGATAAATCCAAGCACATATGGTCACCTTTTCTTTGATAAAGGAGGCAAGCATATACAATGGAGAAAAGACAGCCTCTTCAATAAGTCTGCTGGGAGAAACTGGACCGCTACATGTAGAAGAATGAAATTAGAACACTTCCTAACACAGTATACAAAAATAAACTCAAAATGGATTAAAGACCTAAATGTAAGGCTAGACACTATAAAAGTCTTATAGGAAAACATAGGCAGAACACTCTATGACATAAATCACAGCAAGATCCTTTTTTCCCTACCTCCTAGAAAAATGGAAATAAAAACAAAAATAAACAAATGGGACTTAAGGAAACTTCAAAGCTTTTGCACAGCAAAGGAAACCATAAGCAAGACCAAAAGAGAACCCTCAGAATGGGAGAAAATATTTGCAAATGAACCACCTGACAAAGGATTAATCTCCAATATATACAAGCAGCTCCTGCAGCTCAATATCAAAAAAACAAACAACCCAGTCCAAAAATGGGGAGAAGACCTAAATAGACCTTTCTCCAAAGAAGATATATGGATTGCCAACAAACACATGAAATGATGCTCAACATCATTAATCATTAGAGAAATGCAAATCAAAACTACATTGAGGCATCAGAATGGCCATCATCAAAAAATCTACAAACAATAATTGCTGGAGAGGGTGTGGAGAAAAGGGAACCCTCCTGCACTTTTGTGGGAATGTAAATTGATACCGCCACTATGGGAACAGTATGGAGGTTCCTTAAAAAATTAAAAATAGAATTACCATATGACCCAGCAATCCCACTACTGGACATATACCCTGGGAAAACCATAATTCAAAAAGAGTCATGTACCAAAATGTTCATTGCAGCATTATTTACAATAGCCAGGACATGGAAGCCACCTAAGGGTCCATTGATAGATGAATGGATAAAGAAGATGTGGCACATATATACAATGGGATATTACTCAGCCATAAAAAGAAACGAAACTGAGTTATTTGTAGTGAGGTGGATGGACCTAGAGTCTGTCCTACAGAGTGAAGTAAGTCAGAAAGAGAAAAACAAATACCGTATGCTAACACATATATATGGAATCTAAAGAAAAATAAAAAAGTGGTTCTGAAGAACCTAGGGGCAGGGGAGGAATAAAGTCGCAGACGTAGAGAATGGACTTAAGGATACGGGAGAGGGAATGGTAAGCTGAGACGAAGTGAGAGAGTGGCATGGACATATATACACTACAAAATGTAAAATAGATATCTAGATCTAGTGGGAAACAGCTGCATAGCACAGGGAGATCAGCTCCGTGCACTGTGACCACCCAGAGGAGTGGAATAGGGAGGGTGGGGGGGAAGACATAAGAGGGAGGGGACATGGTATATATGTATACATATAGCTGACTCACTTTTTTATACAGCAGAAACTAACACACCATTGTAAAGCAATTATACTCCAATAAAGATGTTAAAAAAAATCTGTCCATCATATTTAAAATGAGTATATGGGAATTCAGTCTTGCAGTGGCCAAAGGATTTTTTTTTTTTTTGGATGAATTAATGTTTTGTTGTAATATTCTTTTTTCAAAGATTTATTTATTGTTGTCTGTGTCAGGTCTTAATTGCTGCACGTAGGATCATTGTTGAGGCATGCGGGATCTTTCATTGTGGTGCGCGGTCTTCTCTTTAGTTGTGGCGTGCAGGTTTTCTCTTCTCTAGTTGTGGCGTGCAGTCTCCAGTGCGCATGGGCTCTGTAGTTTCCAGTACTTGCGCTCTAGATGAGGCACGCGATTTCGGTAATTGTGGCACTTGGACTTAGCTGCCCCACAGCATGTGGGATCTTAATTCCCGGAACAGGGATCAAATCTGCATCCCCTGCATTGTAAGGCACATTCTTTACCACTGGACCACCAGGGAAGTCCCTCTTGGATTTCTTTGACAGTCCTCATCTCAAGCAAATAAATTACTGGCATTTATAGAATGGATATCATTCTAATAAAAATGATTTGAGATAGACAGGAGAAAAGATTGAGAAGAATAGAAGAGAAATACAAGAATTTATAGCACAGTCCCTTTCGCAGAACCTTCCTCCTCTTTTCTCTGCTGTCTCTGCTTCCTCTGCTTCTCCTGCATTTCTTTATCCCTTCCTGCGTCAGTCTGACTCCTGGGGAAGGGGAAGTGATCTTTTAGTTGGTGGTTCCCTTCATTCATGCATTTTCACATAAAGAGGGATGAGGACATAACTTCTTTAGCTGGTAATGACTTATGTGCTCCATTTGAGGACACAGGCTTGTGTCCTGGTGGCTTAACCCTGAGTCCACTTCATATCTTAGTCCAGATTCCACCTCCAAGAGTCCCTTCTCATCCACACACCAGGTAGCTAGGAAAGCAGATATGGTAAAGAGACCTGATCAGGGACTAAGGAGAACTTAGATAAAGGACTATGCCCCTTCCGAAGGCAACAGGATGGAGAGTTGTGACTCTACTTAGGCAATCAAACAAGGCATTAATCTGATAAATGTAAACACAGAGAGAATAGCGTGCCATATAATTTAATTATTCTTGTCACAACGCAAGGAAAACCAGCCTTATTTGGATCACCAGGAAAACTATTGCCATTGAGAAGCTACCCAGGACTGAAGGTACCTCTACTTACTATCTATGTGAATTTAATTTAATTGAGCCTAATATGAAACATTGAAATAATAATATCTGCTTTAGCATTGTTGAGAGTTAATAATGTATGCAAATCTCCTGATATATTTTTGGCACTTAACAGACATTTATTTAATGATAGATCTTATTAGGGTTATAATTATCATAATCATAATTAGCCAATGAATCACTTATAATAGGAGCATCAGGCTCAACATTTAATAAGTGAGCTGCTTTAATATTCCAAGAAACATATACATCACTGCCATAAATAATTAAGTTATCTTTTATTGTGGAAATAAAATACTAATAAATCAAGTCTAAAATCCAGCTAAAATTAAAATATACCACAATGGTATTTTTCTTTATTTCAAGGATGCAAGTGGGGCAGGATAATTTATTGAGATATTAATTTGAGTTTTATTCTCCCTTGTACTCTCCTTCCCTCATTCAATTTGGTAGTTAGACTGTTGGTTTCCTTGCCCCAGAAGAGATTTGTGTTGCTAGGCTAAATATGAGAAGCATGTAAACAACTGTGTTCCTGGTGTTTTAATTCCAGATACTTGATATTCCTGAGTATTTTGCTATTAGAGAGGAGAAATAGGTGGATGGCTTTTAAACTTGTGAGAGAGGGAGGGGGGATTCCCTAAGACTCCAAATAGATGCCAATGTGAAAAGCGTACCGTGACTGACATTCTTGAGACACACCAGGATGAAAGTGAATAAATACCTAGGGCAGTGTTTGAGTGTGGACCTTAAGGAAACTGGAGCTTGTATGCCATGGCTCCAACCCTTAGTAAAGATTTCCAGGCCCAAGTTTGACTCATGCAGAAGAACTGAAAAATTCAAGAGTCCTTATATTCTGGAAAATTAGATTACAGAAAATCATGATGAGATAAAGAAAAACTACACTTTCTGCCATTTCAAAGCATTGCTTAAGACTCCTTGATTCTTCTGTAAAGAGCCTCGGTAACGATTGAGAGTGATTTTCCTAACAGGCTGTCAGCACAGGTTCTGAGCTATATTTAATCTGAGCATAAAAAAAAAAATATGGATTTTTCTGATGTGTTATCTCTTGCATGATAAGTGTTAGGTATAAAGTTCATATAAAAAGAGAATTTAATATTTTATTTTATATTTTTTCTGGCAATCCACTCTTTTTTAAATTTATTGAAGTATAGTTGATTTACACTGTTGTATTAATATCTACTGTACAGCAAAGTGATTCAGTTATACACACACACACATATTTATTTATTTTTCATATTCTTTTCCATTATGGTTTACCACAGGGTATTGAATATAGTTCCCTGTGCTATATAGTAGGACCTTGTTGTTTATCCATTCTCTGTATAATAGCTTGCATCTGACAATCCACTCTTTTTTTTTAACTTTTTATTTTATATTGGGGTATAGTTGATTAACAATGTTGTATTAGTTTCAGGTGTACAGAAGAGTGATTCAGTTATACATATACATGTATTTATTCTTTTTCAAATTCTTTTCCCATTTAGGTTGTTACATAATATTGAGCAGAGTACCCTGCTCTATACAGTAGGTCCTTGTTCGTTACCCATTTTAAATAGAGCAGTGTGTACATGTGAATCCCAAACTCCCTAACTATCCCTCCCCCCACCCTTCCCCCTGGTAGAGAGTTTAATATTTTAATATAACAATCTATCATCTAAATATATCAAAGTACAAAAATAACCTAAAATGGTGCATAAAACAAATTTGACAATATTTGACATTTCTTCTTGCTACTCATGATATTTCATCTATCTTAGTTGGAAAAATCATGGCACTTCATCTTAATCCTCTTGTTTTAACTGGACAGTAAGGATAAGGAGTCCGACAGCTCAGGCAGGTTCCAGGAAGAGCCCTCACTCTGTGCTACATGAGTCATACCTTATAGGAAATTGAGGTAAAGACCATCTGGACCTGTGATGGTAACTTTTCCTGAGTCCAAGATGGGGGATAACATGGACTTTGTCCTTTGATGCCACTCCCTTCTTTTCTACAACATCTATAAAAGCCTACTTTTAAAGTATTTGGTTTAAAAATTGATTCAATTGAATTAAACATCAAGGGGGAGAAAGAAGAAAGAAACTAGGTGAAGTATAAAATCCTCAAACTAACCTGAAATATATTCTGCAACAAAGATGTCATGGTGAAGGGCTGGTTGATTAGAGCAGACATTTTGAATTCAGTGATCCAGCAGCCCTTAGGAGCGTTGGGAGAGAGCTGCCAATTTTGAGAAACACACTTTCTGTTTGGCTTTACTGATTATTTGAAACAGTATTGCCAAGGCCCTAATTTCAGCCCCATCTTTATTGTTGCTTTGCCTCTATGATGCTCATAAGGTGTGGCTCTTCCTGGTCTTCCCACTGATGCCTGGTGTCGTATGAGAAAGGAGCCACAGGAGTACCAGCTTTCTACTTGGTTTAGGCGCTAAGAAAATCCTGGGGCTTCCAGCACAGCTGCTTCTCAAAGCTGTTGATTTGCGCTATAAAAATTGATCCAAGTGGTTTGTCCTCTATCTATCCCATGGCTTGCTCTTGCCCCTTCAGTTAGGAGGTGTTAATGAGATCCTGCTTCTATCTCTTCTCTGGCTGTTTCTTCAGTAAGTGGAATTGTGTGTTGAAGGTATTGCCTCCAATCAGTCTAGCCCCTCTGCACTTGACTAGGGGAAAACATCATCATCAACAACAATAATAGCATAAATTTCTCATCTATACAATGTACTTATCCTTATTCTCTTATTTTTTTTTTTTTTTTTGTGCATAAGAAGGGTATGTATAGCTTTTTAGAAATTTCAGTGCACATATGGATGGAGCATAAAATGGATCCCTGAGCGATCCTTGCACAAAAGTAAATATATATTACGTCTATTCCTATCAACATATATAATTGTTTAAAACAATATTTTAACAAGGTGATCCCTGATCACTTTAGTCAAGAGTATGTCATTCTTGGGGCTTCCCTGGTGGTGCAGTGGTTGAGAGTCCGCCTGCCGATGCAGGGGACACGGGTTCGTGCCCCAGTCCGGGAGGATCCCACATGCCGCGGAGCGGCTGGGCCCGTGATCCATGGCCGCTGAGCCTGCGCGTCCGCAACGGGAGAGGCCACAACAGTGAGAGGCCCGCGTAACGCAAAAAAAAAAAAAAAAAAAAAAAGAAGAGTATGTCATTCTTCAGATAAACATCAGCTCTGAAACAGTTTTTCAAAAAGGCTTATATTTCTATCTGTTTTCTACGGTTCACATTCATTCCATAAACAATGAATGTTGAATTGCTGAATGAATTGGTCAATTAATCAATTCACTAATAATGTATAGAGTGAGAAAATGATAAATAGGATGAAAAGATCTTGTGGAAAGGAAACCATTGCATTTTATGCCACCAGAAGGCTCATTTAAGTAATGAAGGAAATAAAATGTAGGGACAGGCAACAAAAATATTTTTTAAGTACCCTTGTGGCATAAACTAATTTTTCCATATAATAAATGGTCATGCCTCATATATCATTGATTTTATATTAAGTTACAGGTTTTAGGATATGAGGTGGACAAACTGCATGAACAATATTCAAGATCAACTGTTTGCAACCCTAAAGTATTCCTGAAAGCATCTGGAAAGGATTAATTCTGGTGTCTATATATAACTGCATTCTAAGAAACAGTGGCTATTGTACTGTAGGTACAAACCTGAGTCAGCATCTTCCAGTTCTGACTGATAATTTTTTTGTCCTGTCTGTGTTTATCTTCTCCCTTTAGAGCAGCCAAGGGATACATACATTTTCTATTAGGTAGAAAAGAAGTAATGGCTTTCTTAGTGTCTGAGCTCAGCAGCAAAGAAGTCTGCAATTACAGCAAAAAGAAAAAGAAGAAAAAGAAAAACAACCAAGAAGCTTGCCCCAGTTTTACTTAGAAGCCTGTGACTTATGTTCATTTTTCCATGAAAAGAGGCAGGTGAAGTGTATCCTCTACAGGCAGTCTCTTGAGAAGGAATGATAAATCTGGCAGATAAGACAGACCAGCAGAAAAGTCAGAGTTAGAGACTGGGAATTATGAGTACTTAGATAATTATGAGTATCCACTAGTTGTTGTCATTAAACCAGGTTTTAATTTCATGGAACCTCTTTTAAAAGAAGTAAGCTATTATAGAATTATATCTCATCCAGCTTAATTTTTGTCCTTATTCATGAAATTTTTTGTTCTACAGAAAAGTTGAGTCAGTGATACACAAAAACAAAGATACAAACACTGATACATATATTTTTCTTCTACTTAGAATGTTTGGCTTATAAAATAATGTGGCATGGCTATTCTCAAAAGATTGGATTTTAGCACAACTTTATCAGTAGAACTATGTATAGTAAACAGTGATGGTTTTACTTATTATATAACATTATTTTACTTAAATTTAGGAATGTAAAATATACAAAGCTCTGACTTATTTGCAAGTAATTTTTTTTTTGCGGTACGCGGGCCTCTCACTGCTGTGGCCTCTCCTGTTGCGGAGCACAGGCTCCGGATGCGCAGGCTCAGCGGCCATGGCTCACAGGCCCAGCCGCTCCGTGGCATGTGGGATCCTCCTGAACCGGGGCGTGAACCCGGGTCCCCTGCATCGGCAGGCGGACTCTCAACCACTGCGCCACCAGGGAAGCCCGCAAGTAATTTTTTATAATAAAATTTGGCCTTGAGATTTTGGATTCAGCGAGTTCAACCCTGAGGTTCATTCTTATAATTTCTATCCACATGGTTTCTCAGATAGTGATTTCCACTGTCAGTCCTGGCGTGGTAGCCCAGCCTACAAGATGGCCTCTGGTAATTCTGCCTCCTGGTATTCACACCCTTCTATAGTCCCTCCAAATTTGCTAGGATGTTGGACTCGGTGAATAGTAGACTATGACGGAAAGGATGGATGCCACTTTAAAGAATAGGTTCTAAAAGACAGTATGATACTGTTTTGCTTGTTCTCTCATGCACTGTTTCTCTGAGATCACTTGCTCTGGGGAAAGCCAATCTTGCCACCTCTTCAGACAGAAATATATATGCATATATATATGTATATATATATATTCTTTTTCAGATCCTTTTCCCTTATAGGTTATTACAAAGTATTGAGTATAGGTCCCTGTGCACAGTAGGTCCTTGTTGGTTATCTAGCCTGCTGCCTGTTTCTGTAAATAAAATTTTATTTGAAAACAGCCCCATCCATTCATTTAGATCCTATGTATGGCTGCTTTTACTGTATAACAAAGACATTGGGTAATTGAGACCTCATGGTCTGCAGAGTCTAAATATTTAGTATCTAGCTCTTTTCAGAAGAGTAGTTTATAGATCCTTGTCCTAAGCCAAGTTTAATAAATCTGTAATGAATTTAGTTCTCTTCATGTTGAAATCATACAAATAAAACAATGTATAAGGAATTCCACGGAAAACTATTTTCATAAAATTAAAGTATGTGCTATGTTCTCTTTTCCTCCCATCTAAAATTCATTTCAAAGAGTAATAAAAATCATCATGACTCTAGGGATTCCAAACTATTAATTTTTTTTGTAACTTTGGTAAAATTTTATTCTTGTTTTTATTTTGTTTCATTTTGGAATACATGAAGGCCCAAGTTATAATAAAACTTTCTACAACACTGAAATGGCCCCAAAAGACATTATTTAAACAGTTGGCTATTTTCTCTCTGAAAAGTCATTCCTCCAAACATTTTAATGTTGCCTTCATAGGTAACTAGAATAAAGCTTGTTTAAATGTTTGATGTGTAGCATGAATAATAGATTAAAAAATATTTTTAGCAAAAAGTTAGGGTTTGAACCTTACAAATATCATCTTTCTGAGGCAAAACTCACATGTATATATTTATTCTATAAGAGTTAAATGTCATTACTTCTTGGAACTCTAGAACAGGTTGGATGAAGACACAAGTTTTATGAACTTGGGATATTTATATGGGGTGAGCATACTACATACCTAAAGTGATTATATATATACATATATATATATATGTATATATATAAGTCAGCCTCTAAATAACATAAATGTCTGACAAATAAGATGTTGGATTCTGAAATATTTAACTTTTTTTTTAGTATTTAATGCTGTTTCATTTTTAAAGTAGAAGTTAATTACATTTATTTTAGGTTGTTTATATTTCATACTTCGTTTCAGTGTTTTAATGAATATATACCCATAATATTGGTCTAGTATACTCTCAAATATTTCAATTCTACCCAATGTTTCAAAATTAATTATATTGATAATAAGCATATAAAGATTTTTTTTTTTTTTTTTTTGCGGTACGCGGGCCTCTCACTGCTGTGTCCTTTCCCGTTGCGGAGCACAAGCTCCGGACGCGCAGGCTCAGCGGCCATGGCTCACAGGCCCAGCCGCTCTGCGGCATGTGGGATCTTCAGTGAAATATAAGATTACAAAAGATTACAAAAAATATAAGATTACAAAAAATATAAGATTACAAAACTGAGGCTGACATTTATAGTAATTGAGTATTCTAAAATATTTTTATTTATTTATTTACTTATTTAGTGATTTGATATTTTTATAGATTATACTCCATTTAAAGTTATTACAAAATAATGGCTATATTTCCCTGTGCTACAATATATACTTGTTGCTTATCTGTTATATACATAATGTGTTGTGTCTCTTAATCCCATACCCCTATCTTCCCCTCCCCTTCTTCCCACTTGTATCCACTAGTTTGTTCTCTATATCTGTGAATCTGTTTCTCTTTTGTTGTATACATTCGTTTCATTTTTAGATTCCATGTCTTTATCTGACTTATTTTGCTAAGCATAATACTCTCTACATCCATCCATATTGTTGCAAATGACAAAATTTAATTCTTTTTTTATGGCTGAGTAACATTCCATTGTGTGTGTGTGTGTGTGTGTGTGTGTGTGTGTGTGTGTGTGTGTATGTATCTCACATCTTCTTTATCCATTCATCAGTTCATGGAAGCTTGGGTTGCTTCCATATCTTGCCTACTGTAAATAATGCTGCTATGAACATTGAGGTGCATGTATCTTTTCAAGTTAGTGTTTTCATTTTTTTCTGTATATACACCTGGAAGTGGAATTGCTAGATCATATGGTAGTTCTTTTTTTAGCTTTTTTGAGGAGCCTCCATACTGTTTTCCAGAGTGACTGCACCAATTTACATTCCTACCAACAGTGTACAAGGGCTCTCTTTCCTCCTTGTTCTCCTCAACATTTGTTATTTGTAGACTTTTTGATGATTGCCATCCCTACAGGTGTGAGGTGATGTCTCATTGTGGTTATGATTTGCATTTCTCTAATAATTAGCGATATTGAGTATTTTTTCATGTGCCTCCTGGCTATCTGTATGTCTTCTTTGAGAAAATGTCTATTTAGGTCTCCTGCTCATTTTCTAATCAGGGTTTGTTTTTTATTTTAATTGAGCTGTATGAGATGTTTATATATTTTGGATATTAATCCCTTATTGGTCATATCATTTGCAAACGTTTTACCCATTTAGTAGGTTGTCTTTTCATTTTAAGACATTATATTTTATAGTACTCCACACACTTTCCTTCAAGTTCGTTAATGGATTATAATATTGATACATAGAACACACATCATTCCTCAGTTCTTATTTTAGAAAGCAAATATCTTTTTTTTTTTTTTTTTTTGTGGTACGTGGGCCTCTCACTGCTGTGTCCTCTCCCGTTGCGGAGCACAGGCTCCGGACGCGCAGGCTCAGTGGCCATGGCTCACGGGCCCAGCCGCTCCGCGGCATGTGGGATCTTCCCGGACCGGGGCACGAACCCGTGTCCCCTGCATCGGCAGGCGGACTCAACCACTGCGCCACCAGGGAAGCCCAAAAGCAAATATCTTTTTAAGCTAATACTTTTTCAAATTCTTGACTAAAAGAAAAAAGCTGGCTACATTTCTATTAAAATTTACTTAACTCTTAACTATGATTTTGTATAATAAATGTGTAATTTAAAGTCAGTTGAGAGAGGTTCAGTCCTGATTTATTTAAAACTATTCTTTCTGTTGATAAATGCATTTAATCAGTAATACTGTCTGTGCTGGTAGATAAAATAATGAATATTTCATTCAAATATAATGTTGAAATTTTCAGTGGCTTTCCAATAGCACCAAATTTTGGCTTAAAGCCCAGATATTTCTTAAGATTCTAGCCAATAAAATCTGTCTGAAATTGTGAGGAAGGATGGAGGGTAAGGGAGTAATCAAAATGCTTTGATATTATAAACTTTGTAATTTGGCTGATAAATACATTACCTGTAGTTATGTATAGTACTATAATGGCTTTCAAATTATTTAATTATGACTATGAATAATAAAAAATACATAATCTCTGAGGGAAAATAGTTTAAACCCAGGTTAGATGAAGTTGGTAAGAAAATAATTCGCTAAATCTTGAGTAAGTCCTTCATCCCAGAGTCTCATTAATAATCACAGAAAGGCCTTCAGTAAATAATAGATTCTTGAGATGTTGAGGCTCTTTACTTCAGGACAATAAGGCACCATTAGGGTTACTCTTCCAAGCCTTGTTTTGTATTTGGATTTGGTTATATCTAATAATTTAGAGTCTCCCTTGGGATCAGGAGCATAAGCTTAACAGATAGTGGATAAAACTCAGAGGCACAAATTATAGCTGTAGAATAGGGATAAGTGGTCCTAATAGGGATAGAACTACACAAAGGTTTTACTACACATTATACTATATATGTGGGCCCTGAAGCTTCTGCCTATGGCTGAGTAATGGGACTCAATAAAAGCATTTCCTTTTGCATTTTTATGCCCCTAAATTTCCCTACAAGTGTGTTCAAGGAAAAAGAGCATTATGTAAATAACTCTTAGGAAGTTATCATGAAATACAGAACATCATCAAAGGGTATAAAAGAAAACATAAGAAGGTTTACAAGGTGAATCAAAGCTACAAATAATAGAATCTTTCCTTCTGGCCCATCTATGTCACATTTCTCACTCTATATACCTCTTGTCTATCCTAGTAAAATAAGAGAATCTTAATATGAATTTACATGAAAATATGAGAATTAATGTTTTCTTTTAAACAAAGTTAAATAAGTCAAACTTGAGGTACAATGTCATGGAAGTGTTAAAACTCATTCCCTTCCCTGTGAGAATGAAAGCTTCCATCAAAATGTGTGGACCAGAAAAAATGAACTTCCTCCAGAAGTAATATGTGACTAATAGTTCACATAAATGACCTTTATGGATGGAATTGTCAGTTGAAAACAATTCTTTTAAATTTTTATCCAGAATTGAAGTCTATCAGGTTTTCTTCTCCACTAGTAAAGTGTAAGTCATTTGAGTCACTGTATTGATCAGGGTCAAGTCAGGAGACAGAAACCATGTCAGTTATTTTAACAGAGAGAATTTAAGATAAAGAATTATTAAAATATATGTTACAACAGGGATGAACCTTGAAGACATTATGCTACATGAAATAAGCCATATACAAAAGAACAAATATTGGATGACTCCACTCATATTTTGGATTTAGAATAGGCAAATTCATAGGCACAGAAAGTAAAATGGTGGTCTTAGGCATTGGAGGAGGAGGAAGACGGGGAAGTATTGTTTTTAGGAATACAGAGTTTCAGTTTGGGATGAAAAGTTTTGGAGATGGACAGTGGGCATGGTTGCACAACTGTGTATGTACTTAATGCAACTTGAACTGTACATTTAAAATGATTAAATTAGTAACTCTTATGTATCTTTTGCCACAATAAAAAAGTAAATTGAAGAAAACCTGTTAACTAGGGAGTGAGGAAGGAAATAAAAAGTAAGGTATCATACAGATGATAATTGCAGGAAACACCAGTCAATCTGAGGGTGGAGGAATAAAGGAAAAAGTTTGGAAAAATGAAAACTTAGTATCTTAAAATAAGTGGCACATGGAACTGATATCAAGATCTCTGAGGAAGGATACTTCTCAGCTAGGACTGATCCTCAGGAATTTGGAGGAAGGATTTCATATAGCTGAGATCCAGGAATCTGGAAACTTTATTCCATAAAGCAGGTACTAATATCTCTGAGGGTACAAGATAATGCTGATTTTTAAGTTACTGGACAAACTACAATCTGAAACCTAATGTTGCTATTAGAACAAAATGCTGTTGTTTGTATGAATGAACATTGTTGGGGTAACTCTAGTAAGAACAGTAGGAAAAGAGAAAAGATCCAGTTCCTTTCTGCTTGAGCCCAACAGGGAGCCATTTGGCCAAAGAGAAATACAGTTTGCAGAGTCTTGGCCCCAGTAATCAAAAAGAGTATACACAGGGATGCACAGGGAGATGAGAGACCATACGTTAATAACTGTTGCAGTCATCTTTGAGTTACTATAGATTCTAGCACAGTATCATGGATATTAAATATTTGGTGAATAAATAAATACTTATTTTATGCTCTTACTCTTTTCATGGCCTTTTGTTAACACTATAGAAGAAACATTATGAGCCCTGAAGTCTGTGATCTTCAAGATCTTGTGATCATATGAGAAGTATAGACTTTAAAAGTTGCTTTTATTTATAAATTTTAAGTACCACATGATTTGTATAATTAAAAATATTTTCTAAAATACTGTACATAGTCTTAGAAAGTGAGCTATTCTTTCTACTTTATTTCTGACCATGAATATTCCAGCATCTCTAAATCCTGCACAAACACTGTCACCAGCTCATTATCATGACATTAAAGATACCTATGAGCAATTTGCAGAGTGTCTGGGCAACAAATGATCTTTTTAACTGGATACTCTTTAATGGACAGTGTACTGCTGATTAAAACTACCTTTAAAACATCCTGCAAATTATAAGAAAAATTCACGGAAATGCAATGAAGCCAAAGTTAAAAGAGAACTAAGATTCTTTTCAATTATGTCAGTTCTGTGGTTAAAATGCATAAAACTAATGAGGCATTCATGCACTATGAGTTTATATCCTGTTCACTGATGCAGCTATTCTTAGTCTTCCAACGATGTGCTATATTGAAAATAATTAAAAGATAAAAGATAGTTTTGGAGAAGAAAATAACAGCAAACAGGTAGCTTTTGTTATGTAGCCCAGAATCATAAGTTTGAGGAAAAACAGTCTACTTAGGAAACTGGGCATTCTCTTCTTTCTGGTTCCTGCTTTTATTCACCTGAACAATTATAAATACTACTATTATTTTTCATAAAGACTATTTATTTCTACATTTACAGTTTAGACAGTAATTGCTGTGTAGTTATCAGAATTGAACAAATACAAAATACCTCTAAAAGATATTAAAATACAAAAAATACATTAATACTGTTGAAAGATTCAAAACACAGACATAACTACATGTTGCAGAACACATATTAGACCCCACATCAGAGACTAAGATATCTGATCTTCAAATCCCAACTAAGTCCTCTGAGTCAGTAGCACAACTTAGTCAATGCCAGATTCCATAATTTCCTTCAATAACCTCTTTTAATTAACCTTACAGAAGCATTTATTTCTTCTGGGCACTCTTGTCGCCTTCCCATCAGGTTCCACTGATTGGTAACAAACTTATGCATCAGGAATTGCTGACTGCACATATGGATCAATCAAAGGTCAAACTCACAGGGCTAATTTCTTAGTGTAACACTCCTCTAATAGCTTGGTTCCAGACTTGGATGGGTTCTATTCCTGTAACTACACCTTTAGGTCCTTTGCAGTTCACCAGAATCATGGAGGCTGGCCAGAAATATATTATAACTTAAGTAAATTCAGGATCTGGGAGTTTGTAACTTACTTAAGTTCACTGAATTTATTGCAATAATATAAGTAATAATGATTTGCTACTTGTATAAGCAGCAGGCACTTATTGAGCCCTTAATATATCCAGGTGCTCAGATTCTATATGGAATATCTTATTTAATATTTATAATGATCCAATGATGAAACTACATTATTCCCAGTTTAGATGAAAAACTAAAGGTTAAAGAGCTAAAGGGTGGAATATTATTCAGCCTTAAAAAAGAAGAAAATTCCAGGGCTTCCCTGGTGGCTCAGTGGTTGAGAGTCCACCTGCCGATGCAGGGGACACGGGTTCATGCCCCGGTCCAGGAAGATCCCACATGCTGCAGAGTGGCTAGGCCCATGAGCCATGGCTGCTGAGCCTGTGCATCCAGAGCCTGTGCTCCGCAACGGGAGAGGCCACAACAGTGAGAAGCCCACGTACTGCAAAAAAAAAAAAAAAAAAAAGAAGAAAATTCTGGATAAAGGAGATGTGGTACATATATACAATGGAATGCCACTCAGCCATAGAAAAGAACAAAATAATGCCATTTGCAGCAATATGGATGCAACTAGATATTATCATACCAAATGAAGTAAGTCAGAAAGAGAAAGACAAATACCATATGATATAACTTATGTGTGGAATCTATTAATAAATATGACACAAATGAACTTATCTACAAAACAGAAATAGACACATGGACATAGAGAACAGACTTGTGGTTGCCAAGGGAGAGGGGATTGAGGGAGGCATGGAGTGGGAAGTTGGGGTTAGCAGATACAAGCTATTAGACATAGAATGGGTAACCAACAAGGTCCTACTGTACAGGACAGGGAATTATTTAATATCTTATGATAAACCATATTCAATATCAATAATTATTCAATATCTTATGATAAACCATAATGGAAAAGAATATTTTAAAAATGTACATATATGTATAACTCAATCACTTTGAGGTACAGCAAAAATTAACACATTATAAATCAACTATACTTCAATAAAAAAATAAATTTTAAAAAAATTCTGCCATATGCAGCAATATGGATAGCACTGGGATAGTGCTAAGTGAAATTAGCCAGTCATCTAGGGGTAAATATTTCATTATTACACTTATATGAAGTACACTCTAATCAAAAAGCAAAGATTGTCAAACTGGACAAAAAGTTAAAAATAACTTGAAACTTAAAAGATAGACAAAATATGCAAGTAGCACTCATAACTGAGCTGGAATGACTGTAGTAAAATCAAATAAAAATACTTAAAGAAAAAATTATGCTAGAAATAATATTGGACATTTTATAAAAATAGACATCAAATTTTCATGAAAATGTAACAATTATACATATATACACCCAAAACTAGAATCCCTATACACAAGAATCAAACACTAACAGAATTAAAGAGAGAAATAGATGACTTAAAAATAATAGTTGGAGACTTCAATACTCCAATCAATAATGTATAGAAAACTTAGGCAGGAAAATTGGCTATTATATAGAAGACATGAAGAAAGCTAAAAATTAACTGGATATAATAAAGAATCTATAGAACACTTTATCCCAAAACAGCAGAATACATATTTTTATCAGATGCACATGAAAAATCCTCCATAATAGTATGTATGGTGGATGGTAAAACAAGCCTCAATAAACTTATTTGCTTTTTTTTTTTTTTTTTTTTTTTTTTTTTTTTGTTTTGTCTGTCTTTTTTTTTTTTTTCTTTTTCCTTTTGGCACCGGCTTTGGAGGCGCAGGCTCAGCGGCCATGGCTCATGGGTCTAGCCGCTCCGTGGCATGTGGGAGCACGAACCCATGTCCCCTGCATCGGCAGGTGGACTCTCAACCACTGAGCCACCAGGGAAGCCCGCCTCAATAAATTTAAAAGGAATGAACTCATACAAAGTATGTTCTCCAACTACAATGAATTAAATTCCAAATCAACAACAGAAGGAAATTTGGGAAATTCACAAATGTATGGCAATGAAAAATACACACCTAAATAACAAATATATCAAGAAAGAAATCACAAGGGAAACTAGGAAATATTTTGTAATGAATTAAAATGAAAGCATAACAGCAAAATTGAATGGCTTCAGCTAAAAGAAGCTTAGAGGAAATTTAAGTTGTAAGGCCTATACAAGAAATTTAAGCTGTAAGGCCTATTTCAAGAAATGAAACATCTCAAAATAATAACTTTATCTTCTACCTTAAGGAAATAGAAAAATAACAAACTGTCAGCCAAGAATTGTATACCCAGCAAACTACATGTTAAAAGTGAAACCCAAATATAGACATTCCTGGATTACGAAAGACTGAATTAAAAAAATAAATAAAGACTGATTTCTAAAATATACTAAAAAACTGCTTCAAGCTGAAAGGAAGTGACACCAGATAATAACTTGAATCTTCTAAAACATATCAGAAAAAAATTATGTAGGTAATTATTAGAGAAAATGTAATTTTTCTTATTCTTTTTTAAAAGTGATTTAGAAGACAATTTAAAAAACAACCAGTTTAATAACAATGTATTATGTGCTTGGATGTATATATCAATTTTATAAATTCTAACAATTTTCATTGCCATGTATTTGTGAATTTCACTCCCCCCCCAAAAAAATATATATATATATGCAGAAGGAAGAGGGAGGGAATGGATATATATGGGAACAAGGAACTGACACCAGACACTGAAATCCAAAACAATATTTCCTATTCTATGAATCTGTGTTAATAAGAACCATCCAAAAGACATAATGACCATGTAATTTCACATATTTGTTGCAATATTAGGGTGCACGTCAAAATGTCAAAGATGCTTTGAAATATGGAATGTGATTAGATATAATTTCATTAGAAAATAAATATGAATGGTATATAACATTACACAAATGCTTATAAATTGTGACCTGTAAAAAAAAATACTACAAATTCAAATAAACACTGGAAAGTAAAATAAAAACATTATCACACTTCAGTTTGTTCAGGATGCAGTTGAGTGTGTTTATGTATGGTAAGGAGGGTCTATATTCAACTTCTGGTCCTGCCATTACTAAACATCTGCCATTTATGAAACTTACCTCTCAGTTTTCTCATCTGTAAAATGCACATAGTAATATCCCCAACCTCATAAAGATGTTGTAAGGATAAAATAGTTAATATATTTAAAATACTTAGAGGATTACCTGAACTATTCTAAACACTAATATTTGATTTTCATTACTACTTAGAGTTATATCAATTTTTTTGAGTAATTAAAATAACTTTGAATATAATAAATACAATTTTATTGAATTTTATTTAAAAGAAAACTCCCAAACATGTCTTTCAGCTTTATGTATTGATCTCAGCTGCAAAAACAAATAATTCAAAGCAGTTCAGAGAGGAGAAACAAGACAGTTCTAGATGATGTTCTGTTACTCAGAGAGGTCACAAATAGTGCCCACATACAGGTATTGGGTTGGCCAAAAATTCGTTTGGGTTTTTCCATAACATCTTAATGGAAAAACCCGAATTAACTTTCTGGCTAACCCAATGTAAGCCTGTTCTTTTCTTGTGGAAACAACTTCATCTCTTGTATACTGCCTTGCATTATACTAATTAGTATATATTTTCTCTGCTATTTATCATTTAAAATAACTTGGCTAGGGCTTCCCTGGTGGCACAGTGGTTAAGAATCTGCCTGCCAGTGCAGGGGACATGGGTTCGAGCCCTGGTCCGGGAAGATCCCACATGCCACAGAGCAACTAAGCCTGTGCACCACAACTACTGAGCCTGCGCTCTAGAGCCCACGTGCCACAGCTACTGAGCACATGCGCCACAACTACTGAAGCCCACATGCTTAGAGCCCATGTTCCATAACAAGAGAAGCCACTGCAATGATAAGCCCGTACACCACAACCAAGTGTAGCCCCTGCTCACCACAACTAGAGAAAGCCCACACACAGCAACGAAGACCCAACACAGCCAAAAATAAATAAATAAATAAATTTATTTAAAAAAAATAATAAAATAAAATAACAGCTATATATTACAGAGAAAAAGAACTAAGTAAAATGATTTAGCCTTCTTTCTCTGCCTTCTAGTAAAATTATTTCCATGTCCTTGCTTTTGTTTAAGACTTACAAATTATCTCTTTCTTTTTTTTTTTTTTAACATCTTTATTGGGGTATAATTGCTTTACAATGGTGTGTTAGTTTCTGCTTTATAACAAAGTGAATCAGTCATACATAAACATATGTTCCCATATGTCTTCCCTCTTGCGTCTCCCTCCCTCCCACCCTCCCTATCCCACCCCTCCAGGCTGTCACAAAGCACCGAGCCAATATCCCTGTGCCATGCGGCTGCTTCCCACTAGCTATCTACCTTACTACGTTTGTTAGTGTGTATATGCCCATGACTCTCTCTCGCCCTGTCACAGCTCACCCTTCCCCCTCCCCATAACCTCAAGTCCGTTCTCTAGGAGGTCTGTGTCTTTATTCCTGCTTTACCCCTAGGTTCTTCATGACATTCTTTTCCTTAAATTCCATATATATGTGTTAGCATACGGTATTTGTCTTTTTCTTTCTGACTTACTTCGCTCTGTATGACAGACTCTAGGTCTATCCACCTCATTACAAATAGCTCAATTTCGTTTCTTTTTATGGCTGAGTAATATTCCATTGTATATATGTGCCACATCTTCTTTATCCATTCATCCGATGATGGGCACTTAGGTTGTTTCCATCTCCGGGCTATTGTAAATAGAGCTGCAATGAACATTTTGGTACATGACTCTTTTTGAATTTTGGTTTTCTCAGGGTATATGCCCAGTAGTGGGATTGCTGGGTCATATGGTAGTTCTATTTGTAGTTTTTTAAGGAACCTCCATACTGTTCTCCATAGTGGCTGAACCAATTCACATTCCCACCAGCAGTGCAAGAGTGTTCCCTTTTCTCCACACCCTCTCCAGCATTTATTGTTTCTAGATTTTTTGATGATGGCCATTCTGACTGGTGTGAGATGATATCTCATTGTAGTTTTGATTTACATTTCTCTAATGATTAATGATGTTGAGCATTCTTTCATGTGTTTGTTGGCAGTCTGTATATCTTCTTTGGAGAAATGTCTATTTAGGTCTTCTGCCCATTTTTGGATTGGGTTGTTTGTTTTCTTGTTATTGAGCTGCATGAGCTGCTTGTAAATTTTGGAGATTAATCCTTTGTCAGTTGCTTCATTTGCAAATATTTTCTCCCATTCTGAGGGTTGTCTTTTGGTCTTGTTTATGGTTTCCTTTGCTGTGCAAAAGCTTTTAAGTTTCATTAGGTCCCATTTGTTTATTTTTGTTTTTATTTCCATTACTCTAGGAGGTGGGTCAGAAAGGATCTTGCTGTGATTTATGTCATAGAGTGTTCTGCCTATGTTTTCCTCTAAGAGTTTGATAGTTTCTAGCCTTACATTTAGGTTTTTAATCCATTTTGAGCTTATTTTTGTGTATGGTGTTAGGGAGTGATCTAATCTCATACTTTTACATGTACCTGTCCAGTTTTCCCAGCACCACTTATTGAAGAGGCTGTCCTTTCTCCACTGTACATTCCTGCCACCTTTATCAAAGATAAGGTGTCCATATGTGCATGGGTTTATCTCTGGGCTTTCCATCCTGTTCCATTGATCTATCTTTCAGTTTTTGTGCCAGTACCATACCGTCTTGATAACTGTAGCTTTGTAGTATAGTCTGAAGTCAGGGAGCCTGATTCCTCCAGTTCCTTCTTTCGTTCTCAAGATTGCTTTGGCTATTCGGGGTCTTTTGTGTTTCCATACAAATTGCAAAATTTTTTGTTCTAGTTCTGTGAAAAATGCCAGTGGTAGTTTGATAGGGATTGCATTGAATCTATAGATTGCTTTGGGTAGTAGAGTCATTTTCACAATGTTGATTCTTCCAATCCAAGAACATGGTATATCTCTCCATCTATTTGTATCATCTTTAATTTCTTTCATCAGTGTCTTATAATTTTCTGCATACAGGTCTTTTGTCTCCTTAGGTAGGTTTATTCCTAGATATTTTATTCTTTTTGTTGCAATGGTAAATGGGAGTGTTTTCTTGATTTCACTTTCAGATTTTTCATCATTAGTATATAGGAATGCCAGAGATTTCTGTGCATTAATTTTGTATCCTGCCACTTTACCAAATTCATTGATTAGCTCTAGTAGTTTTCTGGTAGCATCTTTAGGGTTCTCTATGTATAGTATCATGTCATCTGCAAACAGTGACAGTTTTACTTCTTCTTTTCCGATTTGGATTCCTTTTATTTCCTTTTCTTCTCTGATTGCTGTGGCTAAAACTTCCAAAACTATGTTGAATAAGAGTGGTGAGAGTGGGCAACCTTGTCTTGTTCCTGATCTTAGTGGAAATGCTTTCAGTTTTTCACCATTGAGGATGATGTTTGCTGTGGGCTTGTCATATATGGCCTTTATTATGTTGAGGAAAGTTCCCTCTATGCCTACTTTCTGCAGGGTTTTTATCATAAATGGGTGTTGAATTTTGTCAAAAGCTTTCTCTGCATCTATTGAGATGATCATATGGTTTTTCTCCTTCAGTTTGTTAATATGGTTTATCACATTGATAGATTTGCATATATTGAAGAATCCTTGCATTCCTGGAATAAACCCCACTTGATCATGGTGTATGATCCTTTTAATGTGCTGTTGGATTCTGTTTGCTAGTATTTTGTTGAGGATTTTTGCATCTATATTCATCAGTGATATTGGCCTGTAGTTTTCTTTCTTTGTGACATCCTTGTCTGGTTTTGGTATCAAGGTGATGGTGGCCTCGTAGAGGGAGTTTGGGAGTGTTCCTCCCTCTGCTATATTTTGGAAGAGTTTGAGAAGGATAGGTGTTAGCTCTTCTCTAAATGTTTGATAGAATTCGCCTGTGAAGCCATCTGGTCCTGGGCTTTTCTTTGTTGGAAGATTTTTAATCACAGTTTCAATTTCAGTGCTTGTGATTGGTCTGTTCCTATTTTCTATTTCTTCCTGATTCAGTCTTGGCAGGTTGTGCATTTCTAAGAATTTGTCCATTTCTTCCAGATTGTCCATTTTATTGGCATAGAGTTGCTTGTAGTAATCTCTCATGATCTCTTTTATTTCTGCAGTGTCAGTTGTTACCTCTCGTTTTTCATTTCTAATTCTATTGATTTGAGTCTTCTCCCTTTTTTTCTTGATGAGTCTGGCTAGTGGTTTATCTATTTTGTTTATCTTCTCAAAGAACCAGCTTTTAGTTTTATTGATCTTTGCTATTGTTTCCTTCATTTCTTTTTCATTTATTTCTGATCTGATTTTTATGATTTCTTTCCTTCTGCTAGCTTTGGGGTTTTTTTGTTCTTCTTTCTCTAATTGCTTGAGGTGCTTGGTTAGGTTGTTTATTCGAGATGTTTCCTGCTTCTTAAGGTGGGCTTGTATTGCTATAAACTTCCCCCTTAGAACTGCTTTTGCTGCATCCCACAGGTTTTGGGTCGTTGTGTCTCCATTGTCATTTGTTTCTAGGTATTTTTTGATTTCCTCTTTGATTTCTTCAGTGATCACTTCATTATTAAGTAGTGTATTGTTTAGCCTCCATGTGTTTGTATTTTTTACAGATCTTTTCCTGTAATTGATATCTAGTCTCATGGCGTTGTGGTCAGAAAAGATACTTGATACAATTTCAATTTTCTTAAATTTACCAAGGCTTGATTTGTGACCTAAGATATGATCTATCCTGGAGAATGTTCCATGAGCACTTGAGAAAAATGTGTATTCTGTTGTTTTTGGATGGAGTGTCCTATAAATATCAATTAAGTCCATCTTGTTTAATGTATTATTTAAAGCTTGTGTTTCCTTATTTATTTTCATTTTGGATGATCTGTCCATGGGTGAAAGTGGGGTGTTTAAGTCCCCTACTATGAATGTGTTACTGTCGATTTCCCCTTTTATGGCTGTTAGTATTTGCCTTATGTATTGAGGTGCTCCTATGTTGGGTGCATAAATATTTACAATTGTTATATCTTCTTCTTGGATCAATCCCTTGATCATTATGTAGTGTCCTTCTTTGTCTCTTTTTATCTCTTTCTTTAAGATAATTAATTTTGAAGTTATATCAATCAGAAAATTTTAGGTTTAAACCACCTCTCTCTTCAGTGACATCACCAATAAGCTCTAACTTCATGCAGTTGTAGTTATTAGGGACCTAGAAAAAGGAGCACTTCTGTATTTGCTGGTCCTTTCTATCTCAGTTAGGAAGAACCACCAGCTTTGCCTGCTCTCTTCAATTTATTTCTTGATTAGCACAATTAACTCCACCATCTATTGGTGATTTATGCTAAGATAGCAAATGCCCAGAAAGAACTACATATATTGGCATGACTAACTTCCATCCTTTCTAAGATATGCTTTTCATTGCCAATTCAGATAAGGATTTATTGGATCTATATTTGTGTAGCACTCAGGTGATGTCTGTCTTCAGCTGTTTACTTGTTCTGCAAGAAATCTTAAGTGATGAGATGCCCCTCTATTTCATAGATTCCAAGATGTACCTGGTAACACATTTTAACATTTGAAGAAAGGAGATGGTTCATAAACAATGGCATCTTATAAGTACCATCAGCAAGGTGGCCAGAGTAGATAGTTGTTACTGGCTAGGCAGCATCACCTTGGTCACAGGTGTTCATATAATTACATTTTCATTTAATCTATGTGCAGTTTAGTGCATTTTGTTACTAAGCATTTTGGGTTTGCTTGACTATTTAAATTGTCTTCAAAAGGATGGAACTAAAGTAATCAGGAGAAAAACAGTTAAATTCATTAGAAGATATTCTACAGGTTACTTGTTCATTATGCCTCAGAACTGTCAAGGTCATAAAGACCAAAGAAAGAGTAAAGCAGTGTCAGAGACCAGAGGATGCAGAGGAGCCATGACAACTAAATAAAATGTAGTACCATGATTGGATCTTGGAATACAAAGATGAAAGATGATATCAGAAAAACTGGTGAAATCTAAATAAAGGCCTGAGTTTAATTGATAGTAATGTAATGTATCAGTGTTTTCTTAGTTTTGACAAATGTTATGATGGTAATGTAAGTTAACAATAGAGGAAACTGGGTGACAGATATGTGGAAATCTCTGTACTATTTTTGCAACTTTAATCTAAATTTACTCAAAAATAAAATGTTCACTAAAAAGATTACATTCTGATTGATAATTGAAATGGAAATATTGAGTGCACAGAAAGGCACAAAAACAGAGAAGTGGAGCTTGAATTTGATGCTATCAAGCAAACACTCATTACTGGAGAAATTATGGCAATTCCCTATCTTCTTCCAAAGCAACAACTGTTATAATGAGACCTAAGAATGGCCAATGGGTAAATAAAGATATGTTAATGCTTTACTAGTGAGTTAAGTGCAGATGAAGTGCCTGTCTCTCAAAGAAATACAACAGAGGCTGAAAAAATTGACCTTTCCCTCCCAATGGGCAAGAGGAATGTCAAAGCCCCAGCAGAGCTGGTGAACCAATTCATGCTCTGCATGAACAGAATAATTGAATGTCTTTTTCTCTGAAGTTCATTGTTAAATTTTTGAGAATCTGCTTATATGCTAGAAACAATCAACAAAAGAAAAAAAGAAATGAAATTTTGCCAGGTGAGAGAACTTCAACATTTTTAGAATGACTATCACATTTTGAATTTTAAGTAAAATCCTGAGTCACTAATACTCTTTGAACACAAAGAAAAATGTTTTCAAACACATGGATATCAACAATTCTGAGTAAAACATTATTCAGAAGTGTAAATTTTTAAATTTATAGACATTTTAGGAATTTATTAAAAATTCCATTCACTATTTTATTTTTATGAATATATGGCAATGATATATGACTAAGTTTAAATAAGTAAAAATAAGCTCTTTCAATGAGTATAAAAAATTCTAACTAGTAAAAAAGCATTGTACATTAGCTTAATCAACACTGTATTAACTTTGTGGTATATAATGTCATAATTTATAATCTTTTTTATAGGCACAGTATGTATATATATACACATACATATATTCATATATGTACAAATATATACATATAAGTTCATATATATCTATATACGCACATAAATACAACATGAATGTTTTTTAAAGGAACAATATTTATGGATTCTTGGTTACCTATTGGAGCAGTTTCTACTTGTTTGTTCCTAGTGTATAATATATAAATACACTTTAAAATTTTGTATTCAGAAATGTTACTACAATCTCTTATATGTTAATTTTATAATTATTAATAGTAATATTTTAGATAAGTTATTAGATAATATTTTTCTAATAATTCTAATTTTTAAAATGACATAATTTTTTTCTTTGTAAGTTTTATACATTTTGTTTTTTATATTTTTACGTCAGTGACTGGTACCTGAAATAAAATGCTGAACAGAAATGGTTCTCAAACACAAAGAGAAAACTTTTAAACTTTCAGCAATAAGTAATTATTTTAACAATCAATAGTTTATGATTTTTATCAAACATATTCTATATTACTATATAATTTTTTTCTATTTTAATTGTTAATATTCTGCATTAATTAATTGATTTTCTAATGTTAAATTAGTTTGCATTCCTCAAAATGCAAAACTCAGTCTGATCATGGTATACTATTCTAGTTATATGTTGCTGTCACTAACTTATTTAAGATTTACATTTTTAAATAATATTGACTTGCAATTTTCTTTTCTCATGATCTCCTTACTTGGTTTTTCTAGTTCCTTATTTGGTTGTGCATCATTTTATAGATGGCTTACATGAGGCCTAATTTGTATATTAGATTAAGCCTTTTATTTCTAGAAGTTATCTCTTTGTCTCTATGAATGTGTTTTACTATAAATGTTTTATTTTATATTAAGAAAGCAACCTCCATATTTCTTTTAATTAGTTATTGCATGGCATATTTTTCATTCTTTTTCTTTTACTTTTTAAAAAATTCTTGCATTTCATACATCTTTTGTAAAGACTTTATTATTTGTTTGTTTATTTTATGCATTCTAAATATTTCTTCTTTATCTGGAGCATTCAGTCTATTGATATTTATCTTAGTTGCTCTTTTATTGGGTCATATTTATTTAAGTGCTTTCTACATTTGCAGCCTGTTCTTTGTTAATTTTCTCTTTCCTTTTTTCCTTTATTTGGAGGGATGAAGTGTGCTTTTTTTATCATCACCCTCATATAAGAGTCTGAAAGTTATTTTGTCTATTTCTGTTCTTTTAGTGTTTATTCCTTTCTTGTAGCCAATAGACATTTCAAAGCATGGCCAGAGACATATCAGATGGTATCTATTCTGTCAGATTGGGTTCTGAAGCAGGGCATGTAATTTAGAGCACCCAGCCTACTTACAATGATTGTATTGTGTGTGAGAAAAACTTGGTTATTTATAAGCCACTAAGAATTTTGTTTATTGTTACTGCAATATAACTTAATATATCCTGTCTAATGCATAAATTATTATCAGTGGTAAATATCATACAAAAATTGAAGTTGTGTATGTGTATTCTGTAATTAAATTATTATAGTAGGCTGGAAAGATGATGATCCTATTTATATAGTGGCATATTATTTGGTCAACCTGTGTCTGTGGAAACATGGAAGCATATCAAGTATGTAATACACTTGTAGCTCTAGGGGAAAAATTTGGAAGTAAAATGCTAGTACTATGACTTGATTTCTGGGGACATATTTAGTAAAGTAATACAAGGTGAGAAAAGAAATAAATATATCAGAAAAGAATTGGCTAGTTTGAAAGCAAAACTGAAAAGACTAGAAAAAGCCCACAAATTTGACAATTTGCAGGTTTGGAATTGCCATTGCTTCTAATCCCAAAAAGTAAAAGTCAGATTTGAGAAATACTTTCAGCAATAATTGCCAGTTAAACTCAGTGTTGTATCAAGGATCAAGTGAAGTATACAATGGTCACACCCAATAGTCATAATCACTAAACCTATAAAAATTTCTCAGACTTAGCATCCAATTAATGATGTGTCATGAAATAAAATTACTCCACTTAGAACAAAGGACTTAATGGAAAGGAATGTCTTTCCTACTAAAGCCTGATAATCATATTTAATCTAAGAGATAGTCATATGGGAAGATTCATGGAAATATGAAAAAATATAACTATATTTGACACTTACTTAAGTATACCTAATTATAAAATTCGAAGAAAAAAAACCAGGGTCTTTGGTTATGCAACAGTTACTTGCATATGATACCAATAGCGCAAGTAACAACAACAAAAAAAACAACATAATACTTATGAGTTTTAAAAATTAAAATTTCTTACACTTTAAAGCATACCATTCAGTAAAAAAGATTGTTAATAGACTGGAAGAAAATAGTGGCAAATAATATATCTGATAAAGGTCTTATGTCCAAAACATATAAAGAATTTTTACTACTCAATAACAAAAAGGCAAATGACCCACCTAAAACAATGGATAAAAGATTAGGGTAGGCATATCTGCAAAGAAGATATAGGATTGAACAATAAGCACAACAAAAGATGCACAGCATTTGTGATTAGGCAAATGTAAATCAAAACCACAACGAGATATCACTTCCCACACACTAGAATGGCTATCGTCAAAAGATAATACAGAGTGATGTTGACAAGAATGTGGAAGAATTTAAAACCTCACATATTGTGACTGGGAATGTAAAATGGTGCAGTGACTTTGGAAAAGTTTTTGTGCACAATAATCAAAAAGTGGAAACAGTCCAAATGTCCATCATTTGGTGAATCAATAATAAACGTGGTTATACATACAGTGAAATATTACTTGGCCATAAGAAAAAATAAATTGTTGGTACATGCTACTACATGGATGAACCTCAAAAACATGTTAAGTAAAAGAAGCCAGACACAAAAGAATTCATTTTATGATCCCATTTATATAAAATATCCAGAAAAGGCAAATATCTGGAGGCAAATGTAAGTTTCTGGTTGCATAGTACTGGGAGTGGGGATAGAGAATGATTGTAAATAGGCATAAGGTTTCTCTTTGAGGTGATAGAGATGTTCTAAGTTTATATTGTGATAGTTGAACATTTTTATTAATATGCTAAAACTTATTGATAAGCTTAACACCAGTGTTTATTGAGATACATACATATTAATTTAATGAAACAAAGTATACTGATAGTAACTCTGAGTGCAGCTATGAGTACATGTACCTAGATCAAACAGACACAAAACTAGGTATTTTAGATTTATACTGACAAAATAATAATCAGCTTGGACTAAAAGATATTGTGATTGTGGCTTAAAACTTTTGAGAGGCAATTTTCCATAGGTTTGTCATGTTTCTTCATGTTTTGTGAAGTGTGGTTCCGATTGCCCTTGTTTCAGAATATCTTTTCAAGGATTTCTGTATGGAAAATAGCTTTGAAAAACACAATGACTCGCTCTGTACCAAAAGGGAAGATAGTGATAGTATCTCCTTACAGAGCAAACGGTGAGGATGCTTACTTACCTTTTAAGAGAGATGGAGTGCACTAAACTTAGGAGTCCTCATCTGAACCACAATATGATTAATATGCAATGTCACCTGGCCTTTGCCATGTCACCATGTGAGAATTGGGGCTCAGTGAACTGGAACAAAACAGGCTGAAACTCTATTGCTAATGCTATAGATAATAAACTATCCTTCATCTCTGACTCAGGCATCTCATGTCTTCTACCAGCAACCATGATGTTTCTTGCATGTAAGATAAAATCTCACTTTTCATATTTCATGACAAAAACAGCCCTTACACATGAAATAGATTGAGAAAACTCCCACCAATCAGGTACCTAGTATCATGGAGACCAAAATGTTATTAAAGAACAAACCATTATACCCACCAAATTTTGTATAAGAATATAAGAAATACCCTGGAAGGTGTCTCTGTTATGGAGTAGGAACAAAATACACAAGAAAACCACCTTGAGCAATGGAGTGGAAAATGCATATTCCAGTTGTTCAGTTCTTTCACAAGAAACTTTGTTTGACTCAGAGATTACACAGCCCAGCAGAGGAGAGCATTAAATGATAGAATATCAGGAACAATGGGGAATGTATAACATTTTGATTCAAATGATAAAGTTTTCAGAAAGTAGTGTTGCAATGAATAACATTGGCTTTGAAGTTCAATCATTCATTTATCTAACGAAGTCTGAGGCAGGTCCGTCTATAAATGTTTTGTAATCTCCATCTGTGGATGTTTTGTAAATAATGATTTAGAATATAACTTGTGGGAGAAAGGTTTACTATGACCAGCTACTCAGTCTTTGGGAAGAACTCACCACCTACATTGATAAATACATGTCAGTGTATATACACACAGATGCACAGATTCACAGCTGATTAAATTTATCAGATAAACAAGAATTGGACTGAAAATAAATAATTTAATCTGGCAATTTTGTAGAATCATGGATAAAATAAATGATTGCTTTTTTAAATACAATGTTGATATGCTACACTTTTTATTCTTTTTTATCACTTAAGTATATAATAGTGATTTTTGTCAAGTGACAAAGTATGTTAACTGAAGTGAATAAGAAACCCTTTTACTTCTAGTTAAAAGGAAATATTTTATGTAACATAAACACTTATTTTTAATGACTCATATTTGCATTGAATGAACAATGTTCAATCTCATATCTGAGAGTGGTATTTGGTAAAGCTTATTTGGACAAAACAGAATTATGATGCTGAGTGATATATAGTACTGGTGATTTTTCTGGCTTGTGAATCATTTTCCAGGGTTTAGAATGGCAGATTTTTTTCTAACAATGTTATGAATTCAACCCAATGCCAATTATCTACCATATTCTTCTCTATGAATTGCTTTTATGCACCCAAAGGACATTCAAAAAGGACAAACATTGTATATTAATAATTCAGATTTGTAAGTTTATTTGAGCATTTTATAGGACACAAAAGTTCTAATCTGATTTTCATATGCTTTCTTTAATCTGAAGTATTGCTTAGCTTCATTCAGCTGCTTAATATATTAAGCTGTGATATAACTCCAAGTAATAGGTTTCACAATTATGATTAATGATGAAATTTTTAAGCCCATGCACAATATAAAAAACTCTATGTACCAGTTCTGAATTAATAAAATACAATATTACAAAATGAATCAGTGATTACTTCTTTAAAATATCTGTGGGTGTGGGAACTCAAATACATAAATTCCTTTCTGTAAGAAACAAAAGCAGAGGAATTGAGAAAAATATGGGTCGCAGTTCCACAGAATTTTTAGTTTTGCAATGTTATGCCCTTTGATATCATTTTATAATATTACAGAAAACATCTTAATATTACAATTTAGCTAAGTATGACTTCAGATCATATCAATATAGGGTCTATTCAGAGTGCTTATGTATCTATCTAGAACTTCCACTTCTTTTGGTATTTGCTTTATGTCCATCTAGAGTATTATAATATTTATTATTTTCATGATATAGTGTATGAAATAATATTACTTATATATGCCATAAGTAGACAATATATATGCCATAAGTAGACAATATATATGTCATGAATATAAAGGATATCCAATATATATTGTAATTCATTTAAATAAAGACACTAAATGATGATTTCTTTTTCTAAGAATTACAAATGTCACAAAGTTATTATTGTATTAGAAACACATTTTTTGAAAATTTAGAAGGAAAAGCCTATTTGAGTTAATATATAAAAATATCTAGGCTAGAACTAGGCTAGCCTAGTCTAGGCTACTCATTCTGCAGGAAGAAATGTTGTATATAATACAAATATTCATATAATTTTAATATCTACTACAAGAGAGTCAGCATTCTAAATATAACTAATTTTTGGATTTTGCTTTATTTTCATAGCTATAATTAAAAATGGAAACACTATATAAATTATATTTTAAATATATATTTCATATTCTATTATATCCTATAATAGACACATCAACTTATTCTAATTAAAACCTTTTGGAGAAAATACATCCTAGCCTTAGAGCAATTTATGATACCTGATTCTCTATATTATTTTTTAAATTGTTGAATTTTCAAAACACTGTTCATGTCTTCCATTATTTAAAATAAGTGTGTAGTTTCCAATTATTTCTATTTTTTTACAATGAGAATGCATATAATTGCTTTACTAAATTCCAAAAGCTTGAAATTTATGAAATGTACGTTTACTTATTATCTTTTACAAACACTGCAAGAATGACAAAAAGTAATTTTTAAAAAAATTATAAGTACTAAAATAGAAAAGTAAAGAAAAAGGAAGCGTATCTTTAATGGACATAATTTGGCTGAATTTCTCAAGGAGAGAAAACAAAATGAATACAATGATTAGAAGGGAATGCTTTAGAGATTGAGGTCTTTATAGGGCTGCCCCAACCTCAGAGGTCCAAGAAACAATAAGTAAGGAAAGTATGCTAAGGTATTATGTAAGTGATTAATTCATGTAGCAGATTTGAAGAAATGAGGATATGTAATGGACACAGGAAACATATATACCATTGAGTACAAATACTGAGGCACAAAGAAATTCAGTGCCTCCAGGTAGACATGGAGCCCAAAAGTAGTGTTTACCTACCAGGAAAACAAGTTATTGGAATAACATATTGGTATTATGAATTGTTCCTCCCAACCAAAGCTTCTGAGGCAGACCATAGTACAAAAAGTAGCTTCCATAGTCTAGGGCTTGTCTTTCAAATTTTTTAATCTGGTGATTAAAAAACAAATATTTTCATCTTGTGTTTTAAAATATATTACTCCTTTCCTTAAGAGTTTCTGGGTGCTGAGTCATAATTAAGAAAATCTTTATCTCCCCTTGAACTACTGAAACAAATATAGTACTTGTGCTACTAAATAACCAAGAGATTACTGAAGAAATCAAATAAAAAATTAAAAAAATATGTAGAAACAAATGACAATGAAAACATGATGATCCAAAACCTATTGGATGCAGCAAAAGCAATTCTAAGAGGGAAGTTAATAGCAATTCAATGTCACCTCAAGAAACAAGAAAAATCTCAAATAAACAATCTAACCCTACATTTAAAACAACTAGAGAAAGAAGAACAGAGACAACGCAAAGTCAGTAGAAAAAAGAACTCATAAAGATCAGCGCAAATGAAATAGAAACGAAGAAAACAATAGCAAAGATCAATAAAACTAAAAGCTGGTTCTTTGAGAAGATAAACAAAATTGATAAACCCTTAGGCAGATTCACCAAGAAAAAAAGGGAGAGGATGCAAATCAATAAAATTAGAAATGAAAAAGGAGAAATCACAACTCACACTGCAGAAATACAAAGGATTATAAGAGGCTACTACAAAAAAACTATATGCCAATAAAATGGACAACCATGAAGAAATGGACACATTCTTGGAAAGGTACAATTTTCCAAGCCTGAACCAGGAAGAATTAGAAAATATAAACAGACCTATCACAAGTAATGAAATTGAAACTGTAATTAAAAACCTTCCAACAAACAAAAGTCCAGGATCAGATGGCTTCACAGGTGAATTCTATCAAACATTTAGAGAAGAGCTAACACCAGTCCTTCTCAAACTCTTCCAAAAATGGGCAGAGGGAGAAACACTCCCAAATTAATTCTACAAAGCCACCATCACCCTGATACCAAAACCAGACAAAGATGTCACAAAAAAAGAAAATTATAGACAGTATCACAGATGAACATAGATGCAAAAATCCTGAACAAAATACTAGCAAACAGATTCCAACAACACATTAAAAGGATCATACACCATGATCAAGTGGGATTTATCCCAGGAATGCAAAGATTCTTCAATATACACAAATCAATCAATGTGATACACCACATTATCAAATTAAGGAATAAAAACTATATGATCATCTCAATAGATGCAGAAAAAGCTTTTGATAAAATTCCACACCGATTTATGATAAAAACTCTCCAGAAAATGGGCATAGAGGGAACCTACCTCAACATAATAAAGGCCATATATGACAAACCCACAGCAAGCATCATACTCAATGGTGAAAAACTGAAAACATTTCCTCTAAGATCAGGAACAAAACAAGGATATCCACTCTCACCACTATTATTCAACATACTTTTGGAAGTCCTAGTCACAGCAATCAGGGTAGAAAAAGAAATAAAAGGAATACAAATTGGAAAAGAAGAAGTAAAACTGTCACTGTTTGCAAATGACATGATACTATACATAGAGAATCCTAAAGATGCCACCAGAAAACTACTAGAGCTAATCATTGAATTTGGTAAAGTAGCAGGATACAAAATTAATGCACAGAAATCTCTTGCATTCCTGTACACTAATGATGAAAAATCTGAAAGAGAAGTTAAGGAAACACTCCCATTTACCATTGCAACAAAAAGAATAAAATACCTAGGAATAAATCTGCCTAAGGACGTGAAAGACTTGTACTCAGAAAAGTATAAAACACTGATGAAAGAAATCAAAGATGACATAAACAGATGGAGAGATATACCATGTTCTTGGAGTGGAAGAATCAACATTGTGAAAATGACTATAGTACCCAAAGCAATCTACAGATTCAATGCAATCCCTATCAAACTACCAATGGCATTCTTCACAGAATTAGAATAAAAAACCTTACAGCTCCTATGGAAACATAAAAGACCCTGAGTAGCCAAAGCAATCTTGAGAAAGAAAAATAGAGTTGGATGAATCAGGCTCTCTGACTTCAAACTATACCACAAATCTACAGAAATCAAGACAGTATGGTACTGGCACAAAAACAGAAACATAGATCAATGATACAGGATAGAATGCCCAGAGATAAACCCATGCACATATGGTCACCTAACTTATGACAAAGGAGGCGAGAACATACAATGAAGAAAAGACAGCCTTTTCAATAAGTGGTGCTGGGAACACTGGACAGCTAAATGTAAAAGAATGGAATTAGAACATTCCCTAACACCATACACAAAAATAAACTCCAAATGGATTACAGACCTAAATGTAAGGCCAGACACTATAAAACTCATAGAGGAAAATATAGGAAAAACAATCTTCGACATAAACCACAGCAATGTCTTTTTTAACCCATCTCCTAGAGTAACGTAAATAAAAACAAAAATTAACAAATGAGACTTAATGAAACTTAAAAGCTTTTGCACAGCAAAGGAAACCATAAACAAGACAAAAAGACAACCCTCAGAATGGGAAGTAAATAATTGCAAATAAAACAACAGAGAAAGGATTAATCTCCAAAATATACAAACAGCTCATGGAGCTCAATATCAGAAAAACAAACAATCCAAATAAAAAATGGGCAGAAGACCTAAATAGACATTTTACCAAGGAAGACATACAGATTGCCTAGAGGCACATGAAAAGATGCTCAACATCACTAATTATTAGAGAAATGCAAATCAAAACTACAATGAGGTGTTACCTCATGCCAGTCAGAATGGCCATTATCATAAAATATAGAAACAGTAAATGCTAGAAAGGGTGTGGTGAAAAGCAAACCCTTTTGCACCGTTGGTGGGAATGTAAACTGATACAGCCACTATGGAAACAGTATGGGGGTTCCTTAAAAAACTAAAAATAGAACTACCATACGACCCAGCAATCCCACTACTGAGCATATACCCTGAGAAAACCATAATTCAAAAAGAGACATGTACCACAATGTTCACTGCAGCACTATTTACAATAGCCAGGACATGGAACCAACCTATTGACTTTTTAAACATTTTGTTTTCAGCAGTTACAGTGTGAACTTTTCAAGGACATGATTACAACTTAATCTTCTTCATATTCTCAAGGTTTATAATAGGGACAGCCACACAGTAGATGTTAGACTAAAATGTGTTGATTTTCCTATTGCAATAATTTAAATAACAAGTTTTACTGCTACAAGTACTTTGTAATAAACTTTAGAAGAATTATCTACATATTTGTATTAGTCTCGTTTATCCAGTAATTACTTCTTATAATATTTTTATTTTATTTGTAAATCTCTATATTAATATACCCCAAAATTAATTTTTGTAAAGTTGTACCATTATGAAACCATAAGATAGACTCAAGCTTCACAAAATTCAAAATATATAATTAGTGTAATTGTATTGTTTTCTTTCATACGTTTCATCATTTCTTTAATATTTGCTTTTCTGTCACTAGAAAAAAATCAAATTGATCTTTGAAATGGGTGCATCCCTGAAATATGTTTAATTATCACTGCCATAGGTAACTGTGCCTACAATGTAGTTTATTGCTACTAAATGCATATTATACTCAGATAAGTATAACAAAATGATAAAATCTATAGTGATAAATAATAGAGTGAAAGCAGAGGTGTTTTGTATAGAAAAGATGTCTCCTGATAAATATGTAACAATTTTTATGGAGTGGCTAGTATGTGCCAATCAATATCTTATAACAGTAAAGAAAATAGCTTATGTGATTTTAGCTTCATAAAATGAATATGGAATAATGAAAAAATGACAAAATTGAGAACTTAAATTCAACTTAATGAAAAATTTAACTAAATGTTTAAGCTTAAATGTAACTTAATGTTAAAAAAAATAGATATTACTTAAAGGAATTATAATCTCTCAGCGATAGAGATGTTCAAACTTTAGATACTAGCATTCCAAGGCTTTGATTCATGAAAGAGGCCATCTAAGAAAAGGTAGCATGATGACCCTAATTTTTTTTTACTGCTATTTTGGGAATGTAAGAGCTGTACTTAAAGATTATGTTAATTATATTAAATGCCAGAAAATGCTCTGTTAAAAAAAAAAGAGAGAAAAGTACAAATAGGGGTCTGTACATCTTAAGAGATATAAACTTTTTAGTTAAGTGATGTGGGTGATGAAAAAAGAATGTGGATAAACTGTAATGCCCCATCAACTACATTCATACATAGATAATTAGGCAAAGGTAGTGGGGAAGAGTTGCAATGCCATATATGTTGAGGCATACAATTTTCTGACAGAAACCACAAACTGGAAATGACATGGTAGAACTTTAGATGTAGAATTGAGGCAGAACTGAACCAAAAGAAATTTAACTAACTTGTCTATTAACAAAATAAGTCTAGAAATGATGTAGTTTGTTTCAGATTGAAGAACGGGGGAAAATAACTTAGATAAAATATTTTGTAGTAAAAAGGAAAATTAAGAACATCCTGGAGATTTATGAGATAATATTTCTTAAAATTAGGTACTATGGGATTCTAGTGTCATAAAACTGGAATATTTAGCATACATTCTTTAAAAAAAGCAATTACACAAAGCCAAAAGTATTATAAAGAGAGGAAACACATACAAAATGAAAGCTAGACATATGAGCTATAGAAAGGAATGCAAGAAAATTATCATAAGAAAAATTTTCATCAGAATTATTAAAATATTAAAATGATGGCACAGAAAATGGGTTCAATGAAATAAAGAATGTCAAGACAGAAGAAGACAAAAATGTAAATAAGGTAAGAAATTAGAGAGAAAGCATTCTGCTAAATGTTGTTTTCCAAGGAATATAATTTTTAAAATGTGAAAATCAATAATCTATAACACAGTAGGAGAAAATATTTATGTGTCAAGTAGAGAATTTTGTGTGTGAATTCTATAGAATTCAGGTTTCTATAGAAAGTGAATGAAAATATAACCACAACAACCTAAATATAGTGCGGGGTTTAAATATAAATAAAAATATTTATGGTAGATTTACTTTGAGTTTTTTAAGGAACCTTCATACTGTTCTCCATAGTGGCTGCACCAATTTACATTCCCATGCCTCCCTTTTCTCCACACCCTCTCCATCATTTATTGTTTGTGGATTTTTTGATGATAGCCATTCTGACAGGTTTGAGGTGATATCTCATTGTAGTTTTGCTTTGCATTTCTCTAATATTTAGTGATGTTGAACATCTTTTCATGTGCCTCTTGGTCATCTGTATGATGTCTTCTTTGGAGAAATGTCTATTTAGGTCTTCTGCCCATTTTTTGATTGCACTGTTTGTTTTGATGATATTAAGCAGCTTGAGCTGTTTGTAAATTTTGGAGACTAATCCCTTGTTGGTCACATCATTTGCAAATATTTTCTCCCATTCTGTGGGTTGTTGTTTTGTTTTGTTTACGGTTTCCTTTGTTGTGCAAAAGCTTTTGAGTTTTATTAGGTCCCATTTGTTTATTTTTGTTTTTATTTCCATTATTCTGGGAGATGAATCAAAAAAGATATTGCTGCAATTTATGTCAGAGTGTGTTCTGCCTATGTTTTCCTCTAAGAGTTTTATAGTGTCTGGCCTTACATTTAAGTCTTTAATCCATTTTGAATTTATTTTTGTGTAGGGGTTAAAAAATGTCCTAATTTCATTTTTTTACATGTAGCTGTCTGGTGTTCCCAGCACCATTTGTTGAAAAGACTGTCTTTTCTCCATTGCATAATCTTGCCTCCTTTGTCATAGATTAATTGACCATAGGTGCCTGGGTTTATTTCTGGGCTTTCTATTCTGTTCCATTGATCTATATTTCTATTTTTGTGCCAGTACCATACTGTTTTGATAACTGTAGCTTTGTAGTATAGTCTGAAGTCAAGGAGCCTGATTCCTCCAGCTCCGTTTTTCTTTCTCAAGTTTGCTTTGACTATTTGGGATCTTTTGTATCTGCATACAAATTTTAAGATTTTTTTTGTTCTAGTTCTGTGAAAAATGCCATTGGTAATTTGATAGGGATTACATTGAATCTGTAGAGTGCCTTGGGTATAGTCATTTTGACAATAGTGATTCTTCCAATCCAAGAACATGGTATATCTCTCCATCCGTTTGTGTCATCTTTGATTTCTTTCATCAGCATCTTATAGTTCCCGGAGTACAGGTCTTTTGTCTCCTTATGTAGGTTTATTCCTAGATATTTTATTCTTTTTGATGAAATGGTAAATGGGATCAGTTCTTCAATTTCTATTTCTGATCTTTTGTTGTTAGTGTATAGAAATGCAATAGATTTCTGTGTATTAATTTTTTATCCTGTAACTCTATTGAATTCATTGATGAGCTCTAGCAGTTTTCAGGTAGCATCTTTAGGATTTTCTATGTATAATATCATGCCATCTGCAAACAGTGATAGTTTAACTTCTTTTCCAATTTGGATTCCTTTTATTTCTTTTTATTTCACCTTCTTATTAAATTTATTTTTGAGTAGTTTTGTTGTTCATGTACCATAATGTGCAATATTTATCTGAGAGTCAGAAAAATTATGTTGTCAGAGAAGTGCACCTCAGATAGCTTAAGCCCAGGTAAATCTTAGCCTGGATTCTGGAAGTGAAACCCAAGTGTCAATAGAATGTAATGTTTCTGACTTTTTTCACTAGGTTTTCTATTTTATCTTTCTTCCAATTGTGTGTTTTCATTTTGTTCCTCCTTTGTTTACAATCAATAAGTTTTTCCCCACTAGTGGCAAAGATGACTGGGTATTTAGTTTTGTGGTCTGACCATTTGATGATCTCTGTAGATTAATAGTAAATGTCTCTTCTCTTTTTGTAGAAAATCTGGTTTGTTAGTCTTTTTCTGTTGATTTATTTGTCTATATTTTTAGCTTATATCAGTTAAGAATGTATGCTCCCAGTGAAGGAGAATCACTTTCTGATATCTAAAAATGTGAATTTTTGTTTTTTTCTTTACTCTTTACCTGTGTCTGAAGTTACAGATATGAAATCATAAGTACTCTGTGTCTATAATTCAGAAAGCCTTTACCTCTCATTTGGTAAATCTGTAATGTTTTTCTATCTTTAGAGAGTATCAGTATATTATAAACTTTCCAAAATAGATGTTGTCTGATGGCTTGGAGATATGAATAAGCACACATATGTTTATCAGTATTAAGTATTATACAAGCATACATTTATTCTACTTTTTTTTTTCCTTTCCTGAGCTTATACAGGATGACTAGTCAAATAAGTTAACATTATTTCTGAGTAATTTTAAAAATTATTTTAGCAGTACACATATTTTGTAGTATGCCTGCTTGATGTTAATTTCCAGGATATTCAGGTAACTTAAAATCTTGGATTGATATAAAAAATTGATTTTAGGGGCTTCCCTGGTGGCGCAGTGGTTGAGAGTCCGCCTGCTGATGCAGGGGACACGGGTTTGTGCCCTGGTCCGGGAAGATCCTACATGCTGCAGAGCGGCTGGGCCCATGGGCCATGGCCGCTAAGCCTGCTCGTCCAGAGCCTGTGCTCCGCAACAGGAGAGGCCACAACAGTGAGAGGCCCACGTACCACAAAAAAAAAAAAAAAATTGATTTTAATTAATGTATAATCACTAGATTTCTAAATAATTTCTAATGGGGAAAGAATTCTGAAACATTCATTATAAAGCATAAATTTAAGCTTATATACTTTTACTTCTTATTTTTATGTTATATATATAGAGATTATGTCTTTTGGTAATATTACTGATTTTGTTTGTTCCTGCTACTTTAAGAAGATGAATAAGGGATGTGTGACTGTAGAGTTTTTTACCTTTGCTCACAGTTTTGATAGTCTGCCAAATGCATGAGTATACCAGACAGTTCTCAATTGTTCATTCCTGGTCCCCAGTTGTCTCTGTGAAATAGAAGTTAGTTAACTGGCTAAAGTTAATTAATATGAGTAGTTGAATCTATACTCGGAGCAGTAGTGACAGGAATACAGTTATGCAGATGCTTTTGTTTTACAAGGAAATAAGCAGCTTGATCTACAGCACTGAATCTCAGACTGTTTTGGTTTCCAGCCCTCTTTATACTTTTGGGCTTACTGAAGTCTCTGAGGAGCTTTTGTTTATGTGGGTTATAACATCAATGTTTACCATGTTGAGAATGTGAAGCTTAAAAGTCATTAAGTACATATTTTCAATTCATCTGAAGATAGCAATGATGAACATAGTGCATTTTAACAAAAATAAGGTCTTGGTATATTGTGAAAATAGCTTTGACTTCATAAATCCCCTGAGGGAGAACTGCTGACGTAAAGTATTAGTTTTTCTCAGAACATGAAATAATAATGGATAAAACTTGGAAAGTGAATTTCATTTGCTTTGTTTAGAAAAACTGAGTTTGTAAAAAAAATACAATAAAATGTGTTAAAATCAAGAAAATTTCACTCAAACTTGATGGGTTTGCCTCCTTGGTTTATTGATGAATAATTTGGCTGCAATATGATAGATTTTTTTATCTTACATATAATCTGTCTTGTTAGAAATGATTTTATTTCTTAGAGTAATTTTTTGTGCTTTTTGTTGAATCTATTTCTCTTTCATATTAAAATCTTGGTACCCCACAACAAACTAGTAAACTCCAGTTGTGTAAACTAAAAGTGTTTTAACTCATATTTTATTCTTACTGACTTCCAAATATTAAGAAATTTACTAGATTTCTTCTTTTTCATGGAAATGCACTGATTTGCAGATGTTCAGTAAGCGTTCATCCACATATTGCTAGGATATATTTAGGGTTTATTTAGTCAAATCAATTGTGTAACTGAGATCTTACCTTGAGAATGTTGTTTATTTAATCAGATAGAAGAGACCACATTTAAGAAATAAATGTTGGCTATATTTGTAGAGCTAGTACATACAGAACCTCCTCAGAGATGGTGAAATTCCCAGTTTTATAATGAGGGCTATTGTTATGATGGTGGATACTGTTGGATTAAAATTTTTTGTGATTGTCATTGACTGGAATATATTACACTAATAATAACACTATTATAAGAAATATTGATGTAATGTTTTGTGTTAAAAATATTTAGTGGATGCTTCTCTGGCTCCTGGGTTAAATATGTTAAGACAGGCATAATAGCTAGTCTATTTATTTTGAAGCTGATTTTAATTATTAATCAGTGTGAGCTTATTACTATAATTATTGTTCCTGAGATGATGGTTACTAGGATGGTAGTAAAAATAAGGGGAATTATTAGTATGGAAAGGATATAAATCAACATTTTCAGGATATAGCCTGGCTGGTGTATGGGTTACAGGGTTCCATCTTGACAGGTAGTAAGGGAGAACATGTCTTGGTAGGCCAGGAACCTTAATAAACTTTAGGCATATTGAAAATAGAAGAAGTCACCTAATTTTATAGATATTGAAGGAGAAACCTGGTAGAGTGTCTTAAGATTAGTTTCCTAGCAAATTCTAAAGGCTTTTAAAAGTTCAATCCAACTTTCCTTATGAAATCTTTTAGTTAATAGTTTAGTAGTGACATTTACGGCGTTAGGGGTTGGTTATTCAATAGTACGTGGCTCTAGATTTGCAAAGCAAATTAGAAAAACAAATGTATGCTTAATTGACATTCTCCTTGCACTTATATAAATAATCAGAACAACATAATGGTGGCAGGTTTTTGTGATTTGTTTTTGCATCAAGAATAATCTTGCTTTGTGATCATTATGATCACAGGTGAGGAGTACTAGGAAAAATGGTACAGTATTGAAATGGGCAAAAACAATTACTGGATGTCCTCTAGAGCACACTTTGGGGTTATCTCCTGAGCTATTTAAAACTAGGTACATTGTTAAAAAATTGAATCATGTGGATGATAATACACATGATTTTTGTCCATAGGAATCCAAATGAACTTTATGAGATACTTCTGATTATTGTACTGTGAATATTGACAAGTTTTACTTCTATTTGGAAATTTATTTCAGTATTCCTTTTTGCCTAATTGTAATATCTTAATGGTACCGTCATTGACTAATTACATACATTTTTGACGTGTATTTTTTTTTGCCAAAAATAGTTGGCATTAGATTTTTCCTCTGATACATTAAATATCAAAATATACTAATCATATCATCATTGTTTTAAGATAATAAAAGAGTGACCTATCAAAGAAACTTATTCATCTGTATAAGGAGCAAAAACACATGCTCAGATTTTCAAGAAATGAGAAAATGTATTCCCAGTGAACACTTCAAAAATTAGTTTTCTTTGGTACAATATTACTCTCAGGGAACAAGAAATTACATAAAATACTGGAAAATCTAAATAATACTTCTAAATCCAAAAAGTGATAATAATTTCCAAAATCTAAGATGTTATATATAATAATGAGAATTTAATAATACTAATATATCCTAAGATTATAGCCATAGTTAACAAATATTAGAAGAGGGCTAATAAAAATATATTGTGATTTATAGAGGATCAAATGACATTATGGGTTTTGACAATAAAAGTGAACTAATATATTAATAATCTTAATGGGAATATTAAGTTGATCAGAAATTTGTATGTATACATTACTATTAATACTGTATAATACAAGAAAATAAAACATCCAAATAACTAAAAACAGAAAGTGAGTTTTACACAAAGCCTAAAAACCAAAAGGATAGAATAAAATTGTTGCATAAGGTAAGGGTCTTTATAATTAGTGAGTAAAGTCTTCATTTTGCAATAAATATTATTTAGAGCACTAACTAAAGATTTTGGGAACAATAAATATGGTCTCCACTTTGAATTTCCTTGGAGAACACTCTTAAAATTGTTTTTTGGCATCTCCTTGGAAGTTGAAACCTGTGCAGTCTGCACAACTATAGGAGGCAATCCTGAGTACCTACCATAACCTTATTCCAAAAGGATAGGTTAAGCATTGAAAATTAAGCTCCAAACCACAAAAGAATTGGAAAATGTGAAAGAATATAGACTTTCACAAGTTTGAAGGCAAATGAATGAATGGAGAATTTTCAATTATATGATAAAAGTTGTAATCCTTAATATACAAGTGTACCTCTAAATAGTGTCAATATACAATTAAAACTTATTTGTGTATATTTTTTAATTGCTCTCCCAATACTGTAAATTTTATATAGGATATCTCAGTAAGTTTGTTTAATTTTACAGTACACAAATAGAAAAATACATACCTCAGTAGAAAAACAGGTGAAGTATATTAACATCTATTTTACAAAGAATAATTTCAAAATGCCAATAAACAAGTATTACTAGTGATCTAGGAAATGCAGAGTAATAGAGTTTTTTTCCTTTACCCAGCTTGAAATGATTACAGATTAAAATTCACATGCTACTTAGATTTTATGTTAATAGTTATAGTGTACAGATGTTAAAAGAGAATAAATTAACATGAAGTTTCTGAAATACAAAGTTGTAATAGGCACCAGATTAAACAAAACATGGTATCAATGACCCAGGAATTACATCACCAATAAATTATGTTAAAATGCAATAAGTTGGGCTTCCCTGGTGGCGCGGTGGTTGAGAGTCCGCCTGCCGATGCAGTGGACACGGGTTCGTGTCCCAGCCCGGGAAGATGCCACATGCCGCGGAGCGGCTGGGCCCGTGAGCCATGGCCGCTGAGCCTGCGTCTCCGGAGCCTGTGCTCCGCAACAGGAGAGGCCACGACAGTGAGAGGCCCGCGTACCGCAAAAAAAAAAAAAAAGTGCAATAAGTTTGCAAATTTATATATGTAAGTATATTCTAGACAGTAACACAATATTGTAAACCACAGAAGTGACTGTAAATATAGGTATATTTAAATCTATTATAACATATCTGCACAATGGAATTGTATTTAGTTTTAAAAGAAAAATATAAATGTGTATATAAAAATAAAAATATTATAATGATGTAGTAATAAATGAAAATACTACGATTAGTAAGACAGTGTATGTACATAGATAATTATAAAATAAACAAGATTGTGTTATTAAAATTTTTCTAAACACACCCATAGGATTAAGAATAGTAAACAATCTTTTCAACAAGAATGTGAAAAAGGGGAAATAAACCTATTGATTGGATATTCTTTTTAGAGAAGTATATGACATCTGTCTTTCCACTGACTCCCTTTGTTCCATAACGAGATACTTTCATGGCCTAGGCATTTGTCTTTTTGGAATAGATGTAGGTAATGGCAACTAAATTGTCATTAGCTCCTTCTGAGTCCTAAGTCTATTCTCTTATCTTTCCCTCCAGTGCCTGTTTGGAGTGGGAAAAGGTTTCACTGAGCATTCTTAAAACACATTAACTGCAATAATTTACAGTGTTCCTAGAGCCTACTCCCTATTTTCAAGCAGGGCTGACCTGTTCAGCTATTTCCCTAAAGGAAAATTTTCTACTCTTCAAGTAGAACCATATCTTTCAGTAATGTGTATTGAATCTCATCAGGTGCTTTTATCTGAATGTATTGAGTTCCTCACAAGGTTTTCTTCCTCTCATCTTTTAGAATTGTGAATTATTTAAATAGATATTTCTAATATTAACCAACTTTAAATCCCAAATAAATCTTTCTACGTCATTATGATCTATTTTTACTTTTTTTTTTTTTTTTTTTTTTTTTTTTTTTTTTTTTTTTTTTTTTTTGCGGTACGCGGGCCTCTCACTGTTGTGGCCTCTCCTGTTACGGAGCACAGGCTCCGGACGCACAGGCTCAGCGGCCATGGCTCACGGGCCTAGCCGCTCGGCGGCATGTGGGATCCTCCCAGAGCGGGACATGAACCTGCGTCCCCTGTATCAGCAGGCGGACCCTCAACCACTGCGCCACCAGGGAAGCCCTATTTTTACTTTTTACACACTGATGGATTCAATTTGTTAATATTAAATTAAGAATTTGCAGTATATAAAAGTGAGAATTGCCTAAATGTTTCTTCTCTTGTACTGATTTTGTGTATTTTGGGTATTAAGTTGAAACATCCTTCATTAACTGATTGAATGGGATTTCTACATTTTCTTGTTAGATTTTTATACTCTGACCTAGTCAGGATAGGGAGGAATGAGGCTCCAACTACCTTCTTACTAAGAATGACAGTTTTCACTAATCAAGTGTTCTTCTGATCTGATCTCAAAGAGTTATATACAGTTACTTTAGATTCAGACTGCATTTTAAAACAAAATATGATCAGTGTTTGAACTATAATCTGTGTTTTTTTACCCCCCTCCTTCTCAAGGGCTGATGACATATTAACAAATCCCACTTTTCCCTATACTCTAATTGTTATAATTTTTTGAAAATATGTCTTTTTAAAATAATGTATGTTAATATTTGTCCTAATACTTTCTCCAAGTACTTTGCCTTTAAAAGGGTAGTATCATCAACAAAAATTTGAAAGGTATTTTATATTTTCACATTTAATTCTTCCATCTACTAACAGCATATGTATTTTGAAAGATATGTACTTCACATTTAATAAGAGTAAACAGAGGCAGTCACATCTTAATATTATGTATTTTTCATAACACAAAATGTAATCTGCCTATTTAAATGTGTAATATTCTAGAAATCCAAATGATATGAAAATTATCTATGAGGTGATTTTAATACAAAAAACTATAATACATTGGTATAAATATCACATGGACTGATTGTTCATTTTCTCTCTTGCCCAAAGGGATTCATGAAAATACATTGTCAAAAAGCCAAAGGATACTTAAATTTTACAATGCCTGTGTGATTTTTATATTTTTTGTAGCAACATGTAGAGTTGGAAAGACAACTCAAATTATTATAGAATCAAATAAAAATTATAGCATATGAAAATATTTGTTTTGCATACAATTCCTAACTGAACCTTATGCACAAATGCAGATGACAGTTACCTTTTTTTTGTTTTTAGAAACTGAGGGATTTTAGTAGCAAGCATACCTTGATATTTATTTTCCCCAAAGGTGAAAAATCATGGAAAAAATTACCTAGCATATAATTTAAGTTTAAATCTCAGTTGGTGAAATGCATTACATTGTCTCCCTCACATAAAAAGTATGTGTTTTATTTGACAAAAGCTTTCAAAAATATGCTTTTAGGTGTTTTCATTTTTTTTTTTTAATTTGGTGTTTTTAAATAAATTTCCAAAGTAGCTAATTTTTAAATATTCATGTCTATTTTATGTTGCTTATTGTCATATACACATTAAGTATTTGATTTATAAAATCAATTTTATTATAATAAATGTAGACATCATAAATAGAATCACTAACTTGATTCAATTATTTTCATTCGGTCTGATATTCTAATTATATTTTGATGAATAATTTTGAATTTCTCTAAATTATAATTATCTCTGGTCTTTCTAAAGCATTATTCATTTTAAAGCTCTCTGACTAATGAATTAAGTGGCTAATTAAGAAAAAAGGAAATTGAACTTAATCATACTGTTTCTGGAAAGAGTGGAAAGTTACTACATGTTTCGTTTGATAGAAATGATTTACTATAAACCTTGATTATATTAGGCCTATTATCAATGAAAGGAATGTGATAGCATTTCTTTTTTTTAGTATTTTGCTTAAGGTAAATATAGAAATATTATAAATATTCAGGGGATTCATTCTTTTTTTCAAAATTGTGTACTGATTACCTATACTTTGCCAGGAACTCAAAAAATATTTGAATATTTGCAAAATGGTGACACACAGGGGTGACAAAACAGACAAGAGCCCTGTCAAATAAAGGGCCAATTGGGGAAATGCTGGTGATAAGACAAATAAATAAATGATAAAATTGTGGGAAAATAAAACAAAATAGAGCATGACTTGGTGGTGGGGAGAGGATAGTATTTAGATAGTATCATCTGGGAAGCTCTCTGAGGAAGTGACATGTGACCAGCAGTCCTAATTACAAAGACAAGCCAGCCATGTGACAGTCTGGAGGAAGAGTGTTACTGGCTATAAGAGGAGGAGGTATAACAGTCTTGAGTTTGAATGACCCTGTTATTTTCTAGGGACAGTCAGATTCTTTATCTGGAGTGAAGGAAGATTTGTAGAGGAAGTCCACAAGACAGGGAGGAGCCAGATGATGTGTGACCAAATGAGCCATATTAAGTGTTTGGATATTATTATATATACAATGGAAAACCACTGGAATGATTTAAAGCAATAGAATAATATAACCAGCCTTTTTTTTTTTTTAATACAAGCAACCTGATTAGTATAGGAGGTATAATCCTCTTTGTCAGAGACAAAAATCAAAACAGTAAGATTCTTATGTAAACCAGAGAGAGTTTGATTAGTAGATGGTGTTGGAGAAAGTGAAAAATGGATATATTTGGTATATACTTTGGAGTCAGAACTTGCTGATGGATTGGCTGATGGAGGAAGGAAAATATTACAAAATGAGATCAAAGTTAATTTTATTTGAGCTGTTATAAAGACTGTCATCAATCTTATCAGAGTAAAATATTCTACTCAGAGCAAATAACCTTACGGTGAAAACATTTCCACAAAAAAGGAGCCCTGACCATTTAAGAAACTGTAAAGTGCCCAAGTATGTCTGTAGTGCTGGTGGAGAAACAAAAGAGGAGAAAAATTCAGAGACAGTTAAAGGCTAAATTTACAGAGTTGTAATTCACGTTTATAGTGTAGACATAGCAAAAACAACAGAAAGGTCTTGGCTTAAGACTTTATTAAAATGTCCTAAGGTCAGAAGAGCTCAAGATCACTTGTTGGGGTGAGAGGGCAAGAAGAAAGATTTAATGGGTGTATTGCAGGAGGCAAGTCAAAGTTCAGCTCTGTTCCAAGAATTATCTGTTCAAATTCTCAGAAAGATTGAGAAAACTGAGGTTTTGTTAATCATGAGACAACCCTTTGTTTACCCTTTATATAGCCAAAATTGCTAGAAAATTTTTTTTCCAGTACTTAAACATGCCAGCATGTTCCTCTTTCTTGTAAATCTTAAGACAATGCAGAAGGAAAGTGAAAGTAATGTATGATGTTCTTGGTGAGAGGGAATAAGTAGCTTCTTTTTTATTTTTTAATTTATATAATTATAGATTATTAGAACAGAAAGAATTTTTTGATAATGTCTAATAAATAGCACTAATTTACAGATGAAAAATAAGGTTTGGAGAATATATTATATGTGAACTTAGTGACAAGCTAGATGTAGAATTTAGAATTAAACATCTGAATTCTAGGTGGTGAGTGTTCCTGAAGGCTTGAAAATTTAGTGATATTCTCATTTCAATTTTTAAGGAATGGTAAGAGAAAATAATGTGATAGCCATGTTCTTTCCAACAATGATCTTTTATTTTATAAGTGACATACAAGTATTCGTAATTCCACTCATACTACACTAAGAATAATTATCCCTATTTCAGAGCATCTGAGTTGGAACTCGAATAACATTTTATTTTATTTTATTTATTTATTTTTTGCGGTACGCAGGCCTCTCACTGTTGTGGCCTCTCCTGTTGCAGAGCACAGGCTCAGCGGCCATGGCTCACAGGCCCAGCCGCTCCATGGCATCCCGGACCAGGGCACGATCCCGTGTCCCCTGCAGCGGCAGGCGGACTCTCAACCACTGCGTGACCAGGGAAGCCCTCAAATAGCATTTTATGACTCAATCCTGTAATTAAGTCAAAACCTTTCAATATATTGTAAAATAATACACATATGCTCTGGATCAAATAAAAATCTCTCATGGAAGTTAGTGTAAATGACATATATATATTTTTATAGAGAAATGATAATGAATTTTTTCAAACATATTTTTAATGGAAGAAAATGGTAGCTTTTACATTAAATTTATCTATTTCCATGGGGAATGATGTTCTAAGATGTGCAGTGGTATAGGAACCAGTACAATAGAAGGACCTAAGGGAAAATTAATGTTTTAGCAAGATAATGGTGAAGAACATGTAAATGCACCCATTTATTTGCACATTTTTATGTTGATTCTGATGATATAAAAATACAGTAAAGTAAATTTTACATTCCTTTTAGCTATGGAACTTTAGCTATATAATTGGCAAAAGTTTAAGGAATTTTATTAACAATGATTTGGCATCTGTAAAGTAAAACATAACTTATTGTATAAAAATTTATTAATAATTATCAAAAGCTGTGACACTGTTAATACATGTTGAACTAAATATGCATCTTATAACAACTGAAACAAAAAAAATAAGTGTACACAGTTAGAGGTATGAATTCATCAAAACAATAAGAAATCCCCTTTAGTCGATTAACACTTACTATGTCACAGGCATTTTCCTAAATGCGTTAACATTTCTGATTATTATTTGACTGAATAAACAGAATTGACCTGATTTGGTAATATTCTTTGCCATATTATAGTTTTCCTTCTCATACTACTTCACCTAATTAAAAACCTATGGCTAGGAATCTTTCCTGGGGAAGATGGGTAAGCACCATTGAATGACTGAAATATACACAAAATCTGTGTGTACATGCAAATGGAATCTACTCACAGAGATTTGTGACTCCAAGATTTAAAATTCTTACATTATTTAAATTAGCAATACTTTGTGTTAAGAGTAATCAAAAATGTAATTATTTTGTATTCCCTCCAATAGGTAATATATCGTTAGACTAATTTTAAAAACAACTGTTATCACTGGTAAAACACCTCATGAAAAATGTCAAGAATTCTCAGTAATAAGGGGGGATTTTCTGGGCAGCATTTCAGCCTCAGAGGACAGATAATAATACATAATTTTTCCCAATAAATAAGATTTTATTAAACATCTCTGAGGACATGCCATATAGAATTCATGGAATACATTCACAGATATTTTATTAAAAAAACATTTGCATGATCAGGAAAACATGGTTTCAGCATTTCACAAATATTTAAATCACAAAGAAATACAGTTGAGGGAATTTTTTATTATCATTGAATTTTGGACAATAAGGAATGAGACCCAGCTACCTAGCTACAATAAAGCATGGGTCTGATAGATGTCAGCAATGAATCAACTGATGAATATAAATCAAAATAGGATGCAGAATTGGATCAGGGTATGACACAATCCAAAGAGTAAAAAAGAAAAGAAAAACATGTCATGGAAAAAATATGTGTGTTTATATTCTATCCAAGAACATGAGATATCTTTCCATTTATTTTTGTCTCCTTCAGCTTCTTTCATCAATGTCATAGTTTTCAGTACAGGTCTTTCATCTCCTTGGTTAAATTTATTATTATTAAGTATTTTATTGTTTTGGATGTTATTGTAAATGGAATTGCTTTCTTAATTTTCCTTATAGAGAATATCTTGTTAGTGTATAGAAATACAACTGATTTTTGTGTGATTTTCTATCCTGCAATTTAATTAATTCATTTATTCTAACAATTTTTTTTTGTGAAATCTTTAGGGATATGTGTGTGTGTGTATGTGTGTCTGTGTGTTTGTGTATACATATATATGTTTGTGTGTGTATATATATATATTCACAATATTTGCAAACAGAGACAAATTTACTTCTTCCTTTCCGATTTGGATGCCTTTTGTTTCACTTTCTTAACTAATTGCTATGGCTAGGACTTCCATTACTATGTTGATTAGAAATTATGACAGTGGGGCTCCTTGTCTTCTTCCTGTTCATAGGGGAAAAGCTTTCAGCTTTTCACTGTTGAGTGTGATGTTAGCTTTGGGCTTCTCATACATGGCCTTTATTATGCTGAGGTAGAGTCCTATACCAAACTTGTTGAGAGTTTTTATCATGCAAGGATGTTGAAATTTTTCAAATTCTATGTCTATTGAAATGATTATGTAATTTTTATCCTTTGTTTTGTTAATATGGTGTATCACATTTATTGATTTGGGTATGTTGAATCATCCTTGTGTCCAGAGATGAATCCCTCTTGATCGTGGTGTATGATTCTTCTAATGCACTCTTGAATTTGATTTGCTAGTATTTTGTTGGGGATTTTTGAATTGATGTTCATCAATGACATTGACCTGTAATTTTCTTTTCTTGTAGTAGTGTCCTTATCTGACAACAATATCAGAACAATGCTGGATTTACAAAATCAGTTTGATAGTGAACCTTCTTGTTCAATTTTTTGGAAGAGTTTGAGAAGGATTGGTATTCATTCTTCTTTAAATGTTTGGTATAATTACCTGTGAAGCATCTAGTCCTGGGCTTATCTTTCTTAGGAGATTTTCTATTACTGATTCAATCTCTTTGCTTGTTATTGGTCTGTTCATATTTTCTGTTGGTTCATGATTTAGTCTTAGTAAGTTGTATGTTTCTAGGAATTTATGCATTTCTTCTAAGTCACCTAATTTTTTGACATATAATTGTTCATAGTAGTCTCATGATCTTTTGCATTTCTGCAATATCACTTGTAATATCTCCTCTTTCATTGACAAATTTATTAATGAGTCATTTCTTTTTTTTAATTAGTTAGTCTAGCAAAAGGTTTGTCAATTTTGTTAACTTTTAGAATAACCAGCTCTTAGTTTTGGTTGCTCTTTCTATTTCCTTTCTAATCTCTATTTTGTTTATTTTTGCTTATATTTATTATTTCCTTTTCTCTGTTAACTTTGGGTTTACTTATTACTTTTCTAGTTCCTTAAGTTGTAAGGTTAGTTTGTCATGTTATTTATTTACCTATCCACAGAATCTGAAACCAATAAACGAATAGGAAGACCAAAATGCATCAACCATTTACAGTTCAACCTGCTATTGATTTTGTAATTGTGGATACAAATGACAAAACTTAACTATCCACTAATCATATTACTAATATGAATTAGTAAAACTCAGGTTGGTATTTTATTGTAAATTCAATCACAATATAATTATAAATTGATATCCATGGTTCTTTAAATGCCTCTTGAAGGAGTAATCTGAGTATGAATTTATTATTTTCAATAGAGAATTTTCTGAGAGATTTTGAAAAATTATTTTGTTCACTAAAATAATGCCACTTCTTGTGAAACTGAGTCATCAGGTGCAAAGAAAATTATGCATTTTCCCATTTTCTTTGGGTGTATTTTCTCCATTACTCAAGTCATGATGTGTATAACTTTAATATTAAATAAGAAGCTTTTGATTAATTTTTGGATACACTAAGTCAAGAAAACATTGTCTGATATTTTAACTAAAAGATTCACCATTGGAGGCTTCACTGGTGGCACAGTCGTTGAGAATCTGCCTGCGAATGCAGGGGACACGGGTTCAAGCCCTGGTCTGGGAAGATCCCACATGCCGCAGAGCAACTGGGCCAGTGAGCCAAAATTGCTGAGCCTGCGCGTCTGGAGCCTGTGCTCCGCAACAAGTGAGGCCGCGATAGTGAGAGGCCCGTGCACCACGATGAAGAGTGGCCCCTGCTTGCCACAACTAGAGAAAGCCCTCGCACAGAAACGAAGACCCAACACAGCCATAAATAAATAAATTAATTAATTAAAAAAAAAAGATTCACCATTGAGTTTTATATTACTCTCCAGTATTTTGTATGTGATAGAAACATATGTCAGTACAAGGATTTTCACATATTTCCATCTATAACTGAGTCTTTCTAATGGATGTTTTGTATTTCTGAATCACATTCAAAATATTTTTGGCTCAATTTGAGCCCTATAAAACTTTTTGTAAGCTAAATTCAATCAATAATTCTTTTGGATATGTTAGTATTGATACTACTAAATTCCATTTCAATAGCTAATTATTTCATTTGATTTGAAAAATACATAAATTGAAAATTATCTGAGACATTCTGTCCTGGATAATAACCTAAACTCTTGTGAGAAGAGTCAATTTCTGCTTTTTTCCCCCATTGCATAATAATTGGACCGTATGATAAAGGAGATTGTATAGAGCAGAAAGTCACATTGAATTTATTTATTAGTACCTTTTAAGCATACTGTTGGAGGAAAATTACCTGCAAATATGATGGCTAACAATTCCTTTCATCCCTGTCTGGATATGCCTCTCCTTTCATCAAAAGGTGGAGGCCATTTCCTTATCTTTTGAATCTTGACTGGGTTTTTGATATGCTTTTTCCAATAGAAAGTGACAGAAGTGACTTGCCTAGATTTCTGAGCTTATCTATGTTTTAAGAAAACTTTCAGGTCACATTTTCATCCTCTTAGAACCCTGTGCCACTATGTAAAAATTCTGACCTCTCTGCTGCGTAGAGTTCCAGCTGGCTCTCAGAATTTCCAGGTATCCCAGATGAGGCTCCAGAGAGAAAAATAAAGTCATCTTGAATATATAAGCCCCAGCCCATCTCCCAACTAAATTTAAGCACATAAATAACCTCAACTGACACCATGTAGAGCAAAATAGCTGTATACTTGAGCCTAGTCATGCAGTAAAGGATTAAGCTTACCCAAGAAATGTTTTGTATTTTCCCAGCCTCCTGAGAGGTAACCCCTAGACCTTTGGAATCTGCCTGATAATAATATTTACTTTCCAGAGGGACTTTGATCATGCTAAATAGTCTATTTTAACAATGTGATTTATGATGGGGGCCATGGGGTACCAGGTCAGCTTCTGGAGGGGCTGGAGACTAAGGCCATGTCTACACAACACTCCCCAATAAAATCTCTAGACACCAAGGGTCAGGAAAGCTTCCCTGGTTGTCAGTGCTCCATTTATATTGTCACACATTTTTTCTTGGGAAAATTAGACATTGTGGAGAGCACAACTGCAAGTTCTGTGCTTGAAAGTCTCCTAGACCCTGTCTTGTGTGCTTCTTCCCTTGGATGGCTCAAATCTGCATCCTTTCATTATAATAAATCACAACCGTGAGAATAACATTTGTACTGATTTTGGTGGGTCCTTTTAATGAAACATTGAAACTGAGGATGGTCTTGCCCACCCCCCACCCCACAATTGCATTTATGTCAGAAGCAAGAGTGATATTGGAGACCACTGAACTTGCAGTTGGTGTCAAAAGTGAGGGTGGACTTGGAGACTCCTGAAATTTGCACAAGCCAACCCACAGGTTTGAGAAATAATAAGGTGAAGTTGCTTTAAGACATTCAGTTTTGTTGCAACTTGTTATATACCAATATATAAGATGGGCGTTACCAAAACAACAAACCAAAATATAATAAATTATGAATTTTTAATTTCATATAATTCAAAAGAAAATGGTATCTGCTTATAGATGGAAGATAAACTTATTTTGGAGACTGAGAAGGAAATTGTGTTTATCAGTAACAACATATTTAGTAAATGTACTGTCTACAATAACTTGAAAAGCAAATCAAGTGACTACTTAGCCTGTAGCTCCAGGAGATAAGATTGCAAAAAGCTGGTACATTATTGAATACTGACTGTTGCTTGTTGTGTTTAGCAAGATATAAGAAAGAGATTAGCTCAGGCAATAATTACCCAGTTTTTAAGCAGACATGAAAGTAAGTTACATCTATAAATGTAAGACTTTCAGAGTGAGAGAAACAAACTTCTTCTGGATCTAAACAACAGGAAATATAATGAAAAAGTTTATGAACAATGAAGATCCATTAGAAGTTCTCTGAAAACAAGGGGTCTTGGCCTTGAGGCAAAGCTCTGATTAAGTATGTTGACCTCCCACACAGGCTATTATTTTCACCTGGCTCTGAGTTTTCTATTAAATTAAGAAAGATGACAATAAAGCAAAGAATAAATAAGGAAAAAAGAAAGCAAAGAACGAAAGTTGACTTGATACCCTAAGTCTCAGAAAAAAAATGTTATTTTTATTAACAATACATTAAATCGAAGGCAAAAATAACAAAAACATGATGTTTTTCTACTTTTAAAATATTTCACCTTGAAATAATTTAGATTTATAGGAGAATTGTAAAGATAGTTTGGACAGCTTCTCTTTATTCTTCAAATAGCTTATCCTAATGTCAACACCTAATATACCATGGTACATTTATCAAAAAAAATTAATATTGGTACAACACTTTGAACTATAGATTTTATTTGACTTTATCTAGTTTTCTTTATACTAATTTCCTTTTTCCTGTTCCAAGATCCAATCAGGATAACAATTTTTCAGTTTTTCCTTGTCTTCCATTATTTTTACATTTGAAAACTACTGGTCAGGTATTTTTAGACTGTCCGTCCTTGTGGGATGGTCTGACATTTTCTCATGATTAGATTGGGGTTATGGCTATGTGGGAAAGTATCACACAGGTGAATGTCCTTCTCTTGGTATCATACAAGTGGGAACATAATAGCAACATGAATTATCACTGGTGATATGAACCTTCCCTTGGAGTGAAGGTGGCATCTACCAAGTTTCTCTACTCTAAAGGCACTCCTCTTTTTCATACTCTAATTATCAGAAGACAGTGATTTAGTCCAGGCTACTCTCCAGGAAAGAGAACTTAAGGTTCATCTCCTGGAGGGAAGATTATCAAATAATTTGTGGGTGTATGTTAGAGCTATCATGGTAATTAATGAATATTTTGGAAGAGGCAATGTGAGGTATGCAAATATCCTGTTCCCCAAAGTCTCACAGATTAATTTTACCATTCATCAGTGGATCTTGCCTAAGAAGAATGATTGCTCTCATGTTCTAATACCCATTTTCCATTTCCTTCATTCTTTCTTACTGATATGATTTGGACTTTTTTAAGAAGGAAGATTTGTTCCTTCCTCCCACTTATTTTACATATCCAATCATGTATTTATACTAGTATGGATTCATATGTATATATTATTCTTTGAGTTATTGTACAATACTATAGATATTTATTTACTCAAATTGTGCCAGTTTGTCCACTGGGAGGTCTTTCACTTAGCTCCTGTGTCTTTCTCATATGTCCCATCCTTTTGTTGCTGTTGTTTTTAGCATCACAAGGTACTTCAGGCTTATCTTGTATATATGCTGTCCTAGCTTTAGAATCAGTCATTTCTCAAGGGAGGCCTATTTCCTTTTACAGGAGAAAAGTATTTAAAATCTAAGATGTCAGCATTTAGTATGGTTATTGCTACTGGTTGTCACCACTTTTGACCCTTTCAGTGAATGGTGTTAGAAAGTATATGTATGTAATATATGTACAGTTTCAGTCTATCTAGCCATCTAGCTATCCATCTATCTATCATCTATTTATCTATCATCTATGTATCTATCTCTTAAAATGAGTTCATTCTGATATCTCCAACTCTAATTCAGTTACACAGGGTTCATTCTAGCCTTACCCTTGGCCTATTGTAACTTTTTTGACATGAGAAACCTGACTCCCAATATCTATATATCTATATAATTTTAAAATTATTTGTTCAACCTAGTATACACCTAGATTCAGAATCGCTAATTGATATCATTCTGAGCAACAAGTTTAACTAGAGTACAGTTTTGATGTACAGTTCTATTTTGACTTTATATTTAGAGTATCCATTAAAAATATGGCTCTTCAAAATTACTTATACAGCTCCTTTTTCTGCCTACCCTTTTCAGTGAGGTTATAGCATACATTTGTAATATAGTTAGATTCATTTCTGACAGTCTCTATTCCATCCCTGCATCCCCCGACACCCTAGTTGGTTGTTTTTTATAAGTGCATACAGTAAAAATCTCTCTTTTTGATGTATACTTCCATGGTTTCTGACAGATGCAGACAGATGCACCAACACAATGCTGTACAGAACAATTCCACCACCCAAACAATAGACTTGTGCTGTCCCCATCTCATCAACCACTCTGCTCTCCCTCAAATCCTGACAAGCATTAATCTGTTTTCTTTTCCTGTAGTTTTGCATTTTCCAGAATGAAATAAATGAAATTATGCAAAACGTAGTCTTTTGAGTCGGACTTCTTTTACTTAGCAAAATACATGTGTCATCCATGTTTTAAAAGGATCTATAGCTAATATTTTTAAATGGTTGAGCAATATTTCACTCTATGTATGTACCAGTTTGTTTATTCATTCACCTGTTGAAATACAACTTGTTTTATTTCCAGTTTTTGGTGATTGTAATAAAAGTTGTTATAAACCTTCACAGGCAGCTTTATGTGAACATAACATTGTAGTGCACTTGGGAAAATACCTAGAAGAAGGCTGTCATGTGGTAAGTGTATTTTTTTTTTTTTTTTTTTTTTTTGCGGTACGCGGGCCTCTCACTGTTGTGGCCTCTCCCGTTGCGGAGCACGGGCTCCGGACGCGCAGGCTCAGCGGCCATGGCTCACGGGCCCAGACGCTCCGCGGCACGTGGGATCTTCCCAGACCGGGGCACAAACCCGTGTCTCCCGCATCGGCAGGCGGACTCTCAACCACTGCGCCACCAGGGAAGCCCGGTAAGTGTATTTTTAAGTTTATAAGAAGTCACCAAACTTTTCAAAAGTGTCTGTGCCTTTTTACATTCCCACCAGCAATGTGTGAGTGTTTCAGTTCCTCTACATCCCAATCTAAACTTAATATTGTCTCCCTATTTGATTACAGCCCTTTAGTGAGTGTGAACTGGTATCTCATGGTATTTGCATTTCCCTAATGAGTAGTGATATTGAGTATATTTCATGTGCTTATTTGCTATCCATTTATATTCTGTGGTGAAAGTTCTGCTCAGATATTTTTCCCATTTTTCAAATATTTTTAAACTTTATTTTGAACTAATTCCAGGTAACTGGAAGTTGCAAAGATAGTACATAGAGTTCTCATGTACCCTTCATCAAATGTTACCAGTGGTTACATCTGTTATAAGTATAGTATCAAAACCAAAGAATTAACACTGGGAAAATGTGAGTGTATAATTCTATGTCATTTTATGAGATGTAGATATTTGTGTAGTCTACCACTGCAATTAAGATACAGAACAATTCTATCACCACAAAGATCTCTCTCAGGCTACTCATTTATAGTTTCCCCCAAACACCCTGCTCCTCACTATTTCTAGCCCCATCTACCCACTCATCTATTCTCCTTTTTTATAATTTTGTCATTTTAAGACTTTTTTATAAATGGAATTACACAATACGAGACCTTTAGAGATTGGTGTTTTCACTTACCATAATGGACTTAGGATACATCCAAGTTGTTGCATGTATCAAGAATCCATTCCTTTTAATCGTTTAATTTAATTTTCATTGTTAAGCAGTATTCTATGATATAGATATATCAGTTTGTTTAACCATTCACTCACTGAAAGGCATTTGGGTTGTTTCCAGTTGCTGACTGTTAGAAACAAAGCTGCTATGAATAGTTGAGTGTGAATTTGAAACCGTGCGTAATCATTAGTCAAATCCATTTCACCTGCCTTCACTAATCAAGGTAGTTTTAAGACTTGTGTGTCCTCCAAGCAGCACGTAGCTTAAACAGTAAGATGTTTGCTGGAGTTGTTTATCAGCAACTTGGAGTCAGCTGTGTCTAGTTATAGTTGAAGTTGGAGTCAGCTGTGTCTAGTAAGACTGGATAGGACCAGAGACCCTCCTATTTGTCCTGAACGAGTGTCCGCCCAGTGACCTTTTGACATCAGAAGACCCAAAACTCCACCTTCAGAACATGCTAATCACCTCCATTTTTAAACGTGCAGAGGCCTGCAGCTTAATTACACCTGAGAAGATTACTGCACCTTTTTCCAATCACCTTTCCCCACCCTCCCCAAGCTCCCCATACCTCAGAATGCCCTGCTTCTTTATTCTTTATCCCACAAACCTCCTAAGGTCCTTGCCCTCGAGGTGGAGGTTTGGAGACTTGTTCTCCTTTCTCATTTGGTTGCATTGGGAATAAATCCTCTCTGCTGCACACCTCAGCTTCTCAGCGGTTTGGCTTGCTGTGCATCAGGTAAAAGGAACGTGGTTTGCTAACAATTTTTTCTTTGTTTTTTGTTTGTGCCTGTATGTGCATGTTAATATAACTTTTAAATTTCTCTGGAATAAATGCCCCAAAGTACAATTGCTGGGTTATATGGTAAGTAAATGTTTAGTTTTGTAAAAAGACTGTTGTAGTCTTTTCAGTGTGGCTGTATCATTCTAGATGCCCACCTGCAATGTATGAGTAATCTAGTTCTCTCCATCCTTGTCAGCATATAGTATTATCAGTATTGTGCATTTTAGTCATTCTGACAGAGAGAAGTGGTATCTCATTGTGGTTTTAATTTGCATTTCTCTAAAGGCTAATGATGTTGGACATGTTTTCATGCTTATTGATGGGTCCTCTTAGGTGAAATATATTTTCATGCGGTACACGGGCCTCTCACTGTTGTGGCCTCTCCCTTTGCGGAGCACAGGCTCCGGACGCACAGGCTCAGTGGCCATGGCTCACGGGCCCAGCCGCTCCGCAGCATGTGGGATCTTCCCGGACCGGGGCACGAACCCGTGTCCCCTAGCCTCGGCAGGCAGACTCTCAACCACTGTGCCACCAGGGAAGCCCCCCTGAGAGTTCTTTACGTCTTCTAGATACAAAGCTTTTGTAGGATATATAGTTTGCAAATATGTTCTCCCAGTCTGCAGCTAGTTTTTTATGCTCTTGACTGAGTCATTTGCAGAGAAAAGTTTTTAATAACATCCATTTTTTATAAAGGTTTCCTTTTGTGGGTTGTGCTCTTGGTTTGAGTCTAAAAATTATTTACCAACCCTTAAGTCCTGAGTTTTTCTTCTATTTTTTTTCTAAAAGCTTAGATTTTTCTGAGTTTTTTTTCCTAGAAGTTCTCCAAAAGTGATTCATTTTAGTTAATTTTTGTATAAAGTTTGAAATTTAGTTCAAAGTTCCTTTTTTTCCCTACAAATGTCCGATTGTTCCACATTGTTTGTTTAATAGGCTATTCTTCCTCCACTGAATTGCTTTTGTATTTATCAATTAGGCATATTGGTGTGGATCTATTTATGAGTTTCCATTCTATTACATTAATCTGTGTGTCTATTCTCCACTAATACCACACTGCCTTGATTACTATGAGTATAAAGTAGCTGTTAATGTCAATTGGGTGATTCCTTCTACTTTATTCTTCTTTTACAAAATTGTTTTAGCTATTCTAAGTCCACTGTCATTCCATGCAAGTTTTAGTATGTCTGTCTATATATGCAAAAAAGAAAATCTTTCTGGAATTTTTGTAAGAATTGTGTTAAACTACACATATATTTGGGAAGATATCTTTAGTATGTCAAGTCTTTCACTCCATGGACTCAATATACCTTTACTTGTTTAGATATTTTTTGAATATTTATCAGTAATTTTAAAAAGTACTCAGCTTAAAAGTCCAGTACAAGTTTTGTTAGATTAATGCAAAAGTGTTTCATTTTTATGAATTATTGGAAATAGTACTATTATTTTTAACTTTGGTTTCTACATGCTATTATGTAGAAATGCGATTGATTTTCCTGTTGTTGACCTTGTATCCTGTGAACTTTCTGAACGGAAAAGTCTATTCACAGAGACTTTTGGAGATTGAGATTTTCTATGTAGACCATAATGTCACCTGCAAAAAAAAAAAAAAAAATTCTTTTCAATCTGCAGGCCTTTAATTTCTTTGTCTTGCCTTATTGTGCTGGCTAAAACATACACTATATGTTCTCGTGTTCTTTTTGTTCTAATGGCTGGAACATCACTACTGTTTAGAGTGGTGACAATGGATATGCTTTCTTTGTTCTCAAAATTAGAAGGCAGGCTTTTGGTCTTACATCATTAAGTACAATGTTAGTTGTAGGTTTATTTTTTTTTACTAGGTGATCTTATCAAGTTGATAAAAAATATCCTCTACAATGTCCTGATAGTTTTTTTATCATAAATTGATGTTGGATTTTGTCAGATGCTCTTCCTGAATTAACTGATGTGATCACATGCTTTTTCTTCCTTAGCCTGTTGATATGATGGATTATTTTGGTTGGTTTTCAAATATTAAATCAACTTTGTATACTTAGAATGAATTCTATTTAGTCATGGTATACAATTTCCATACAACTCTAGATTATTCAGTTTGCTAATATTTTCTTGAAGACATTTACATATAATTTTATGATAGAGAAACTTCTTTAATTGTTATGCTTTGTTCTGATTTTGTTACCAGGGTAATGCTGGCCTCAAACATTGATTTGAGAAATGTTTCATCCTCTTCTATATGCTGGAAGAGATTTGCTAAATTAGTATTAATTCTTCTTTACATATTTGGAAGATTTCTCCAGTGAAGTTTTCTGAGATTTGTTTTACAAAAAAATTTTAATTAAAAATTTATTTAATATTACAGTACTATTCAGTTTATCTATTTCATTTTGATTTAGTTTTGCTAGCTTGTAGTTTTGAAGGAGTTGATTCATTTCTTCTAAATTATTGCATTTATGAGTAAATAGTTGTTCATACCATTACCTTGATGTCCTTTTAATAGCTACAGTGTCTGTAGTTCTGTACAAATGATGCTGTCATTTCTAACATTCATGATTTATTTCTTTTTATTTTTGCTAGAGGATTATCAATTTAATGATTTCTCTTTCACTTTTGAAACATTCTTGCAAGGTAAGAATTCTGTTTGAACATTTTTCTTTCAGCAGCTTGCAGATATCACTTTATTTATGGGTGAGTTATTTACTTAAACCATTTATTTATGCTTTATGATGGGAAGTCTGGTATAATTCTCACTCTTTTTCTTTCAGAGGTAGTGTGCTCTTTTTCTCTATCTGCCTTCAACATTTTGCTTTGCTTTTCATATGAATTCTGCTTGGTGCTCTCTGAGCTTGATAGGTCTGTTTTAGTGTCTGTCACTGTTTTGGAAAATTCTTATACATTATTTCTTCAAATATCTTCAACCTCTATTTTCTCATTCTAGGCTTCTAATTACATATGTTAGACCATTTGGTATTGTCCCAGAGCTCTTGGATATTCTATTCTGTTTTTTGTTCAATATTTGTTTCTCTTTCCATTTTAGTCGGGTAGTTCTGATTATCCAAGTTCTTCTTCAAGCTTATTGATTCTTTCCTTGGCAGTGTCTAATCTGATGAATCTGTCAAAGTCAATCTCTGTCACTATAGTTTTATTTCTAGCATTTCTGCTTGCTTCTTTCCTCTACGTTTTATTATCTTTGAGGGAATTATTTATCTAATATTTATGTTTTATAACTTTTCAATTATAGCCTTTATCATATTCATCGTAATTATTTTAAATTTACTGTTTGATAGTTCCAACATCTGTGTCATACCTGATTCTTATCTCAATATTTGCTTTGTCTCTTTAGACTGTGTTCCTTCTTGTCTTTTGGTGTGCCACATTACTTTTTGTTAAAATCTAGGTGTGCTATATAGCACAATAATATTGATATAAACATTTTTTTCTGATTGGAGATGAGTACACCTTTTTTTCTGGCTAGGCTTTTAGAGTGTAGGTTCCTGTTATTCTAATCTGCCATTGAGCCCAGTTTAAACTTTTCTCTATGCATGGTAAGACTTTTTAAAAAATTATTTATTTTTGCTGCTCTCCAGAAAGAATCTTTCTCTTGCAGTTCTTTTGGCTGTTCCTATTATTTTCATTTGATGCTTGTTTGCCTGGTGGTAGGGGCTGGGAAATGGGGTGTTTTCTGATTATTGTGACAAAGATTCAGTCTTAAGTAGATACTCTGAACCCTTTTCTTGGTGGTGTGACTTTCAGAAGGGATCTTGTGAAATCTACTATAGCTGCTATCTACTATAGCAGCTATAGTAAGCTACCACAAAATCAGTGGCTTAAAACACCACAAAGTAAAATCATTATCGTATCATCCTGAAGGTCAAAAACCTATAATCAAGGCATTGTCAGGGCTGTGTTCCTTTGGGAGGATTCAGGGGAGAATCTGTTTTATTGACTTTTCCAGTTTCTAGGGGAATTCTTTGGCCAAGGGCTGCTTCTTCCATCCTCAATGTCCATTGCTCTAACCTCCGGTTTTTTCATCACATCTCATTCTAACTTTTGCAGTTAAAGAATTCAATTAAAAATGCATAGCAATAGCAGTTGTATGGTATGGCAGATTTACTAGAGGAATTGTTCACAAAATTTGCTTTTGGCAATAAATGGTTGATAATTCTGTATTTGTTTCCTATTGCTACTGTAACAAATTGCCATAAATTTAATGGCTTAAAACAACATAAATTTATGATGGTACAGTTTTGCAGATCATACTTCCAAAATGTGTCTTGTGGGCTAAAAATTGCGGTGTCAGCAGAGCTGTGTTACTTTGGAAGCTTACAGGGGAGAATCTTTGCCATTAGAGGCTTCCTGCATTCCTTAGCTTGTGGACCCTTCCTCCATCTTTATAACACAGTATTTTATCCTTTCTTTCTCCCCCCAGGAGTGGTTTATATTTATTTCTTTTAAAAATCATTTTAAAATTTTATATTCAAATAATGAATGCACATGATTTTATTTATTTATTTTAAGATCTTTATTGAAGTATAATTGCTTTACAGTGGTGTGTTAGTTTCTGTATAGAACCAACTATACATATACATATATCCCCATATCTCCTCCCTCTTGCGTCTCCCTCCCACCCTCCCTGTCCCACCCCTCTAGGTGGTCACAAAGCACCGAGCTGATCTCCCTGTGTTATGCGGCTGCTTCCCACTAACTATCTATTTCAGTAGTATATATAAGTCCATGCCACTCTCTCACTTCGTCCCAGCTTACCCTTTCTCCTCCCCATGTCCTCAAGTCTATTCTCTACATCTGTATCTTTATTCCTGTCTTGCCCCTAGGTTCTTCATAACCCTTATTTTCCCCTTTAGATTCCATATATATGTGTTAGCATACAGTATTTGTTTTTCTCTTTCTGACTTACTTCACTCTTTATGACAGACTCTAGGTCCATCCACCTCACTACAAATAACTCAATTTCATTTCTTTTTATGGCTGAGTAATACTCCATTGTATATATGTGCCACATTTTCTTTATCCATTCATCTGTCGATGGACACTTAGGTTGCTTCCCTGTCCTGGCTTTTGTAAATAGAGCTGCAATGAACATTGTGGCACATGACTCTTTTTGAATTATGGTTTTCTCAGGGTATATGTCCAGTAGTGGGATTGCTGGGTCGTATGGTAGTTCTATTTTTAGTTTTTTAAGGAACATCCATACTGTTCCCATAGTGGCTGTATCAATTTACATTCCCACCAACAGTGCAAGAGGGTTCCCTTTTCTCCACACCCTCTCCAGCATTTATTGTTTGAAGTTTTTTTTTTTTTGCAGTATGCTGGCCTCTCACTGTTGTGGCCTCTCCCGTTGCGGAGCACAGGCTCCGGACGCGCAGGCCCAGCAGCCACGGCTTATAGGCCCAGCTGCTCCGCAGCATGTGGGATCTTCCCGGACCGGGAAGATCAGTGTCCGTGTCCGCTGCATCAGCAGGCGGACTCTCAACCACTGCGCCACCAGGGAAGCCCTGTTTGAAGATTTTTTGATGATGCTATTCTGACTGGTGTGAGGTGATACCTCATTGTAGTTTTGATTTGCATTTGTCTAATGATTAATGATGTTGAGCATCCTTTTATGTGTCTGTTGGCAATCTGTATATCTTCTTTGGAGAGATGTCTATTTAGGTCTTCTGCCTATTTTTCAATTGGGTTGTTTGTTTTTTTGATATTGAGCTGCATGAGCTGCTGGTAAATTTTGGAGATTAATCCTTTGTCAGTTGCTTCATTTGCAAATATTTTCTCCCATTCCGAGGGTTGTCTTTTTGTCTTGTTTATGCTTTCCTCTTTTATCCTTTAGTTACGTCATTATGTCAGCTTTATCTGACTCTCATCCTCCTGCTTTCCTCTTAAAAGGACCCTTTTATTACATCTGGCCCACCAGAGAGTCCAGGATAATCTCATCACTGAAAGCCTCTTCATCACGTTCTCAAAGTCCCTTATATAATGTAAGCTAACAACATATCACAGGTTCTGGGACTAGGATGTGAACAGTTTTGGGGGGTTGTTATTCAGCCTACTGTGTTGCTCTTCCTCCAGATACAATGCCAGAACTAGTACACATTCCTGCTCTTCCACAGGCTAAAGCTGTTTTTTTCCCATTCCCTTCTGACAGCTGCAGTGGATTTCCAACAGTGTATTCAGACTATAATTCCATTGCTCCTGACTATGTATATTAAGGATTTGTTATTTAGGGGAGATAGGTGACATAAATTTGGGTGAAGTTTTGGTTGTTGTTGTGGCTCTGCCCCAAGCTGCTGTAGATAATCTCTTATACCCTCTGGAAACCATTTCCACTTCCTTTTCCCTCTGGAGACTTAAGTTTTGATTCTATAAATGGTATAGGGGGTGCTGTTTGGGATGGAATATCATCAATAGCTGCTATTCTCTTCCCTCAGCCAATATCATGGGGACTATTTCTCAAAATTCTCCTCAACCTTCACTGTGAGCACTCACTAGTGTTCCTTGATGGAAAAGCCTGGAATAAGGTACAAATCCCCCTATGTTCATGCTGCATAGGGGTTTCCCACTTTCACTTTAGTCCTCATCAATTTATTAAAATTGTCTAGCTAAGTCTTCTCATGGGGTTATACAGTGTCCTACAATGCTTGGCTCAGGTAAGCAAGTGATTCAATTCTAGTACGTGCCTGTCTCCCTTCAGTTTTCATTTGTTTGCCCCATGACTGCAGTTCTCCATTGGCTTCAAAAAAATCCTTAATTTGAAATTTTTCTAGGCTTTATATGTTAGTTTATTTCAAGAGTGGAAATAATGCCCTTTCAGGTCTGTACCACTCTGAGTTCAATACAGAATAACCTATTCTGACTTACTAACTTTTTTTTCAAAAAAAAGAAAAGAAAATGAATATCACAATAAAAAGATTTCTAAAGCAACACTTGAGGCCCTCAAACTTGCCGAGCAAAAAGTGAGCTGTGAAATCTGCTCATCTCTATAGCCCCCAGACATAAGCCCTAAAGATCATTTTCTGTCAATGAAAGTTCATGGACAAGAAAGTTTCATCCAGAAATAGATTCATTTTAAAAACAGGAGTATCTTCCACTATAATACAAGGGCTTCTCATAATTGTTTAACATTATTTCATCATTGCTGTAGATTTCTCACTCTTTACTGGATGGAATTTTTCTTGCACCTTTTCTGTCACTGTTCCTCATCATCATTTGCATGGAGGTCATATGGGTCACCCACTATGGGGATATGTGCCCTGAATTGACAGAGAAAGCTTTGCATATTACTAAAGAATTTGAAAGTCTTGACTATGTATTTATTACAAACTTTTCTCTCTAGTGGGGCTGTACTCGAATATCTTGTGGCTCTGTGTAGCCTCTGAAATCTCTGTGGAGAACTCTAGGCAACAGTTTTCTGCTGAGACATCTGGGTCATACCTTGAGTATGCAGAACTTAGGAGTTTGGCCAGCAACCAAGGGAAGTTCCATGCATATTTTTAGAACCCCTTTTCTGTACCCCCATTCTATTACCTACTCCCTCAAATACCCTTGTCAACACCAATGTTTGATTTCTGCATTTTCTCCTCCAAGTCCCATCGTTCTCTATTTGGACTCTACTTCCCTGATCTCAGGTTCTGACAGTGCCCTGCAGGAGTGAGCTGAGTTGAATGTGGAGCTCACTTCCTGAGCTTATCCTTCTTTCAAAGATAGTAGAATGATTTTAGTTTATGTGGAATGTCTCAAAAGAGACTTTATATATAATTTTTTAAGCTTTTTTTTTTAGCTTTTACTGTATTGAGCTACTCTATCATGACTGGAAAAATACATAAAACATTTTTAAAAGAAAGATAATATATTTGAATAATGCATAATTAACAGATCATTCAATAAATGAGATAACTGTGGGAATTTATGGAAACAATATGACAGATCCTCATCACCTATAAATTCTAGTTAAAGTATATCATTAAATGTAAAAACAGAGAACCGGAAATAACCAGTGGTAAATATGTTCCTTATCTTGTCTGGGGAGTGCCTTTCTAAGCATATAAACAACAAAAGAAATGAAAAAAATAAATTTCACTAGACCTAAGCAAATAAGCATTTAAAATTGATATACATCAAATTTTATATACATGCAATAACAACACCATAGTGTGGGCAAAGGATGAATAATTCAATAATAATAATTCAAAATATTTTAATATTCCAGAAAATTAATAAAACATGTAATATTTTCCATGATAATCTTGGTAGACAAGTCAAATATTAGGAAGTAAAATGGTGTAAAAATGATTAACAATGAAATATGATTAAGAAATATGATTAACAAAGAAATATGAATAAGGAGAATAATTAAACACTTAGAAATAGTTAAAAAACTCTTTAATATTCAACATTTATTATGGTGAGTTGAAAGAGTCACTCTAATTAAATGCTAGTGTGAGCATGAAATGACTTTTCTGGAAATAAAAATTTGTCAGTATTCTTTATGTCAACAAAATTCCAAATTCTAAATATCTAATAGCTAATATGTAAGCTAAGCAGTAATTACATGTAAATAAAGTGTTCAAACATAGATAATACTTATATAACTTATTCTTACTTTACATGAGAAAATATCATTAGACGATCTTGTAAACAATTCCCATGCCATACTATAATGATAAAAAGGATAGCATGATTCAAGAATTTATGTAGAAAATGAATCCCACAACATAAGTGAATTTATGATGTCTGAGTTTGTACATCTAAGATGGGAGGCACAGGAAGAAAGGAAATAAAATTCTAACAAAACCTAAAGTTCTAACAAAACCTATCATTAGGCAATAGAAATACAGGCTTTGTTTTCTTTCCTGTATTTTTCTCAGGATTTTTAAAGTTTCTCAAGAAACACATTATGAAATTTGAAAAATAATTTTGACTATATGGTCCACTTTAGATGGTATTTACTATAATTGCACATTTTCAACTTTTCAATTAATAAAAAAAAGTAAATATGTGAAATGAAATAGATGTAAACTGAGGCTGAGAAGAAAATTTGTCAAACTTGTTTACAACATCTTATTTACCATACATATGTATATAGAGAGAGCACAAGAGCAAGAAAGGCAGTATATATAGTATATTTATTATACAATACATAGATAAATGACTATGTATAAAGTATGTATAAAGTTGAGATAAAAATGTTCATTAGAGCATAAAAGTTAGAGGGAAGGGATACTGAACAGCATGAAAAATGAAAAAAGGATAGAGCATGCAAATTGAGTTTTTTGTTCAACTAAAGTACATTAACATCAAATCCATCTATAGAGAATGACTTTAGCACATGATATACTTTATGACAAAATAACATTCTCAGATGCTTGTACCAAATGGGTAACATCAAGCTTGGAAAAGTGGCCCAACATAATTTGAGCCTTAACACTTGTTCCAGAATTGCTACTGGGTCCATCAGCCACCTGGCCAGTGATTTCATCAACTGGTTGTGTCATAATAGAGATGCAGCTGTTTCTTTTCTTACTCCCTTAAGCATTAAAACCATGTGAAAACCAAGCAGCAAAATTTCAGATTTATAATACATCAGTCATAAAGTTTAGATATAAACTCTCATATGTTCATAATCGTTTATTGAGCACCCACAATGTCTATAGCTGTATACTAAGTGTCATAAGAAAAATAAACAAAAAGGATGAATTGATTTCCTATACTTCAAAACAGAAAGTATGCACTTGAAAGTTTGAGATAATTTCTGTGAGATCAGGGAGAATATGTTTTGCTAAACTATAGCTATCAGAGTGTTTTAATCATAACTCAAGGCTGCCCTTAGCATGAGGAAAACAAGTATATTCAGAGGTTAAAACGTATTTCAAATCTTTAAAAAATACATATTCATTGGTGAAATTTTACTGTCACAGAAATGATGAAATTTGATGACTAATTCTATGAAAGTAAACTGGATACATCTGCTCTTTGCTTCTGCCACAAAAGGGAGTGAATGTATACATAGCAGAGCCTAAGAAGGAATATGTGCCCAACCACATCCTGGCAGCTTTGGGAAGATAGGATCCGCCCAAACTAAAATAACACTGGAATTGGGAGTAAAGAGCTATAAAACTTAATATTTTAGTAGCCTGTAATCCACTATTCTTGAACTAAAGTACAAGGTCATTAACTTTTGTAAAAAACTTTGAGCTAAGGAAATTACACTAGCCTCATTCTTTGTAATTTGCTGTTTTTACCTTAATAAAAGTAGCTTTTAAAAGTCAAAAAAAAAAAAGTTTGAGATCAGTTATATAGAGCATATATTAGTAATGAATAGTACAAATACATGAATTTGAGCTTTGTAGCTTTGTATTTCAACAGCAAAAATTCATGAATGGAAGGAGAAACCATTTTAAATAGCTTTCATTATTCCAGTGTTTGAATTCTTCAAAAAAATAAATTTCATAAAGTAATGGAGACTGCTGGCTTTCCAGAAGTCAAATCTCAGCCCAACAAAATTCACTTCATTGATATGTGGATTGACAACCAGTGTTTGAGGAAGTATTGAGGAAGACATGGTTTAAGTGTTAATTGACTCGATAGCCCATTTTAGAAAATGCAAACTGCTAAAACAACTAATCTTCTCTACATTTTAAAATCCTTTATTTCTTTACATTTTTATCCCTCTCCTTTTCAAAAACGTAACTTTGAATAAATCTACCAGTGACAGACATGAACCACCACTGCTGAAACTAAAATAGTTGCGGCTTTGGAGTAATGGCAGATCCCTGCAGCAACAGAGCTTTAAAATAATAAACAAAAACGTTGCTTTGAAATTTAAAATGGATCCAAGTTTGGGATGAGAATTATCCCTTGGAGAACCTTAACTCATGTCTGGGGCTTTCCCAGTCTGGCTTACCAAGTAATTACCTCATCTGGAGAGGTTTGATGTATCCCATGGCCCTAAAGTGTTCTCTTGCCTAGTGTGCCTACATTTTGAGAAAGTCACTCAATTTTTTTCACTTGTCTTTTTTTGATTCCTAAAAAACAATATAAGTGTGTGGTTAGTGACCCACTAACACTGACATTACTTGGCAGCTTGTTGAAAACAAAACATCAGGCTTCACACCAGACCTACTAAATCAGAATGTCCATTTTCTTAAGGTTCCCAGATGAGTCATATGCATAATGTTTGAAAAACACTGGACTACCTAATTACATGTTCTCTATTGGCTCAATATTTTTCCTGCTTCAAATGAGAGCAGTGACTACTTTTAATGGTAGCATACAGTGGCCCTTATCATAAATTTCCCTTTTGTGTCTCAAATAGCAAAGTAGCTGTTAGGTTTGTGAACATAGGATGTTAATATTTTGGTAGAGTTTTGAAAATTTGCAAAACCTTTGTATTAAAAAGAAAGGCATTGTTCTTGGTTTTGAGAAATTGATGGTGTTATATACATTTAGCTTCTTAACTTAGCAATTTATAATTTCTGTGTCTTTAGGGCAGACATTTTTTGAATAAGCAGGATTCATTTAAAAGAATGGATATTTTGGTGAAGATTCTGAGCATGTCTAATCTTTTTTTCAATTTACATATAAAAAACAACCTTTTTGAGTAAAATATATATAGCGTAAGAAATTGGAAAATGATCTTTAACCTAGTCCATATATTTTGTCTTTCCTCTGTGATGAGTCAAGTTCTTTCCTTCTGCTCAGTCATCATTTTTCTGAATTCCATTGCCTCAGGTTAGTTTTGGCAGATATTATGTTGAGGATAATAATCATGAAAGTATATTTGAGAATAGTCTTTTAAAGATACATGTAATATTCCAATTATATGTTTAAAATAAATACTATAACTTCATTTTTGGAGTTCCTTTTCAAGTCTTCTCCACATATTATTCACACAGCAGGTATCTCTCTTGCTGATTTTCAGTTATTTATCTTAAGTAGGAAGTAGGTCAAAAAAACACCGTGGATTTTTTCCTTCTGCCAGCCAGCACGTTTAAAGTACTCATTTGGGGATCCATGATCAAAAATATAGTTGAGAATATCAACACTAAGTATTGGTCTTAATGCATATATAATTTCCTTCAAAATTTAATAGTTCCACAGTGATGAGCAATATTGTCTCAGCTATTAATAGCAGACCAACATTGTGGATTTGCTTGTAATAAAACAAACTGAAGGTAACAGTAGGTTTGGCCATACCAAAATCTTTGCTTGTTCTCAAGTTTTCCAGACTCCAAAATATTTTGTCAAGTTATTTTCCATCAAGCAGATTGAAAATGGCATGTAACCAAAGAGCAAATTGCAAAAGAACCAGGATATGGCAGTTTCTGGATCTTCCCACACCTGTGGATACAAAATTTTCACTGAAGTACTTAAATCAATTAATTAGTATAGAACTTATTCAAGTAATTAAAGTATAGAAAATATATTTACTATAGTAAAAGTTACTTTCATAAATTATTTTTTTATTTTCCTTATAATTTTACCACTTACGTATCAATCTCTAAACCTATGGCTAAATTTTAAATGTTTTTGCATGTATGGAATTATATCAGAGTTATGAGTCCCCCAAAATAGAGTGTGTCACTGTTACCGAGTCAAAGCTCATACTGCTTGCCTCTTGACAGGCCAACAAACCAAGAGAGGGCAAGGAATAGTGACTTCATTAGGAAAGCCAGCAGACCAAGAAAATGGTGGACTAGTGTTCCAAAGAACCATCTTACTCGAGTTCAATTTAGTCTTCTTTTACACTAACAGGAGAGTGTGTAGCTGGTTGTTGCAAACTTCTTGTTGCTGGAATCCTTTGTTCTTGCAGCTATCCACATAGGGTCTGGTCACAATGTTCCTATAAATCTCCAGCAAGACAAATGTTCCATACCTTTTTTCTCTATATGAATGAAAAATGATATACCTTTAAAGGTCAAACCTGGGAGTCAGAGCCTTTGAGAATGGGCTATCATGTACATTTCAGACAATAGGCAACATTTTTTTACAAAAGTACAGAGCCAGCATAACTAAGCACATGCAACAGAGCACAAAGGTTAGATCTAAAGGAATAGATCAGATATGGAGTCAGGTTTGTTCTTCTCTGTTACATCACAGCTTGCTGAACAGATTATAGCACAGCCTGTTGGTTTGGGTCCCATTCAATGAATGCTGATTTGGAGTTTCACTGATATAAGGGACTAGGTAGAATGTCCAAGTGAAGCACATACTGTCTCAGGTGTCCTTCAAGGTCCTTTTTAGGTGAGTGTGTGTGTGGGGGGGTCTCAACAGGCAGCAATTATTTTTCCTTCCCTAACTGCCAAAAGGATTGACAGTGTGATCTGCCCACATAGTCCCAGTAAACTTTATGTGGTGACCCCTGAATTTTGTCTGGTATTTCCAGCTAGCTCTGCAGATGGAAGTGAGATAGTGCCGTCAGTGCTGTTGATATGGATGTTTCTGACTTGCCAACCAATAAGGCATCCTTTTTTGGTGAAAGTTTTTGACATATGACAGTAGAGGTACTTGCACTAAATACTGTCCTAGGTTCTGGAGGCAAAAGGCAAGGAAGTTTAAGTACTCCTGAGAGAGTTCTGCAAATGTATATTGGAGGCCTTGCCATACAAATGTAAATTGATCATGTTTTTATGTGACAGGAGGGCAGAAAAGAAGGAGCTGGAAATGTCCATGATAGCATATCAAAAATCATCAGCTTTTGCAATGGATTCAGTTATCGCCTTGATATCTGGAAAAACCAGGACTGCCAGATCAAAATTAAAATTAGTTGGTGATAATCCTGTGTAAACTTCCACCTCCATTTGTCTTTTCACCAACTGTAGACCATATGGGGCTTTTATATTGAGATAGCATGTTACTTTACTACATCTGTAGAGTTTAAGTTCTAAATCAAGGCTGTGATTTCCATTTCCCCTACTGAAATTCTATGTTGTTTTTCTTGGACTGCCTGAGACTGAACTGGGAAACAAATTTGGAGCTATCCATGTGTCCCACTGGCACTTCTATACATGAATTCTTCCTGATCAAAATAATCCTTTCTATAATTTAATATTTTCAGAGAACAAGCAAAATAATAACATCATGCATTCAGAAGTGGCTAAAACTATAAATTGAGTTGGCACAAAGGGCACCACGCACAAGGTCACGTTAGCTTCCCTTCCCCATTGGAACCTCACTTACACTTCGCCAGTTAAATCTGGGTTCCCCCTTCCTTCCACAAAACTGAACAGGTTGATCATTTAGACACCTGAATCCAACAGACTGATAAAAGCTTGAGTCCGTCCCCTTTCTGGAGTTTCCCACATACTAAAATGGGTGAGTTCATAGCACTTTTGGTCCCTCTTGGCAACAGCGAAAACTTGACCACATCTCTCTCCACCCTTCTCTCCTACCTTCCCCTAAAGAATTTAAGTTCATTAGTAAGGAGGGAAAGATTAGAGGACATAGGAGAGATTGAATCCATTCCATTAAACAAGATGCATTTACATTTGGTTTCCAATATTGTAGCAACTGCTTCTATTTCAACTAAATGAACTTCTGTTGTTTTTTGTCTACCCAAAGCTTTGAATCATATGGTATGGTTGTGACTACTAACACCATTTATTTAGCTTTGGGAACCCATTTACTAAGCAGCCATAGACCCATGCTTTTGGACCAGGGCTGTGAGATTTGCACCATTTGGCTCGCTTCTGCTTGACGCATGGGGTGGCAACGATTTTTAAGGAGCCTTCCTTAATATGGGGCAACTGCTGCTCCATTTCCAAGAACATATCTTTCAAACTTTCACCCATTTTCTTTTTTTGAATGTTTGAATTTTATTTATTTTTTATACAGCAGGTTCTTATTACTTATCCATTTTATACATATTAGTGTCTATATGTCAATCCCAATCTCCCAATTCATCACACCACCACCACCTTCCCCTGCTACTTTCCCCCCTTGGTGTCCATACATTTGTTCTCTACATCTGTGTCTCTATTTCTGCCCTGCAAACTGGTTCATCTGTACCATTTTCCTAGGTTCCACATATATGCGTTAATATACGATATTTGTTTTTCTCTTTCTGACTTACTTCACTCTGTATGACAGTCTCTAGATCCATCCACGTCTCTACAAATGACCCAGTTTCATTCCTTTTTATGGCTGAGTAATATTCCATTGTATATATGTACCACATCTTCTTTATCCATTCGTCTGTTGATGGGCATTTAGATTGCTTCCATGACCTGGCTATTGTAAATAGTGCTGCAATGAACATTGGGGTACATATGTGTTTTTTTTTTTTTTTTTTGCGGTATGTGGGCCTCTTACTGTTGCGGCCTCTCCCGTTGCGGAGCGCAGGCTCCAGACGCGCAGGCTCAGCAGCCATGGCTCATGGGCCTAGCCACTCCGCGGCATGTGGGATCCTCCCAGACCGGGGCATGAACCCGCGTCCCCTGCATCAGCAGGTGGACTCTCAACCACTGCCACCAGGGAAGCCCAACATGTGTGTTTTTGAGTTATGGTTTTCTTTGGGTATATGCCCAGTAGTGGGATTGCTGGGTCACATGGTAATTCTATTTTTAGTTTTTTAAGGAACCTCTCTCTATAGTGGCTGTATCAATTTACATTCCCACCAACAGTGCAAGAGGGTTGTGTTTTCTCCACACCCTCTCCAGCATTTGTTGTTTGTAGATTTTCTAATGATGCCCATTCTAACTGGTGTGAGGTGATACCTCATTGTAGTTTTGATTTGCATTTCACCCATTTTCAATATAAGGGACAATGGAATTTAGATTTCTTTATATCATTTTCTCATTCTCCGGTAAGTCACCTTTATTAACATTGTAAACCCAATCCAGAGCAATAAGAACTTGAATTCTAGCCAGTCCTTCTGTTTTTCTGGGCTAGTTTGTCTGTCTCAAGGGTAACTCCCATAGAGGGCAAAAGATCTCTTATGCCAACTAGGATGAGACCTTGCCTTGCCATCTCCAAATTGATCAAAATTTGGCATGATAAATGCAGCATAAGTAGGGTCATAAGACAATACAGCTGTTGCCATTGTTTCTTAGAAAGCATTACATATCTTTACCTCTTATCTAAGTGGACCAGCCACAGTTCTAACCATTTACTTGATTCACATCCACAATGCTTGTAAGTTTCCTTCTTTACCTGCTCACTGGTACTGTGTTTCTGTAACTGTTGTCTGAAAGGAGTCATAATCTTATTCCTATCCAAGATGTATCTTAGTGCTGTTTTAGTTATAAAGGAGCAAGCTGGAGGTTGATAGATTGGTGAGGAAGCTTTCCCACATGGAGGAGAGTCAGCAACATTCATGGCACTGTTCAGGCAACAGTAATTTAACTTATTTCCTGGTATCCAGAAATGGGCAATAAATAGACGTGATTTATTGCCTAGGTGACCTAGAGTTTGGTCAGTAGGTTGACTGCTGAATTCCATGAGCTTTCCACATTTTCTGTTAAGCAGTTGTGAGGCCTTCATTCTTAATTTTTGGAAAATCATGTTTCTTTTTTTTAATTGAAGTATATGCAATTTTCAATATTTTCAGGTGAAGAATATGGTGATTCAATATTTTTATGAATTATAATTCATTTAAAGTTATAAAATATTGACTGTATTCCCTGCGCTTTACAATATATCCTTGTTGCTTATTTATTTTATACATAATAGTGTCTCTTAATCCCACATCCTTATCTTGTCCCTCCCCCCTCCCTCCTCTCCACTGGTAACCATTAGTTTGTTTTCTATATTTATGAGTCTTTTTCTATGTTGTTTTAGACATTTATTTGTCTCAATTTTTAGATTCTACAAATTAGTGATGACATAGAGTATTTGTCTTTATCTGACTTATTTCACTCTATACTCTCTAGGTCCATCCATGTTGTTGCGCATGGCAGAATTTCATTTTTTTTTTATGGCTGAGTAACATACCATTGTGTGTGTGTATGTGTGTGTATAATACCACATCTTCTTTATGCATTCATTTGTTGATGAGCACTTAGGTCACTTCCATATCTTGGCTATTGTAAGTAATGCTGCTATGAACACTAGGGTACATGTATCTTTTCAAAATAGTGTTTTTGTTTGCTTTGGATATATACTCATATGGTAGTTCTATTTTTAGTTTTGTTTTTTTGTTTTTTTTTTTTTTTTTGCGGTACGCGGGCCTCTCACTGTTGTGGCCTCTCCCATTGCAGAGCACAGGCTCCGGACGCACAGGCTCAGCGGCCATGGCTCACGGGCCCAGCCGCTCCGTGGCATGTGGGATCCTCCCGGACCGAGGCACGAACCCGTGTCCCCTGCATTGGCAGGTGGACTCTCAACCACTGCGCCACCAGGGAAGCCCTATTTTTAGTTTTTTGAGGACCCTCCATAATGTTTTCCACAGTGGCTGCACAAAAGTACAAAACACCCACAGTGTACAAGGTTTCCCTTTTATCCACATCCTCTCCAACATTTGTTATTTGTAGACTTTTTGATGATAGCCATTTTGACAGATGTGAGATGATAGCTCATTTTGGTTTTGATTTGCATATCTCTGATTAGTGATGCTGAGCGTTTTTTCCATGTGCCTCCTGCCTATCTGTATGTCTTTTTTCAGAAAAATGTCTATTAAGGTCTTCTGCCTATTTTTTAATCTTTTTTTATATTGAGTTGTATGAGCTGTTTATATATTTTGGATATTAGCCCCTTATTTGTCATATATTTGCAAATATTTTCTCCCATTCAGTAGGTTGTCTTGTCTTTTTGTGGATGGTTTTCTTTGCTATGCAAAAGTTTATAAGTTTAAATAGGTTCCATTTGTTTATTTTTGCTTTTCTTTTGCCTTGGGAGACAGATCCAAGAATTATTGCTACAATTTTTATCAAACGGTGTTCTGCCTATGTTCTCTTCTAGGAGTTTTATGGTTTCTGGTCTTACATTTAGGTCTTTAATACATTTTGATATTTTTATATATGATGTAAGAAAATTTTCTCATCTCATTTTTTTTACATATAGCTCTCCAGTTTTTCCAGCACCACTGATTAAAGAGACTGTCTTTTCTCCATTGTATATTCTTGTCTCCTTTGTTGTAGATTAATTGACCATAAGTGTGTGTGTTTATTTCTGGGCTCTCTATTCTGTTCCATTGCCCTATGTGTCAGTTTTTGTTCTAGTACCATGCCGTTTTGATTACTGTAGCTTTGTATTGGGTTGGCCAAAATGTTCATTTGGGTTTTTCCACAAGATCTTATGGAAAAACCCAAGCGAAGTTTTTGGCCAACCCAATAGTATAGTCTGAAGTCAGAGAGCATGATAACTCCAACTTTGTTCTTTTTTTCTTAAGATTGCTTTGGCAATTATGGGTCTCTTGTGATTCCATATATATTTTAAGATTATTTGTTCTAGTTCTGTGAAAAATGTCCTGGGTATTTTGATAGGGAATGAATTACATCTGTAGACTGCTTTGAAGTATAGATACTTTAACAATATTAATTCTTCCAATTCAAGTATAAGGGATATCTTTATATTTCTTTTTATCATTTTCAAATTCTTTCATCAATATTTTATAGTTTTTAATATATAGGTCTTTAACCTCCTTGGTTAAGTTTATTCCTAGGTTTTCTTTTTGATGCCATTATAAATGGGATTTTTTCCCTTAATTTCTCTTTCTGATAGTTCATTGTTAGTACATAGAAAAGCAACAAATTTCTGTATATTAATCTTGTACTTGCAACTTTACTGAATTCATTCATTAGTTCTAATAGTTTATTAGGAGAGGCTTTAGGGTTCTCTCTATATAGCATCATGATGTCTGCAAATAGTGACAGTTTCACTTCTTCTTTTCCAATTTGGATCCCTTTTATTTCTTTTTCTTTTCTGACTGATGTGGCTAGGACTTCCAATACTATATTAAATAGAAGTGGTGAGAATGGGCATCCTTGTCTTGATTCTGATTTTAGAGGAAAAACTTTCAGCTTTTCACCCTTGAGTGTGACGTTAACTGTGGGTTTGTCATAAATGGACTTTACTATGTTGAGATGGATTCACTCTATACCAACTTTGATGAGAATTTTTTGTCATAAATAGATTTCAATTTTTTTCAAAAACTTTGTATATTTGAGGTTATCATGTGATTTTATCTTTTCTTTTGTTAATATGGTGTATCACATTTATTGATTTGAGAATACTGAACCATCCTCGCATCCCTGAAATAAATCCCACTTGATCATGGTGTATGATCCTTTTTACATATTGTTGAATTCAATTTGATGATACTTTGAGGATTTTTACATCTATATTTATTGGAGGTATTGCCATGTAATTTTCTAATTTTTAGTGTGCTGTTCTGGTTTTGGTATCAAGGTAATGGTAGCCTTGTAGAATGAATTTGGGTGCAGTCCATCCTTTTCAAATTTTTGAAATAGTTTAAGAAGGATAAGTATTAGCTCTTTATATGTTTATAGAATTCCCCTGTGAAGCCATCTGGTCATGCACTTTTGTTTGCTGGGAGTTTTTTTAAATTACATATTCAATTTAAACTAATGATCAGTCTGAGAAGATTGCCTATTTTTTCCTGATTCAGTTTTGGAAGGTTATATATTTCTAGAAATTTGTCCATTTCTTCTAGGTTGTCCAATGTGTTAGCATATAACTCTTTACAGTACTCTATTATGATTTTTGTATCTTGGTGGTATTGATTGCTATTTCTCCTCTTTCATTTCTTATTTTGTTTATCTGGGCCCTCTATCTCTTCTTCTTGATGAGCCTGGCTAAAGGTTTATCAATATTTATGTTTTCAAAAAGGAGATATTGGTTTTATCTTTTCTATTTTTTGTTTCTATTTTATTTCCTGTCTGATCTTTATTATTTCTTTCCTTCTGCTGACTTTGGGCTTTGTTTGTTCTTCTTTTTCTAATTCCTTAGATGGAAGTTTAGGTTGCTTATTTAAGATTTTTCTTGTCTCTGAAGGTAGGCCTGTATTGCTATGAACTTCCCTTCTAGAACTGCTTTTGCTGCATCCCATTGATTTTGGAAAGTTGTGCTTTCATTTTCATTTGTCTTGAGGTATTTTCTGATTTTCTCTTTGATTTCTTCTTGACCCATTGCTTTTTTTTAGTAGCATGATGTTTGGTCTCCATGGGTTTGTTCTTTTCCCATTTTTCTTTCTGTAGTTCTTTTCTAGTTACATACCATAGTGTTCAGAAAAGATGCTTGATATAATTTCTATCCTTTTAAATTTGTTGAGACTTGTTTTGTGGTCTAGTATATGATCTATCCTGGAGAATGTTCCATGTGCCCTTGAAAAGAATGTGTATTCTACTGTTTGGGGATGGAATGTCCTGTAGATATCTATTAAGTCCAACTGCTCTATTTTGTCATTTAAGACCACTGTTGCTTATTGATTTTCTTTCTGGATAATCTGTCAATTGATGTAAGTGTGGTGTTAAAGTTCCCTACTGTTATTATATTGTTGTCAATTTCTCCCTTGATGTCTGTTGATATTTGCTTTATATATTTAGGTGCTCCTGTATTGAGTGGATATATGTTAATGAGTGTGGTATCATCCTCTTATATTGATCCCTTTATCATTATATAATGCTCTTTTTTCATCTTTTGTTACAGCATTTGATTTAAAGTCTATTTTGTCTGATATGAGTATTGCTACCCCTGCTTTCTTTTCATTTCAATTTGCATCAAATATCTTTTTCCATCCCTTCACTTTCAGTCTTTGTGTCTTTAGCTCTGAAGTGAGTCTCTTATAAACAGCATACAGATGAGTCTTGTTTTTTCATCCAATCGGCCACCCTATGGCTTTTGATTGGAGCATTTAGTCCATTAATATTTAAAGTAATTATTAATATGTTTTTACTTATTGCCATTTTATTACTTCTTTGCTGGTTGTTTTTGTAGTTTTTCCCTGTTCTTTTCTTCTTTTAGTGTCTTTGCTTGTGGCTTGATTTTTCTTCAGTGTGTGCTATGTTCCTTTCTCTCTTGTTTTTGTGTGTCTATTGTAGGTTTTTGATTTGTATTACCATGTGGTTCATAAATGTTGACTGATAACTATATCTATTTGTTTTAAACAGGTAGTCCTTTAAGCTCAAACACTTTATAGAAGATCTACATTTTCCAATCCCCTCTCCCACGTTTTGTGTTTTGATGGATGTCATATTTTGCATCCATGTTTATCCCTTTACTGATTATTGTAGTTGTGCTTGATTTTACAATTTTTGTCTTTTAATCTTTGTACTAGCTTATTTAAGTGGTTGATTCTCAGCCTTTACTATATACTTGCCTTTACTAGTAGGATTTTTCCTTTACTATAGATGCTTACTCTTATTATAGCTTTTTCTTTTCCATTTAGAGAAGACATTTTAGCATTTCTTTCAGGGTAGGTTTAGTATTGACGAACTCTTAGTTTTTGCTTGTCTGAGACGTTCTTTCTCTCTCTGATTCTAAATGATAATTTTGTTGGTTACAGTATCCTAGGTTGAAGGTTTTTCACTTTCAGCACTTTAAATATGTGTCACTCCCTTCTGGCCTGCAATGTTTCTGCTGAAAAATCAGCTTTTAACCTTATGGAGGTTCCCTTGTATATGACTTTTGCTTTTCTCTAGCTGCCTTTAGAATTCTCCCTTTAACTGTTGCTGTTTTAATTATGATATGTCTTGGTGTGGATCTCTTTGGGTTCATCTTGTTTGGGACCCTTTGCTTCTCCTATACCAGGATGTCTGTTTCCTTCTTCAGGTTTGGGAAGTTTTCAGTCATAATTACATTAAATACATTTTCAACTCCCTTCTATCTCACATTTTGGGATCCATATAATGTGAATGTTGGTATGCTTCTTGTTATTTCAGAGATTCCTTAAAATGTTCAAATTTTTTTTTATTTGCTTTTCTTTTTGCTGTTCTGATTGGGTGATTTCCATTATTCTATCTTACAGCTCACTTATGCATTCCTCTGTATCACCTAATCTGCTGTTTATTCTGTCTAGTGTGTTTTTCTTTTCAGTTATTGTTTTCTTCAGTTTTGACTGGTTCTTTTTTTTTTTTTTTTTTTTGTGGTACGTGGGCCTCTCACTGCTGTGGCCTCTCCCATTGCGGAGCACAGGCTCCAGACGTGCAGGCTCAGTGGCCATGGCCCACGGGCCCAGCCGCTCCGCGGCATGTGGGATCCTCCCAGACCAGGGCACGAACCCGTGTCCCCTGCATTGGCAGGTGGACTCCCAACAACTGTGCCACCAGGGAGGCCCTTGACTGGTTCTTTTTATATTTTCTAGGTCCTTGTTAAAATTCTCAGTGTATTCATCTGTTCTTTTCTCCAATTCAGTTAACATTCTTATTACTAATTCTTTGAATTCTTTATCTGGTAAATTGTTTATTTCTCTTTCATTAGTTGTTCTTTCAGGTGTTTTTTCCTTGTTCTTTCAATTGAGATAAATTATTCTGTCTTCTCATTGTGCTTAACTTTCTCTGTCTCTATGAAATTAGGTGAAACATTTGCCTGTTGTGGTCTTTAAGTGGTGTCCTTGGGTGGGAGCGTCCCTATATTGTCTGTGGCCAGTGGTTTTGGTGTGAGATCTGGATTTAAGGTGGACATAAGTCACGTCTTTCCTTGGGGTGAGCTGGCAGCTATCACTGGTAGGAAGTGAGGCTGGAGACAGAGGGGCTAGGGCCAGAACCAAGAATGAGCCAGATCTTTTCCTATGTTCAGTGGCCATTACTGCTCCATAGGAGGCAGGAGTAGGTCCCAAGTTGCTAGAGCAGAAGCCCTGAACTTCTGGTCCAAGCTGGCTTAGTTCCCTTCAAGTGTGTGCTGTCACTCCTCCCAGCAGTGTCACCCTCATTGGCATGGTACTCAGGGAGGCCTGGGGTGCAGGCTGTGGCACTCTGGCTGCCATAAGATATCTGAACTGCCTCTGATGCACCACCTGTGTAAACACTGGCAATGGCTGCCCCTTCTCTGCTTAGATACCATTTTACTGCCTCAGTGTCTCACACCAAGGTGTTTCTGTGGTCATAGCAGCTCTCATTCCAGTGTGGAGCTACAATGTGAGACAAGCAGGGCTGGAGAATTTGCTTGGCTCATGCATGCACAGGAATGGATGTGGGAAATCAGTTAACAATGCGTGTTCTCAATCCACTCTCTCTGCCCTGCTTTGGGAGTAAGCAAACCTTTGCCTGCTCTTCACAAGTGCAGTCCAGGCTTTCCACAGCTCTCCTTTTAGTCCCAACAGCCCTCCAAACAGCCAAGGGGGCTTGTCTTCCTTTTGTCGGACCCCAAGGCTGGGGCACCCTCCACTCACTCCCCATGGAGGATCTCTGCCCCTATAATCTCCCTTTTCTTTTGAGTCCCCTCCTAGGGGCACAGGTCCCAAACTGATTGCTTCTCTTCCCTTGCTACTTAATTTCATGTGGATTTTTCTTACAATGTTGGTTGTACAGGCGTCTTTCTGCCAGTCTCCAGTTAGTTTTCAGTGAGAACTGTTCCACATGTAGATGTATTTTGATGTGTTTGTAAGGGGAGGTGAGTTCCACATCCTTCTACTTTGCCATCTTCATCTGAGTTTTTAGGAATCTCACCATTTCTGTAAGTCAAAAGTCCAGTACCACATGACTGGGATATCTGCTCAGGGTAAAACAGAGCTGACACAAGGAATTGCCCAGGTTGATCTCTTATCTAGGGGCTCGGGAAGAAAGTCCACTTCCAAGTTAAATTCCAGAGCAGTTAAGTTCAAAGCAAAATTCAGTTTTTTGCAGTTTTAGGACTGAGGTCACTGTTTCCTTTCTGATTGACTGTCAGCTTGGGCCTACTCATAGTTCCTACATTCTACCAGCATCATTTGCCCCAAGGTGTCCCCTTCATTTTCAAGCCAGAAAGGGTACATAAATTGTCTGATTTCTCATGTCTCTGGCCTAGATCCACATTTAAAGATTTTGTGATTAGGTCAGGCATACCTGAAAGTCATGTTCTTTCATTATTCTATCCTCATAATCAAAAGAGTAACATATGGTGAAGAGCATGAGATTTTAACCAACATGCAACCTAACAGATTTGTCATCCATTATTCATCATACTGTGGTAGACTAAAAGCACAGGATGGACTTCAGGGTCAAAGGACAATTTATTACTCTCAGCATTAGCAATAACCACAATATCATTATTTTGGCATCACTTCTTGCTATATACTGAATGTTTGTGTCCCCTCAAAATTTATATGTTGAAACTTAATCCCCACTGTGAAGGTATCTGGAGCTGGGATTTTGGGGAAGTGACTAGGTCAGGAGGATGGAGCCCTCATGAATGGGACTAGTACTCTTATAAAAAAAAAAAAAAAAGACTCCAGAAAGCTTCCTCCCCCTTTCTACCATGTAAAGACACAGTGACAAAAAGGCTATCTATGAACCAGGAAGTGGATCCTCACCAGCCACTAAATCTGCTGGTGCCTTCATGTTGAACTTTCCAGGCATCAGAAATGTGATACATTTCTGTTGTTTATAAGCCACTTAGTATATGGTATTATAGCAGCCCAAACAAACTAAGACAGTTCTCCCAGCCCCAGTTCCCAAAGGCCAATGGAAAGAAGACAGGTGGCACTGGCCATGCAGTAAGTTGTGGTACAAGAGAGGACACATGAGCCTACGGAATCCAAATCTTTAACACTAAACGATATGATTGTTAGACTGCAGTTCCAGAGGGAAACACTATCTTTATCTTCCAAGCAAATATGTCCTTTTCTCTGGGAAGGAAACATTGTATCTTTCAAAGATGTTTTCTGTACAAATATTCTTGAATAAAAAGTCCAGAAAATAGTACCTTTGCTCACAAGATATTCAGAAATGCAAGAGATCCATGAAGAATGGTCTTCTAAAAATATATTCTTACTGTATTTGTCTTTTTGCCCTCACATGTCCTGAGAGGTGTTTGTTGAAATCTCTCATTATATCATTGGTCATTTGCATATTTTATTGTTTAGTTCTAACAATTTATCATGACCCCACCCTAGTCCTGCAATTACAGTTTTACATTAGATAAAACAGTCCTTATACCTGTGCTACTAGCTTACTTATAACCACCTTCCCCCAAGGAAGAAACAAAGGAGGACTGAAATTTTAAAAGATTATATTTTTGTAGTATATGCTTCTAGAGTGTACTATGCTTTATGTATCCTCTATCACTCAAGTCACAGAATGATCTATATGTCAAGTTTTATTTTCCTTGGAGATGAACAGCCTGACATTCAGAAAGATAAAATAATATACATATGTTATTCCACAGCACAATTTGGTTTTAATTTGGGCCTATTAATCTAAAAATTTTCTGTGTAATGTCATATCTTCAGGCAGAAATTCTTTGCTTGCTTTTCATTGATAACCTTGCTTTTATGGCTTATTTTTCTTTTTTTTTAATATCAAAATTTATTTAGTGCTGATCTTGACTATAGCAATACATTGTTATGGTCTTTTTATAACAAGTTTTGGAGTTAGAAAATTTTGTCATCTAATAGAAGAGCTTATTAAAAAAGACAAATTATTGAACAATACAAAGCCTCAGTTTCCTCAGATGTAATATGAGACTATACCCTAATTCCCAATATTTTTTGTCAATATTAATAAAGCAATATATAAATGACATACATGGTTCAGTATGTGGGGCATGGTATACCTTCAGCAAATAGAACTTACAAATGTCACATCAAAAAAAATGTATAGATTCCAATATCTACATTATAAAAGTGCTATCTACAGCTGGTTAACTGAGAGCTTTATTAACCAGAATAGCAAATAAGTTTAAGAGGATTTGTTTGAGGCTAATAATGTGTGTTAAAACTGAATTATATTTACATACCAGGATTTCTAACAAGCCTATGTTGGTACCATTAAGTATAATGGCAGAAAAATATTTTGCCTTCCTATAGTGGGGGTGTGGGTGCACGTGATACCTTGAAATACATACTATGCAAACACTACATGATACAAAAAACTAATGGACCCCCCAAATCATGTTATTCATTATTTTAACATAAGTATCTGTATTTTTTTAAGTTATCAATTCACTTGTTTAAGAAATTGCTAAATAAATTTGTTCCATCCCACTCTCTTAGCACGTAGAAAAATGGCAAAATCGATTAATGTTGCCTTTATTTCCTTATTCATAATATGCATTTTAAGTACTCAGTTGTAAAAATGCAATAAAATGTTTCCTTCCAAGTAATTTTTATAAGTGCTTCTGTTCATTTCAATTATTTTCATGGGCATGCCAGTAACAATGTGTTTTAAAGTTGGCATAACATATAGAAATGAAGAACAGGGCTTACTCTGCTAGACAAGATATTTGTCTGCATTTTATTCTCAGATTATCATCCATAAAGGGTTCATCTGCAGCAGTATCTGAAATATTCTGCATAAGTGCCAGTTAAGTGCATTTGTTTCCTAAATCTACCCAGCATAATATTAGACATTATATTTTTGGACCACATAAGTGAATGTTTCCACCAAGCAATTTCAATCAGTTGTAACTATTTTGCAATTTTTCCTCTACTGCCAGTTGAAAATGTATATGCTCTGCCATCTCCATTAAATTCTTATATCCATTAAAACATGAGATTAACGTGGAAGCCAAGCATTTTAACATCATAATTTTCATTTGCATGAATTTTTTTGTGTTTAAAGCACGTTAAAAATCTCAAATTTTTACATTATACCTTATAGCAAGGTTTTAGTAATTTTAATAATCGATCACCTAATCGTTGGAATGACAGAAAAGTAGGGTACCTATGAGAACTTTGAAATAAGAATGATACAGAAATAAAAGGTGATTGTAATGGGTCTTTGCTTAGCTCAGAATAATGGCCTATATTTGAAAATATGGAAGAAAAAAAACTAGAGATTGAAGTTAGTTACCAGAAATATTTTTAGTAATATTTTTCATATAACTTAATTTCCTTTATTCTGAGAAATAATTGAATTAAGGCAGCTAACCCACTATGCTTTTGCTATATTTTTTATATTTAATTTAATTTATACCTTAAAAAAATCACCAACAGACTATTTTAAGGCATATGAAAGCTAGAGTTTTTATTCTGGTTGTCAAAGTATTCTAATTCAATAAAAAGTAATCAACAGAAGATTTGCTAAACAGGTTAAGACATTATAGTTCATAAATAATAGGGAATATGGAAGCATTTGGTTTATTCCAATCAACTGGAGAAACTTAAAGAGAAAATATCTGTAGATTACGAAATTTTAAAAGAAGTGGACAGTTTTCTTCATTTTGTATAGCATGTGGTATATAACATGATGCTTGGCTCATTGATTTATCATTGGATATTATAGACACAAATTCAAAATTAGACCAATAATACATTTAATTTATAAATATGCTCTATAAAATAAATTGAATTTAAGTGCTTTTTGGCTGGTGCAGTACCCCTGGGAAGTAATGTTCATTGTTTTAAAAGACTATTAACATGCCTGGTTAGAACATATTTTTAATTTTTGTAGAGTTACAGTCCTAGGACAAACATTTGGAACTTTTTGACACTGTGATGTTTTACTGAAAATGCCTTATTGAGCTAGATAATATAATATAGTCATATGGACCTTTTGTAATCTGGATCTACAGGGTGTATTATAGCTAATGATAGTACATAGAGTCAAACTAGGCTTTTTTTTTTTTTTTCCTGCCAGATGGCAATACAAAGGGTTGGAATGTGAATCAAGGTTAAGTCTGATTACTCCTACTACATGTGTTCTGTTTGGGTTTATCGTCAGTCACTGCCCACCTGAGGTCCTGAGAGTTGTTATGATTTGTCATGAACTAATTCTGTAATTAGTCAGCTGAAGGAATAAATTAGTATCGATAAGATTTAGAACCAGAAAATGGAGAGGAAGATGAGTTTTATGTGCTAATAGATGCGAATTTACTATTGGACCAAGCAGGATGATCATCAGCCATCCAATTAAACAATCGGTATAGTTTATTTGGATTATTTCTAAGCGTTCTAGTACATAGGTCACTCTCTAAACTTAAGGGTGTAACCATTTTGAGGTGATCCAGAAGAGCAGCTTGGGAGGCTACCCCCTGATATTTGCTCCAAATAACTTTACTCAGCTGAAAAATTTGATTAGCCCTGGACATTCAAAGCCTTTTAAGTTCCATTTTTTACTTTTGGGGGAAAATAATCTCTTTCAAAATATGCAAGATCCTAAATTTCTGGATCTTTTTTATTGCCTTTCATTTGTTTTTAATTGAGGTGTAATTTACATGTAACATTGGTTTCAGGTGTACAACATAATGATTCGATATTTGTATATATTGCAAAATGATCACCACCATAAGTCCAGTTAACATCCATCACTATACAGTTATATATCTTTTTCTTGTGATGAGAATTTTTATGATCCACTCTCCACAACTTTCATATATTCAGTACAATATTACTAACTATAATCACCATGCTGTACATTACAACTTCCTGATTTATTTTATAACTGGATGTTTGTACTTTTGGGTCCTATATAATATAGTAATATGGGCCTTTTGTAATCTGAATCTCCAAAGATGTATCATGTCTAATAATTGTATATAGAGTCAAAATACACTTTTCAACATGAGTTTATATGAAAATTTTAGAAGATGATGAATATTACCATAAAGTTAATTTAGGTACATTTTCACATATGGTCAATCAAGCTGTGTTTTCTATCTATTTAAATCTCAGTGCTATAGTTGGAGATTTGTGTCCTCCAAATTATATGTTATAATCTTAACCCCCAAAAGTGATGGTATTAGTATGTGGTGTTTAAGGTGTTTTATCAGAGGTGTTTAAGTTATGAGGATAGAATCTTGAATGGTTGGAATTGGTGCCTTATAAAAGAGATCCCATAGAGCTCCCTGGTCCCTTCTACCATGTGAAAATAGTCTTAAGTATTTAAGTAAGAAGTCTATAACCCAGAAGAGGGCCCTCATCCAACTGTGTTGGCACCCTGATCTTGGGCTTTTAGCCTCCAGAACGATGAGCAATAAATTTCTGCTGTTCATAAGCCACCCAGTTGAGGCATTTTTTTTTTTCCTAGCAGCCAGAATAGACTAAGAGACTCAGAAAGATCAGTCAGAAGTGTCTTACTCAGTCCTCTACTCACAAAATATTCCATACCAAGCATCAAGTATTACATGTCCTGTGAGGTAAGCAGTATTATTACTATATTGAGTGAGAAAAATAGGGTGAACAGGGGGAGTTTAATGTAAAGAATTATTAACTAATAATGAGAGATTAACTACTAATGGCTAAAGATAATTCTAAAGGATATAAGGAGAGCAGATACAGGGATCAGCCACTACCTCCAGGGCTGAGGCAGAGGACCCAAGGCAGAAACAAATTTGGAAGAGCTTCCTCACTTCCCACTAAGGCTGAGGTTCAGACCATAGCGAAGATAGTGTTGGCATGGCACACTGGAGAGTGGAGAACTTCACTGAGGTGCTGTGGACGGGGACTGACTTCGGTGCCAAATAAGCTCACCTCTAGCAAGCTACTTGCTGGGGTGCTGATGATATTTGTGGGAAGTTGCCCAAACACTATGAGAAGCTGCCCTCTGGGTTACTAGTGGAATTTGCTGGGAAGCTGCCTGTACGAATGCCACTGAAAACTGTGGGAGTGCTCAAATTCACTGAGGGGTGAGTACCTTTGCGTGTTCTGCATACCATTGGCCACTGTGTGCTGCAGAGCCAGAAATGAAACTCATTAGGAAGAGGAACCCCTCTGCCCTGCCGTGTACCTCTAGCACATTTTATCGACAAATCCTAACACTACACTATCCGGCAAAAGCAGAAATGTTTACCGGGTTTATTGCCAGAACAGCAAAGCAGGGCAAAGAAGGCTGGATTTGGAGCAGAGAGGAAATACATTTATAATTGGCATACTTTTGTATTTGTAATTCCTCTTAAATGTTAGCAACATTGTAAGCTCCTTGGGGGCAAGGGCAATGTCACCCTTCTTCCCCCACCCCCATGGGTATATGGCAAAAACATGAGGAAAATCATGCTAAGAGAGGATATATTACATATTCAAATCATTTAGCTTCTTTCAGTGTATTGTTTCTTCAGAGGACTGTAGCCTAGTATTTCCTCTTTTGAAGAAGCAAAAGTGGTGAATAAGGGATAATTAGTGAAAATCAGGATAAATAGCTTGATTAATTTCACTCAACTCTTTGAAGCATATACATTAAATAGTTTTTATTTATTTATTTAATGCCACCTCTATGCCCTTGCAACTTATCCCCACCCCCACTATTCCACCTGAGTCTCGGGCTCCCTCAGTGATATCTCAGTAGAAACCTTTAAATTTTCAGTTGATTTTGGTTGTTAAATTCTCTTGTGGCTTTCAAAATTTAGAGTAATTCAGTTTAAAGCATATGTTTTATATTGGATTCAAAGCTGTTCTCTCACTAATGTAGGCTGTATGTGTGTCTCCAGGGGTCTGAGAGGAGAGGTCAGGGGCCTGTGAAGCACTTTCAAAGTCACCTCTCTTGCCCACCAATTTATTTTCCTTGGTGAAAAAGGCTAAGAAGAACGGGGTAAAATGTTCAATAAAATATATTTCTTTGAATGAGTATTTGAGTGTGTGTCAACTGGCCATCTTTTCTGTCATAACAAATCATACAAAGGTAGGAGAGATGAAGTTGCTGTCCTTTCCACTCTTCTTTTTGGTCATAACTGATCTTTCTTCTTTTGGTCATAACTGATCATTGTCTTTAGTCTTACAGTGGCAAAGTGGACACTTAGAAGTGTCGACTTACTCAATTTGATACCTAGGAGGGAGGCCTAGTGGCATGTGCCTAATATGCCTGAAACTCTGAATCACACTCTGGCAGTCCCAGCAAAATATTGCCAGGTAAATGTGTAATCTGTCCTCCAAAACTCTAATCATGAGCCTGTTCTTATAGGCAAGGGTAAAGTCCATTTTCTGTACCTCTTGGGAAACGTACATTTAAGGGTTTTCCTTACCTGATCTTGGCCTGGCCACAGCATTTCTCCTCAGTCCTCCTGCCTTTGTTAATTCAGTATCACATGCGAAAGCCGTTAAGGCCAATGGCTAAGCAGATATCCTATTTGGGATGTAAATAATTAAGCCTGCCTTACAAGCAATTCTCCAATGACTACTACATGCCAGGGTGGTAATGAAAATCGGTCAACATCCCCTCCTAGAGAATAACTTCTTTTCATCATCTGTCCTCCCTCAAAAGACCACCTTTGTCCCTGTATCTCAACAGTTCTCTTAAATAGGGAAAGGCAAGTGGGAGAGGATCTTAATGACAGTTTTCCTGAAACTGTGCCTTTCTTTGGGCTCTGGTCTCACAGCTTGCTGTTCTCTAGACTCAGAATGTAGGATACTGATAGGTTGGTTTTTCTCAGTTGTTGGCTATACTAGTCAATTCTATGAAAACTAGTCAGTTTCTCCAGCTTGACAATTTAATCTACCATGTTCCAAAAACAATGCATTCTGTCATTAGAATTATAAGGAATTGTAAAGATAAACATTTCATCTGCTTCATGAGTCAGAACTAGACTAGGAGAAGGGCCTGAGAATTAAATAAGAAATATCATACTTGCCCTTTTTATTTTTGCACATTCTTTGAAGTTCATGGAGTAATAATCTCTCTCACCATATTTTAAACTTTGCTTTATGTTTTCTACAGAGCAATCTATCTTGTGAAGAATTAAGTTATTTTAAGGAAATCTGGGAAGGAATTTTCAGAGTTTTCTTAAGCTTTAGTGTTTAAAAAGAGTACTCCCTTATGCTGTAATGCTTGTTAAAAAGGGATACAAGAGTGCCATGCAGTGATCTGATACAGAGAGACTAAGGGAATACAGGGAGACCAAGGGGGGGAGAATAAGGTGGGAACAAGGATCCATTTTTTAAAAGCAACTTAAATATTTCTAATGAAGAGTAATAGACTATAATGTAAGAAACAAGGTTTTGATGTGTTTTTAATAAATTTTAGCATATTTTATAGGATATTGAAACTTTCACTCTCAGTAAATTTAATGATCTCTCTAGAATGATATTCACAATATTCCTGCTGTTTTATCTTATGTACACATTGTAGAAAAAACTTGAAAAGTGTTAGTGAAAAAAATTATAAACACTTCCATAAGGATAAAACATAACTCCTTGTAAATAAAAATAGCAATTAAAAATGCTGCTTTCCCTAAAAATTACTGGCAAATTGCAATACTGAAAATACTATAATTCAAGAATTAAAAGTAATAAATTTAAGGACACGAAAAATGATATTCAATATGAGTCAGTGACTTGATGATATGAAATCTGAAAATTTCCCAAAGTCGAGAAGAGCTTCTTGGCATAAATGATACCTATTACAATATTTTAAGTAACTTTCATGCATGTTGTACCCTTTAGGAAACAGTGCAGTGGAGGGCATTTGTTCTTGTTTTTTCCCCTGGGAGTAGTTCTCTACATGAGTTTTGAAAAATTCATAGGTAATAAAGTTAATGGTCTATGAAATAAATACTTTTAAGTAGTTTGAAACATTTTAAAATTAATTAGATTTTAATTAGTTTCAAAAAACTGATGTATAGTTGTATAATATTAGTTTCAGGTATACAATACTGTGATTCAAAATTTTCATAGATTATACTCCATTTAAAGTTATTATAAAATATTGGCTATATTCCATGTGCTGTACAATATATCCTGTAGCTTATTTATTTTATACATAGTCATTTGTACCTCTTAATCCTCTACCCCTATCTTGCCCCTTCACTCGGCTCTCTCCCCACTGATAACCACTAGTTTGTGTTCTTCATCTGTGAGTCTGTTTGTATTTTGTCATATTCACTCCTTATTTTTATATGTTGTAAGTGATAACATAGAGTATTTGTCCTTCTCTCTCTGACTTATTTCACTAAGCATAATGCCCTCTAGTTCCATGCACCTTGTTACAAATGGCAGAATTTTGTTCATTTTCATGGCTGAATAAAATTCCATTGTAATGTATATACGACATCTTTATCCATTCACTGTTCATGGGCACTTAGGTGGCTTCCATATCTTGGCTATTGTAAATAATGCTGCTATGAACATGTTTAAATAGTTTGAAACAGCATATTTCTTTTCAACATTTTGACTATTAAAAATTTTTTTAGTCTATATTTCCTTATTACTCACTTGATCTAAGTTTCTGTAGAATCAGTTCTAGTTTTATTTATCTTTTTCTGTTGGTGGTGGGGGTATTTGGTTTTGTTTTTATGTGTAGAATAGATTGAGATATCATCATAGATTAAAGAGAGAATTAGGAAGTATAAGAACTAATTTCTGGACCTGCTTTTTCAGGCTTATACTATATAATGCTGTGTAATAAATTAAAAAAAAAACTTGTTTAACTTTTCAGTTAATAAATCCACTTTACATACATTGTCTAATTTTATCATCACAGCACACCATAAGAGATGAGGCAGGTATAACTGGTGTTATTTTCCTGAAAAGAAAAATGAAGTTGGAGAGAGAGATTGGTTTTTGTTTCCTGGTCAAAAATATGAGTATTGTTTTATTAATATTACCTCTTATGTCTCTGTCCTTATGATTCCACATATTTATAGGTCAAAAATGATTTTTTCCTCAATTTTTCTGATATATTACTCTGCACAACAGAGCATTTAAATGCTTAACAGCATGTAATCAATAAATTTATCATAATAGTCCTTAATGGGCAGTAAACTGGAGACCATCCACAAAGTGGAAATAATCTGACTAGAATTTCCAGAATAGATAAAAAGATACAGACCTCTAATTGAAATAAAATTGCAGCTACTTTTTAGTTTTCAGTGAGTGTTAAATTGTGGAGCCAAGCTCCAGGTTCTAGTAACCACAAAAGGTGGCATAGCAATTTCAGTAAAATGTTTCTCTCCTTGAAGGTTGATATTCATTTTGTTTATTTTCTCTAAGATAATTCACATGGAGATGGGGAACAGAAAATAAGCCTCACTTTGCTCTTTAGGTCACAGGAAATTGCACGAGTCAGAATAATCAAGCTAGAGGCAAGATATTAAGTCAGGAAGATGGAATATTAAGTTAGGAAAATGGCATAATATTCCAACTACATCACAACGGTGGTACCTGTGTATTTCTCAAAACCTTATCTTTATAGAGATTTTCTTAAATATGTGAATTATTTGTAATAGCTCCTATCAGGACTTACTGACAGGATAATTCTCTGTGGTCTTTTCTTTTGTCCTTCCAGTTGGATAAATCAAATATCTTTCTGAACACGTTTCAACCATTCTACTCTAGTATACAAAATGTGAAACCTCTGTTTTTGACCTTTTGATCCCCCAATTCTGGAAGGATGGATATTGTTATTTCTTCATCTGATGAGGCATTTAGTTTAAGGGAAAGATTTTGATCTTGTCTTATTTCTCACCAAGGATTTATTGGGTTTAAATCAGTGACAGCTGTAAAGTTCACCTTTGCCCAGTGCAAGCTGAAGAGTCAGGTGATTCTTATCTGAGACCAATTAGCTTGCAAAAAATACAAATGGACAGGGCATTCCATGTACAAGTGAGTACAGGAAGAAAAATTACCTGAGATAGTGAAAAACATTTTATTTTTAATTTTTTAGGAACTGACAAAAGAAATCTCCAACATAATACTATCAATGAGTTCCATAGGTAAATTGAGCAAAACTCCCACAAAACACTACTGTCAGAAAAATAGGATAAATAAATTCACAATATGGAGTTGTCACATCTTGGTGAAAGAAATGAGCTCTAAAGCATTGTTGTTCAAAATGTGATTCATGGATCTGAAGCACTGGTATCACTCAGGAGCATGGTAGAAATGCAGATTCTATGCCCCACTCCAAACTTACAGAATCAGAATCTTCATTTTATGAATGCAGATTCACAGTTTTCAGCATACTAGTCTTTTATCTTTTTTAAGTTTATTATTATTTTATTTCATTTTTGATGCAATTTTAAATGGGATTATTTACTTTCTCTTTCTGATATTTCATTATTAGTGTATAGAAATGCAACAGACTTCTGTATATTCATCTCATATCCTGCAACCTTGCTGAATTCATTTATTCTAATAGTTTTGTGTGAAGACCTTAGGATTCTCTATATAGAGTATCATATCATCTGCAAATAGTGACAGTTTTACCTCTTCTCTTCTGATTTGATATCTTTTATTTCTTTTTCTTGTCTGATTGCTGTGTCTAGGACTTCCAATATTATGTTAAATAGACGTGGTGAGAGTGGGCATCCTTGTCTTGCTCCTGAATTTAACAGGAAGGCTTTCAGTTTTTCAGTGTAGAGTATTATGTTGCCTATGGATTTAACATAAATGTTGAGAGAAGTTCTTTCTGTACCCACTTGGCTGAAAGTTTTATCATGAATGGATGTTGAAATTTGTCAAATGATTTTTCTGCAGTTTTTGTGATGATCATTTGGTCTTTGGTTTTTCTTTTGTTAATGTGGTGTGTCACATTGATTGATTTGTGTAAGTTAAACCATCCTTGTGACAGAGGAATGAATCCCACTTGATCATGGTGTATGATCCTTTTTATATATTGTTGAATTTGGTTTGATAATAGTTTCTTGAGGATTTTTATATCTATATTTATCAGATATATTGCCCTGTAATTTTCTTTTTTTGCTGTGTCCTTGTGGGGTTTTGTATCAGGGTAATGATGGCCTCATAGAATGAATTGGGGAGCATTCTCTCCTCTTCAAATTTTGGAGGAGTTTGAGAAGGATAGGTATATAATTTCTTTATATATTTGGTAGAATTTCCCTGTGAAGCCATCCAGTTCTAGACTTTAGTTTGTAGGGTTTTTAATTTTTATTATAGATTCTGTTTCACTTCTAGTGATGGTCTGCTCATATTGTCTGTTTCTTCTTGACTCAGTCTTGGCAAGTTGTATGTTTCTAGAAATTTGTCTATTTAAGTTGTCCAATTTGATGGCATATAACTGCATCTTGCATTCCATTGACATTTAAGGTAATTATTGATAGTTATATACTTATTGCCATTTTATTCATTTTCTAGTTGTTTTTATAGTTCTTTGTTGATTTCTTTCTGTTTTTCTTTTTGTTTGGTTTCCTTTTGTAGTATACTTGAGTTCCTTTCTTTTTGGTGTTTGTATATCTATTGTATTTTTTTGATTTGCAGTTACCATGGAGTTTATGTGTGTTGACCCATAACTATATCTACTGGCTTTAAACTGTGATAGTCATTTAAGTTCAAACACATTCTAAAAGATCTATGTCCCTCCCACCCCCACCACATTTTGTGATTTTGATATCCTATTGTACTTTACATCTTCAAGCTTATCCTTTTACTGTTTATTTTAGTTATATATATTTTTTTGATTTTTAAAATCTATGTACTGGTTTAAGTGATCTTTAGTCATTTTTTTATACTTGCCTTTCCTATTGCCATTTTTCCATTTCCTGTAGACTGTAGATTCTTTTCCATTTAGAGAAGACCTTTAAATATTTCTTTTAGGGTAGGTTTAGTATTGCTGAATTCTTTTAGTTGTTTTTGTTTGTTTGTTTTTTGTCTGAGAAATCCTTTATTTCTCCTTCTATTCTAAATGATATTCTTGTTGGGTAGAGTCTCCTAGATTGCAGGTTTTTCCTTTTCAGGACTTTGAATATATTATGCCACTCCCTTCTGGCCTGCAAAGTTTCTGCAGAGAAACCAGTTAGTCTTACTTGTGTTCCCTTGTAACTGACTCTATTTTTCTCTTGCTGCCTTTAGAATCCTCTATTTAACTTTTGCCATTTTAATTATGATATGTCTTGGTGTGGGTCTGTTTGAATTCATCTTGTTTGGGGCCCTCTGTGCTTCCTATACCTGGATATCTGTTTATTTCAAGTCTGGGAAATTTTCAGCTCCAATTGCCTCATATATATATATATATTTTTTTTTGCGGTATGCGGGCCTCTCACTGTTGTGGCCTCTCCCATTGCGGAGCACAGGCTCCGGACGCTCAGGCTCAGCAGCCATGGCTCACGGGTCCAGCCGCTCCGCGGCACGTGGTATCCTCCCGGACTGGGGCACGAACCCGCGTCCCCTGCATCGGCAGGCGGACTCTCAACCACTGCGCCACCAGGGAAGCCCCATATATATTTTTGATCCCCTCCTCTCTCTCTCTCTTATTCTGGAACCCCTATAAATAGGTTTGCATGTTTTATAATATTCCATACATCTTATTTGTTGCCTTTTTTTTTTTTGTCTTTTTGTCTGCTGTTCTGATTGAGTGCTTTCCATTATTCTATCATTTGGATCACTTATTTGTTCTTCTGTGTCATTTAGTCAGTTAATCATTGCTTCTAGATTGCTTTTTATCTCAGAAATTGAATTATCTATTTTTGATTGGGTCTTCTTTATAATTGTTAGTTCCTTGCTACAGTGATCTGTGTTTATATCAATAATCTTTTTTAATTCAGATAGAATTTTTATTACCATCTTTTTGAACTCGGGCTGGTTGACTGGCGATCTATGTTTCACTATTTATTCTTTCAGGTTATTTCTCTTGCTCTTTTAACTGGGAATCGTTCCTCTTTTCATTTTACTTACTTTCTCTGGTTCTATGAATCCAGGAGTAACAGCTAGCTATGGTGGTCTTGAAGGTTTTTTTTTTTATTATTTTGTGGGAGCATCTCTGTGTAGACTGTGTTTGTCCAGTGTCTTTGGTGCTTGGGCTGGTTTTGATGGGGATGCCAGCCATGTCTTTTCTCAGGGTGTTCTGGCCCCTATCACTTTTATAGGAGGTGTAGTTAGTGTTGGGGAGCTAAAAATCTGTTCAGGGTGTGAGGTGGGACATCCTCTCTGCTCTGTGGCTGTTCCCACCCTGTTAGGGTCCATGTTTGCTCCTCAGTTGTTGGAGTGGAGGCCCTGAGGATTGGCTTCAATCAGGCTCCATTCCCTTTGAGTGCATGCCCTATCCAAAGGAAGGGGAGTCCTGTAGCAAGTGAGGTCTGTCTGTTCAGAGGTCCAACTTGCTACCTGTGTAGCCATCCACAACTCAGCTCAGATGCAACACAAGGTTGTGTCCCTTTCCCTGTTGTGGTCATCCTAGATCTAGGGAAAGGTTATGACATGGAATGAGCTGGGCTGGAGCCTTTGCTAGGATGGAGCTGTGGATTGGAGCATTGTGGTTACAGAAATTGATGCAGCTACACTGACACCAGAGATCTGGACTGCCTCTACAGTATTCTTCTCTCAGAACCTGTCTGCTCCAGATCCAGCACAAAGCTGTGGTATGGAGTGGGCCAGTGCACTTGCTCAGCTGGGAGATGGACTGCCACCTGCTGATCACAGTGTTTCCCAAGGGGCTGCCTGAATAAGTGCTGAGATGGCTACTGCCCCACCCAGACCACATCACAGGCCCCTGGGCCACCTCTGCATCCCTAGATCAGTCTTTCCTCCAGGCCTTGTATGCTTCAGATCTAGCCCCAAGCTGTGGTGTGGAGTGAGTGGGGCAAGGGTGTTTCCCTACTTGGATTGGGGAGTGCAGTGAGGTGCTATCTACCAGTGCAGAGCTCTCTCAGCCCTGTTTGTTGCAAGCCAGCACTTGTGCAATCATCATGAGTAGAATGTAAGCTTCTCTAGCCCTTCTATCTATCCCAGAAGTTCTCCCAGCAGCCAGGGAGGCTTGTCTCCTCTGCATAGGATCCCAGGACTGGGATGACCAGTCTGTGGCTCAACCCACTCCCTCCTCAGGACAAGAGTCTGCTTGTGTGGATATTCTCTTCCTTTTGGATCCCTCCCAGGGGTGGACATTCCAACCCTATGCCTTTTTCCTTCCTATTCTGTTACATGGAAATCTTTCATGTAGCTTTTTTTATATAGGTGTTCTGACAGTTTCCAGTTAATTTTCCATGAGAATTATTCCACATATAGATGTACTATGGATGTGTTTGTTGGAGGGGGTGGGGAGGTAAGCTCCATGTCTTCTTACTCTGACATCTTAATCTGATCCATAGATATTTGAGGTTATTGACATCATTTATCATTTAATTTTTATTGGCAGTCTCAAATTACAATTATTGTTTTATCAATATATTTCCTTTAGTAACAATGTTAAATTTGCTAATCCTAATTTTTTTTCAATAAATTTGCTTGAATTTTCTGTACATATAATCATATCACCTATAAATAAAAATGTTCTCTATTCTTTACTAATTCAATTATTTTGCTAAATATATGAGGGAGATTGGGCTATAATTTCTTTGTCTTATGAAAAGAACTTTTACTACCATTGCAATTCTGGTCTCAAAATACAATTTGGGAAATATATACTTGTTTTTCACTTCTGTAAGAGATAATTATAAGATTGATATTTTTGTTTAATCTTTTAAAGAGTTGACTTTGAAGATATTGAGATTTCTGACACAAGGACTTTAATAATGATTTACTTTATTTAAATATATGACCATTCAAATTTCTTATTTCTTCTTGCAGAAATTTTGGTTTTATATAATGGATTATGTATGTATAACATATATATTCCATTATATAAAATATATATATTTAGTAAATATACTATATGTGATATATGTATCCATTTAGTTAACATGATTAACCAACTATGATAAAAATGTTGTCTACTCTTGGGACCTCTACAAATTTGCTTAAAAATGGAAAACTATGGGACTTTGGACTAGACTTAGTGTGTACAGATGAAATAGAAATATGGAGTTTTCTATACAGCAGCTGTATTTGTGTAAGAGTCTCAGTTTCAACTTTTTGCCTTCTGAGGATAATGTATTCATCTCCTATCCTTGCATGTGTTTTAAAAATTTTGGATTAACTCCCTCCTCTCACATCCTCAGAGTTGCTGCAGCATTAGCTTGCATGCTCAGGATTCTGGTATTCAATGCTTTCTTTATTACTGACGCTAAGTCTTCTGTTTCTCTTGTAAGCCCAGAACATTATTTTCTAAATTTCTTTTTTTTTATTGAAATAGAGTCTTTTACAATGTTGTGTTAGTTTCAGATGTACAGCAAAGTGATTGCTATACATATATATATAAGCATATATATTATTTTTTTATATTCTCTTCCATTATGGGTTATTACAAGATATTGAATATAGTTCCCTGTGCTATACAGTAGGTCCTTGTTGGTCATCTATTGTATATATAGCAGTGTGTATATTTTAATTCCAAATTCCTAATTTATCCCCCCCCCCCCCCCGCCTTTCAACTTTGCTAACCATAAGTTTGTTTTCTATGTCTGAGTCTGTTTCTGTTTTGTAAATAGTTCATTTGTATCTTTTTTTGAGATTCCGCATATAAGTGATATCATATGATATTTATCTTTCTCTGTCTACCTTACCACATTTAGTATGATCATCTCTAGGTCCATCCATGTGGCTGCAAATAGCATTATTTCATTCTTTTTCTGGCTGAGTAATATTCCACTGTGTACACATACCACATGTTCTTTATCCATTCATCTGTCGATAGACACAGAGATTGTTTCCTTGTCTTCGCTATTGTAAAAAGTGCTACTATAAACACTGGAGTGCATGTATCTTTTCAAATTATGGTTTTCTCCAGGTATGTGCTCAGGATGGGGATTGCAGGATCATATAGTAGCTCTATGTTTATTTTTTTAAAGAAACTCCATAGTGGCTTTACCAATTTACATTCTCACCTACAGTGTAGAAGGGTTCCCTTTTCTCCACACCCTCTCCAACATTGATTATTTGCAGAATTTTTGATGTAAATTACCTCACTTTAGTAATGATTTGCATTTCTCTAATAATTAGCAGTGTTGAGCCTCTTAATGTGCCTTTTGGCCATCTGTATCTCTTCTTTGAAGAAATGTCTATTTAGATTTTCTGCCCATTTTTTGATTAGGATTTTTGGTTTTTTTGACATTGAGCTGCATGAGCTTTTGGTATATTTTGGAGTTTAATCCCTCATCAGTTGCATCATTTGCAAATATTTTCTCCCATTCTGTAAGTTGTCTTTCTATTTTGTTTATGATTTCCTTTGCTGTGCAAAAGCTTTTAAGTTTAATTAGGTCACGTTTATTTTTGTTTTTATTTCCATTACTCTATGAGACAGATACAAAAAGTATTGCTACTATTTATATCAGAGTGTTCCGCCTATGTTTTCCTCTAAGACTTTTATAGTATCTGGTTTTATATTTAGGTCTTTAATCTATTTTGAGTTTATTTTTGTGTCTGGTGTTAGAGAATGTTCTAATTTCATTCTTTTACACATAGCTTTGCAGTTTTCCTAGCATCACTTTTTGAAGAGACTGTCTTTTCTCAATTGTATAGACTTGCCTCCTTTGTCATAGATTAATTGACCATAGGTGCATGAGTTTATTTCTGGCCTTTCTATCCTGTTCCATTGATCTATAGTTCTGTTTTTGTGCCAGTACCATACTGTTTTAATCACTGTAGCTTTGTAGTATAGCTTGAAGCCATATAGCCTGATTCATCCAGCTCCATTTTTCTTTTTCAAGATTATTTTGGCTGTATGGGGTCTTTTGTTTTTCCATACAAGTTAAAACAATTTTATTCTGTTTAAAATGCTGTTAGTAACTTGATAAGAATTGCAATGAATATGTAGATTGCCTTGGGTAGTGTGGTCATTTTAACAATACTGAATCTTCCAATCTAAGAATCTAGTATATCTTTCCACCTGTTTGTGTCAACAGCAATTTCTTTCATCAGTGTCTCATAGTTTTCTGAGTCCAGGTCTTTTGCCTCCTTAGGTAGGTTTATTCCTAGGTATTTTACTCTTTTTGATGCAATGATAAATGGAAATGTTTCCTTAATTTCTCTTTCTGATAGTTTGTTGTTAGTGTATAGAAATCCAACAGATTTCTGTATACTAATTTTGTGTCCTGCAACTTTACCAGACTCATTGATGACCTCTAGTCATTTTCTGGTAGCATCTTTAGGATTTTCTATGTACAGTATCATGTCACCTACAGACAGTAATGGTTTTACTTCTCCATTTCCAATTCTATTCCTTTTATTTATGTTTCTTCTCTGATTGCCATGGCTAGGAATGCCAATACTATGTTGAATAAAAGTGGCAAGAGTGGACATCCTTGTCATGTTCCTGATCCTAGGGGAAATGCTTTCAGCTTTCCACCATTGAGTGTAATGTTAGCTGTGGGTTTGTCATATATGGCCTTTATTGTGTTGAGGTAGGTTGCCTCTATGCCCACTTTCTGGAGAGTTTTTATCATGAATGGATGTTGAATTTTATCAAAAGATTTTTCTGCATCAACTGAGATGATTATATCGTTTTTTATTCTTCCATTTGTTAATGTGGTGTATCACACTGATTGATTTGTGGATATATAAAAATCCTTGCATCCCTGAGGTAAATCTCAGTTGATCATGGTGTATGATCCTTTTAATGTATTCTTGGATTTGGTTTGCTAGTGTTTTATTGAGGATTTCTACATCTATGTTCATAAGTGATATTGGCCTGTAATTTTCTTTTTTTGTGGTATCTTTTTCTAGTTTTGGCATCAGGGTGATGGCTGTCTCATAGAATGAGTTTGGGAGTGTTCCTACCTCTGCAAACTTTTGGAATAGTTTCAAAAGGATAGGTGTTAACTTTTCTCTAAATGTTTGATAGAATTCTCTGTTAAGCCATTTGGTCCTGAATTTTTGTTTGTTGGAACTTTTTTTTTGTTTGTTTCTTTGTTTGTGGTACGCGGGCCTCTCACTGTTGTGGCCTCTCCTGTTGCAGAGCACAGCCTCCGGACACGCAGGCTCAGCGGCCATGGCTCACGGGCCCAGCCGCTCCGTGGCACGTGGGATTTTCCCGGACCGGGGCACAAACCCATGTCCCCTGCATCGGCAGGCAGACTCTCAACCACTGCGCCACCAGGGAAGCCCTGTTGGGACTTTTAAATCACAGATTCAATTTCAGTACTTGTAATTAGTCTGTTCATTTTTTCTATTTCACCCTGGTTCAGTCTTGGGAGACTGTACCTTTCTAAGAATTTGTCTATTTCTTCTAGGTTGTCCATTTTACTGCTGTATAGTTGCTTTTTGTGCTCTCTTATGATCCTTTGCATTTCTATGGTGTTGGTTGTAACTTCTCCTTTTTCATTTTTAATGTTATTGATTTGGGTCCTCTCCCTTTTTTTTCTTGATAAGCCTGGCTAAAAGTTTATCAATTTTATTCACTTTATCTTTTTGAAGAAAGCTTTTAGTTTTGTTTTTTAATCTTTTCTATTGTTTTTTAGTCTCTATTTCATTTATTTCTGCTCTCATCTTTGATTTCTTTCCTTCTACTAATTTTTGGCTTTGTTTGTTCTTTCTTTAGGTATAATGTTAGGTTGTTTGTTTGAGATTTTTCTGGTTTCCTGAGGTAATCATATATCATTATAAACTTCTCTCTTAGAGCTTCTTTTCTGCATCACATAGGTTTTAGATCATCATATTTTCATTTCCATTTGTCTCTAGGTATTTTTGATTTCCTCTTTGATTTTGTCAGTGATCCATTGGTTGTTTAGTAGCATATTGTTTAGCCTCCATATGTTTGTGTTTTTTGCCATTTGTTTCTTGTAGTTGATTTCTAATCTCATAACGTTGTGGTCAGAAAAGATGTTTTATATGATTTAATTTTCTTAAATTTAAGGAGGCTTGCTTTGTGGCCCAGCATGTGATCTATCCTGGAGAATGTTCCATGTGCGCTTGAAAAGAATGTGTATTCTGCTGCTTTCAGGTGGACTGCTCTATAAATATCAATTATGTCCATCTGGTCATTTAAGGCCTGTGTTTACTTATTGATTTTCTGTCTGCATAATCTGTACATTGATGTAAGTAGGGTGCTAAAGTCCCCCACTATTACTGTGTTACTGTCAATTTCTCCCTTTATGGCAGTATTTGCCTTATATATTGAGGTGCTCCTATATTGGGTACATATATATTACAACTTTTATATATTCTTCTTGGATTGATCCATTGATCATTATGCAATGTCCTTCTTTCTCTCTCTTAACCTTATTTATAGTCTATTTTGTCTGATATAGGTATTGCTACTCAAGCTTTCTTTTGATGTTCATTTGCATGGAATAACTTTTATCCATCCCCTCAGTTCAGTTTGTATGTGTCTCCAGATCTGTTGTGGATCTCTTGTAGACAGCATATATACAGGTCTTGTTTCTGTATCCATTCAGCCAGTCTATGTCTTTTGGTTGGAGCATTTAATCTGTTTACACATAAGGTAATTATAGATATGTAATTTTTTACTGCAACTTTGTCAATTGTTTTGGATTTGTTTTTTTTTTAGGTCTTTTTTCTTCCTTTCATTGTTTGTTCTTTATTTGTGTGATTTTTTGACTTTTATTACTGTTGTGTTTGGATCCCTTTTACTTTTTTGTGTGTATGTCTCTTACAGATTTTTGGTTTGCAGTTACCATGATGTTTTGATATAGCAGTCTATATATATACATGGTTATTTTGAGTTGCTGATCTCTTAATTTCAAATGCATTCCAGTTATCCTGCATTTGTACCCTCCTCCTCTCATGATTACTGCTTTAGATACATTTGTGTGTGGCTGCCTCCCTTCCTTTACTATATGTTTACCTTTAACAGTGAGCTTTCCCATTTCATAATTTTCTTGTTTCATTTGTAGCTTTTTATTTTCCACCCAGAGAAGTCCCTTTAGCATTTGTTGTAAAGCTGGTTTAGTGGTGCTAAATTCTTTTAGCTTTTGCTTGTCTGTAAAGCTTTTGATTTTTCCTTCAAATCTGAACAAGAACCTTGCTGGTTAGAGTATTCTTGTCTGTAGGTTTTTTTCTTTTCATCACTTTAAATATATCATGCCACTCCCTCTGGCCTGTAGAGTTTCTGCTGAAAAATCAGCTGATAACTTTACGGGGGTTCCCTTGTATGTTTGTTATTTGTTGCTTTTCCTTCATTGTTTTTTAATATTTTCTTTTTATCTTTATTTTTTTTTCAATTTGATTACTATGTGTCTTGGCATGTTTCTCCTTGGGTTAATCCTGTATGGGATTTTCTGCTCTTCCTGGACTTGGCTGTTTCCTTTCCCATGTTAAGGGAAGTTTTCAGCTATTATCTCTTCAAACATTTTCTCAGGCCCTTTCTCTCTCTCTTCTCCTTCTGGGACCCCTATAATGTGAATGTTGGTGTGTTTGACATTGTCCCAAAAGCCCCTTAATTTCATTTCAGTTAGTGTATTTTTCAACTCTGTTTGGTTGTTCTTTATATTTCCTAACACTTTATTAAAAACTTCTTTTAACTTTTTGTTCTGTTCATCCATTATTTTCCCAAGTTCTTGGATCATCTTTCAATCATTACTCTAAACTCTTGGGTAGACTGCCTATCTCCACGTCACTTAGTTCTTCTGGTGTTTTATCTTATTCCTTCATCTGGAACATATTCCTCTGCTGTTTCATTTTGTCTAAATTTCTATTTGTATTTTTATGTACATGGAAGGTTAGTTATACTTCTCGACCTTGGAGAAGTGGCCCTCTGTAGGGATATCCTATGTGTCCCAGCACTATACTCTCCTCTCATCACCTAAGGGCCAGGGATCAGCTGGCCCTAGGGTAGGTTCTGACTCAGTTCCACAGGATGTGGGATTTTAGCTTTCTTTGCTTCTGGTGTCTGCCCCCTGGTGGATGAGGCTGTTCTAGAATCTTGTGCAGGCTTCCTAGTGGGAGGGGCCATTGCCTGTCCACTGGTGAGTAGAGCTGGGTCCTGGCCCCTCTGGTGAGCCAGGGCCATGTCTAGGGGCATGTCTAGAGGTGACTGTGGGTTCAGGAAGTTTTTAGGTAGCGTGTCTGATGATGGGTGGGGCTGTCTTCAGCCCATTTGTTGTTTGGCCTGAGGTATCCTAGCACTGGAGCCTACAGGCTATTGGGTGGGGCCAGGTCTTGGTGATAATGGCCCAAGCAAGATGTCAGCCTTCAGATGAATACTCCTGTATATGTTCACCACCAGCTTTTATGTCCCCAGACAGCTACACAACCCCCTTGCCTGCCCTGGAGACCCTCCAAGACAAGCAGGTAGGTCTGGCCTATCATCCTTTGTTGTGACTGCTTTTGTCCTGAGTCCTGGTACATAGGAGACCTGTGTACTCTCCAAGAGTGGAGTCTCTGTTTCCCCCAGTCCTGTGGAGCTCCTGTGATCAAGTCCTGCTGGCCTTCAAAGCCAAATGCTCTGGGGGCTCCTCCTCTTGATGCCAGACCCCCAGGCTAGGGAGCCTGATATGGGGCTCAGAGCTCTCACTCCCAATGGAGAACTTCTGTGATATAATTATTCTCCTGTTTGTGGGTTGGTCACCCAGGGGTATGGAGTCTGATAATTTCACAAGCGCACCCATCCTACTGTCTCATTGTGGTTTCTTCTTTGTCTTTGGATGTAGAATATCTTTTTTGGTAGATTTCAGTCTTTTAATCAATGGTTGTTCAGCAGTTAGTTAGTTGTGATTTTGGTGTTCTCATGGGAGGAGGTGAGTTCGAGGTCCTTCTGCTCCACCATCTTGTCCCCCCAGAACATTGTTTCACATTACCCTATATTTTGAAAGAGAGGCGTTTTGCTTTACCTTTATATAAAGTATACATTTAAAACTTTAAAAATATTTATACGCATTATACATTTATAATATTAAAATAGAGAAAGATATATGCAAAACTGTAACAGTATGAATTCCTGAGGAGAAAATAAATATGAAGATCAGCATGGGATGGTGACTCTATTTCATATGTTACACTTCTACATTATTTAAACTGTTTGTTTGTTTATAGATGAAAATACTTATAAAATTTTAATAGAATTTAATCAGTACAGAAATTATAATCAGTACAGAAATACAACTTTATAAAACTGAATTATAAATACTTTGAAGACAAAATGTGTGAATGCCACCATTTAAAGACAGTATTTTAATTACGTTTCATAAAATAGTCATACTTGGAAAGGTATATAGATATCATCAAATATAATACGTGATTTACAGTCTCAGGAATTCTCCTGGATATTAGATATTTGTCCCATTCCCTTTCAATTAGCACAGCCACACTTAATCTTCCCCCCCCCCACCCCAAGTCTTCTATTATATACTACTTGAAGAGCAAGATTATGGCTAAACTGGAGTTTGCAAATCATTTACTTAGACCAATGTAAGACTACCTTCCTTTCCTCTTTGGATTGATATTTCTACTTTTACAATGCAAGTTTGGTTTTAGTGTGATGTATATTTCTTAAAGTCTGACTATGTCCTCTTATTTCTCTACAACAAAAACATGCATATGCATTAACATCTTCTGTACTTATATTGTGCTCTTAAGTCTAATTTTTAAAAATTTTTCTGACTTTAGTAATCTTTATAAATAGCAAGCAATTGATGAACACATTTAGATAATTTGCAAATATATAAAGTTTATGTTTATTGGAATGCCCAACTTAATGAAATGGATGTTTTGTATTATTTTCATCAGTTTATGTATTTGGATGATAATTTCTGAATGCTACAATGAGTAATCACTGAAAAACATTTTCATAAAAATAATTACATGGAGGGACTTCCCTGGTAGTCCAGTGGTTAAGACTCTGTGCGTCCACTGCAGGGGCACGGGTTCAATCCCTGGTCAGGGAACTAAGATCTCACAAGCTGTGCAGCCAAAAAAAAAAAAAAAAAAAAATTACATGGAAATAATTTTTCTATAGCAAAGTCACTGAATACTTTAATCTTCTTCTGATTTACATGCCAAAAAACAAACAAAACAACTCACAAGGTAATTTATCATCAGACTTTGTTGTAACAATATCTCCATGGATAACTAGATTAAGTCATCTTCAATTTTATTGAAAACAATGCACTGGTAACTACCTGACCTGTACACAAGTTTTCAAGTAAAATTAGACACCAATATTTTTATTTGCTTTTTTTTCCTTTTTCATCCCAATGGTATTTAAAGTGAGAGAAAAATGATAAAAGAGATCTTGAATTCTGTATTAAGGGAATTCCTTCTTTTAATGACTCTAATTAAGTGATTCCTCTTACTACCAAGAAAGGCTTTTGTTTGTTTTCTAATAAATATATATTTTTCTTCCATGTTTCTAATTTTGTTTTGGAGTTTTGGTGTATGAACTCCCCTTCCTGCATGTGCTTACACATACACACCTAGTTCAGGACTATATAATTCATAACTCTTTTTGTTCTGTGATTTTTATAATCAGCCATTTCTGTTTGTGGGTAGGCACTTATAGTTTGTTCCTAGGTATTACTCTTCATATCTACTCTTAATTCTTGAAAACCTTTCAGTTCAAATTCCTAAGTAAGTGGGTACACTAAAGATAAAAGTATTTTTGTGATTAAGAATGATTGATTACATTTATAGTATCAAAGGTGCAGATAAAATGGGTTATTTTTTCTTTAAATGCATATGCCTTAAAGAGAAACAAATTCAATTTCTTGGAATACGAATAAAATCTAAACCAATTTTACTGCTGCTAATCATCTTCCAAACACCTAGTAGAGAGGAAGGGAGAGTGCAGCCCAGTGTAGTGGGGAGAGGTGAGGGAACAAGGGTAGTCAAAAGTAATTGTTGGAAAATATGGTTTCTTGATATCCCAGGAAGGATTTAATAATGCAGAGATAGGAACAGTTATTTCTACTATCTATGTGTAATCAAAACATAATGGTTTGTGATAGTTAATTTTATGTGTCAACTTGACTGTGCCACAGGGTATCCAGATATTTGGTTAAAAATTATTCTGGATGTATCTGTGAAGGTATTTCTGGATAAATTAACATTGGAGTCAGTAGACAGAGCACAACAGATTGCCCTCCCCAATGTGGACAGGCCTCATCTAATCATTGGAGACCTGAGTAGAATAAAAAGCTGAGTAAGGGAGAGTTTACTTTCTTCTTCCTAATTGTCTTTGAGGTGGGACATTGGTCTTCTCCTGCCTTTTGACTCAGACTCATATTGGAACTTCCGCTGTTGACACGTACTTTGGACTTAGACTGGAACTTACGCCATCAGTTCTTCTGGGTCTTCACCTTGGCAACTGCACATCTTGGGACATCTCAGCTTTTCGGCCTCCATAACCACTTGAGACAATTCCTTACAATAGAAAAAAGGTATGTTTCATGTATATATATGTTCTGTTTCTCTTAAGAATTCTAATATATGGTTACTATCCAGTTGCTTAGAAAAGAAAAAGTGTTCCTACATTATATGGAACAACCAAATGTGAATTTTATTGGCCTCCTTTTGGGACCCAGCTGGGTACAGTCTTTACAGTCTTACATATACCAGGAGGGAGGCAAGGTATTTAGCTGCTACACAATTAATCCAAGTAAAGTGACATAGGCAAAACACACACCAACATTTACATATCAAGTAGTAGTGTTTAAATGAAAACCTGCCAAATTATTATCAATTTCATCTAATTATTTGGTAATTATGTGATTCAACTACTTTAGGTTATATATGAGGAAATAAGAAAAACAAAACAAAAAAACCTCATTGCAAAATGAGATTTACTATGACTCCTCAGGAGTGAGAGAGAGTGTAATAGATAATTTGTAGAAAATAATCTTTGTATCCATGTACCTTCATGTGTAGTTCCTCCCGTGAAAAGGTGTCTATTTCCCAGCCCCTTGAAACAGAGCTTCAGCCTTCTCTCTTAGAACACTGTGACTACCATCTGAATAAGTTCAGCCTAGCTTACTGGATCAAGAGAAAAGTCTTGGTTATGCAGTGCTATTAATGGCAATAGATGATATAGAGGGATGTTCTACTCACCTGGTACCAATACATAGGCCTTATTAAACAGAGGTCAGAGGGAAGAATATGGCCCACACACTATTACTACGCATTTAGAAGGACTAGGTACACCTTTTTTCAAAGACTTCTTCAATACAATAAATAATTTGATTTGAATCAATAATTCAAAGAATAAATTTAATTACAAATTAAATAAGGAATTAATTTGATATAATGAACAAATTGTTAAAGGTATGAAAACTATGCAAAAACATTACCGCAAAATCATGAGAGAGATAGAAAATAGATATAGATGCCAAGGTGGATAAAAATATCATAGTTAGGAAACAGCAATTTTATATTTCAAATAGAAAGCCTTCTAACATAATAATTATAATAAATATTGTTCTGGAAATTCTAATTAACTCCATTAGATAACAAAGATAATAGTATAAATATCAGAAAGAAATATAAAACATCATTTTCAGATAATACGATTAAATATCTACAAACATTACAGTTAAGCTATTGTAAGCAGTACAAAATTTTAAAAGACAATGATATGCAAATTAATATGCCAAAATTTGTAACATTTATACATATAAACTAATTATAAAATAAATTGAATATCTTATAATATTTGGTGATGTTAGACAGTATCTGTTCTAGGTGCTGAGTATAACTCATAAGTCTTACAATAGGTATTCTTATTATCCTCAAGTTACAGGTGAAACTGAGTCTCAGGGAAGTTAAATGGGCCATCATCACATAGCTATAGAGGTGACAAGATTCCTGTCCCAAGCATACTGATTCTAGAATCTATTCTCTAAACTTCTTATATTGTCCCTTGATCTAAACCATAGAACAAACACAAAATATAAAGAACTTTGCAGGATTAATGAAGGAAACAAACAAAATTGACCTAAAAACATAACTGGAAACATGGAAGGCAGAAGCCTTATTATTTTCCTGTTCTTACAATTAGTACAATGCTGGTCACATTTATTAAGCACTTAATAAATGTTAGGGAATACATAAACTAGTAACAATATCATAGAGATGTAGGATAACATGCATTCTTATTTGCTGTTTGTAGAGTATAAATTTGAATAATTTTTAAAGGAAAATTTGATATTGTTTATAATTGAAATGCTATATAACATTTATTCTACATAAATATTCTATACTGTGTATAGGTGCTTCTGACACAAAGAACTGAAAACTTGATAAATCATGCCTTTAAAAAAACTTGATAAATCATGCCTTTAAAAATAGAGTCTTTTGTTTTCCACATATAATTGGACATAGACAGTGTTTGATGTTGGCAAAGAAGTTCAACAATCTAACCCGTTTGGGGACTCTCTTATTCTTCCCTGACATCCTTAAAGCATCTTGTGTTTTTCTCCCTGTACTTGTTTCATCATGGTTTCAATATGTCAAACTCATCAGAAACCAAGTCTATTCCAGGAAGAAAGGAGGAGAAAGGGACAGAAGCAATGCACACTCTCTTCACACCTGTCACTTATCAGAAAACAAGGTATCCTTGAGAAGCCCCCCACAGATTTTATATTGCCTATTTATTTACAAACGAGTTACTCTAAATATAAGTGACTAGAGGAAAGAATCTGGCTTTCAGTACTCAATCGACACTTTCACAATCATTGCTGAAATACATATGTAAAATAGGTAGGCATGTACGACCTATACGATAAGAAAAAAAAGGCTAGAAAAACACTAAGTAACTATCAGTAGGAGATTAATTATCACAGCCATGTAAGGAATAAAGGAGGAGAATGAAGAAGTAGGAAATGCCCCTCATCATATACCTTAGCTTTGGGTGAAGTATTGAAAAAGCTAGTCATTCCTCTAATTGTTATGGTGTTAGGAAAAGTCTAAATTTAGGAGAATATTGAAATACATAAACTATGTTCTCATCTTTAATTTTAAAATGTACTCTTCTGCTAAACTGAAGACATTCACATTTTAGATCTCAAGACTGCAAGCATCAAAATGATCTAACAATCTGGGAACAACTTGGTCTAGCCTTCAGTATACGACCCAATGACCCAGTGTCACAAGCTTCTGAAATAGGGGACTGATACCATTAATAAAACATTAATTCACATACTTCTTTGTCTCTCCTCGTCTTCCTTGTCCCCAAAATTGTTTTTTTTGTTGTTGTTGCTGTTGTTTAGACAGGTTTTCTAGGTTGATATGCTTGCCTGCCTTTGTATTTTCATTTCCTAGTTTTAATCAACAATATTTATGACTTCAATATTTATAAACCAAATAAAACAAAGACATGCAATGTTCCATTGCTGCAGTTTTTTAAAAAAATTAAAGCTATTCTCCCCATCCATAAATATTTCAACACAAATTGAACTAGTCATAGAAAGATAGATTCCTATGTCCATATTTTAGCATCATAAATTGGTGGGAATCTGAATCATGGTCCATTAGGTGTGATTTATGCTTCTCATTAAATATAGCTATAGCAACTTTTTTTTTTTTTTTTGCAAAGGACAGTTAATAGTAAACAAGTTCACTTGGAAGAAATTTAGATTCTCCATAAATAACACTTCTGTGGGACTTCATCACTTCTGTTTCTATAAAGCTAATTAGTAGACCAACTCATGGTATATGTTGAAATCTCTAACAAACTTGTTTAATATTCTTTGTCACAAACTAAAGCAATGCAAAGAAATTATAAAAAGCTGTTCAAAATCTTATTAAAATACTGAAATCAAAAGAGCCTAAGTTTGGGGAAAACAGAAACAAATGTTTCTGAAATATAATATTTCCTAATTCTTTTTTATGTAAAGCACAAACTGAACATTGTAGGTACTTTTTCATAAGGAAAATTTAGCCAACTTTGGAGTTGTACTTACATAATATGGTATATTTTGTTATTCAGAAAAGATTAATCTTTCTTACCCACTTCTAGGGGAGTATTTTATTTTCCCACCCTGTGAGTGTTGCATTTGACTATGTGATTCCCTCTGGCCAAAACAATGTTAGAGGGTATGACACATGAGCATATCCAAAGAGAGGCTTTATCTGTGCTTGCATGGATTGGTTAGTTCTCTCTTGTGCCCCTGTCCACAGGTGTGAGAATTTCATATCCCAGATAGGGTATGCCCTTTCAGCTTGGATCTAAACACACATTTAGAGCCAACCTGCATCTTGGAGGTGAATCTTACTGAACCCGGGACAGCCTAGCAGAGTCAAGCAGAGATGCAGCTGATTCATATACCCATGGACACAAAAGAAGTGGTTTTGCCTTTAAACCACTTATTTCCCATGCTGTTTGTTTGCTATGAAACATTGCTACAGCAAAAAGATAAGATATACAAATGGTTAACATTCCAGGTTGGTTAATAAGGGATAGTCAAAATCACTCTTGAAAATTCTTTGGTCGCTAATAAAACACACTGTAGTTACTTTTGTGTAAACGTCTCTGTGATATGTCCAAATAAATGTATATTCCAAATATATAAAATGTATATGTAAACAATTTTATAGTACTACATTTTAAATATTAAAGATGTTCAACCTATGGAAGAAGCTTAAAATAATAACCATTGAGGAATAACTTGACTTCTCTCACATGAACACTCCTGGGCATGTATTCATTTAATAGGACTGCCTCCCTAATAAAATGGCTATTTTCCTTTCTCCTATTTCTTTTTCCTGAGTAGGCATTATATTAGAACTCCTCTATATAACTCTGCAACCAACATGAGATCAGTATATATACTTATATTTTCATCATGTTTTATAATTTTTAATTAAATAAAAACACTGAATTATGCAAAGTTTTATTAATTGATATAACTGCCAACATTATAATCCAATCACAATACTATTTTAGTTTTTATTCCCCAAAACATTTGTATTTGGATATTTTTCCAATCAACATGGCCTAGTCTCTGGTAATTGCCCCTCCCTCATCATAGAATTCAAATGGCTGGTTCCATTCATGTATTCATTCATTTACCCATTTGACTACAAAATGGAGCATTTGTATGATCTAGGGATAGAACCTCTATAGTTAAGCACTATGAGGATATCTGATATTTGTAAATTTTATATATAATTTATTTAGAAAAACCCAATAGCCTATTGGGTTATAATTTTGGGGTTATAATTTTGGGGTTATATCAGTTAATAAAACTATATTTAGTTGAGTATACATATATTGTTTAATTAAAACAAAATATGAAAAGAGAAGTGCATATATATTAAGTCATCAAGAAGTACTTATCGAGTGGTGATATGTGCTGCAGAACTTACAGCAAAGAATATAATATCTTCATGTAACTTTGATCCAAATGATATAGTCAGAGCATGTTATATATGTTTTATATACATATATATACACATACATATATGCATATAAGCATATAATAATATACATGTATAAGTATGCATCTGTGTTCATGTATACATATATATACACATTGATGTATACTATTAAAATAGATAATAAGTACTATAACAAAGCAAAACCTGGCAAAGACTATACAGCTGATGAAAAATTAGTGACCTGGAAAATATATGTGAAACACAGATAGAAAACATGTAATAGTGATTGAGATGGAGGATTAATTAAATGTTATAACAACTATCGATTGAAGTTTAGATGTAGAGAAGACCAAAAATGAAGAAAACATAATAAAGAAATAATGATTAGAACTTATGAAAGATATAAATCCAAATAAATTATTTGTAAAAATTTCTAGCAGGATAAATGAATATAAATTCATATGCATATTATCAAATGTCGAAGAAAGAAAAAGGTCTTAAAAACAGGCAGAACAACAACAATAACAAAAGCAGGTTACCTAATAACACTGGACAAATAGAAATAACAGAATTTTCAACAACAAAAATATAATTTAAATGAAGTGAACTAATATCTAGCTGTCAACCTAGAATGCTGAACTCAGAAAATAAAATAAATATTACAAATGAGAGTAAAATAAAAATATTCTTAGTTAACTAAAATGGGAGAGCTGCTTATCTGGATCTCAAATGTATCTACATATAGAGAACACACTGAAAGAAGAAAGGAAAAAGATAAATGTAAGCTGACACAATGAAATAAGAAATACATTTTATAAAACAGTTTTGGTAAAAAGGAGCAGAAAGCATATTTTGTTATCAAACAATAGGTGAGAAAGATGTTTAGGAAAGAAAAATTAAAATTCTAAATACATTAAAAAGAATTAAATGCATTGAGTGATATTCCCTATTTATTATAAATATATGCAGTCTCCCCAAACTGATCCATAGACACAATATAATATGAATCAAAATCACATTGTGATATTTCATGGAGCTAACAAGTTGACTCATATGTATATAAGGATCAAGAGTAGGAAGAAAACAAAACAGAATTATATAATCATTCAAAATGAGCAAGTTTCTGGTAGAGGAACTCTTTATAGGATATAATGATATTATAAAGTTCTGGTAACTAAGGGAAGGTGGTATTGGCACAGAGCATTAAACATTAAGCAGTCTAAACCAGACCTTTTCATATATGTAAATTTGATGTGACAGAGAATCCATTGTAGATTGGGAGGAAGGGATGGACTATTCAATAAATTTGCAGGGTAAATTGGTTATCCATAAAGAAATAAAATGAATTTTAATCTCTATATATTTTATCATACAGCTTAAGATGGGTATAAGAAGTGAATATGGAAGGCATAATTTTTTAATATTTAGAAGAAAATATAATAATGACACAAAATCATTAACCAAAAATATCAATGTGGGAGATGTAAACTAAAAAATTTCTAGAGCTCAAACAGGGCATGGAGATATTATAAGCTCTAGACAGCCAAAGTTAGTTAGGAGTGGAAATTCTTACTGATCTCCTGAGGCATTCAATAGGGAGAGCACACACACAGATCACACCTTAGTAGCAGAGCTAAACTATCCCTAGATTAAAAAGCTAGGGCAGGCATAGAACTCAAGTAGCTTTAATTTTTTTTATTTTTTATTTATTTATTTTTTTTTGCAGTACGTGGGCCTCTCGCTGTTGTGCCCTTTCCCGTTGCGGAGCACAGGCTCCGGACGCGGAGGCTCAGCGGCCATGGCTCACGGGCCCAGCCGCTCCGCGGCATGTGGGATCTTCCTGGACCGGGGCACGAACCCGTGTCCCCTGAATCGGCAGGCAGACTCTCAACCACTGCGCCACCAGGGAAGCCCTCAAGTAGCTTTATTAAAGGGTTAATTTTTTGCCATGTATCATGGAGCTATGCATCCATTGTTTATTATTCTGTAAATACTAAAAGGAATTGCTATGCAGATTTCTGGTGCTCTTTCCTGTATAGGTTCCTGTTTGGGGAAACATTGTTTGACAACATCCAGCCCCCTCAGCCAACTTCAGCTCTGATCTGTTTCCTCATCTCAACAGCACCACCATACTGGAATTCTCATCCTTGCATTGTAGTCTAGAATGTGTTTATAAGAGAAAAAAAGCAGGGCAGTCACTAAGCTCATCTCAATTGTCATCTTTCTCTCAGAGTTCACAGTTCTGCACGGACTGCTATCCAGTGTTCAAAAACCATTGTTCCATATATTTCATCAGCTTTCTAATTGTTTTTTGGTGGGAGAGTGAACAAAGTTTCTACAATAATGATCACCTCTGAAGGAAAAGTAAGGTGAGTTTTACACAATAGATATAATAGTAATTTGATGATCGGTTTATTAATGTATTTTTATTTTCAAAACTCCTATGTCATACACATAAACACACAACACTATCTTTTATCAATTATTCAAAAAACTGAAAGAACAGAAACAGGATAACAAGTTAAATGATTACTACAATATTAATTTGGACAGCCTAAAGAAGGTGGAGGTGGTACATGGTCATTAGTTTCACTGCCTACTTTGAAAGCAGAGTTTCAGGATTGGCTAATGGGTTAGTCCTAGGATGTGGAGAAAGAATTTAGAGAAGGATAACTGCAAGTCTTCTACCCCCAATAAACTGGGTTAATGTTTGTGCTCTGGCAAAGATGTGAAAAAACTGAGCCATGAGCAAATTTGAAAAGGGAATTAATAAATACTTAAGTTTGACATTGTGAGTTTGAGATGCCCATGAGACTTCAAAGTAGAGCTATAATAGGTATTTCATGAGAGAGTTCAGGGTAAAACATTAATTTGGACATATCTGTGCATATATGAGATTTAAATCTATACACTTAGATCATCTAAGGAATAAGAATAATTAGAGTGGAAAATGTCTGTAGCCAGACCTCTTGTGCACTAAACCATACAGAGAGAGTTTCTGTAGGGTAAGGAGTTAGGAAAGGAGGCTGAGGAAGAACAGAGGGTCATATAAAAGAAAAACTAGGAGAAGGCAGTGTATTGGATGTTTGAAGAGAAAAGAAGTTGTTAGTCATTTCAGAAAATGGATAGTAAGGAGAGATTAGGAAACTAAGTAAGCTAGTCCCCACTCTATGTCACTCAATTTGGCCTATCTGGAAAAAAAGAGAAAAAAAAAAAAAGAGAGAGAAAGAAAAAGAAGAGGAGGAAGAAGAAAGAGGAAAAAAGCCTGAATAAGACATTTGACTAAAGTGTCAAACCTGTTTATATGAGGTGATAAGACAGGACAAAAATTGAGTGTTTTGGAAACCATGTAATTTATTATGTCTATTAGAGTTTAATTTTGTAAACATAATTTATTGCTGATGGTGCTTAAATGTATTTATTTATCATTTGGAACTTTGTAAAAGAAGCCAATTATTCACAGAGACATGCTCAGTGTTTTATTATATAACTTGTCCCTTGTAATGTAACTTTGTAAAATGGAGCTGATGATTCAGGTTGCCAACTTATGCACCAGCATAAAATTTGTTTCCCTTGGTAGTGCTAATAATAACACAACAACTCGCCTAGGGACCCAAACAGATTGTGCAAAGTTGTTTACTTCTGCTGCTGTTAAAGGATGCTACAAAAACGATTATCCCCTACCTGAAATATCCTAAAGGAAAAAACACCTGGTGATAAATATTTTAATTTTTGAATCTAAAGCAACATTCCATTCTCTTTTATCTACATGCATATATGGTTCCCTCTCTCAAAAGCCTCTTTATTTTTGGGGGAGAAATGGCTAAAATTTATTAATCTACAGATAAATTTCAATCCTTTTAGTGGTCACCTTCATGCCTACTTGCAATGTTCATCACAAAGAACAATAAAAGGGCTTTGACCTGAGCAAGTAGAAAGTTACTTTCATTCATAATAGCATTCACTCATTGTGACTAAAGGTCAGCTTTACAGCATTTGTAATTAGATTTTTCTGTTTTAAAAGATGCTTAAAGATATTACCTTACAAAGAGTTAAAAATCAAAAGGAAAGTGTAATATATACCAATAAATTTGTTAAACGAAATGGACAAATTTTGAAAGACAAAAAAACGAAAGAAGAAATTAAAAATTCAAATAGTGCCTTATCCATGAAAGAAACTGAAATCATAATCAAAACCTTTTCGTAATGAAAATTCCTTCCTAGAGTGTTTTGTAAAACATTTAAGGAAGAAACTATACAGATCCCACACAAAAACCTTTCTAAAAATGAGGAGCGTACAGTTTCTTGTATGATAGCAGCATAACCCTGACTCCCGAACCTGACAAATAAGAAAAATACAAATCAATTTCCTCATAACTGTAGATACAAACATCCTTAATATAATATTAGCAAGTTGAGTCCACTCATGTATAAAATAATAATATATTGTGTAAAAGAATAGTTTTGCCATGATTATAGTATTAACATTCAAAAAATTTCTTCAGTTAAATAATACACATTACAGAATAAAGAAGGAAAAATAAGTGATTATATCAAGACGTAGAATAAGAATTTAATAAAACATCCACTCATAAACTGATAATAAGTTTCTTAAAAATTAAATAGTGTCATACATATTGGTGAAATATGAGGACATCTCTGGTGAATTTCACAAAGCACTAAAAGAAGAATTAATACTAACTTTTCACTAACTCTTCCAGAAAATAAGGGAGGAAAGAACACTTCCAGACTCATTCTATAAAGTCAGTATTACCCTTATACTAAACCCAGACAAAGATATCACAGGAAAAGTAAACTATATAACAACAACTGCTATGAATATAGACATAAAATTTCTCAACAAAATACTAGCAACCCCAAACCAGCAATGTTAAAAAGGATTATACATTAGGACTAATTAGGTATTATCTCAAGATAGCAAGATTTTTTTAACATTCTAAAATCAGTTAATGTAATTCATCATATCAATAGAATAAAGGGGGGAAAACACCTGCTACTCATAGAAAGAGCATCATACAAATTACAACACCAATTCATGATAAAAACACTTAATACACTAGGACTAGAAGAGAATTTCCTCAACTGATAAAGAGCATCACCACCAACAAAAATTATCCCACAAATAACATCATATTTAATGGTGAAAAACCAACTGTTTCCTCCCAGCCAAGACTGAAAGCAAGACAAGGATATCTACTCTGACTACTTTTATTCAAGGCTGTACCAGAGCTTTTAGCAAGGAAAATTATGCAAGAAAAAATTTTTAAAATTCAGGTTGGGAAGAAAGAAGTAAAACTATGCTTATTCACAGATGACATGATCTTGTACATAGAATATCCCAGGATATCCACTAAAAATCTACTACAACTAACAAATAAATTAAGCAAGGATAAAGGATCTAAGAGCAATATACAAAAATCATTTGCTACACTAGCAGTGAACAATAAAAACATTTAAAAAACAATCCCATTCATATAAATATCAAACATATGTAGGGATGTGATTAATAAAAGTATAATATTTATACTTAAAACTATAAGAATTTGTTGAAAATAAAGATATAAATAAACAGAAGGCATTTCAAGTTCATAGATTAGAAAATTTAACATTATTGAGATGGCAATATTCCCCAAATTGGTTACCTGATTCAATACACTCTCAATTAAAACTCTCATCTGACTTTTTTGTAGAAATTTAAGAACTGATTCTAAAATTTATATGGACATGAAAAACCTAATGACCAAAACAATCATGAAAAAGAACAAAGTTGGAAGACTCACACCTGTGAATTTCAAAACTTACTATGACACTATAGTAATCAAAACCATATAGCACCTGCATGAGAATAGATATAAAGATAAATGGAATAGGATAATATTTATGATCAATTGATTCTCAGCAAAGCTGTCAAGACAATTTAGTTGGGGGAAGCATCGTCTATTTGAACTGCTAGATATCCACATTCAAATGGATGAATTTGCACCCCTACCTCACACCATATTTTTAAAAAACCTCAAAATGAATCCATAGATCTAAATATATGAGCTAAAACTATTAAACTCTTAGAAGAGAATGTTTGAGTAAATCTATGTAATCTTGGGTTAGGAAGTTATTTTTTAGATATGAAAGTAAAGGTATAAGTAACAAAAGCCAAAATAGGTAAACTGTACTACATGAAAAAAAAAAGTGCTGAAAGAAAGTAAGAAGAAAACCCACAGAAAGAGAGAAAATATTTGCAAATATAGATCTGATAGTGGGCAAGAGTGACTATACTGAGACAAAATAGACTTTAAGTCAAAAATTGTCACAAAAGACAAAGAAGGTCATTATATAATGATAAAAGGGCCAATTCATTGCATAAATATATACATCACCCACATCCGAGTATCTAAATATATAAAACAAATATTCACAGCTCTGAAGGGAGGAATACACAGCAGTAATAGTACAGTAGGAGACTATTGCCCTACTTCCAACAAGGACAGCACGTCCAGATAGAAAATCAATAAGGAAACAGAGGACTTAAATGACACTATAGTCCAAATAGACCTAACAGACATACACAGAACATTCTACCCAACAGCAGCAGAATACATTCTTCTTCAAGTACACATGGAACATTCTCTGATAGGTCATATGTCAGGTTAAAAAACAAGTCTTAGCAAATTTGAAATAATACCAAGTATCTTTTTTGACCATAATGGAATTAAACTAGACATCAGTTAAAAAAAAAAAAAAAGAAAAAAGAAAAATTGGAAAATTCACAAATATGTGAAAATTAAACAACACACTTTTCAACAACAGTTGCATCAGTGTAGCTATGCCAACATCTTGATTTTAGTCCCATAAAACCATACCAGTTTTTTGACTTCTAGAACTGTAAGATAATACATTTTTTAAGCCACCAAATCTGTGGCAATTTGTTACAGCAGTAATAGGAAACTAATATAGAGTTACTAACCATTTATTGTCATGTTCCTGTGTTATGGAAATTTCCTCTAGTGAACCTGGAATACTATCACACTGCAATCAGAAGTCTCTACCATATAAAAACTAAGAAAGCTCCCATGATGTATTAGCTCCCATCATGGAAGGATGGGATATTCTATTTAAAAGTTTTATTGGAAAATTGTTATGTTTTTTAAAGAGCTTTAAGGGGCTTCCCCAGTGGCTCAGTGGTTAAGAATCTGCCTGCTCTTGGAAGGGACATGGGTTCGAGCAGTGGTCTGGGAAGACCCCACATGCCACGGGGCAACTAAACCTGTGAGCCACAACTACTGAGCCTGTGCTCTAGAGCCAGCGAGCCACAACTACTGAAGCCCGCATGCCTAGAGCTCATGCTCTGCAACAAGAGAAGCCACCTCAATGAGAAGCCCACACACTGCAACGAAGAGTAGCCCCTACTCGCCACAACTAGAGAAAGCCCGCACACAGCAATGAAGACCCAACGCAGCCAAAAATAAATAAATAGTTTGATAAAAGAAAATATGAAAATAAAGAGCTTTAATTTCACAAATCTCCAATGTATTAGGAAATAAAAATAACAGTAAGATTCATTATTCCAAATGCAATGTACCAGAGAGTACAGAACATAATTCTATTTTGGCAAGTGTTCTAGCCAAAGTACTTTGGGCCATCGTATTAATTAACAAACTAGGCAGGTGGCTATTTTGCATATTCTTACACATATTGTACCTATATGATATACTAAGAACCTCAGAAGTAGCCTTTGAAGCCATTCCATATAAAAATAGACGGTTGTATATCCCATACTTAAGGTTCCTACCCAAGAACTTCACTCATATCTTTGTTTAATCACTACTGGGCATTGCAGCTGGTGAAGAAAAAAAGGAATTTGTCTTGAAGATTTATAATTGCCCAGTGTCTTGCATGACAATCTCTTTCATGGGCTCATACCAAAACATAGGAATGCTGCAAAATAATGTGTGGCATAAGATGCTTTAGAAAAATATGAGGAAGTTTACAAGAATGAGATAGACTGAAAAACCAGTACAAGACTCCTACTGTGTGGGAGATTTTCCATTGCCAGACTCCTGCAATTTGGACAGTGGCTTGCTGGCTCCTTTGACACATGGCATCCAGCAGCATCTACTATCATCTTTCACCAGCAACTCTCTCGGTGCCTCTGGTAAAATATATCCATTTTAGCTGTTTCTGTAGCAATATAGAGTGTGACTTTGCATCAGTTTCCACTGGTGTGGCACCACGGTGATGTCTCTGCCTTTCAGTGAGTCATGTTTATGCCTTCACCATCACTGTCTAGATCTCAGCCTGGGGTAGAGAGCTCTTCCTCAGGCATCCTTTAAGCCCTAGTGTAGCGGATGCTCTTTATATGTGCTGTTCCCACATTCTCTAGATCTCTCTTTACTTCTTACTAGTCAATTAATTATTACTCCAATCCCGTATTAATGTTAACAGTTCTTTAAATTAAACTTTCTCTGTTCAAATCACTGTGTAGTTTGTTTCAACTGGACCATAACTAATAAACTGCTTGAGTGCTTTTAATCCCATAGAAGCTCAACTGACATTCATTAGTTGAACAAGCAAATGGATGAATGAGGAATGTTCACTAATTTTCAAAACCACCAGTGGAGGGGATAGGGGAAAACAACAGAAATCTCTTGAGCATAATTAGAAATGGCTCATGAACAGTTTGGCCAGTGTGGCATATTGCACAAGTTTAAGTAGCTATTTCTGAACAGAATCAGGGAAAGCAGAAACTGATAACATCATTGCTACATAATGCTTCTTTTTAGCCAGACTTGGCAATAATCTCAGTCAATTTGTGAGCAGAACTGCTACCAGTTGAAAACCTGGCATGAAAATTTATACCTTAGGAAGGGTCATCTGTAGTTCTTGAATAAAACCATTATTACGATGCAATCACTGAAACTGATCTGGGGGAAAAAATGCTTACTTGACTACACCCAACAAACTATGTTTGAATAAGTTGTTAATGATTTAGTGACTTTTCCAATTCTGTGCTATTTGAAGTGCGATCTCAACTGCTGTTCATAATTTTGAAACATCCAGTTAGTTGGCTTTAACCACAAAAGAGTTATCTGGGCATCTAGAGGCCCCCTGATATTTCCAGAGGTATTGAGCATGTTGCATACTCGTTGGTCTCAGGCTTACCAAGAGGGAGATCTCCCTAACCTCTTGCAGTGCCAATGCTTTGCTCTTCGGTGTCATTTTGCAGCATAGTGTAATTTGAAAGCTCTGTCTGTAGCTGTATTGAACACTGGTTGATCAAGGTGCATCCCCCCAGTTAGTTTTTTTTTTTTTTTGTATTTTATTTTTTTATTGGAGTATAATTGCTTTACAATGTTGTGTTAGTTTCTGCTGTACAGCGAAATGAATCAGCTATGTGAATACATATATCCCCTCCCTTTTGGACTTCCTTCCCCCCACCCATCCCACACTTCTAGGTCATCACAGAGCACACTGTGCTATATAGCAGGTTCCCACTAGCTATCTATTTTACACATGGTAGTAAATTTATGTCAAACCTAATCTCCCAATTCATCCCACCCTCCTCTTCCCCCCCTTGTCCACATGTCCGTTCTCTATGTCTGCGTTTCTATTCCTGTCCTGCAAATAGGTTCTTCTGTACCATTTTTCTAGATTCCACATACATGGGTTAATATACGATATTTGTTTTTCTCTTTCTGACTTACTTCACTCTTTATGACAGACTCTAGGGTCCATCCACATCTCTACAAATGACCCAATTTCATTTCTTTTTATGACTGAGTAATATTCCATTATATATATGTACCACATCTTCTTTATCCATTCATCTGCTGATGGACATTTACATTGTTTCCATGTCCTGGCTATTGTAAATAGTGCTACAACGAACAATGGGGTGAATATGACTTTTTGAATTATAGTTTTCTCAGGGTATATGCCCAGTAGTGGGATTGCTGGGTCATATGGTAGTTCTATTTTTAGTTTTTTAAGGAACCTCCATACTGTTGTCCACAGTGGCTGTATCAATTTACATTCCCACCAACAGTGCAAGAGGGTTCCCTTTTCTCTGCACCCTCTTCAGCATGTATTGTTTGTAGATTTTTTGATGATGGCTATTCTGACCAGTGTGAGGTGATACCTCATTGTAGTTTTGATTTGCATTTCTCTAATAATTAGTGATGTTGAGCATCTCTTCATGTGTCTCTTAGCCATCTGTATGTCTTCTTTAGTGAAATGTCTGTTTAGGTCTTCCACCCATTTTTCGATTGGGTTGTTTGTTTTTTTGATATTGAGCTGCATGAGTTGTTTGTATATTTTGGAGATTAATCCTTTGTCCGTTGCTTTGTTTGCAAATATTTTATCCCATTCTGAGAGTTGTCTTGCACAGCAAAGGAAACCATAAACAAAAAGACAACCCTCAGTTTGTTTCTCAATACTTAGGGGTAAAATATCTCAAAGTCAAGCAACAAAAAACAAGAGAAAAAGATAGACTGATGTGCTGTGTACTTTTTTAAAAAGTAAATGAAGTCTCTTCAACATATTAAAAATTAATATATCATATTATATATTATATATGTGTATATTATATATGTATATATATAACTGAATCATTTTGCTGTACACCAGAAACTAACACAACATTGTAAATCAACTATACTTCAAATTAAAAGAAAGAAACCAAATGACTATGTGTTTCTAATTGAGAGCTGACATCAAGCTGACACCATGGGGTATGCGTTGACAGTTAAAAATTATCTAAAATCTATGCATGCTTTTCATTTTTTTAAGTTACATATCTTAGACACATAGAGAATCACCTGGTATACTCTTAAAGACTCTGTAGTAAACTCTTCATTGTTATGTATTGATTCACTGATTCCTTCTTCCCATTAAGGTAGATTATCTGAAATAAATATTTTCTCTTAACTAGGAAAAACTTTTTTCCAGGGGTCAACCAGAATTTGTATAAATTCAGAGGGGTGGGCATTTATCATTAAATGTACATTTTATATTAATATTTCAGGAGAACACTCAAGTTGCTATCAACACAGATATCCTTTGAAGGCCTAAGGGACATAATTTTGATGTTTACTCTTACATCTACATTATAAAAAGGAAGAAAACAAGAAGGAATTATTAGGAAAAAGTGTTATTACTCAAGATGACAGAAATTTATATCTATATCTATTATATTTATACCTATATATGTGGTTTACAGAGGTATGACATAAGGAGCCTGTTAAAAGCTATTATCTTTTTCTCTAATCATTACTTTCAACTATGATCATTAGGTTTCTATTTCCTGATCAACAAGAATATTTCAGGAAGATCCCATAGGTTATATCACTCTCTCATATTAAATGTTAAAAACAGTTATTTAAAAAGCCGATCTTATTGCTAATTAAATCCTATGTAATCCTTCAGACACACCCAGGGTTGTTTCTTACAGTAGTCAGAGTGGAACTTCTTATAGTAGCTGGAGTGGCATTTGCCACTCTTATTTCTTCCCCTACCCCAGCACCTTGCACAGGAAGAAGAAGGTTATTATGGTCTGATTCTTAGTCTTCCTCTCTGTTTTGAAGATTCTTGTTCTGAGACTGAGAGATTGAGGCTAAGAAGAACAATGAAATAGGCAGGTAACTTCATTTATAATCTGTTCATCTTTGATAAGAAAGAATCTACATTTTCATTTTGGCTTGCTTTGTTTATGTCTCCTCCTAGTGGCTTCAGACGACAATGTTCATAAATTTCTGGGAGCCATGTTGAGCTTTACCCTATTTCCTGCTTTCTGTGATTAACTCTCTGCAAAGGAGAAGCTTTGTCTCAACATGGCTCCAGCAATGGTCCATTATAAACTATCTTTGAGTAGTACGACACTTTTACAGGTGCAGCAGACCCTTGGGCAGTCCCATGTCCATCTCTAACTTCCATGTCCAAATATGGAGCCAAAGGAACCACTGAGTGCCCCTCACTGTCTTCTTCCCAGGCATAGATGCTATAGATTCTTGTTGTTCCTCTGCTTAAGCTTCTGTCAAGTTACACCACCTCAAAAAAAGCACTAAACACCAAATACAGGAACATGTATCAAGTTGTGCAAAGAGCTCATTATGTTATTATAATAACATAAGGGAGATTCTGAAATTCAATGGCCCAGTAAACTTCTAGTAGGAAAATGAGATACCAGTCTCCTACCCTGCAGGAAGCTTCAGTGTCTTTGTCTCTAAGAGTAAAGCTCTACCTGTAAATTCTCACTCTGCTTGGGGAGGGAAGAATCCTACTTTTTTCCCAAATAGCAGGGGAGTAAAATCATTTTATTTCTAACATCAATTTCCTCATCAGTGGTAACCCAGATTTTTCTTCTTTTCTCCTTCGCTTTAGTTTTTTTCATTATATACCCTAGTGGGGAGTGCAATGAAGTAGGAGCAAGGGAGTAGGAAAAAGGGAGTTCACTGAGGAAGAGAGGGTTTGGTCTGGTTTTGTAAGCCCTGGAAGGTAGTGTCTGACCCTATTTATGAATTAACGTTTTAAAAATATGGAGCATCTAGTATCCATTGTTTATTACTGTGGATCCTAGCACTGTTTTGCAGGGTCATCAGTAAAATTCTTCAGTCAATATCCAGTCAGAAACATATCACTTCAACTCATGCTACATTCCATGCTTTCAGGTGTCTTCTGTCACTGCTCCCTACATTGCCTTCCCTATCTTGGTGAATAGCAACTTCACTTTACAGTTTTTCCAGCCAGCTTAGAATTATTATTGATCCTCCCATTTTTTTATAGTTCACATCAAAATTAATGAGCAAATATTCTCAGCTGTACCTTCAAAAATGTCCAGAAATTGAATATTTCTGACCTGGAACACCACTGCTATACTGGTTTAAACTATCTTTAACTGTCTTCTGAATTATTTCAATAGCTTCCTAACCAGCCAGGGTGCTGATGCTTTAGCCTTCCATCCTTCACGCCAATTCTCAACAAAGCAGACAGAGTAATTATTTTAAAAGATAAATCTCGTATTTCATTCCACAAATACTTTAAAAAATCCTCCAGTGATTTCCCATGTAATTTACAGTGACTCTAAGGCCTTTAGATCTGTCTCCCTGCCCTACTTACCTCTGCGCTATTCTTTAAAAAAGGTTGGCACATTCTGGTTTCAGGATTTTTGCTCTTACCAGTCTGCTGGCTTGAAATTCTGTCCCCACAGATATGTACATGGCTCATTTCCTCAACAACTTGCAATATCATCATTATTATGAAACCATTTCTGACTTCCTTATTTAAACATTTAATTCTACCTTATCATCTTCATTTCTATGCCTTATCACTAACTTATTTTTCTCTATAGAATTGATTATCTCAAGGCTCTCTACTTAGCAAAAGGAATATTATCTATTAATGATTGCTTAATAAACAATCATCAAATCTCAGTGGCATCTAACAATTAGATTTTCTTTTTCATGTATCTATGGGTCAGCTTCAAGTTGGCTCTGGCCTACTTTTGGTTGCAGCTTGTAGTCTAGTCTACTCTGATTTTTAATTCTGAGGCCCATGTTGGACAGGCAACAGCTACCTGGAGGAAACTCTTCTCTGTAATGGCAGTGACCAAAGGGGGCATACTGACTGCACACACACATTTTGAGCATCTATTTTCATTTTGCCTACTAACATTGCATTGCCTAAAATAACTCATGTGGTTAAGTCCAAAGTCAAGAATGGATGTGTATACAGTCTGCCCATGGAGATAGAAGAGTATGAAATTTTTTGTTAAGTATTGAATGTATCATATATGTGGAAACAGAATTTAACCAGCTGTAACGGGTGAAAAGATTTAGATTGGACAATTACAGAAGTATTCTAACTTCTAATATATACATCAAATTGTATTCAATTAAATTAGACAAATATAAGGATTTTCAAGTGGAAAATTAGACTCCACTTTGATGTTGGCTTTGGCACTTAGTGTCAAAGAATGTGTGTGATTCAGATAAGTGAAAGAGAAGACAGAGGAAAGTCTTCAGCAAGAAAGCTAGTTAAGCAAAAGTTCAGAGGAAGGAAAAAACAAAGTTTTCAAGTAGTGTCTAAGTTCTCCTTTACTCTCACTTCCCAAACAATTCAGTCCAAAACCATTGAGACTGGGTGGCCCAGGCCTTGCAGAAGCCCCAGTAGGGGGAGAAGAAAGACCATATGTTAAGATTACTTTTGTGGTGTAAAATAGCTAGCTACTGGCAAGCAGCTGCATAGTCCAGGGAGATCAGCTCTGTGCTTTGTGACCACCTAGAGGGGTGGGATAGGGAGGGTGGGAGGGAGATGCAACAGGGAGGGGATATGGGGATATATGTATACATATAGCTGATTTACTTTGTTATACAGCAGAAATTAACACAACATTGTAAAGCAATTATACTCCAATAAAGATGTTAAAAAAAAAGATTACTTTCATGAATATTCCATATTCCATCCTGGGTTCCTAATTTTAGTTTCCTTACTGCCTCTTCCTTCTTGTCCCTATTATTTGACTCACTTCAGTATATTTCCTGATGAATTCTATCTGTTGCACTTTTTATTTCATACATTTTCCGATTCATAGTTTTCCTTTAACCTCCTTTGGAATACAAGAAGTTTTACTCTTTTTGTTGTGTTTAGCTAGTCTATATGAGAGCCTAGGTGAACCAGGGCTTCCCTTGACATTCTGAATATTCACAGAGATGTCATTTTTTCCATTCTCAGTGCTCTGATTATAAATAGCCAACCTCATGATGTGAGAAACTTATAATGTGAGACTATATTGTAAGACATCACAGGTTTTAAGGAAGAATGAATAAATCCTCCATTATTAGGTCCTTTCTCCATCTGCTACTTATTCTAACTCCATGATGGATTAACTAACCCTTTCTTCTCTACTCACATTTAAATTCTGTAACCAAAACATGTCCTTAACTTAGCTAGTAACTATCCTACAAGGCAACTCAATTGCAGGACCATTGTGCAGGCTGCTGGTCAGAGTAGATGTGGCTGTTTTGAGATCCAACCACATTTCCTAGTCTAATCATTATACTGTGGTAAGATAATTTGGTATAAATTGCATTATTCATTCATAAGGAATCCCTCATGAGAGAGTTACATCCATGCCAGGCAGTCTGAGGCTTCTAAATAAGGAGGGTACTTGCCTGGTACATTTCCACTTCAGAACATCAGCAAACAGAATCTCCATTTGCACATTACAATTCTGAACTATCCCCTCCTTCTGCTGTTCCTCCCATGACTCACCACACAAACATTTCATTGTTGTTCTTGGTTTTTAACAATAATATGGCTACATCTCTCCTGAATGTATGAGTCTAAACTTTTCCTTTATCTTTTAGTTTGTTTGTAGTTTATGTCCTAAATATACTTCAACCACTAAAAATAAAGATCCACTAATTAATGTATGAAAATAAAAAATCGTTACCTTTGCCCATAGATCAAAGAGATCAGAAGTACATTATTTAGAGGTATTTAACAGATAATGTAACTCGATTATATTCTCATTTTACAGGTGATTATAATGAAGAATATTGAAGAGGATTCAGGAGATGTTATTTCAAGTTGATCTCTGTCTCCAAAGTGTCAATATTTTAGGGGGGGTGGCACATTTTAAGACTTCTCATCCAATTTTGTACATTTTATAATAAGGATCACAGAGGATAAGTTACTTGCCCTAGAGCCTTGACTCTCAGACTTTCTACTATAGTACTTATGTCATTAAATAATTGTTTTCTCATAAAAGTCATAACATCTGATCTGTAGCTTATAAGGAAAAGTCTAATTTGATTTTTACTATCCCTTCTTAAATTATATGATTCTATGAACTAAATTTGTTTATTTAATCCTCTCCTAGACCTCAACTGGATATATCCGCATTTGGCATATTCTTTAATCCCTTTCCTCTCATATGGAGAATAAGGAAACTTTAATCCTTTTCCTCTCATATGGAAAACAGATGCACTGAAAACACCCTAGAATCCATCCCAGCATAGTTGCTCCTGCTCTACTGCCAGTTTCCTGCGTTAATGCTTATGGAGATTTGCTATACTTGACATCCTTCAAGAGTGTATAGAGTAAGTACATCACTGCCTATAGTTTTATATTAATGAATCCTTATTAACATTTCTATGTGATGTGGTATCACATTTGTGTCAACTTTCTTAGGTTGCTTTATCTATTTCCTTTTTTCTTTGTCAATTTTCCCATTAGAGAGAAAAGCATTTCTCATCTAGGTTGGAAAACCTCTATAATTACATGTCTAACCCCTATCACTTTTCTTTAGGTCTATTACAATATTCTTTCATTTGTCTTGCCAAACATCACTCACAGCATTTGGGGTATAGTGACTCTTGGAGTAGCCAGTGAATAAATACATGTTTCAGAGGGTTTGTTTGTTTTTTTGTTTGTTTGTTTTTAATCTTAATAGGTGGAAGTGAAGCAAGTAGCAGTCTCAACTCTCCCACACATTTATCATCATTTTCATATTAAGCAAATGAGAACAGACATTTAAATTGTAATAAAGTTTTATAGAACAGCAAAGTAAAACATTCATCTAAACTAAATGTTATTTCCTGATCAAATGTTAATCAATGGGATTTCATAAATTTAAATTTTATTCTGGTAATATATTTGTAAAACTACAGCTTACGTTTTCCTTGCAATGCATGAGAATATTTAGCAGTAAGGAAAAGTGACTTCTGCTGCTAGTCAGAAAAAGACCCAGAGGACTTCCCTGGTGGTTCAGTGGTTAAGAATCCACCTGCCAATGCAGGGGACACAGGTTCGAGCCCTGGTCCGGGAAGATCCCACATGCCACGGAGCAACTAAGCCCATGGGCCACAACTACTGAGCCTGCGCTGTAGAGCCCACAAGCCACAGCTACTGAGCCAACGTGCCACAACTACTGAAGCCTGCACGCCTAGAGCCTGTGCTTCACAACAAGAGGAGCCACCACAATGAGAAGCCCACGCACCGCAACAAAGAGTAGCCCCAGCTTGCCGCAACTAGAGAAAGCCTGCACACAGCAACGAAGACCCAACGCAGCCAAAAATAAATAAATTTATTTTTAAAAACCCATATATTTAAAAAAAGATGCATTTATTAAAAAAAAGAAAGAAAAAGACCCAGAGACTTATCTCTCACTGTCTCACTGATAATAAGCCAACATTTATATAACTCATAGCACAATAGAATTTTAAGACAACAGATAATGTTAGAGATTAATAAGTACAGACCCTCATGTTACTGGTAAAGAATATGAAAACTACAAAAGTGAAATAATATTAACAGTAAAATAATTTTGAAAACTAGCATTTGTTGAACACATAACACAATTATGCACTTAGTTTGCATATACCATTTTATACACAGAACAATCCTTGAGGTAAGTGCCATTATTAAAGAATTGCCCATTAACATAGAGGAAGAATTAGAAACTGTGTTTTCAAATCTCAGTGCAGGGTTATTTTTAACTCAGTAGTCTACATCTTAATTGTAAATATTTTTTAATCATTAAAATATTTTCCAGTTTCTGCAGATTGCATGAGGCATTTTATGCTGAATAAAAATAGCATATATCATATTAAAACTAAAACATAAACATGATTTACTATGGGATTGATTGTCAAATACAAAACCATAAAGACTAAATCTTCCTTCTAATGAATTTAGTAGAGGAAAACGATTCCAAAAATTCCCATTCAAGCTTACCAAAAAATCCAGCCTACACTTAGATCAGGCATAGCCACTCACATTTCTGGTAACTATAATAAAGTTTGTGACTCATCAGTAAGAAAAGTCTATGAAAAATGCTTCAGTATATTCATGACAGCTTCATAAACTTCATACCAATGATATTTTAATTAACCATGGAATAATTTGGCAACTGATAATTTTGGGAGCATACAATACAGATAATTTTTGTTCAGCCCAATCTATTATAATAATTGACTCATCCAAGAGGTACTACATTTTAAAACCCATAGTTAAATTTAATTTAGGGTTCTGTAATGTGTTAGAAAGAAGAGAGCAGGTATACGTATAAAATAACATTTCTAAAAATCCAAAGCAGAGCTTTTAGATTTCGTTTACTTCCATTGAACTTATTCAAAGAAAGACTTATTCTTGTAGTTTTATATCTACTAAATCAAGTTAACAATAAATCCTCATTTTTAAAGATAAATCTAAAAGATAAAATGACATGAAATATGATATACTTTGGATAGTAAATACCATGGAAATAATTTATACCTCTATTTGTTCAACATTGTTTGATGAAATTTCTTATGAATACTAGAGCATGATATTCATAGAGTATGCGCAGTATGGGGAAAGGGGCGTTGAAACGAAATGGGTGTATGTGGGGCAGTGTACATAGGTGAGATATAGTTTATGCCCTCAAGAAGCTTACATGAAAGAGAATGGATTATGTATTCCAAAATCCAGGAGTCCAAACAAAAGAAAGCCCTACTCCCATGCAAAATCTCTACAGAAATAAAAGAAGTAAAAGTTCTGCATTTCAGGGTCGGCTTGTTGAACCAGCAAAGACATTTGACTATATACTTCCAAGATTGGAAGTGTTTTTCTTTACTATCAGTTGTGTTCTTTCCAATAAATCTCTTACAGAAGTCTCTACGTCAGGCACTAAGTGTTAGATATGGTTAGCATATTGATACTAAAAAGTCTTAGCTAGGACTTCCAACTTTTTAAGATAATTTAAATGTAAAATTCATCTGTTAACCAGCAATTTAATGTCATGTGATGTGCAGTTTGGATATTGTATGAACAGCTAAGGAGTTACCCATTCTAGTGCCAAAGATCACTCTGCTAATTTTGTTGTGTACAGTTGATGTAAAACTATGGTGGGGACAGGCTCTGCTCAGGGCCTTGTCTCTAGGAAGATTTTGTCAGCTCCAAATACAGTTTAGAAGATTCAGAAAAAAAAAAAGAAAGAGAATGGGTTAAAATAACTATGCAGATAACAATTATACAAGTTTAAGAGCAATACCTGGACTAAGCTATAGTATAATACAAAAAATGTAGAGAAAAAAGGTCTGCCTCCGTCAGTAGCAGCTCCAGAAATTCTATGTAAGAAGAATTTAGTGGTGGGGCTCTGTGCTTAAGGAAGATGATGAGGCAAGCTTGGGTTGGAGGCTGATATCAGAGCTCTGTTTTCTACCGCCAACAGTGACAAGTATCTGAGGGAATGGTAGCTATCTGAGGTACTGACTGGAAAGAATATGGTGGTGAGAAACAAAAGGCAATACTTTAGGAGAAATAATTTCACAGAGGAGTACAAGAAATGCTCCTTCAACAAAAGAAATTAAGTTTCTTCCATCGTGAAAAAAATATATAAAAGGCAGTTCTAATCCTAATGTTTGCAGGGACTTGGACAAGACCACAGAAATAGATTCATATATCATATGGCGAAATATATAAATGTTATAAGTATAGCAAATAAATTGTTAAATAAAATATGTTCTATTTTTGTACCTTGATAAATGTACCTCATATTTTATTTAACAGTTTGTTAGATTTATTTATTTATTAGACTCCTCTTTTTTCATGGAAGCAGGGAAGGAAGAACCATTTCCTAACCCTGGCCCATACTGAGTCTCTGCTTTGCCTCATACGGATCTCACATAAATGTCTGTAGACATCCCAGCCCACATGGGTAAACTCCTTCCAAATCCCCACTGCTTGAGCTAAGGAGCGCCCATACCAAGACTAATTATGGTCTTTGGGAAGATAGATCTGTGGGAAAGAACTGAGCAGATGCTAGACATTGAGGTGAAATAAAATGAGAATATTGGGACTATTTTCTTGCCCATATCCAAAAATGAGTGTGTACACTGGATGTCAGCTAGAAATGATACAGGTGTAAGATTAGATATTCTGGTAAAGATATAACCAATGTAACTCAGGGTGGGAAGTGTTCAAATGTCAGCACATACAGTGGAGTTTTGGCAAAATCGAGTGTTGTGACTTTAATATAAAATTAAGTTTATACCACCTATGAGGGGTCACTAATCATAAGCCATATTTTTTTCTCATATTTTTATTAGTCAGCCATTATCCCTCTCCCATCAAACTCACTGAAGCTATCTTGAATTAAATATGAGTATTAAAGCTAATTAATATTTGAAACAATGTATCTCAACTGTTGAAATAAAATTATCACTATTGCCGATAAATTTTCAGTTAACATATTTTGTTTTATTAAAGTACCTTAAAATATGGTTAATTAAAAGGCCATGGATGTCTCAAAATTTTTAAAAAAAATTTTAAAAAATTAAAATTTTTCCATCTTTATGGGAACATAATTAACTTCTAAATTCTATAAATACATACTAACTTAAAAATCTTTGATAGAAAAGACACTGGTTGGAGGTGCCTCCACGAGAAGACACACTGTGACAAGTAATTCATACACAATTTCTTTATTTTTCATCCATTTGTATAAAGATCACAGGATGAAAATTCAAGTAGAATTGAATTCCTATGTACAACTGGACACATTCTATGTGAAGTAATTGAGACTCTTAGCTATTCTTCACAGCCCATACTATTCTTCTCCAATAATATGTATGTAGCAAAGGCTGTTGGCTAAACTATATTTAAAATTCTTCCTTGTAGTTGTTATATATGTATAGCCATGCAACTAGTTCTTGCCAAACAATTGTGAAAGAGAGGTGGTGCTATTTATTTTTCCAATACATTTAAAATAGCAAGTTTGAGAGGACCTTCAAGTTGGTGGAGGAGTAAGACATAGAGATCACCTTCCTCCCCACAAATACATCAAAAATACATCTACACGTGGAATAGCTCCTACAGAACACCTACTGAATGCTGGCAGAAGACCTAAGACTTCCCAAAAAGCAAGAAACTCCCCATGTACCAGGGTGGAGCCAAAGAAAAAACTGAGACAAAAGAATAGGGAAGGGATCTGCACCTCTGGGAGAGAGCTGTGAGGGAGGAAAAGTTTCCACACACTAGGGTGGGCAGAGGGGGAAGTTTTGGAGCCACGGAGGAGAGTGCAGCAACAGGGTGCAGACGGTAAAGCAGAGAGATTCCCACACAGAGGATCGGTGCCAACCAGCACTCACCAGCCTCAGAGGCTTGTCTGCTCACCTCCTGGGGAGGGTAGGGGCTGGGAGCTGAGGCTCAGGCTTCAGAGGTCAGATTGAGGGAGAGGACTGGGGTTGGTTGCATGAATACAGCCTGAAGGGGGCTAGTGCACCACAGCTAGCCAGGAAAGACTCTGGGAAAAAGTCTGGAACTGCCTAAGAGTCAAGAGACCATTGTTTCGGAGTGCGTGAGGAGAGGAGATTCAGAACACTGCCTAAATGAGCTTCAGAGATGAGCGTGAGCTGCGGCTATCAGTGCGGACACCAGAGATGGCATGAAATGCTAACGCTGCTGCTGCAGCCACCAAGAAACCTGTGTGCAAGCACAGGTCACTATCCACACCTCCCCTCCCAGGAGCCTGTGCAGCCCGCCAGAGCCAGGGTCCTGCGATCCAGGGACAACTTCCCCAGGAGAACACATGGCGCGCCTCAGGCTACTGCTATGTCATGATGGCCTCTGCCACTGCAGGCTCGCCCCGCATTCAGCTCCCTCCACTCAGCCTGAGTGAGCCAGAGTCCCATAATCAGCCGCTCCATTAACCCCATCCTGTCTGGGTGAAGGACAGATGCCAGAGGGCGACCTACATGCAGAAGTGGGGCCAAATCAAAATCTGAACCCCAGGAGCTGTGCAAACAAAGAAGAGAAAGGGAAATTTCTCCCAGCAGCCTCAGAAGCAGTGGATTAAATCTCCACAATAAACTTGATGTACCCAGCATCTGTGGAATACTGGCATAGACAACGAATCATCCCAAAATTGAGGCAGTGGGTTTTGGGAGCAAAAATAGACTTGGGGTTTGCTGTATGTGACTGACTAGTTTCTGATTTATATGTTTATCTTAGTTTAGTTTTCGGCACTTGTTGTCATTGGTGGATTTGTTTATTAGACTTGCTGCTCTCTTCTTTTTTTTTATTACTTTTTTATTTTAATAATATATTTTTAAAAAATTTATTTCATTTTACTTATTTATTTTTTCTTTCTTACTTTTTTTTTCCCTTTTCTTCTGAGCTGTGTGGCTGACAGGATCTTGGTGATCCAGCCAGGTGTCAGGCCTGGGCCTCAGAGGTGGGAGAGCCGAGTTCAGGACATTGGACCACCCAACACCTCCCAGCCCCGTGTAATATCAATCAGCAAGAGCTCTCCCAGAGATTTCCATCTCAATGCAAAGACACAGCTCCACTCCAGCAAGCTGCAGTGCTGGACACCCCATGCCAAACAACTAACAAGACAGGAACACAAACCTACCCATTAGCAGACAGGCTGCCTAGAATCATGCTAAGTTCACAGACACCCTAAAACACATCATTAGATGTGGTCACGCCCAGGAAAAAGACAAGATCCACCCTCATCCACCAGAACACAGGCACAAGCCCCTTCCAACAGGAACCCTACACAACCCACTGAACCAACCTTACCCACTGGGGACAGACACCAAAAACAACAAGAGCTACGAACCTGCAGCCTGTGAAAAAGAGACGCCAAACACAGTAAGTTAAGCAAAATGAGAAGACAGAGAAATAAGCAGATGAAAGAGAAACGTAAAAACCAACCAGCTAAACAATATGCTACTAAATAACCAAGAGGTCACTGAAGAAATCAAAGAGGAGATAAAAAATAATCTAGAAACAAATGACAATGAAGACATGACGGCCCAAAACCTGTGGGATGCAGCAAAAGCAGACCTAGAAGGAAGTTGATACCAATACAATCCTACCTCAAGAAACAAGAAAAATATCAAATAAACAACCTAACCTTAGACCTAAAGCAATTAGAAGAAGAATAACAAAAAAAACCCACCAAAGTTAACAGAAGGAAAGAAATCGTAAAGATCAGATCAGAAATAAATGAAAAAGAAATGAAGAAAACAATAGCAAAGATCAATAAAAGTAAAAGCTGTTTCTTTGAGAAGATAAACAAAATTGATAAGCCATTAACATGACTCATCAAGAAAAAAAGGGAGAAGACTCAAATCAATAGAATTAGAAATGAAAAAGAAGTAATAACTGACAGTACAGAAATACAAAGGATCATGAGAGATTACTACAAGCAACTATATGACAAAAAAATTGACAACCTGGAAGAAATGGACAAATTCTTACCAAACTACAACCTTCTAAGACTGACCCAGGAAGAAATAGAAAATATAAACAGACCAATCAGAAGCACTGAGACTGAAACTGTGATTAAAAATCTTCCAATAAAACAAATGCCTGGAGCAGATGCCTTCACAGGTGAATTCTATCATTTAGAGAAGAGCTAACCCCTATCCTTCTCAAACTCTTCCAAAAGATAGCAGAGGGAGGAGCACTCCCAAACTCATTCTACAAGGCCACCATCACCCTGATTCCAAAACCAGACAAAGATGTCACAAAGAAAGCAAACTACAGGCCAATATCACTAATGAACATAGATGGAAAAATCCTCAACAAAATACTACCACGCAGAATCCAACAGCACACTAAAAGGATCATACACCATGATGAAGTGGGGTTTATCCCAGGAATGCAAGGATTCTTCAATATACGCAAATCAATCAATGTGATACACCATATTAACAAACTGAAGGAGAAAAAACATATGATCATCTCAATAGATGCAGAGAAACCTTTTGAAAAAATTCAACACCACTTATGACAAAAACCCTCCAGAAAGTAGGCATAGAAGAACCTTACCTCAACATAGTAAAGGCCATATATAACAAACCCACAGCCAACATTGTTCTCAATGGTGAAAAGCTGAAACCATTTCCTCCAAGATCAGGAACAAGACAAGGTTGTCCACTCTCACCACTATTTTTCAACATAGTTATTGAAGTTTTAGACATAGCAATCAGAGAAGAAAAGGAAATAAAAGGAATCCAAATAGGAAAAGAAGTAGTAAAGCTGTCACTGATTACAGATGACATGATACTATACACAGAGAATCTTAAAGACATTACCAGAAAACTACTAGATCTAATCAATGAATTTGTTAAAGTAGCAGGATATAAAATAAGTGCACAGAAATCTCTTGCCTTCCTATACACTAATGATGAAAAATCTGATAGAGCAATTAAGGAAACACTCCCATTTACCATTGCAACAAAAAGAATAAAATACCTAGGAATAAACCTACCTAAGGAGACAAAAGACCTGTATGCAGAAAACTGTAAGACACTAATGAAAGAAATTAAAGATGATACAAACGGATATAGAGATATACCATGTTCTTGGATTGGAAGAATCAACATTGTGAAAATCACAAATACTACCCAAAGCAATCTACAGATTCAGTGCAATCCCTATCAAACTACCAATGGCATTTTTCACAGAACTAGAACAAACAACTTCACAATTTGTATGGAAACACAAAGGATCCCGAATAGCCAAAGCAATCGTTTTTGTTTTTGTTTTTGTTTTTTTTGGTGGTATGTGGGCCTCTCACTGTTGTGGCCTCTCCCATTGTGGAGCACAGGCTCCAGATGCACAGGCTCAGCGGCCATGGCTCACGGGCCCAGCTGCTCAGTGGCATGTGGGATCTTCCCAGACTGGGGCACAAACCCGTGTCCCCTGCATCGGCAGGCGGACTCTTAACCACTGCGCCACCAGGGAAGCCCAGCCAAAGCAATCTTGAGAAAGAAAAACGGAGCTGAAGGAATCAGGCTCCCTGACTTCAGACTATACTACAAAGCTATAGTAATAAAGACAGTATGGTACTGGCACAAAAACAGAAATACAGATCAATGGAACAGGATACAAAGCCCAGAGATCAACCCAAGCACATATGGTCACCTTATTTTTGATAAAGGAGGCAAGCATATTCAATGGAGAAAAGACAGCCTCTTCAATAGTGGTGCTAGGAAAACTGGACAGCTACATGTAACAGAATGAAATTAGAACACTTCCTAACACCATACACAAAAATAAACTCAAAATGGATTAAAGACCTAAATGTAAGGCCACACAGTGTAAAACTCTTAGAGGAAAACATAGGCAGAACACTCTATGACATAAATCACAGCAAATCCTTTTTGACCCACCTCCTACAGAATGGAAATAAAAACAAAAAAAAATAAATGGGACCTAATGAAGCTCAAAATCTTTTACTCAGCAAAGGAACCCATAAAGAAGATGAAAAGACAACCCTCAGAATGAGAGAAAATATTTGCAAACGAAGCAAATGACAAGGTTTAATCTCCAAAATATACAAGCAGCTAATGCAGCTCAATATCAGAAAATCAAACAATCCAACCCAAAAATGGGCAGAGGACCTAAATAGACTTTTCTCCAAAGAAGATATACAGATGTCCAACAAACACATAAAAGGATGCTCAACATCACTAATCATTAGAGAAATGCAAATCAAAACTACATGAGGTATCACCTCACACCAGTCAGAATGGCCATCATCAAAAAATTTACAAACAATAAATTCTGGAGAGGATGTGGAGAAAGGGGAACCTCTTGCACTGTTGGTGGGAATGTAAATTGATACAACCACTACAGAGAACAGTATGGAGGTTCCTTAAAAAACTAAAAATAGAACTACCATATGACCCAGCAATCCCACTACTGGGCATATACCCTAAGAAAAGCATAATTAAAAAAGAGTCATGGGGCTTCCCTGGTGGTGCAGTGGTTGAGAGTCCGTGTGCTGATGCAGGGGACACGGGTTCGTGTCCTGGTCCGGGAAGATCCCACATGCCGTGGAGCAGCTGGGCCCGTGAGCCATGGCCGCTGAGCCTGCGCGTTTGGAGCCTGTGCTCTGCAACGGGAAAGGCCACACCAGTGAGAGGCCAGCGTATCACCAAAAAAAAAAAAAAAAAAAAAGTGTCATGTACCACAATGTTCATTGCAGCTCTATTTACAATAGCCAGGACATGGAAGCAACCTAAGTGTCCATCAAGAGATGAATGGGTAAAGAAGATGTGAGAAATATATACAATCGAATATTACTCAGCCATAAAAAGAAATGAAATTGAGTTATATGTAGTGAGGTGGATGGACCTAGAGTCTGTCATACAGAGTGAAGTAAGTCAGAAAGAGAAAAACAAATACCATATGCTAACACATATATATGGAATCTAAAAAAAAAAAAAAAAAAAAAATGGTTCTGAAGAACCTAAGGGCAGGACAGGAATAAAGATGCAGACGTAGAGAATAGACTTGAGTACCCGGGGAGGGCGAAGGGTAAGCTGTGACGAAGTGAGAAAGTAGCATTGACATATATACACTACGAAATGTAAAATACATAACTAGTGGAAAGCAGCCACATAGCACATGGAGATCAGCTTGATGCTCTGTGACCTCCTAGAGGGGTGGGATAGGGAGGGTGGGAGAGACATGCAAGAGGGAGTGGATATGGTGATATATGTTTACCTATAGCTGATTCACTTTTTTATACAGCAGAAATTAACACAATATTGTAAAGCAATTATACTCCAATAAAGATGTTAAAAAAAATCGGTGCTGGATCTAAAGGCTCATGTATGGATAAATATAGGTACATGAGAAAGAAAATACCAATCTTATCCTTTTTTTATTCTATAAACATAAATCAATTGAAGATGTAAGTGAAAAATAAGACAATAAAACATAGGTAAGATAACTAGAGAATATCATCCAACCTTGAAAATAATTTTTTTTTAAAAGAACAGAGAATTCAAATAAGAAATTGATAACTTGGACTGACTACATCAAAATTGGGAAGGTCTATTCATTGACACATATCCCAAGAGAGTGAAAAGGCAAGGACAGAGTGGTAAAGGACTTTTTCCATATAATACATTCAACAGTGGACTCTTATCCTGAATATATACAAAGAAATTCTAAAGAAATAAAAGGAATCCAAATTGGAAAAGGAGAAGTAAAACTGTCACTCTTTACATATGGCATGACACTATACATAGAAAACCCTAAAGATGCTATCAGAAAATTACTAGTGCTCATCATGAATTTGGTAAAGTTGCAGTATACAAAATTAATACAAAGAAATCTCTTGCATTCCTATATACCAACAATGAAAGATCAGAGGAGAAATTAAGGAAACAATATCATTTACCATTGCCAACAAAAAGAATAAAATACGTAGGAATAACCTACCTAAGGAGGCAAAAAAACTATACTTAGAAAACTATAAGGTACTGATGAAAGATGGTTTAAAATCCACCTGCCAATGCAGGCGACATGTTTTCAAGCCCTGGTCTGGGAAGATCCCACATGCCGCAGAGCAACTAAGCCCATGCACAACAACCACTGAACCCATGCTCTAGAGCCCACAAGCCACAACTACTGAGCCAGTGTGCCACAACTACTGAAGCCCATGCGCCTAGAGCCCGTGCTCTGCAATAAGAGAAGCCTCTGCAGTGAGAAGCCAGGACACTGCAATGAAGAGTAGTCCCTGCTCACTGCAACTAGGGAAAGCCTGCAGGCAGCATCATAAACCCAATGCAGGCTAAATAAATGAATATTATAAAAAAGAAAAGTTTGAGACCTTACTAAATAAGTTAAAGAAAAAAAAAGATACTGATGAAAGAAATCAAAGATAACACAAAGAGATGGAAAGATATACCACATTCTTGGATTGGAAGAATCAATATTGTCAAAATGGCTATACTACCCAAAGCAATCTATAGATTCAGTGCAACCTCTATCAGCCTACCAATGGCATTTTTCACAGAACTAGTACAAAAAATTTCACAATTTGTATGGAAACACATAAGACCCCAAATAACCAAAGGAATCTTGAGAAAGAAAAACAGAGATGCAGGAATTAGGCTCCTTGACTTCAGACTATACTACAAAGCTACACTCATCAAAACAGTATGGTACTGGCACAAAAACAGAAATATAGATCAATGGAACAGGATAGAAAGCCCAGAGATAAATCTCCACACCTATGGTCACCTAATCTATGACAAAGGAGGCAAGAATATACAATGGAGAAAAGACAGTCTCTTTGATAAATTGTGCTGAGAAAACTAGACAGCTACATGTAAAAGAATGAAATTAGAACACTCCCTAACACCATACACGAAAATAAACTCAAAATGAATTAAAGACCTAACTGTAAGGCCAGACACTATAAAACTCTTAGAGGAAGACATAGTCAGAACACTCTTTGACATAAATGGCAGCAAGATCTTTCTTGATCCACCTCCTAGAATAATGAAAATAAGAACAAAAATAAACAAATGGGACCTAATTAAACTTAAAAGCTTCTGAACAGCAAAGGAAACCATAAACAAGATGAAAAGACAACCCTCAGAATGGGAGGAAATATTTGCAAACGAAGCAACTGACAAGGGAGTAATCTCCAAAATATACAAACAGCTCATACAGCTCAATATAAAAAAAATAACTAATAACAAAAACAACCCAATCAAAAAATGGGTGGAAGATGTAAATAGACATTTCTCCAAAGAAGACATACAGATGGCCAAAAAGCATATGAAAAGATGCTCAACATCACTAATTATTAGAGAAATGCAAATCAAAACTACAATGAGGTATCACCTCACACCAATCAGAATGGCCATCATCAAAAAATCTACAAACAATACAGGCTGGAGAGGGTGTGGAGTAAATGGAACTCTCTTGCACTGTTGGTGGGAATGTAAATTGATACACCCACTATGGAGAACAGTATGGAGGAGCCTTAAAAAACTAAAAATAGAACTACCATATGATCCAGCAATCCCACTCCTGACATATATCTGGAGACAACCATAAATGGAAAAGATACATGCACCCCAGTATTCACTGCTGCACTATTTACAATAGCTGAGACATGGAAGCAACCTAAATGTTCATCAACAGAGGAATGGATAAAGAAGATGTGGTACATATATACAATGGAATATAACTCAGCCATAAAAAAGAACAAAATGATGCCATTTACAGTAACATGGATGAACCTAGAGATTGTTACACTGAGTGAAGTATGTCAGACACAGGAAGACAAATATCATATGATATCACTTATATGCAGAATCTAAAAAAAACGGGTACAAATGAACTTGTTTACAAAACAGATGTAGAGTCACAGATGTATAAAACAAACTTATGGTTACCAGGGGATGGGATAGGAGGAATAAATTGGGAGATTGGGACTGACATATACACACTACTATAGCTAAAATAGATAACTAATAAGAACCTGCTCTGTAGCACAGGGAACTATACTCAATACTCTGTAATGGCCTATATGAGAAAAGAATTAAAAAAAAAAAATTGGGTATATGTATGTGTATAACTGATTCACTTTGCTGTACACCTGATACTAACATAACATTGTAAATCAACTTTGCGCCAATAAAAATTTAAAAATTAAAAAAACTATACTCCAATAAAAATTTTAAAATAAAAAAAATTGGAAAAATAAAATTAAGATTGGTTACCAATTTTTAAAAACTGTCAAAAGATTCTGAATTCTCCCCAAAAGTGGATGCTCAAGGTTTGAAAGCACTAACCAAGTATTCAACCTTATTAGTTATCAGGAAAAAGAAATAAGTAATTTAAAACCACCATGAAATGACATTACACACTCACCAGATAGTTCATATAAAATACAGACAATACTAATTATTGATGAGAATTTGGAAAAATTGGAAGGTCTATAAATTAGTACACCAATTTGTAAAATGTTTGGCGCTACTAAATCTGATCATATCCATATATAGAAACTGACCCAGTAATCCCAATAAATATGTGCATTTCTGTGAAAAAAAAAACTTGTATTAAAATATATGTAGCTGTTATATTTGTACTAACAAAACCTGGAAACAACATAAATGCACATTAATAAAATGGATAAATCCATTGTGGTATATTTACATAAAAGAATACTATTTGGAAGAAAAATGAAAGAACTGCTGCTATATGTAATTTCAGTGTATAATATTAAAAACACACATAAGAATACTGGAGCAAAAAGACATACAAAAACATACATATCCTATGGTTCCATTCATATTCAAATACAGGCAATATTATATGGATATTACTAGCAAGCATAATGTATATCCATATATCCATAACCTTTGAAGAAGTTGAGAGTAGTGATTAGAAGGGACATACATTGGGAATGCTAGATATATTTTATTCTTAATATAGGACACAGTTACACGTCTGTTCAATTTGTTATAATTATTTGAAAACTAATGATTTTTATACTTCAATATATATGTTATACTTCCCTCAAATATATTTAAATAAGTATATTTATTATCTCTTTCAGTAAGGTTTTATATTAAACTGTTAACCTGAAGTTATATTTTTCTATTAAGGGGATCTTGCAACATCTGGTTCTAAATAGACCCTATGCTGTATGTGACAAAATTAAATTGTTTCATATTTTTTTATATAAATATAACAATATTAATTAGGGTACAGTTGCCAGTGAGGTGCCTGGAAACAGCGCTGTTCTCCCTTTTGGTAAACAGTCATATAACTATGAAAATTTTAACTTTGAGAGTGGGTTTGGCCTTTGGAACTTCTAGATTGATCCTTGCCCAGTCCTCTATTCTCTTCTTGTATTTAAAAAAGTATTTCAATATTTTATCTCACGAAGAGAATCTTGAAATAATGATTTATACCTTACAATCACTTCATACCATGACTTCACTTTTGTTCTCTCCAACTTTTTATTACTTTATTTTACTCTTTTCTTATTCTTCATCTTTCACTTTTTTAGAAAATAATTTACTATTTATCTGCTTTTCTGCCTTATAAACCATCTATTCTTCTGATTGCCAGTAATCCCATTGTACCTGGCTTTAATATCTCAATTGGAATTCCCAGAACTAAAGATAAGGCAGACAGGCACAGAGGGTGTTTTATTTTAACCTAGGTTTTAGTGTGAGAGAAACACCAATTCATTAAAGCTTTAGAAAAATGGGAATACTAGAAAGTCTTTACAAATAAGGAAATGAATAATATCATTTTACAATTGTGAAAGCTAAGAGGAATGTGACAGGCTCTGTCCATAAACTATAGACAAAGCTGTCTGATCTTTGCTAGTTATGTAGTTTATACTTTGACTCTCATTATAAAAATCATTTGTAGAGACAGAAACAGAGTCAGAGACAGAGAAATAGAGAAAATGAGAGAGAGAGAAAATGAGAGAGAAAGAGAAGGAGAGAAAGAGAGAGAGGGAGACACCCAAAGGGAATAGCAAACTTGGCTGGCAACCTGCTCTATGTTGCCTGAAATAGTCCTTTTCACCATTAGACAAATCCCTGCATAGTTGCATTAGTACATAGGTAGAGCATCAAGCCCACTCAAATTGTATTAATCAAACACTGGCTTGTTCTCCAATTTAATAGTTAACAGTCATTATTCAAATATTGAAAATACTTTCCAAATATGAAATAGTCCCACTCAAATGTGATCTCTTGCTAAAAACTGTTAACCTTCAAGCATACTTGATGCCAAGCAGGGCCCTGTGGGGCTCCTGGGCACAGAGGCCTTTTTGTCGCCTGTTTCTTTAGGCAAGACTCCAGCCTCCATGACCTTCCCTGAGTTACAAAGGACAGATTCAAACAATTGCCAATCAAGGGAGGAGCAGCCATGAAACCACCTGAGGCAAGATTAAAGGGACCAGAGAAGCTCATCAAGATTAGGAGACCCAACAACCTGAAACCCTGCACACACCCTAATCTTGTCAGCAACTCCACCCTTTTGAAACTTTGCAGAAGAAAGAAGAATGCAAGACTTTTACTGCCTTGATCCTTATCACATACCTCTGACCAAAAGTCCTGACTATATATCCTCTCCCTATCCCCCAGGGAGGAGGCACAGTTCTTAAGGCACTAGCAAACTGTGTTCCCTCTGCCTCACAAAGAAATAAAGCCACTCTTTCTCTCTCCTGCATAACTTTGTCTCCATATTTCTGTTCGGCATCGGTACACAAAGAGCCAAGATTTTGGCAACATACTTTGGTCAAATAAACCAGTTTCACAAATCTCAAAGAAATTTTGGTAATAGAATGATGTTTCCTGCTGAATTCAATAATCATCAATGCACCTTTATTTTACCTGTAGCATTTTTTCCATTTGAGTATTAGCTTAGAATTTACTATTGTTCCTGATTACACTATTTCCTTTTTTAAAAAGTATCCTTAAGTATAAGCAGAAGAGGCAACTATCATGTAAGAGTATATAAAAAGTAAACAACAAAAAAAGAAAAGAAAAAGGTAAGCCACACTCACTTTTATAAAAATTGTCATAGACAACTCTATAAACAACACTGCCCCAAATAGATTCTCCAATAGTATGTGCAACAGTGCCTGATATTAACGACACATTTTTGGAGAGTCATTTGTTTCCAAGAGACCATATTGAGATAACACTTGAAAAATTCAAACTGATATTTTAAAACTTAGTTTAGCCTAGCTCTCTCTGACATGGAACATGCCAGGTACCAAGGTCAAGACACAATTTACATTTTTTACATTTTTAAAAGTCCTGCATCCCCAAAGATAAGCAGGAATTACAATTAAACGCTTAATATCAAGAAATAGGACACTGCAGTTTATTTCTCTTTGTTTGTTTGTTTTAATATAATCAATCCCAAACATTACCTGGACAGAACTTATGACTATCATGTAATAAAATGGATTATAAATAAAGCCTTTTCTCTTTTATCTGAAATCCTGGGTGTCCCAGAACCTGGATCTCCTTGCATTATGCCAATAAATTATTTCATGAGATTTTATTGTATACCTATACATATAACACTCAGTCTCTGTGTATCAGCATATAATTTTGTTCTAGTTTTTTTATTCTGTTCTTTTTTTTTTTCTTTTGGCTACACAAGTATAAAATCTCCAGTAACTGATAGCATCTATTGTTAAAATTTGATAATAAGATGAGCAAAGAAAATGTTATGGACACTGCTAAGATAGATATTATCTTGGAGGTATGTCCTCTCCATGCAGAAAAAATATATATAATGGCACTGGTTGTCGATGGTCTAATATTAAGAAAAAACATTTTAAAAATAAGGCAAATACATGTCTTTATGGTTTTATTAGAGCGTTGTGTAACAAGTTTGCCAAAGAGTAATCTTTTTCTCCAAGGGAGTATAACATTGTGTAATTTATTATTTACTACTGATTCAGGTCCACTCTTTAAAGTTAGATGTTAAATTGTTGAAAACTGACAAGATACAAATAATTTTTGTTGAATGAGGTTTCAGTGATTTTTGTCAAGTGGAACTGATAACCCAACAATTATGTCTTTATTATCCTTTAAAAAATTAAGTTTTTTCTCTCATTTAACAATCATATTCCAGCATTCTTTTTTTATTGAAAATACGTGAATTTCTCATATCTTCCTTTGGACTAGTTTTGCCATCATGTTGATTTCCTCACAGAGTTAATTTTTTTTAACCTGTGCTCAGTGTAAAGAAATTATATTTCAACATGTTAAAAATTATACTTTTAGGGCTTCCCTGATGGCGCAGTGGTTGATAGTCCGCCTGCCGATGCAGGGGACACAGGTTCGTGCCCCGGTCTGGGAAGATCCCACATGCTGCAGAGTGGCTGGGCCCATGAGCCATGGCCGCTGAGCCTGCATGTCTGGAGCCTGTACTCCGCAACGGGAGAGGCGACGGCAGTGAGAGGCCCGCGTACCGCAAAAAAAAGAAAAATTATACTTTTACATTGGGAGTATATTAAAGTAGAATTCTGAAGGAGGACATTAAGAGTCAAACAAAATTTTGTATTGTGATATATGAATAAATATATATATAAATCAACATTTATCCACGTTTGGTTCTCCCATATATTGTATATCATGAATATATCTACCACTGAAAATATTATTTGATCATTCAAGCCAGTAGTAGTAATTTTTTAGTTAATTTCACATAATTTCACTACAGATTTTTGTTTGTTTTTGCTTTGTTTTGTTTTTCTCTACATATAGCCATTCAGTGGGAATGGAGGGCCAAAATAAAACAAGTAAATGATAAGGAATTAGGCACTGTGACAGAAGCACTTCAATTATAAAAGACACATAATTCAGTAAAGATAATCTGACACAGTTCAATGAAGCAAATTGTGCTAATAAGTGGCATTCTTCTAACTCTCAATAATTTATCCTAGGTATTCATTAGAATATATAGTTTGAAGATCACCAATACTTGACTCCATAATGTTTAAGATTCACTTAAGGTGAGAAGAAATTCCAGCCTGAAAATTATAAGTTCATCCCATGTCTGTGGGGTTCCAGCTTGTCCTGATCTTCCAGTCCTTACAGCTTTCTGTACAGATTTCAGACTTGCTGAGCCAATCTTCACAACTGTGTAAACCAATTCATTCTAATAAATGTCCCATATAGGTAGATAATATGATAAATAATAGAGAGAAGGAGACAGATGTGTGCATATGTATTCACATATGTATACATATATAGATATCGATATAAAATTGATATAGGTATAGATATATCCTACTGGTTCTGTTTCTCTGATTGAACCCTCTCATAAAGATTTTGGTACTAGAATTGGTTCTATAGGAACAGAATATTAAGCGGGAGTTTTCTAAATCAAATCTGGGTTTTCTGGAATCTAATCTGATTAAATTTAAAGGCACTAATTACTCTCTTTCCAATAATAAATAAGACTAATATTTCATGGCATAATGCAGCAAAGAATTACTAAAATAATCAAACTTTGATACCTGTAATTGAGTATCTGTAGAAGGCAAGGCCTGATTCACCAATATTTGCTCACTTAGACTATTTGTCAAAATAAAGAGTAAAATGGGGTTGGTTGGTTGTTTTTAACTGCATGGAAGAAAGTGAGGAAAGAATATCACAACATTAAATTTACCATATTTCTTTGCTTTGTAAGGTAAAATTCTGCAGTAGTACTACAAAGTGTGTGTATCTGTGAAGTAGAATGTTTATGGATACAAACTATCTACAATATTTTTTTGAATCAAGAATGCTAGTGGTACCCCAGTCAGAATGGCCATCATCAAAAAATCTACAAACAATAAATGCTGGAGAGGGTGTGGAGAAAAGGGAACCCTCTTGCACTGTTGGTGAAAATGTAAATTGATACAGCTGCTACGGAGAACAGTATGGAGGTTCCTTAAAAAACTAAAAATAGAACTACCATAAGACCCATCAATCCCACTACTGGGCATATACCCTGAGAAAACCATAATTCAAAAAGAGTCATGTACCAAAATGTTCATTGCAGCTCTATTTACAATAACCAGGACATGGAAGCAACCTAAGTGTCCATCAACAGATAAATAGATAAAGAAGATGTGGCACATATATACAATGGAATATTACTCAGCCATAAAAAGAAATGAAAATTGAGTTATTTGTAGTGAGGTGGATGGACCTAGAGTCTGTCATACAGAGTGAAGTAAGTCAGAAAGAGAAAAACAAATACCATATGCTAACACATATATATGGAATCTAAAAAAAAAAAAAAATCGTCATGAAGAACCTAGGGGCAAGATGGGAATAAAGACACAGACCTACTAGAGAAGGGACTTGAGGATATGGGGAGGGCGAAGGGTAAGCTCGGATGAAGTAAGAAAGTGGCATGGATATATATACGCTACCAAACGTAAAATAGATAGCTAGTGGGAAGCAGCTGCATAGCACAGGGAGATCAGCTTGATGCTCTGTGACCACCTAGAGGGGTGGGATAGGGAGGGTGGGAGGGAGGGAGATGCAAGAAGGGAGAGATATGGAGATATATGTATATGTATAACTGATTCACTTTGTTATAAAGCAGAAACTAACACACCATTGTAAAGCAATTATACTCCAATAAAGATGTTAAAAAAAATGCTAGTGGTAATACTGAATTACCTTCCTAGTATCTATATATTAAAGATATTATGAAATCTTTATCGTATAAAGAGGTGATCAAAAATAGTGAAGTTATACATCTTAGGTGGCTATTAGGCAGTTAATTAGTAAACATATTGTTATTCTGAATTTTGTGATGTTTTTGGCATTTTCAGCTTTATTTGCTGCGATTTCTTTTGTCATTTTAACTATATATTTATTTTCATAACTAATATAATATTTACAATTTTGTACTCCTTTTCTTAAGGTTGACCCACCAAAATTGTATCATTTTCAGGCCTCTGCAAAACCTGGATTTACTCCTTTCTATACCTGTATGTGGAAAAATGGGAACTAAAGAAACAGTGTGTGGTAAAGTATAACAACATGGCCTAGACTGCCCGAGTTTGAAACTTGTTTCTGTCATTTATTGGCTGTATGTTGCTGACAAGTGATCTAACCTCTCTGTATCTGAATTCCCTTATCTTCAAACTCAGGATAATAACAAAACTTACCTTGTCAAGCTGTTGCAAGGATTATATAGAGCACTTAGGACAGAAGTGCATGGCATATAGAAAATATTTGCAGGAATTTATGGTTAGCCAGGGTTCAATTAAAACATAATCTATGACAGGAAATAAATTCAGAAAATATGGATATTATTTTTATTCTGAAATACTGAGAAATCTGAAAAGAACTATTATGGATTATTTTCTACATTTGCTTACATGTTCTTACAGTCTATAGAAATACAAGGTAGGATTGAATTTCAAATATTTTAATGGAACAAATGTAAAAATCTCACTTCAAATGATAAAATAGTGGACTAACACAATACCACTCTCTATTCTGTGCAGTACAGTTATTGCTATATATTTTTCACTTTAATTGTGTGCTGTGCATGAGACTAACTTTCATGTTCATGCCTCTGTTCTAGTAGAGCATAGTTGTTTGCTATCTCAAGTGTCGATATGACATGAAATCAAAGCTCTATACTGAAACTACTGTGACAACATGGGGATGTAGGCAATATACTAAGATAGAGGACATCTCGTTTTAAATAATTACAAACAAATTGCATGTTGTTTGGTAGTGTAGAGAAAGTTGGGCTTTAGGGGAAAAACATTAAAACTACACAAATGAATAATTCAACTGAACTTTATGCTTCTAATTTCTGAATATGTTAGCTATTCTTAAAAGTTTACTTCAAATAAATTGAAAGCTATATAAAACTATATTACAATTCCATTAATTTAGCAAATTAGAGCAATTGGAAAATGTCAATTAATATAAAAAATACTAGATTTCCAATTCAGAAAAGTGCTATCTGCAAAGCTATATTTCTATCCTAGATACTTTTGTAAGTAGTATGAATTGATATTACAAGAGTAATTCTAATTATAGATAGATAAAAATTAGCTAAGGTATAAACCCTAAGGTCAATTGATATTTTTGATTAGATATGTGTCTTGCTTTTTGTAGAAACCTGTTTCTGGGGAGTAGAACTCCTAAAATTGCAGGATTATTAAATCTGATATGACAGAGTATACCTTCAGGATTGAAACTGTACTCATCTTTTATACTGGCTCTCTTCCCATCACCCGTTCCCTCTCTTCAACTAGAAAATAATTACAGGCATATTTCATTTTATTGTGCTTCACTTTATTGTGCTTCACAAATATTGTGTTTTTTTTACAAATTAAAGGTGTGTGGCAACCCTGTGTTAAGCAAGTCTATCAGCGTCATTTTTCTAACAGCATTTGCTCGCTTCCTGACTCAGTGTCACATTCTGGAAATTCTCGCAATATTTCAAATTTTTTCATTATTATTATATTTGTTATGGTGATCTGTGATCAGTGACCTTTGATGTTGCTACCATTACTCACTGAAGGCTCAGATGATGGTTAGCTTTTTTTTTGCAATAAAGTTTTTAAATTAAGTTATGCACATTTTTAGACATAATGCTACTGCACACTTAATACACTAGAGTGTAATGTAAACATAACTTTTATATTCACTAGGAAACCAAAAAATTCACGATTCTCTTTATTGCAATATTTGCCTTATCATGGTGGTCTGGAAACGAACCTGCAATATTTCCAAGGTATACGTCCTTGAGAAATATGCCAATATTGATAAAACCTAATTTTATAGTGTACAATTAATTATGACATTTTACCCTGAACTATATTCATTTATAATATAATGATTTTCAAAATGTGTCCCCCATCAAAATTCCTTAGATATAAATACATAATAATTCCATATATATATGATTCTGCATACTTATATTTGAATAACATTGTTTAAATTCCTAGAATATCATATGAAAACCTTACAATGAATGTAACTTGAACTATTTTTCCTTATATTTCTTAGTGGGAAGGTAAGAAGCACTGAAGACTAAATTATTTTTTCTCTGATATCTGACACATGAGAAAAATGGAAATATATTGCTGCCTTTAAGATACTTGGAAAGCATTAAATGCTCTTTAGAAAGCATTGATAGTTTCTTACATTCAGTGTTTTTGTTTGAAATTAAAATTGTCATCAAGTTTACAAACCTCATTGTCATTTCATTAATTACACTTTCAACTTTGGATTAAAACTGTGCATTTGGTGGCAGGTGTGAGGCTTTAAGACAATTTTGCAGAAGTGTCTTTCATTTGTTAATTATCATAAATTCTCAAATAATGGTCTTATAAACTTAATTACTTTATAATTAAAATCCTTAACATAACTATGTTGTAGTGTAGCTTAAAAAAGGAATTCCACAAAAATTCTAATTTATGGTTTTCCTTTTCATACTTTAATTTCCAGTGTTAGAGATGCCAAAACTGACAATGTGTGTATTCTGTATTCTTTCTGAAATTATTTATCACACACTACCTCAATTATTTGTTATAATTACACATATTCTAAATGTTCTATAGTTCATAAAAATAAATATCTTTGAAAGTTATTAACAGTCTAGGAAAGCAATTCTTTTGTTTGGAAATACTGCTATTTTTTATTTAGAATTCCTTTTAACCATCAAACCTTAAATGTTTACATTTTATTTCATTTTTCTTCATTTTCTTTCCCTTAACTTTTTCTTCCTTTCATCAGATCTATTTTTACCATTCCTACTATGTGACCAACACTATGATAGGCATTCTCTGCCCTTGATCTGCTCACAGTAGTGGCTGGATGCATGTATAAAATAATCAGGATGCACACATAATTCCATTAAAGCATAATTACAACATGATTAAATTATAAACCTGAAAAATATGTATCCTCTCTTTTTATATATAAAGACACAAGGGGCACAAATAATATTGCAGTGGAATTAGAAAGACAAGCAATATTTTATGCATGGGGAATGGTATCTAGAACTATGTACATATGCAAAAATCACAAATTTCTGCATGAAAATTATAAAGATTAGATGGTTAAGTGAGTACAAACTATTACATTCCTATTCATTATGATATGATCAGGAGAAATGAGGGAGATTATTGATAATTATTCCTGAATTCACCCTCTAATCTTCCTCTTCCCATTTTGCCCTTTACACATATGTCTCAGTCATAACTAAGCCTGATCACTTCCCCAAGACCCTGGCATCTTTTGACTAACCTCATGGTATGACTGCACAATAATAGAGTCACTAAATAAAAGGAGATACATTCAGTATATGTCATAGAGCATTTAAATATTTGGTCATATCTAATAAAGTAGATTATTAATCTCTTTCTGAGCACTGAACTTCAATTGGAGAAGAGTTTTATTAAAAGGAGGCCTCCAAGCTTTAGCATCTGAGACTCATGAGTTTTATCTAGGCTTTTTCCTAGATACTTTCTACTTTTGCCACTTTGGGTATGTTTTTAAAGGGAAGGATTCTGATTTTTCTTCATAGAATTAAAAATGCAACTCACACATTTGTTGAGAGTATTATATAAGATACATGTGTAATATCTAACACTGATGTGAGAAATCAATGATTTAGTGTCTAGTGCTGAATATAATACATGACACATTCTAAGTAACCAATAGCGTTTTTAACTTCCTTTATCTCCTAACATATAGTAGAAAAAACACTAAGCATATTAATTAAATTTTTTTTTAATGAATGAAATATGGAGTTTATTGGTTTTGTGGGCAAAATAGTGCACTTAACTGGTTTACTATTTATTCAGATATTTTGGTTTCTCTAGGCCATTCTTCGGTTTAAACTTTTGTATTGTATGTCATTGTTGCCCTTTGCAGCTGTTTTTGCTTGGACATTAGATGAACAGGGAAGTATATGTCTAATGATCTGCCTGTAATCTTTGGTATTGTTTGTGTTTATACCTATTTAAATCAAAATAGATATTTAAATATATTGAAAATATTTAAGAATCTTAATATCTTTTCTTGGTTTTGGTCCTAAAGCTTAATGTGGCTAAATGATCTGTGGAAATGAAAAATTTGCCACAAAAATATTCCCATACTACATATCAACATCTTAAATAACGTATAGCAAGCCTAGAAGAAAAGTAATATAATCTGCCTTATTTTTAAGGCTTAATTAAATATAATATTAAGACAGACATTCAAGAAGCTTTGAATCATCTCTTAAAGAGTAGTCCAAGTAGAGAAGGAAAATTTATTTGATTTTTAAAAATAATTGTATAAGTGTACTCTCTTACAAATGTATCCACTATCACTAACAAGGATAGAAGGCAATTTGGACCATAATTTTGGTATGTCTTACACCTTTCAATTTTTAGCAAGAAATAGGAGTTTATAAAATAAGGTGATTAGAAATGTCTAGTGCTTTCAAAAATAATCATGATAATGATAGTTAACACTTACTGGTCATTTTCAATGTATCTAACTCTAAGCAAAACATTTTACATGGCTTATCTCAGTTAATCCCCCCAACACCCTAGGGAGATAAATCTCTAGTATTACGCAGATTTTATACATTAGGAAACTGAGAATTAATTTTGCAAACTGTCATGGCTAATAAGTTGAGGAGCTACAACTCAGACAAAGGCAATAAAGAAGAGTTTAATTGGAAAATATTTATGGGTTTGCTTTATATTGACAAGTACATTACATTCTGATTTTGTATATAGAAAGAAAACAAAATAACCAGTTTTATAGACAAATATGTGAATGTGGTCCTGTTTACATTGTGTTTATTTATCCTACAATATCCCAAGCTTGTTTTCTTGACCTAACACTATTTTTGTAAAACCAACTAGGAAATAAGCATATTCTCTGTTCATTTTATGTATTAACTGATTTGCAATGCAGAGTCATTAAATCATTTAGAAGTATTTACTGTATATTTTAAATGAAATACTGACAGAAAATTCCTTCCTCTATGAGAGTATTATGCTATTTGAAGTAGGCTAGATGAGTGGTGTTAATTAAACAGCTGGCATTCAACCTCACTTTACTGTTTTCCCTTATCCAAACAACATTCTGCAGAGGGAACTGAATACTTTAAACGCTTGATGAGTAAAAATAGCATCCAAAAACATGAGAATTTCATTATAATAAAATTTTACAATAAGTTTTAGGTTATCATCATTTTTTATTTATTTTTATTTTTATTTTTTTGCGGTACACAGGCCTCTCACTGTTGTGGCCTCTCCCGTTGCGGAGCACAGGCTCCGGACGCGCAGGCTCAGCGGCCATGGCTCACGGGCCCAGCCGCTCCGCGGCATGTGGGATCTTCCCGGAGCGGGTCACGAACCTGTGTCCCCTGCATCGGCAGGCGGACTCTCAACCACTGCGCCACCAGGTAAGCCCTATCATCATTTTTAATCAGATTAATTTGCAAGATTTTGCCCTTTCTTATGCAAAAACATAAATATGTTTCAAATAGAGCAATGCATCATTAAGCTGATACTATTACTTTTCTAAGAAGAGGCAAAAGTTATTTATAAAACAATAGACCAGTCTTCCTTCTAGGACTGTATAACATTAAAAATAGCACACATGTGAATGTATACATAAACATAGATATGTTTATCATATGCATACGACTAGCATAGAGATCCTATAATCTTTTTTATCACTAAGTAGTATAGCCAAATTTGCATGTCTAAGATTAAACACGAGAAAAGATATTTACAGACTGTGACACAATTATTTTAGATAAAAAAAGTTATCTCAGATAATGATATGGTACTAAAAATTAAGTTTCCCTTAGCTTTACTGCCTGATGTGTGATTTAAAATTAACTAATTAATGACATCTTTTAACCATTGGTTTTGAACCAAATGCAAATAGACGAAGGAATCCAGAATGGTAGATTTGATACAGGAATGCACATGATGTTAACTTCCTGTGAATGAACATAAGGCATCCCTCTGGCCTTTGCCCTGCAGGCCATAGGTTTTGGAAAGTCAAGCTTGGGCTATATTTCAGCCTTTAGTGGCACCTATGACAGATACCTTTGTGCGGGGCAAAATAGCACAAAAATATGTGACTGTTCTGCTTTGCCTTAAGGCCAACATGGGCTTTCTACTACTCCTTACCCTTTGGTAAATGAACTTCTAGTGCTACAACTGTCACAAATAGAGAAGTTGGGAAAATGCAAGCTTTCCTAGTAGTCTGGAGAAGCCAATATCATTGACAGTGATAGTAAATAACAACAAATATTGTTTTAAGAAGGCAGGTCCTAGTGAATGAAGTGGAGGAAAAGTCTAAACCTAAGAGGTCAATAGGGACTTCCCTGGTGGCACAGTGGAAACGACTCCATGCTCCCAATGAAGGGGGCCCAGGTTCGACCTCTCAGGGAACTAGATCCCACATGCATGCTGTAACTAAGAGTTTGCATGCCACAATTGAGGAACCGGCAAACCACAACTAAAGAGCACGCGTGCTGCAACTAAGGAGCCGATGAGCTGCAACTAAGGAGCCCACCTGCTGCAACTAACACCCAGCACAACCAAATAAATAAATAAATAAATATTTTTTTTAAAAAAAAGAGGTCAATGGAATTCAGGCTCACTACAGTTATCAATATTTCTCCAATTTGGGGTGGAGCATGTTGTGGATGTAGAGAAAAATTAAGGCAGGGAATAATCTTTCAATATTGCTCCCTAAGGGGGAGTACAATTAATCATCCATCTATGAAAAAAATTAGACATAAATATCCATCTAGTAGGAACAAGCACATGCAAATACGGAGTGACAAGATTTATCTTTTAAAAAGTTCACAGTTTCAAGGAAATAATGTTTTTTAATTAAATAGGAAAAATTATCATCATTGTCAACTACAGACAATTAGCTTAAAATGAGCTATCTGAAAAAAAGGATAATTTGCTAGAATATAGTAAAAACCCCTTTAGATTAATCTTTACTGACAAAATAATTTTACAGAAAGGATAGTGACATTTCATTGATATACTTGTTAGTCAATAAGTTATTCCCAAGAATTCATTGCAAACTACACACCCATCATTCTGGCATGCATTCAATAAATATTTGATGTGCATAAATGCTGTCTATGTTTTGTGCTGGGCCTAAGAAATTCACAGATTTGATTTATAGTCTTTGTCTTCAAAGAGCTTATATTCAAAGATGGGGAGACAGACAAGTTGATAATTACCAGAGGATGCCTTAAGTGTTCTGACAGAAATAAATCAGTGTATGGGAGGAAAGAAGTGGAGGACTCAACAGAGACTTTGTAATTCAGCTAGGTTTCTAGAACAGATGTTAGCTATGGTGAGCTGTGAAGAGTTAGTAGAAATTAGCCAGGTAAAATAAGAAAGGCTAGAAAAAGAGCCATCATGGATGTATGTACATTGAGACAGTAAAGAGCCTGGTAATATGGGAAAATATTTCAGAATACTTCAAGGTAAAGTGAGGAAAAGGCAGTGATAAGTGATAAAGTTTGAGAGAGTGAAGTCAAGATTATGAACGTGTACTAATTTTCTATTTCTGCTGTAATAACTTATCACAAATTTAGAAACATAAACAACACAAATTTATTATTTCACAGTTCTATAGGTCAGAAATTATGGTCGGCTTGATTGGTTTCTCTGCTCTGAGTTTTTACAAAGTCCATTCCAAGGTGTTAGCCTTCTGGGCTCTTATCAAGGAAAGATAAGAAAGATAAGAAGATCTGGAAAGGATCTTCTGAGTTCATTCTGGTTGGCAGAATCCAGTTTTTCATGGTTATAGGACTGAAGTCCCATTTCTTTGCTGTCTGTCACACTTTGTTCCTACCTACTGCCCGCATTCCTTTTCATGTTTTCCATATCACCCCCTTCAGCAATGGAGGGTTCAGCTCCTCTCAAGATTTGAATCTCTCTGACTTCCCCTTCTAACTGTCGACTTAAAAAAATATTCACAACCTAAAAGTTGAGAGTTGTTTTATTTGATGGGAATTTTTAGGACTTCAAGACCGGGAGGCAGCATCTCAAGTAACCCTGAGAAAACTGCTCCAAGGAGGTGAGGTGGGGAGCCAGGTTATATAGAAGTTTTGCAACAAAGGGTAGGTATTTGGAACATCAAAAGATTATTGTAAATTAAAGAAAACCAGAGGGCTTCCCTGGTAGCGCAGTGGTTGAGAATCTGCCTGCTAATGCAGGGGACACGGGTTCGAGCCCTGGTCTGGGAGGATCCCACATGCTGCGGAGCAACTAGGCCCGTGAACCACAACTACTGAGCCTGCGCATCTGGAACCTGTGCTCTGCAACAAGAGAGGCTGCGATAGTGAGAGGCCCGTGCACCACGATGAAGAGTGGACCCCGCTTGCCACAACTAGAGAAAGCCCTCGCACAGAAACGAAGACCCAACACAGCAAAAATAAATTAATTAATTAATAAACTCCTACCCCCAACATCTTCTTAAAAAAGAAAACCAGAAATCCCAAGTTAAGGAATTTAGCGCTCTTCTATGTGTGGGAAGATGCAAGAGTCTGGGCTCACTGCAATCATTCCTTTGATATGTACCTCAGCTATCTGGGGCCATCATCCTGTGTTTTTACATCCTGAGTTACCTCCGTGCTCACTGTAGAGAGTGGCTGCAGTCTGATGGCTGCTAAATGGCAGGTATTCTTTCCCTTCCTGAGTTCCCTTAGGGCTCACCAGCTCACCATCGTGGTGGCTGCAATTGCTGATGACTGTGACATCCTTTGTTTACTGATATGACGGACAATATTCCATTTCTCATACCCTTTCTCTATGACTGATTCTATCTGTATCTCCCTTCTGCCTTCCTCTTTCTTTAAAAGCTCATGTGATTAGACTGAGTCTGCCATTATAATCCAGGGTATGACCAAAATCCCTATTTTAAGGTCAGCTGAAAGGTAACCTACTCCCTTTACAACAGTACCTAGATTAGTGTTTGATTGAATAGCCAGAGGATAATCTTGGAAATAGCTTTATAATTCTCATTGCCACAGAAGGCTATTTTTTCATGTAAAATTAAAAACATCAGCTTTATCTTGAAGAAAATAATTCTAAGAAATGATTCTGTGCATAGAAGTAACAGAATCAATGTCACATTTTAGAAAGATCCCTGAGTACAGCTTGAAATATTAGAGTGGAGAAGAATGGATGGCTTCAGAGAGACCAATTAAAATGCTCACTTTGCAATTAAGTTTAGAGCTAAGTGAACAGCAAAATAAAACAATAAGAGCAAGGAGATTTCAGAGGGGATAGATTTGGATGGCACTTAGGAAGTAAAATCTGCTGTACTTTGTTCCTGATTGACTATAAGAGAAGAGATTCAAGGATGACTTTCCTTTTTGGCTTAAACCAAAGAAGAACAGAATTGAGTAAGAAGGAAATATTACATACAGGTTTAGAGAAAACAGATTCATTCTCATTTAGAAATGTTGATTTTCATATGCCCATGGGATTAGACAATTTCTAATCAGTTATCATGAGATTTGAATGCAAAAAGTGGATTGAATTGTCTATGGAGATCTGTGAGTAATCATTGATTGGTACTGCAGAAATTTTATACCCATTTAGAATAAACATCAATATTATAATTTTAAGAAACATTAGAGAAGTAAGAGCATGAGTAAAAGAAATAATGGGGGTTTCCCTGGTGGCGCAGTGGTTGAGAGTCCACCTGCCGATGCAGGGGACACGGGTTCGTGCCCCAGTCTGGGAAGATCCCACATGCCGTGGAGAGGCTGGGCCCGTGAGCCATGGCCTCTGAGCCTGCACGTCCGGAGCCTGTGCTCCGCAACGGGAGAGGCCACACAGTGAGAGGCTTGCGTACCGCAAAAAAAAAAAAAAAAAAAGAAAGAAATAATGGGCATAGTAGAAGATGGGAAGTGAAAAATAGGCAAGTAGTTAATAAAGTATAGTTTGGGAATATTATACAGACGTTAGGAAATATTAATCACTTTGTACATGTAAAACATGTAATGTAAAATTATCAAGAGAAATCATTTAATTGAAAACAGTAATGTTCATCACAGGGCATATATTTCTCTATTTGTGTTGATAAGAAGGGGATTATATCAACTTATACACATATGTATTCACAAGATACTTAACTCTGTAGAGTGGGAAGAACAGTCACTTTTCATTATACTTGTGTCTATTTGAAGCAAAAATAAAAGAACTTACATTATTTTCAAAATGTTATAAAACGAAAAGGGATATATAGGCATCCATAAACTGTAATTCTCTATAGAAGTGCTCATGTATTAAAAGGATATTTATGACCTAAATTCATACTCTATACTGATAAAACCTGTTTATACAACATTATTTAGAGTATGATATGAACTTTGTAAGTTGTTATACTCACATATAACAAACATGTTTTCCTTTCCTCTATTTTATTCTTAAAATATATTACTTGTAAAAATAGGGGAAAAATCACCAACCTATTACCAAAAAGTGAGGCAGAATATATTGAATAGAAGATAATAAATGAAAAAATTTAATTAATGGTATAAAGTGTCTGAAAAAATGGGAGAAGATGGGACTCAGATGACACTTGTAGTTGTTGCTATAAATGGCAGTAACATCTCCTCTACTAAAACTGGAAGAAAGGTTATAAGGATGATTGATGATGCTGATAACTTTGGAGGTGGAAGACCTGGAAGCCATTATGTTCTCGATTAAGTAGGATTCAAGGTGTTCTGCTGAATGTAGTGGGGAAAGTGGCCAGGCAAGGGCTTTGAGAATGTATAGTAATGATTAGAAATAACTATTGTAGGGGCTGGGAGAGAAATGTGATTAGGGGGAAAGGACTAATTGTTCTCTGAGAGCTTTATATGGTTTCAAGGACCATTACAGAGTTATAGTATTTGAGACAGTTTGAAAATGATGCAAGAATAGACAGATAAAACATTTCTACATGATAGAAAGCCCAGGAAGAGACTCTTAAATAAACACCATGCAGGAAAGAGGTGCCACTGGACAATGGGTAAGGTTAGGCTTTTTGATAAATGATATTGGGACAAGTAGTGATCCACAGTTAGAAAAATGAAATCATATCAATTTCAGGGATATCAAAGATTTAATTTGAGAGGAAAGCTGTAAAGAATTTAGAATTTATTATGGAAGAATTTCTACCTGACTAAATTCTACGAGTCTCTATCCTATGTGTAACATAACAGGAGGAAGGGCAAATAATATTCACTGGGGGGGGTCACTCATGTGCGAGGCGTGCACTGTTAAATGTCTCTTGATATTCCCTCATTTTGTCCTTGCAAAAAATATTAGGTATGTCTTAAAGTCATTTACTATACACAAAGATAAAAAGTAAATAATATTAAATAAATTCTGTTAAATTACATAATTGTTTGGCAAGAGCTAAGAATAAGGTGGGTAGCTAATAATTTAGGATTCTTCTTGGCCTAACTGCAACAAGCTGACTCGAAGCCATTGCTGTCAATGTGATACTTACAAGAACAATGCAGCTAGAATCTTTCTGGAAGATCAAAAGTAGTAGACATTGAAATCCAATATGGTATTTTCCATATGTGTACTAGAAGTCTGAACTCTCCCTTTCTCACGTATGATCTGGTAATTGTAGTCCTGATAGGATAGAAGAGATGTTTCCACTTTTCCCACATCTGTTAGTTTTGCCATTTTAAAGTTGGGAAGAGCCAGAGATGAGGGTCTAGAGTTACTTCAACCTCTCCTTCTCCAGTTCTTGTGGAAAGAATCAAATAGCTTCTTATCAAGAAATGTTTGCAAATTATTTTTTCCTACATTCTTTGGAAAAAAGAAAATTAATAATGTTGTTAGATACTGCCAACAAAAGTGATGCGTCTTTTAATCTTTACAATATTTTCCAGATCAGTTTACTCAAGTTCAAGATATTCATTAGAAATTCAAAATTAAAAAATCATATCTAGACTATTAATATTTAATCTACTGAGATAGTTTGATAATGTATAAATGCTACCTAGAGATTAATCCATTAGAATGAATGCAGAAAGTACTTATAACTGTTAAAGCTGAATAAGGGACCTTTAGGGGATTAAGCATGCTTTTCTCTTTATCTGAAAAATTTCACTATAAAAATTTAATGAAAGGATTTTGCCTCTGAATATAATATGTGAGTATTCATATTTACATCTGAATTTATGCATCTCTCTTTCTTTAAACTTGTGTCCACAGCCGTGTAAGTATGATATATAATCTAAATGTATCTAGATGTATAATCTAAATGTATCTAGATGTATAATCTAAATGGTAATACAATCCATCCACATGAGGCCTGATAAGGCTATTCAGGATATCCCACACAAAAATGTTTAAAAAGGAAATCTAAGTGTGTAAATAACACCTGACTAAATGACTGGTTCTCTGGAACATCCATCATGGAAAGGTACATGTATATCTTGAATGTTACTGCTATTTTAAAATATCAAGTATGACAAGCTAAATAAGAAACTTTTAAAATATTGTGATTTTTTCATATTCTTGATGTTTACTAATTTAAACCACTTGTTTCTTCTTATCAAATATAATTCAGATTTATAAGTATCAGTCTTTTTTTTCTTTTTCTCTTTTGCAGTACGTGGGCCTCTCACTGTTGTGGCCTCTCCCGTTGTGGAGCACAGGCTCCAGACGCGCAGGCTCAGCGGCCATGGCTCACGGGCCCAGCCGCTCCGCGGCATGTGAGATCTTCCCGGACAGGGACACGAACCCGTGTCCCCTGCATCGGCAGGCGGACTCTCAACCACTGCACCACTAGGGAAGCCCTATCAGTCTTACTTTATTTCATTTTTAGGCATTCCCTAGAAACTGTCACTAACATAATGCTTCTAAATGTTTACATAATTAAAGGCGTCTCACAAGTGGCCTTGTTTAAATTCCTCTAAATTATGCTAGATTGCACACTTTAGTTATTAAAGTGTGATCTTTTGGAAAAAAATAATTTTTATAATTGATAATTACGGCACTAAAAAACTTAAAATGGAAACTATACAAGTTTCAAAAAATATATGCACCTTGAACTGATTAGTATATCAGAACTTTCCAACTTTTCAGTGGTATGATAAAATTTATGTGCACTCTTTGTGCCGGGAACTCTCTCTCCTGGCACTTCTTTTCATTTTTAAAGACATTTTCAATGAGTCTCTTTATTCTTTACAAGTTCTCTTTTAAAACTTGAGATCCCCAAGAAGGACATTACGGCTTAACCAGTTATTGCAAAAAGAGGAGGTCTGTTTCTTTCTCTCCCCCTCCTCCTAGCTCTCCTGAACAGAGGAGATAATCCTAATATCATGCCCCCTTAAACATGTAGTGGGCCAGTACATGTTAAAAGTTCACATATTTTTGTCTCTGTTGTCTCTTCATTTAAGAGGTTCCTTATCCTGTCTCTGGACATGTTAAAAGTTCACATATTCTTGCCTCTGTTGTCTCTTCATTTAAGAAGTTCCTTATCCTGTCTCCGTACATGTTAAAAGTTCACATATTTTTGTCTCTGTTGTCTCTTCATTTAAGAGGTTCCTTATCCTGTCTCCCTTTGGCTCCCCCTTATCCTCCCTATCTACCCACTAATGAGTTGCTCATCAATGTTTAAAGTTTCTATTCTAGCTGATGGCATGAATTAAATCTGGCAACGGGGAGTGTATGGTCTCACTTAGACTGTGAGCCCAAGTTGTTTGGCCCAACTCAACACTGAGCACTGATGTATCTGTCATTGTAGCACTTGGTTTTCCTTTAGTTCTTATTCCTTGTGTGTAAAGATCTCTTAGAAAAATAATTGGCCAGGGTGTTTTTGGTTTTGGTAGAAAACAACTACTATGAAATGTTTCACATTTTTTTCCTCAGGTCCTCTTGTGGTGCCACTATTGGCAGAACCTACACATATACTTGCTCTTCTGGAGAGCCTAAGAAATGCACTTTTTTCTTTATTCCACATTGTATTGTATGACAAGCTAGTTAGGATTAAAATCGGCAATGAATATGCCAATGTGCAGAAAGTTTTGTTGTAGGCAGGGCAAGATACAGACACCCCTGTGTTCCTTTACTACATATGATTAAAAATTCCACTAACAGCCATATCATATTATCTCACAACATACGGACAGAGCATAGCACTTGGAAGAAAATTGAATTTTTATTTATCTCATTGTGAAATGCATTCTTGGTCATGTAGTGAAGCATGATGGAAATAATCCTTAGAATCATGTTTTGGGTTTCAGTGTATTCAATTGCAGTGGGTATTTTAATAAATAGCTGAAGGAAAATTAGCTTTCTTGTATATAGACCTATATCATTTTCTCTGAAAAATATGGAAAGTAAAGTTTTAATGAACATTTAATTCCTAAAGCAAGAATTAAACAGGAAAATGAGAAAATAATGCTCCTAAAAATTCTAGCTCCAAGAATAGAGCTATGGGACTTCTCTGGTGACACAGTGGTTAAGAATCCCGCCTGCCAGTGCAGGGGACACAGGTTCAAGCCCTGGTCTGGGAAGATCCCACATGCCGTGGAGCAACTAAGCCTGTGCACCACAACTACTGAGCCAGCGCTCTAGAGCTCGTGAGCCACAACTACTGAGCCCGTGTGCCACAGCTACTGAAGCCTGCGCGCCTAGAGCCCATGCTCCTCAACGAAAGAAGCCACCGCAATAAGAAGCCCACGTACTGCAATGAGTAGCCCCCACTCGCTGCAACTAGAGAAAGCCCACGCAGAAACAAAGACCCAACGCAGCCAAATATAAAAAAATAAATAAATTTATAAAAAAAAAAGAATAGAGCTATGATAACATCTTAAAGGAAAATGAATGTTTTGTGGTTAAAATTGCAAGATTTGCTATATAAATGGAAAATTAAGAATGACTCCAAGATAGAAGTCAAAGTTGGGAACAATTTCTTTTGTAGAAATATCCAAGTTTTGAGGCTAGTTGTTTTGATCTCACATCGCTCTTTTTAATCCAGTAACACCTGAAATACTTTTCTATACTATGTCCGTATGTAAACAGAGCTAGCAATGAGATGAATATACCTCTTGTCGTCATATTAACCTATACTTAACTGATTTTAAAGATTTGGATATGAAAGAGGGGTATTTTCCCATTCATTTTAGGTCATGGAGGGGTACAGGAACTAGAACTAAAGGAGAAGAAAGATACATTGAATGAAAAATTTGAATAAACCCCATAAGGGGATATGAATTAAAAAATCAGTGCGTGGCAGCCCCTAAAATGTGCAGGAAGGAAACCAGTAAGAACAATTAAGGAAAGTCCCTTATATTGTAACAACTAATCTTGTAGATAAATTAAAATGTAAACATATTTGAAATAAACACAGAAGGAACATATTTAAAATAAACATATATTTTACCTTAAAAGTCTTCATTAACATGCTGGCCATTATTTGGTTTCTTATGTCATGCAGGTGGCTGAAAATTGGTGAGATTTACAATCAGGCATAGGCAGTCATTTGTTCTAGCACTGGCATTGACCCAGCTTTAAAAGAGAAATACTATTTTTCTTTCCTCTTACTATTATACTTTTATTCTATAACTTCTATCAAAATTTTATTGGGCATGATGGGGATGAGGTCTGGGAAGGGTCAGTGGAAGATTATGACACATATTTTATTTTTGGTTTCTTGAGCCAAATTCCATTAGAGCTGCTACAATTGCCACCTTAATCAGTGTCTTTCTGGGTCAACCAGAATTCTCAAAATGGATTGAAAAGTAAACAGTTTACTCTTCCCATAATTACTGCTCAGTCAGACTACAACCAGATCAATAAGCTGACTGACTTTGGACCGACTTACTTTCCTATATCTGAAAGGGATCTAAAAAGAGGAATGAGATTACTCCGATTGGATGTAGGGGTGAGATCAATCCTAGCATCGTGGGACAGCAATCAAAATGTCACTTGTAATAAAGAGAGAGACTCCATTACTGATGTTTGGCCTCTGAGAGTTTTCAAGTCCTCAAATTTCCCCTTGTTCTTTGCCCCACATCTGTGCAATCTGAAAGAAAACCCATTTTTCTCTCTCCCCTTGGCATTCCTTGAAATTTCAAATCACATGAGACCCAGGTTACAGGAGGTCACCCCAAACCATGCTCTACCCTTAAACACAATTAAAAATGCAAAACCACTTGCCTCCTTATGACTCTACCACCCTGCTCACTCTGCACTCCTCATCTTGTTTCACTCCTGACTGAATCTGAGCCCTTCTCCCTGGGGAATCCTTTTGCTATTTACTATGAGAGCAATAGCTTTATTTTACATCTCTTAGTGCCTGTGTGTCATTCATACACATCTATAAGTTCCTGGAATGAGAGGAGAGGGATTGCCCAGCAGTTAGCAGAGAATGCCCAATAAAACACTGCTGCGCCAAACAACTGTAACAGATGGACAGATGGACGGATGGATGGATGAGTGGATGGTTGGATAAGATAGAAGAAGATATACCTCTGAATACAAAGAAAAGAAGGAATATAGGTGTGTTAGTAGAAAGTAGACAGCAGAAACTAGAAACCTGACAATTATACAAGCCTAAATTATGATAGTGTTCTTTTTTTTTTTTTTTGCGGTACACGGGCCTCTCACTGTTGTGGCCTCTCCCGTTGCGGAGCACAGGCTCCGGATGCTCAGGCTCAGTGGCCATGGCTCACGGGCCCAGCCGCTCCGTGGCATGTGGGATCTTCCCGGACCGGGGCACGAACCCGTGTCCCTTGCATTGGCAAGTGGACTCTCAACCACTGCGCCACCAGGGAAGCCCTATGATACTGTTCTTAATTCATAGTTTTAAAGTCACCTTGGCTCACCCCTCTGAAAACCATACCACAAATATACAACTCCTATGAGTAACAATATTGTTGCAAAGTTTATTTTATAGGATTTATGTTTAAAAGGCTGTTTATTAGTTCATCTTTTTTGCACAGACACCATTTGGGCAAACTGAGATTTGCTGTCCTGGCAAAATGCCTATTTACAGGTGAAGAAATCCATTTTAAGTTACAATAATTGATTTATGTTAGGAGTCCTTACCAGGTCACTTAGAGGAGAGATTTAATGGAATACGTAACATATACACACATACATTACACACATATATACATATATATAATCTAAGATGCTTATGAGTATATAAATATATAAATATCTGATATTATAAGATGTACATTTAGTTGCCTCTTCACAAAGCAACCACATTGAAAACAAATAGAAAGCAGAAAAACCATTCTGTCAAAACTGATGAATGAAAGTTAGATTTTAAAATGATTAGACCTTTTATTGTTTTTAATTTTCTTTGTGCATATTTTGCTTACTTTTTCACCTAGATATCTTCCAGAACTTTAAGCACTTACTTCTTAAAATATTGTTTAAAGCAACAGTAAATCTGCAAAATGCTTCTGGGAAACTTAAGACTTCACCCTTCTGTGCTTTGTACTGGGAAAGAGAAATGCTCAGCAGGATAATTTTTGAGAGCAATATAAAATCTTTGTTCTTTGCGATTTTCTTCCATTCCTTGTCCATAGATATAAGTAAACGTACAGCACACAAAACCTAATGGCCTTAACCACCTCCCTCACCCCCAGCCCCACCCCACACAAAACTATTAAGACTGAGAGGGTACTATGTACTCAGCATTTGAAAACTGTTAAAACCTAAGAAGAAAAAAACAGCAAAAACATGTTTCTCAATCTTAAAAGTGTTTGGATGTGACGGTACTGACTTTTTTGACATCAAAAAAACTGTAATGTCTGAATTCAGTTTGACAATTGATTTTTCCCAGGCATTCCACTTTTGCATTCAGCATAGAGTGCTGTGCAGCATAAATAAACCCGAGCATTCAGAAACAAGTCAACAGAAAAAGCTGGCCTTGTAATAAATTTTAAACAGAAACTATCAACCAATTAATTGCAGATGCATTTGTTCCCCAATTAGACATGGACTGAAGTATAAAAATATTTTGCCCATTAATTTTGACTGCATATTTGCCACAACTGCAGTCTGACTTTGGTTTCCTTTTTTCAAATTTAAACAGATATGGACTCAGATACAGGTACAGATAGATATAGATATAAATTTGTAAATATAGACAGATATAGACGTAACTGTGGAGGTAGAGGTAGAGATAGTAGAAATAGAGAGATTGATATAGATTCTTGCCCTCTTGTTAGAGGATATTTGATTATGGACTCACATCAATGATTGATGTTAATATAACTCATCAGATAATCTAGGAAAGAACAAATTTCTGGGACTGATTTTTGAATTCTATCTTTTCATTTTCTATAAACAATAAGACATACGTAAAGTTTAAACTGGAAAAGGTTACTATTGCTCTATGACTCTGAAGGTATTAAAACTGTTCTTTTATTACTACTAGAGTTTTCTAATCAGCCCATGTCAAATAATACATGTCATATTGCACATTATTTACCTAGCTGTGGAAAATGTAAGTGCTAAGACCAATCAAATCAACCAATCATCAGGCAATTATTAAATAGTGAAAATAAACCAATTTACATGAAAAATTATCTTTTCAGATTTTACATTTATGTGATGTTGATGTCAGGAACATCTTAAATATTTAAAAATGGCTAACACAATGTGGAATTACTACATATATTTTTTTATAATCATTTTTTAAAATATCAATTTTATTGGCATTAAAACATAGATATAGAGATGTTCAAATATATTTTGCATTTCTTTCTTTGGACTATAATAAAATTCCTTTACAACTGTATTTTATATTTTTTCCCATATATGTAATTTTCTAACAGTAAGCAGAACATGTTCATGTGCTCTTTTGAGCATAGAACTACTCACACTTAATTGGTCACAACATATTTTATTGAATAACTGAGAGAGAAAACACTAAATTATCTTGAGAGAAATCTAGGAGGGATAGAATGAAAAGAGCATTTGGATGGAAAGAGAAAGAGAAAGAATCCAATAAGAGGAGGAGAGTCTGATAATGTGGTAAATCAATTATACTCCAACATATAATAAAATTTTAAAAAATTAAATCAAAATGAAACCAATCCCAATCAAATGAGATCCCTGGACAGAAAAAGGACATTCGGTAAAAATGAAGGCAATCTTAACAGAGCATTGACTTTAGTTAATAATAATGATGTACCAATATTGGTTTTTTAATTGTGACAAATGTACTGTGGTGAGGTAAGATGTTAACATTAAGGAAGATAAGTGATGATATGGGAACTCTCTGTACTATCCTTGCAGCTTTTGTAGAAATCTAAAATTATCCCCAAATAACATATTTAAAAAAAATAATGTGGAATAGCATATACACAGTTAAATTATTTGCATGCTGAGACAGATTCTCCCTAGCTCCCTATCTTAGGTGAAGTGTGGATTACTTGTTCTCAATTATTCTGTGCCCTTCCATAAGGAGGATCATATTTTCCAACACTGTCGAACTCAGGTATGGACATGTGACAGGGCTTACTTTCGACAATGCAATATGAGCAAAATACTGAATCATTTCTGACTAGAAGTTACACAAACCAAGATGTGCTTCACTCAGCTCTTTTTCTTCTGCCTTTTGGAATGTTCTTGGTAGGAGGTATTCTGGCAGCTTGTGTCTGGGAAAAGAAGAGGGTGTGGAATAGAGCTGCAGCTAACCTGAGATGTGCATTCAGCATGAATTAGAAATAACTTTAGTTTTATAAACCACTGAAGTTGAAGGATCACTGTTCAGGACAGCAAAATATGTGATGTAGAACACAAAGACTTGGTGTATATTTTGTTATTTGTTTGTTTGCTTCTTATCAGTTGAAATTTACTAAACAGTCTCAGTATCGCTTTTTGGCAAAAGTGGTAGGCAAGAAATGAATAGCATTAGCAGGATGATGAGATGATCCACAAACTAGAGTAAACACATGGAAGTAAGAGCACAGAATCCAAGATAATCATGAGAGCACAAGCCCCACACCCCAGTATCTTAGATAATTATTCAGAAAGGAATTGGAAGTTTCATAACTTATGGAAATGGAATTGGAGTCATTCTTACTACTATTAACATTATACACTAAGATATAAAGATTACTGACTACTTAATTATTTTAGCTTGATTTGAATGAAACTATTTCTTTTCTTTTTTATTTTGGCTGCACTGCACGGCATGTGGGATCTTAGTTCCCCTACCAGGGATCAAACCCATGCCCCTGCAATGGAACCACAGCATCTTAACCACTGGACTGCCAGGGAAGTCCCTGAATGAAACTACTTTTGATATATCTCTTAAAAAATTCTCACAATTGCAATATTGTATCTATTTTTTTTCTTCTGGTGTGGTTATCTGATCATCTTAATATCCATGAGTAAATCAACCTTCCTTATAAATAAAATTAGTGGTTTAGAGTATTTGTGAGTTCCTTCTGGTAGAAGAGTTATGACATATTTTCTGGGCATCAAGCCATAAACCATGTGAGGTTTAAGATGTTCTTTCAGGATTCCGGGTAAGTTTATTAAAAAGATTTTTGGTATATTAATGTTATAATCATTAGAAAAGATGCAAAGTGTTTTTTAAAAAGCAAAATTTTAACCTCCTTAGAAAGAAGTTCTATAATTTTTTTGATTAATTCTTTACCTTGCAAAAAGGTTTTGTAAAAATGTAAGAATGATAAAAGTGGGATATAAATTCAGAGAAGTTTAAATAATCTACTAGCAGAAGAGCTTCCAGTTACCATTATTTATTTTTATTTGAATATTCATTGATCTCACATATAAAATGAAATTATATTTTAAATATTCTATCAAATTATAGCACATACATTCCCTATAGTGATCTTTAAAGCAACAACAAGGACATTAAAAAAACCAAGAATATTTATAGCCAAATATGATATTTAACTGGAATTAGATAAAGCTAGTGATAGGATTAATTCCTCTACATAACTTGTTTACAGCAAGTTGTAACTATCAAGCATATTCTATGCTACAACATGCTCTGGTTACAATTTCACCAAACGAATGTAGCATTAGAAGAGATCTCATAGATAAAGGGGAAAAGTTAAACCAAGAGTTGTCTTATGCCTTCTTTTCCAATTTGAATTGCTTTTATTTCTTTTTCTTCTCTGACTGCCACGGCTAGGACTTCCAAAACTATGTTGAAAAAAGTGGTGAGAGTGGAAAAAAAAATAAAAGGAATCAAAATTGGAAATAAAGAAGTAAAACTGTCACTGTTTGCAGATGACATGATACTATACATAGAAAATCCTAAAAATGCTACCAGAAAACTGCTAGAGCTCATCAATAAATTTGGTAAAGTTGCAGGATACAAAATTAATACACAGAAATCTCTTGCATTCCTATACACTAACAATGAAAGATCAGAGCAAGAAATTAAGGAAACAATCCCATTTACCACTGCCAACAAAAAGAAAAATACCTAGGAATAAACCTACCGAAGGAGGCAAAAGACCTGTACTTAGAAAACTATAAGATGCTGATGAAAGAAATCAAAGACAACATAAGCAGATGGAGAGATATACCATGTTCTTGGACTGGAAGCACCAATATGGTCAAAATGACTATGTTACCCAAAGCAATCCACAGATTCAATGCAACCCCTGTCAAATTACCAATGGCATTTTTCACAGAACAAGAACAAAAAAATTTACAATTTGTATAGAAACAAAAAGAATGTCAAATAGCCAAAGCAATCTTGAAAAAGAAAAATGGAGTTGGAGGAAGCAGATTTCCTGACTTCAGACTATACTACAAAGCTACAGTCATCAAAACAGTATGGCACAGGAACCAAAACAGAAATATAGATCAATGGAACAAGATAGAAAGGCCAGAGATAAATCCACACATCTATGGTCAATTAATCTATGACAAAGGAGACAAGAATATACAATGGACAGTCTCTTCAATAAATGGTGCTGGGAAAACTGGATGGCTATATGTAAAAGAACAAAATTAGAACATTCTCTAACACCATACACAAAAATAAACTCAAAATGAATTAAAGACCTAAATGTAAGGATGGATACTTTAAAACTGTTAGTGGTAAATATAGGCAGAACACTCTCTGACATAAATCACAGAACTATTTTTTTGATCTACCTCCTACAGTAATGAAAATAAAAACAAAACTAAACAAATGGGACCTAATTAAACTTAAAAGCTTTTACACAGCAAAGGAAACCATAAGCAAAACAAAAAGACAACCCACAGAATGGGAGAAAATATTTGGAAACAATGCAACTGACAAGGGATTAATCTCCAAAATATACAAACAGCTAATGCAGCTCAATATCCAAAAAACAAACAACCCTATCAAAATGGGTGGAAGATCTAAATAGACATTTCTCCAAAGAAGACACACAGATGGTCAAAAAGTACATGAAAAGATGCTCAACATCACTAATTATCAGAGAAATGCAAATCAAAACTACAATGAGGTATCACCTCACACTGATCAGAGTGGCCATCATCAAAAAATCTACAAACAGTACAGGCTGGAGAGGGTGTGGAGTAAATGGAACTCTCTTGCACTGTTGGTGGGAATGTAAATTGATACAGCCACTATGAAGCACAGTATGGAGGTTCCTTAAAAAACTAAAAATAGAACTACCATATGAACCAGCAATCCCACTCCTGGCTTACATCTGGAGAAAACCGTAATTCGAAAAGATACATGCACCCCAGTGTTCATTGCAGCACTATTTACAATAGCCAAGACATGGAAGCAACTTAAATGTCCATCAACAGAAGAATGGATAATGATGTGGTACATATATACAATGAAATTTTACTCAGCCATAAAAAAGAATGAAATAATGACGTTTGCAGCAACATGGATGGACCTAGAAATTATCATACTAAGTGAAGTAAGTCAGACAAAGACAAAGGTCATATCATCTCACTTACATGTGGAATCTAATAAAAAATGATACATATGAACTTATTTACAAAACAGAACCTGACTCACAGATCTAAGTCAAACTTATGGTTACCAATGGGGAAACGTGGAGGGAAGTGACAAATTAGGAGACTGGGATTAACATACACACACTACTATATATAAAATAAATAACTAAAAGGACCTACTTTATAGTACAGGGAACTCTACTCAATATTCTGTAATATTCTATATGGGAAAAGAATCTAAAAAGAATGGAGGTATATATATATATATATATATATATATATATATATAACTGATTTGCTTGCTGTATACCTGAAACTAACAACATTGTAAGTCAACTATACCCAATAAAAATTTAAAAAAAAAATTGTAGTCTTGTTGACCATCAGAGGTTTCCATTTTACAATGACCGAATGCATCTTGGTTTAGAATTGAATGCTATCTAGAAATATTAGAAAAAGAAAGCTTCATGGTGAAGTAGATGTAAATATTCTAGAAAACAGAAGTGTTATAAGTTTCAGATTTACATATAACTATATTCAGGCATAGATGAAGATAATATAAGCAGAGCCTTTAAGGAATGCAAGGGGAGTTAAGAGCTAGAGTTAAAATAATGGAAATCCTTGAGAAACAGATGAACTTCTTGATTGCCATAAAACTTAACTTGATCATCATAAAATGATCTCTTTGGGGGATCTGTGGAGAGCTAAATAAATATAGCTGTTGTTTAATGTGTCTGTTAAGTAGTAATTTTTCAACTGATTATTTTTAACACATTTCTGTTTAATTATCCAACACTTCCTTATAGTTCCGATCTTGTCTGAACACTCCACCAAAGCCACTTCCATAGCTTCTCTAACTCTAAAACTGTACCTTTCCAAGTAGAATGGTATTTTCAGTAGCACATTGGTTTCAAGTTTTTGTATAAAATGTGGCTCCACCAGAATTTCACAGTGGCTGATTTTAAAATAGACCATATATTTGTTTGCTCTGTGTGCTATACAGAGCAATTAATTTTGATTCTAGAAAAGATTAACCTCCATTCACCTGAAAAACACGTAAATTTAAATGGGTGAATATATCAACATGTAAATTAATCATATCAAAATATTTTTAGCAATATTGCCTCTTAAAATAATTATTATGTTGTTTTACAATTTAAGTAATTGCTGTAAGAATTTGGATGATTTTCTATTCCTTACTCAATCTGATATAAACGTTAAATATCAATGAAAAGTCACAGCGGAGACCTTAATACAGAAGATAGTTAAAATTTCAAGCACTTTAAAATCTCTAGTATGATACAAAGTATACAATGTAGTTCTTAACTGAAGTTTATTTTTATACTAACACCTCACATGTTTTCTATATAATGATAATATGTTTTTGAACAACAGAAAACCACCAAATCATGCTATAAATATTTGGTAAAATATTCCATCTGGGGCTTCCCTGGTGGCGCAGTTGTTGGGAGTCCGCCTGCCAATGCAGGGGACACGGGTTCGTGCCCCGGTCCGGGAAGATCCCACATGCCACGGAGTGGCTAGGCCCGTGAGCCATGGCCGCTGAGCCTGCGCGTCCGGAGCCTGTGCTCTGCATTGGGAGAGGCCACAACAGTGAGAGGCCCGCATACCGCAAAAAAAAAAAAAAAAAAAAAAAAAAATTCCATCTGTCCATGTCAAATATATACTTTTTATGTTTCTAACCAGTTCTCTTTTGGAAAGTAAAATTCAATGTTTAGGTTGATGGTGAATTTATGAGTGTAACTCAGGTTTTGTTATTATTGGAATATGCCAAAATTTTACTCTGCACTAAGCACCAAGCTCACAAATTTTCATACCTTCTCACACATCTGATCTAAAATTGGATTTCCTATGAATTTTCTTACAGTCTCATCACTGATGAGAAAACATCGAACCAGAACATCTGCAAGTTTCCAAAAGTATAAATCTAAGTGTAACTCAAGTTATACAACGTTTCTTAACCTCATGAAGCATTTTGGAAATAAATTAAGAAAAAAATTCTCCTTTCTCAGCATCTTCCCTCTATATTCACTTTTATTTACATTCTGTTTTGTCTCTTTGTTTTCTTTCTCCTTCTCTTTTCCTATAAAGAAGAGTACTCTTTTCCTGAAGAGTAATGTGCTATTCTATTTGAAACTAAATCCAACCTGGCATTTCTATGTACAAACCTTTTCAGGTGTTTATGGGTGCACTGATCACATTATGTCCAGGTAGCTATCACCAAACATTATCAGCAGCAAAAGTATATGAAGCAGTGAATGCTAAGTACGGGACTCTGCCCATCTAAATGTACTGTACCTGATGTACAGAAGTCACCATCTGGGCAGCAAGGGCATGCCTCCTGATTCTTAGTTTTACAAACATTAACAGCCTCTTGAACTATAAGCTGACTAGGCAGCAGGAAAATTAGCCCCTGGGAATAGGGACAGGTGGTAACCATTTCCACCAAAGCATGCTGAAGGAAGAAGTGCCTACGTTAAAATAATTTCTGAATCTGAGCCAAGAACTGCCTGCTCCTCTTGCCAGCTAATCGTTCACTATTCAGCCTCTTCACCTGCTTCATTCTCTTGGGAGCTATACAAGCAGTACCCACCAGCTGCCCTGATGGAGAAGGCTCTGCTGTGACACTAGAGAAAAGCTGGGCTGAGAAAGCAGTGAGTACAAACAACCAGGTAAATCAGTGTAAAGGTAAACAAAGTCTTTGCTCTTTATTTTTTATGCTTTTTTAGAAAGAAACCAATGTATGTAATGGATGTGAGCAAAAGTCCTTTAAAACAGAATCTATTTTTCAAGAGCTTTATTGTACACATTTAAAAATATAGTGAAGGCTAATTAGGGTAACAATTAATCTCCATATCCAGTAGACATTCATTAAATAAAGTTGGTAAATTCAAATACTAACACTGATCAATTTTCTTTAAAGCTTGTTCCTGTCTCTGCTAGCTCCTGCTTCCTTTTCCTTGCTTTTTCCTTCTTCCTTGCTTTTCCTGATGACATAGAGATTAGGAGCTATCCTCTTTCTCAGCAACCATCTCTATCCTGTTTCCTTGCTACATGAAATATGGTTCCTGGACCAGCAGCAACATCATCACATGGGAACTGATTAGAAAATACAAACTCTCACACCCAACACTACTGAATCAAAATCTGCACTTTTATCAAGGCATCTATGTTTGCCCAATGCATGTTAATATTGGTTAATACGGTTTGGTGTTAGTGATTATCAGTACTGGGATCACATTAAAACTACCTGAGGAGTTTAAAAACTACTAATGCCTGGGACACACTACCTGACTGTGATTTAATTAATCTGGGAAAATGCCTCAGAATCAGTGTTTTTCAAATGTCCCTGAGGTCGTTCTAAATCACATTTGAGAAACAAAGCTATACATGAATTCCTAAAATATATTCTGAAAAGCTTAAATTTAAACATACATTAGGGAATTGAGTTCATACAGAGTTGTGAAAATAATGTCTGGACCTAGAATAGAATTATAGGAAAGAGGAGCTGATTTTAATAGAGGAAAATACCTTTGGTAGATAACAGAAGAACTGTACAATAAAGGGGGGGTTTAACTGTAAATAATATAAATAATGATATATTATTTATATGACTATAAATAATGATATATGTTAAAAATCAATTGTGCTATAAGACTTGGATTTGGAAAGGACATATTGAATTGATAATATTTTCTATAACTTATTAATAACTATACATAATAAATGGATTTTTTTTTTTTTTTTTTTGCGGTATGCGGGCCTCTCACTGTTGTGGCCTCTCCTGTTGCGGAGCACAGGCTCCGGACGCGCAGGCTCAGAGGCCATGGCTCACGGACCTAGCCACTCCGTGGCATGTGGGATCTTCCCGGACCGGGGCACGAACCTGTGTCCGCTGCATCGGCAGACAGACTCTCAACCACTGCGCCACCAGGGAAGCCCCCTTTTTATACTTTTTTTGAACTCAAAATTTTGTCAATTGACATTTTAAGGTAAAAAAATAATTATAATTTCCAAATTGCATATAGACGAAGTTAGCCACAAAAGGCATAGTTCATTTTTATAGCCCCCATTTGTAAATATCATTATATTTACAAATGCTGTGCTTTTAATATATATAGTGCTCAAAAACATGTATTTAAGCTATAGCTAATTCCTGTCAAGAAACAGATTTCTTGCCACATAATTTGCTACATTTATTATACTTTTTTCAATATATATTCAGCCTTGAACAGAACATTGTTTTCTTAAAAACCTTAGCTTTTGGCAGGTACTAATATAATAATGGGTGGAAAAATGACAAGAGAATATGATTGAAGGTAATGCTTAGAAGAGTCAACTTTCAGCAAATCTCATAATGAAGCTTTGTTAAGGCATTGAATCTATCTTGAGATTAATTCACCTGAAAATTACTGAAAAAATATCCTTACCAGGAAATGTAGCTGCTTAGATCACAATTCTATTCCATTACAAGAAAAACAACAAAATAATCACCAAACAAAATTATAGCTATGAAGCATTTGTACATACACTCAAAAAATAATTTTTGCAAAACTACTATGTGCCAAGGCACTTGATAAATAAAAATGCAATGAGGTATAAATTCTAAGGAGCCAACATTCTCCCAGGAAACTCAGAAAATTACAAAATAAGTTAATTTCAGAGAGTGATAAGTGCTGTGAAGAAAATAAGACAGGTGATAATGCTAATGTGCAACCCATGGATTTCTACAGATTTCATTTGTGGTAAAACTTTCATCATTTGATGAAGATTTCAGTTGATTCCAATATTGGACTATTATAAAAATATACAGCTGCTAATATTTGTGTACATGTCTTTATGTGGACATGTTTTTATTTCTTTTGGCTAAAAACCTGGGAGTGGATTGCTGAGTCTTATAATGGGAGTAACTAATATAATTTTTGCCTTAAGGATTACACTCTTAAAAGATATATAAGCAAAGTCTGAATACAGACTTCAAATAAGTCTTAAATGATTTGGTATAAATATATATCAAAAATATTAATGATAGTAGATCATATTACATGTTGGTTTTAAAGGGAAGGTACAGTTCTTTCAGAAAAGGAATATAGACATGATTTGTCATTCCCATATGTTAGAGAACCAAAGCATCTTTTAACCTACAAGAGTCATCTCAAGGTGACTAATGGTAAATTACCTCTATAATTATAATTAATTACAACATATATAGCAAATATTATGTTAAATTCAGTCTTAGTTTTGCATCATTTTATTTTAGTGATAGACAACATATAAAGAAGTTAATATTTACTTAAATATTTTAAACCTTCAACTCTGACTTTTCCTTATTAAGGAAGTTGTTAAACTATACATTATTACTCTAATCCTTATTACATTATTAGTATTTTCGCATATCAGATACTAATCTTCTAAAGGGAAATATCAAACTTCCCAAGAATGAACAAAAGAGTAATATTGGAGAAAAGAGAAGCTCATAATAATAGGAATAGATACAGAATGGAACAGAGGTACCAGTATTTAAAACTTTCTACAGTATTTTGTGGAAAAGGTCTAGACTATTTATAGGCTATGTTGAAGATCTAAAAAATATTTTACAGGAAGAATTAATAAAAAGTCTGGAGACCTCTTCTTGATGGAAGGTTTGCTGTTGAGAGTAGACTGTGGAGCCTGCTTTACAACAAAAGAGAAAAAAGACTTTGGACCTTCAGGGCACTCTTTTTTCCTTTTTCTTTTTTTTTTTTTTAAATTTAACCAGTATTGGAGCATTCTGAGAAGTTATCTCATTAGGTAGTCCAATATTTTCTTTTACCTTCAACTTGATTTATTGAGTTTCTTGCATTCTAAGGAGTGCTTAGTTTCCTTATGGGGGGCGGGGGAAAGGCTTTCACGTTGATTTGTTTCAGTTCTCCCCTTTTGTCTCTGTAGGACAAGTTCTTTAGCCAATTAGGCCTGCTTAGATTACTGAGAAATACAACATATGTGGTTCTGCAATAGCCCTTGAGAATCAAATCAATGCTACAGTTTGACATGCACGTGAAATCATAACTATTGTGCAGATTTAAAGTTTGCTTCACTTTCCTACCTCATTGACATTTGCCCAATTACAAGGAGTTCATTCTGCCAGCAGCAGGGAGCCTTGAGAAAACTGTGTCTGAATTTTTTAACAGACTTTTATTGCAAGCTGTTTTATAACACAATATTAGTTCAGATCTCTCCTTTTTAAATTAGGAAACAATACAAATACCTTAAAATATAATTTATTATTGATGTGTATAGCTTAAAAGAAGTTTCATTAGTATTATGTGCAGAGAAAATACTTAAATCTTTGTTAATCTATTGCAAAGTATATATTAAAAATTTCTTTGATAATTTAATTTTGGTATAATATAAAACACACAAACACAGATTTCCAAAAACCAAACTGTGTAAACTTAATAAAAAACAGGGTTATAGAGATCACATTGAAAATAGAGATGATTTTAGAATTATTTTAAAGTAAAAATCAACAGAAATTAGTGACTAATGAATCATAAAGTTTAAAAGAAAATCAGGGGCTTCCCTGGTGGTGCAGTGGTTAAGAATCCGCCTGCCAATGCAGGGGACATGGGTTTGAGCCCTGGCCCAGGAAGATCCCACATGCTGTGGAGCAACTAAGCCCGTGCGCCACAACTACTGAGCCTGTGCTCTAGAGCCCACGAGCCACAACTACTGAGCCCGCGAGTCACAACTACTGAAGTCTGTGTGCCCTAGAGCCTGTGCTCCACAACAAGACAAGCCACTGCAATGAGAAGCCCGTGCACCTCAACAAAGAGTAGCCCCTGCTTGCCACAACTAGAGAAAGCTCATGCGCAGCAACCAAGACCCAATGCAGCCAAAAATAAATAAATAAAATAAATAATGTTTTTAAAAAATTAGAAAAAAAAGAAAATGAATACTTAATATCCTGAAGTATAAATGACTGAGATATCAGTGAGACTTCTAATAAAAATTATGATTCTCAGAGGTAGCCCATATTTGTAGAATGAGATTGAGAAGTTCATATTATTGTGATAAATTAGCAATAAGTAAACTGTTCGTTAAGTGGTGACTTTCTGTGTTTGTGTGTGTGTGTGTGTGTTCCAATATAGAATTAGAAATTAAATGCTAGGTAAATGCTAGAAATAGGGCATGTTTTTGTATTCATGTTAACTATTCAATAAAAAAAGCATAGATCTATGACATAATTTTTAAAATTATGTTTAGTTGCAAGGCCAATAGTTCCTACAGCAAGAATGCATGGTTAGGAAGTGAGCCACAATACTCTCCTTGTAAATAAAACTATTCTAGGTCACAGAATTCATATCTCAACATAGTTTTGTTATTCTTTACCCTGTTATTACTAAACAGAGCCTCTTGTGAATGGATAAAAATGGTATTTCTCTCTGGCAGACAGTCCAAGAGATAAAGTAAAAAATAATAACAAAAAAAATCACCTATCAGGATTTAAGAGTAGGAAATATTGCTAAGAAAATATTGATTCTTAGCCAGATAATGGTTTTATATGCATTGAAGGTGGAATGTCCTTAGTGTATCTAAAGTTATTCTACAATGATGACTTGATAAGTAGAGAATATGCTATTATTTTAAAATAATGAAAATTATAAAGTGACCTACCAAGTGTAAAAATTACTCACTGAGTAACAGATGAGAGTTTAGTAAAGGCTGAAAAAGCATTAATCATGTAAGAGTATATACACACATGGAAACTTGAATCAATGTGATTGACTTTGGGAAAAATTACAAATCTTAGACACCTTCATGAAGTTTCAGGCAGAGATGAGGCCACTGAAGTGAACATTACTTTGAGTAAATGTTGATTTGAATATGTTACAAAAGATCTTTCTTCCAATAAACTAAAATATAAGGGAAATGGCATTAACTGACTATGTGTCACAAAATTATTTCCAACAGATCTAAGCATGCCCATAGGTGAAAAGGATTATTGGCTGGAATAAATGTTCAAATCAATGAAAATAGCCTTATGGAATATAATAGTTCCTTGAACATATATTAATACAAGGAGGGGAGGGAATGTCATAACTTAATTTGGCAAATGACATTTTCATAAGTTACAATCTACTAATTAAATGGAACATGCATGAAATAATATTGGCCTTGGATCTCTACATGGTAATTTTGTAGAGACTATTATATTTGTAAAAGACAACTACCAGTCATTGTGCCTTAAGGAAGAACGTATGATATGCATACATCATCCCTTACAGGTACATCTGATGAGCCAGAAAGTCAAGTGAAGGAAGACTATGCCACCTGGGTGAAATCACCTGTGTTCTATGACTGGTAAGTTTTATCATGACACTCACTCAAAACTACTGATTGTTCTATATTTTTATCTTATTTTCAGGTTTCTAGATACAACATTTAATAGTAATGTTAATATTAACTACAGTCAATATTACTACAGTCATTCTACAATGCCCACTGTTGAGTACATTTAGAATCTTTCAACCTCTGAAAGTTTTATCTTAATTTTTATTTACAGTCTCATTAAGTGTAAGACGTGTTTTATTGTTTAATGGGGGGAAATATAAATATGTGATTTGGAGTATTTGTGGTTTTTGGAAATGTTCATGGAGTCAAACATATCCTGATAAAAAGACCTTTAACCAAATGAGTTCAGTGGGTTGAGGAGTGCAGAGAAAGAGTAAAAAATCTGTGGAATGCTCAGAATTGGGGGTTAGATTAACAGAATCATAAGAAGTAGTTGAGGAAAAGCAAGATAGATAGATGACAGATAACAAGCCAGCCAGCCTGCCAAGGTCAATACAACTGTCAGATAAATAGCATAAAAGTTAATAATGGATAGTGAGGTCATAAAAATATCTTATATAACATTTTTATGTGAAAGCAAAACCTTAAAATTTAGATTTTGATTTGAAATCATCTCTGTATCTAAGGGATCCATGCAGAACACTTATTATGATAATTTAAGTGTTTATTCTGAGAAGCTGTGAGCAAAATAAAAATCATTAACTTAAACTATAAAATATATGTGCATCTGAAAGTACAAAGAAAAAGTGTTGGTCTGAAAATGAAAACGTGGCACTACTGTCAGCAGTTAGTGTTAATTTTGATACCAGTTTTTCATTTGAGTTTACATAAATTTTTTTCAATTGGCATATTTTGCCAAGTCGAACATTCTTGCTTGCAGCTTTATGTATCAAATATTACTAAGTGCAAGCTAGAGAAAAAATAAAAATTAAAAAAAAGGAACTATCCCCTGACTCAAGATGCCATGAACAAGGTTCTTGACATCACAGAGAGATGACTCAAAGGATTTCAACTCAATGCCCCACCTCTGTACACCAATTTACTCTGAAAGATCAGACACCTCCTATTTTTGCATAAAGCAAGCAATTTTAAGATAAGTGCTTTCTTAAGTGTCCTGGTAATTTTGAGCATAATTTTCCTAGAATTTCTAACATATACAATTATAAAGTAATTATGACATAACTATATGAAGTCTACTTATGGTTGCGATTAAAAGATTTGTTCATTTTTGATACAAATAAAATAATGTAGGCCAAGCTGCTGTAATGAATTTATAAGCATAATGAAGTCAGAGAGAGATCAAGTAAAATATTATGGACACTTTTCTGTCAGTGCTCATTCTCACTGGTAACAATATGCAGGACCAAAATAAGAACCACTGTCTCTTGACTAACTATACAGCTATTCATGTAAATATCCTCAATAAGTCAATTTTATTTTTTCTAAATATCTATAAGGGAAAATATATGTATATTTCTATCATTGTGCTGCTATCCATGTAGATAGATAAGTAGATAAACAGATAGATGTATTCCCCCAAATTATTGTTTTTGTGACTCTAGCAAGTTATATCCCTTCCTTAGGAATTCTGAGGTCTCAACACTGGCTAACTGAAGTTATAATTATATTGTGCCTGTAGTCTTGCTGGGAAAATTTCTGAAGGGGGCTTTGGGATTGACAGCACTCAGAGCAAAGAGATTAAAACTCTGGAGGAATTAAGGGTCAGAAAAAAATAATGGGTGCTGAAAAAATTGCCCTTACAGATATGTTAGTAAAGGAAAATTTCAGTTGCACTTAGTACCAGTTATTCAAATTTCTTGTTCTGCAAAATAAAATGGGAAAAACTGAAGTTTTCTGGAAATAGCCCAGATAGTGAAAAACCATAGACTAGGGGAAATGAGGGAGAAGGGTCCTGTAGTCTTAGTGGATAAAGAAAACTCATAATTATGGTGACAAATTGGCAGGTGTGGCTGTTAAAGAGGAAATCTAAGCAGTGAAAATTACTATAAGGAAAATAGCCATCCCCTATTACTGTAGGGAATAATCTGTTTGTTGTAGGACCAGGCTCTTTCACTTGTACAATGTAGCCTACACCGGTTTATGCCATAATCTCTAATTATTTCCTATGAATTGTCAATGGCTGATGCTAAACAGTACTACCTTTTGTGAGATTATCTTGGTTAAACTGAAAAAACAAAAAAAGAAGCTGTATTTCATGCTTGTAGTAACATGTGTTGAAAAAAAGGTTGAAGAAGTCAGAGGTTAGGTGAAATCAAGAATTTAGCAGAAATGGAGCAAAAGCTCATGAGAAAAATGTAACCTCTCCAAGAACTTGAAATCACTGGAATTTTCACAGGGTTCCCCTTGGCATATGGGATAGAAGTTCTTGACATTATTGCACTCATGGGGGTTGTATGTTTTGATAACGAGGGAAAGAGGGGTCTCAGAAGTCTGGAAGTTTGGGGGATTTTGCCAGGAGGTTAAACTTTAAGTTAAAACAGAGGTTGATACTTCGAAGGAGGAGTACAAGGAATACCATGGAATACAATTGAAGCCACTGTTTTTCAGTGAAATGGGAATATCACTCATCATGTGTTTTCTCTTTCTCTCTTTTTACTTCCCTCTGTTCTCTCACGTTCCGGATTCTCTCTGCCTTTAAAACTACATTCTCAGTTTCTGACTCTCTTTGTCACTCATCCTTCTATGATTCTTTAGGTTCTCTCCCTCTCTTCCTTCTTTCTCTTTCTCTCTCTCTCTCTCTCCCTTCCTCTCATCTTCCCTCCCTTCCACCCTTATTCACTTTGTGTGTTTGTGGGGGGTGTTTGTGTGTTTCCTCTGTCCACGATCTCTATTATCAGCATCTCTGCAGATTTGCTCTTCTGTAACATGTGGACCAGGTTTTTAGTTTCCACTACTGTCTAACCTCAGCTTGAGGATAGTTTTGAATTGTCATGGCTCCATTTATCACCCCAATGAATTGCGACTGGGCTTCCCTTGCAGCTGACACATTTTTTAAATGTCCCAATTTGAAGTTCTCACAAAAGAGCATTTGACTAAATCAACTTGAGTTTGGTGTACATCACTGGTTATATCATATGTAGGAGAGGAGGCAAGGTCAGCTGTTCAAATTGTTACCCAGGTCCACCCCTTAGGAGCAACCATAGGTGAGAAGCATCATTTATAAAAATGTATGCTTGAAGAGGCAGTAGCTATTATCTTTACTATAGCCCGTGATAATTTTGAATTAAAAATTTTTGTGTGAGATTCCAGAATTGTTGGATTTCAACACTTCTTTTTTCTGGAGATTCTGAGTTGGCATGATATTTTGAAGTAACTTATGAGTTTGGAGACCCCAAAATGAAAATGAAGTAGTGCTAATTACCCATTTGGTTATCAACCAAGTTTATGATTGTTCCTGAGGGTAACTTAACAAGGAAAAAACACAGACTACAAAATATTACATACGTTTAAGAACTCATATTATTTCCTACTCTACTATGACTCTTCTGATAAGTAGGAAACCTAAAATCATCAGGGAATGAAACAAAGTCAGAAGGTAGACATGTCTGGATCTTTATGCTTTGGTAATCTTATATGTGGGACAGTAAGAATTGCTCATAAGGAAAAGTCTTAGAATCCTTGCTTCATTGATCACAAGAAGACCATTCAGGATATTTCCCATTCATTATATTCTTAGACCATTGTACAAATACAATGTAATAGTAGCCATATTGCCAAATTACATATACACATGAAATCATGAAATTAGCTTTTCATGTAATTCTTTGTGAAAACCACACTGTTTTGCTTTGAAGGTAGCTAAGATTATTGTATAAGGTTAGGATGACTAAAGGATCATTATTGGGATCAGATGAGTCTGAGAATAAAATTTCAAAAGACTTTTAAGTATGTGGAGGAAATCATTAATTAACTAGCTAGCAGTGCAGTTCTATTCTCAGACACTACAAGAATAACTGATGACCCTGCCATCATCTTCAACAATCAGCCACCTACCCACTTGACCTTCTACACCTTTGCTCACATGCCAGGCTGAAATGATAAGAAGAACATCTGGGCATCTTGCCTACCCAAAGTCTCTAGGGCTCTTGTTTCTGCTCTGAGCTTAATCTTTATTTAACCTTTGTTAAAGATTGTCTCTCTGTCAGCACTTCTCCACCTACAGTGCACTTTTTTCCCTGGTTCCCAATTTAAACACTTGGGGATCAGGAAGCATGACTTTGCCAACCTATGTGATTTTTTTTGTTTGCTTTCTTCCTAAAATTCCAGTAAAGCTTAATCTACTGACCTTAAATATGAGATTGTTGAGTCAGATTCTCCTTGTGCATTAGATACTCCCTTGGCATAAATTTGGCACCATAGGAAGCTGCATTAACTTTTAACACATCAATATGTCCCTTATCAAATCACACATCAAAAATTGTGAATGTTTCAACTTTCAGAAAACTGCTGATGGCTCATTTCGAGATGCTAATGAACAGAAAACTCCGACTCGCTGTTTTAGTTGAATCATCAGTTTACTTAATAACATATATTTTTAAAAGCATGAGAGAAAAATCTTAAGTAAACAACCTAACCTTACATCTAAAGCAACCAGAGAAATAAGAACAAACAAAACCCAGAGAAGGAAAGAAATCATAAAGATCAGAGCAGAAGTAAATGAAATAGGGACAAAGAAAACAGTAGAAAAGATCAATGAAACTAAAAGCTGGTTCTTTGAAAAGATAAACAAAATTGATAAACCTTTAGCCAGACTCATCAAAAAAAAAGGTAAAGGGCTCAAATCAATAAAATTAGAAATGAAAAAGGAGAAGTTACCACTGACACCACAGAAATACAAAGGATCATAATAGACTACTACGAACAATGATATACCAATAAAATGGACAACCTAGAAGAAATGAACAAATTCCTAGAAATGTACAACCTTCCAAGACTGAACCAGGAAGAAATAGAAAATATGAACAGACCAATCACAAGTAATGAAACTGAAACTGTGTTTAAAAATCTTCCAACAAACAAAAATCCAGGACCAGATGGCTTCACAGGTGAATTCTATCAAATATTTAGAGAAGAGTTAACACCTATACTTCTGAAACTCTTCCAAAAAATTGCAGAGGGAGGAACACTCCCAAACTCATTCTATGAGGCCACCATCACCCTGATATCAAAACTAGACAAAGATAGCACAAAAAAAGAAATATACAGGGCCAATATCACTGATGAATATAAACACAAAAATCCTCAATGAAATACTAGCAAACCAAATCCAACAGTATATTAAAAGGATGATACATCATGATCAAGTGGAATTTATCCCAGGGATGCAAGGATTTTTCAATATCTGCGAATCAATCAGTGCAGTACACCACATTAACCAATTGAAGAATAAAATCCATATGATCATCTCATAGATGCAGAGAAAGCTTTTGACAAAATTCAACACCCATTTATGATAAAAACTCTCCATAGAGTGGGCACAGAAGGAACTTACCTCAACATAATAAAGGCCATATATGACAAAACTACAGCTAATATCATACTCAACGGTGGAAAGCTGAAAGCATTTCCTCTAGAATCAGGAACAAAAGAAGGATGTCCACTCTCACCACTTTTATTCAACATAGTTTTGGAAGTTCTAGCCATGGCACTCAGAGAGGAAAAAGAAATAAAAGGCACCCAAATTAGTAAAGAAGAAGTAAAACTGTCGCTGTTTGCAGTGATGTGATACTATACATAGAAAATCCTAAAGATGCTACCAGAAACCTAGTAGAGCTCATTAATGAATTCAGTAAAGTTGCAGAATGCAAAGTTAATACACAGAAATCTCTTGCATTTCTATACACTAAAAAAGAAAGATCAGAAAGAGAAATTATAAGGAAATTAACCCATTAATCAATAAGGAAACAATCTCATTTACTATCACATCAAAAAGAATAAAATACTTAGGAATAAATCTACCTAAGGAGGCAAAAGACCTTTACTCTGAAAACTATAAGATCCTGATGAAAGAAATCGAAGATGACACAAACAGATGGAAAGATATATCATGTACTAGGATTGGAAGAATCAATATTGTAAAAATGACTATACTACCCAAGCAAATATACAGATTCAATGCAATCTCTATCAAATTACCAATGGCATTTTTCAAGGAACTAGAATAAAAAAAATTTTAATTTGTATGGAAACACAAAAGACCCTGAATAGTCAAACCAATCCTGAGAAAGAAAAATGAAGCTGGAAGAATCAGGTTCCCTGACTTCAAACTATACTACAAAGCTACAGTAATCAAAACAGTATAGTACTGGACCAAAAACAGAAGTATAGATCAACGGAACAGGATAGAAAGCCCAGAAATAAACCCAGGCACCTATGGTCAGTTAATCTACAACAAAGGAGTTAAGAATATACAATGGAGAAAAGATAGTCTCTTCAATAAATGGTGCTGGGAAAACTGGACAGCTACACGTAAAAGAATGAAATTAGAGCACTAACACCATACACAAAAATAAGCTCAAAATGGATTAAAGACCTAACTGTAAGACTGGATACTATAAAACTCTTAGAGGAAAACATAGGCAGAACACTCTCTAAGACATAAATCACAGCAGTATCTTTTTTTTTTTGCGGTACACGGGCCTCTCACTGTTGTGGCCTCTCCCGTTGCGGAGCACAGGCTCCAGACGTGCAGGCTCAGTGGCCATGGTTCATGGGCCTAGCCGCTCCGCGGCATGTGGGATCTTCCCAGACCGGGGCACAAACCCGTGTCCCCTGCATCGGCAGGCGGACTCTCAACCACTGCGCCACCAGGGAAGCCCACAGCAGTATCTTTTTTGATCCACCTCCTAGAGTAACGAAAATAAAAACAAAAATAAACGAATGGGCCCTAATTAAACTTAAAAGCTTTTGCAGAGCAAAGGAAACCATAAACAAAACAAATAAACCATCTACAGAATGGGAGAAAATACTTGCAAACAATGTGACCAACAAGGGATTTATCTCCAAAACTTACAAACAGGCCATGCAGCTCAATATCCAAAAAACAAACAACCCAATCAAAAAATGGGCATAAAACTTAAATAGACATTTCTCCAAAGAAGACATACAGATGGCCAGAAAGCAGATGAAAAGATGCTCTACCTCACTAATTATTAGAGAAATACAAATCAAAACTACAACGAGGTATTACCTCACACCAGTCAGAATGGACATCATCAAAAAATCTACAAACAATAAATGCTGGAGAGGGTGTGGAGAAAAGGACTCTCTCCTACACTGTTCATGGGAATGTAAATTGATACAACCACTATGGAGAACAGTATGGAGGTTCCTTAAAAAACTAAAAATAAAACTACCACATAAAATTACTACCAGCAATCCCATTCCTGGTATATATCCAAAGAAAACCATAATTCAAAAAGATACATGCACTGTAATGTTCATTGCAGCACTATTTACAATAGCCAAGACATGAAAGCAACCTAAATGTCCACCAACAGAGGAATAGATAAAGAAAATTCGGTACATATATACAAGGGGATTTTACTCAGCCATAAAAAAGAACAAAATAATGCCATTTGCAGCAACATGGATGGCCTAGAGATTATCATACTAAGTGAAGTCAGTCAGTCAGAGAAGGACAAATATCATATGATATCACTTATATGTGGAATCTAAAAAGATGATACAAATGAACTTATTTACAAAACAGAAACAGACTTCAAAAACAAACTTATGGTTACCAACGGGGAAATGTGGGAGGCAGGGATAAATTAGGAGGTTTGTATTAACATATACACACTACTATTGAATATATATAAAATAGATAATCAACAAAGACCTATTGTATAGCACAGGAAACACTACTCAATATTCTATAATAACCTATATGGGAAAAGAATCCAAAAAAGAATGGGTATATGTATAACTAACCAGTTTGCTGTACACCTGAAACTAACACAACATTGTAAAGCAACTATACCCCAATATAAAATAAAAATTAAATTAAAAATAAAAGAATGAATTAGAGAAACAAAGCCTTTTTGGTGCACGTATCATAAAGTTTAGGTATCAGATACATTTCCACAAACCAGAATGATGCAAAAGCTAAGGAAAGTACCGACTGGAGAAAAATAGGAGGCAACTTGGCAAATCACTTTTGCAGATACTGGAGTTTGTTAGGTATTCTTCAGTGAGAGGTGAACGCATGCTGGGTTTTGCAGCTCATGTGGAGAAATGAAATGTCTATTAGTAAGTATTTAAGGAAACTAAAAATGATTAAAAATTTTTTCCAAGAAGTGAAAAAAAATCTGTAACAAAGCTGTAAATGATTGTATATAGTTATGTTTTTTCTTATTATGTTAACAGCCAGAACATCAGCTGGAATAAATAAATAGCACTATGGTATGTTTACCTTGGGCAGAGCTTGTACATGTTCCGCAATGGTAAGATCCTCTGAGAAAATAATTGTTTCACGCCAGATAACTCACAAGTGTCAGTCTGCTTAGCACCCAGACATAAGTGCCATAACCTCTACTGATTAATATCAGTTCACATTATCATCATCAGTTAAACAACAGCTATTTTCAAATTCATGCATGTTAACAAAGTGAAATGAAAAATGTCTCTAATCTGAATTTCAATAACAATAATATAAACACATCAGCCTTTATATAAAAGGGTTATGATAAGAGGGAAAAACACATGCAGAGGATATGGTATCACCATGGAAGTGTTAACTGGGATAAAAATGATGAAAGGTATCAATCCAATACATTCCTATCAGGCTGTAAAGTTACCTCCAAATACTTCTTTGAAACACTTCGTTTTCTTTCCATCCAGATGATTCTCCTTCTCATTCTCCCAGAAGAGAACCACTTGCTCTACTTATAGTTCAGTATTTATTTTAGTCCTTCAAAGATCTACTTATCCTAACCCCCTTCCCTGAAGTTTGGGTATTTTTTTTTATCAAAGTGACGTCTCCCGGATTCAGCTACTAATCTTGCAACACCACCTATTCTATCCTCTTCATGGGTAAACGACCACATCAATCCAGTCCCTCAAAAATGGTTAGTAATTCAAACAAGTACAATATTTAACAGGAAATTAGGAAAGGGATAGAAAATTCTGAGAGTTTGTAGAGCTGTGGCCTATTTGATTGCTGCTGAAATGGATTTTCTGTGATCAGTGGCCTGATTTTGGTCCAGAGGGTTCTAACACTATGTGTTCCAATCTGTATTTTGGGCTTTGTGCTTTTAATAACTGGAGTAGGGGTGGGAACTTATTTGGGTCTTTCTCAAGTGTTACATGCATAAGGAAAAATAGTGAATTAACTTTGGTGCACCAAGAACTGAAGACAAGATGCCCAGCCCTACCCCGCATCTTAGAAAACTTGGCACTGCATAACCTCCTTAGAACATAGATGTCACCTAAAGAAAATCAGGAGTGAGATTTAAAATTTTGTTGAATTAAGTTTTCAAATGTATTTAATTTTGTCAAATGAGGGACTTTGAAAGGCTTACGAACTGAAGTTTCATCACTGGCATACTTACACTTTCAAACTGAGATTTATATTCCCTCTAAATTGATAACAATTAGCAGACATCACTTTGTAATCACTATATTTTTCTTGCTTTTGAAAATTATACTGGATCATTGATGTTAATCATCACAATAAAAATCCATTTTCAGATATAAGACAACTTTTCATTTATTATTTTTTATTTAAAAAGTATTATTTTTTCTGGATATCTACCACAGAGATTTCAAACCTAATGGATGGATACTTATGGCTTCAAAGATCTGTTTCAAGGTAAATTTCTAGGTACATACTCATTATAACCCTACAGCCTTCATTCCACTTAGAGGCTAACTAACCAATTTCTAGCTTAGTTTTGGCTCCTACTTTTTCTTTGATGGTGAATACATTTCCTCCACTTCCAAAAACGTGGAATTCTTTTTACCTTCAAGACATATGGGTAGCTTGATGCTAGTTAGAATTTTTTTAAATATGCATTTATACAAACACATTTATTTCTATTTCTATATCACTCTCTCTCTCTCCACAAGTTAAACTGATACTTCAAATTACAATCCAACTCTGCAGAATTTATTCTAACCTTCTCTGTTTGTAACTCCCTTCTCTGAAAGTGAGAGCCTTGGCTCTCATTACCTCAATATATCTACTTACTTTTGGGAAATTTATAATTCTTGAAGATTTATAAAATAATTTTGGAATTTCTAACACATACTTCTATGGAACACAAACTACAAACTAGAGTTCAACATTTGTGTACAGTATTTTCTACTGTCTTTAACCTTAGAGTATATAACCCAAATACTGCTTTTCCCATGTTACTTTTTCCCAGATTGGTAGTGCTTTTCTTCCCCACCCCGGTCACTGTGACTATGTGATTCATTTGTTATTGTTTATATTGCATGTGGGTCCTATTATGGGTTGAATTGTGTCCTCTCCAAATGGTATCACCCTTCATACGTTAAAGTCCTGATTCCCATTGCCTCAATTATTTGGAAGCAGGGTCTTTAAAGAAGTGATTAGTTAAAATGACACTGTTAGAGTGGGCCCTAATTAACCTGACTAGTGTCCTTACAAGAAGCAGAGATTTTGGGCTTCCCTGGTGGCGCAGTGGTTGAGAGTCCGCCTGCCGATGCAGGGGACACGAGTTCGTGCCCTGGTCCGGGAGGATCCCACATACCGCAGAGCGGCTGGACCGGTGAGCCATGGCCACTGAGTCAGCGCGTCCGGAGCTTGTGCTCCACAACGGGAGAGGCCACAACAGTGAGAGGCCCGCGTACCGCAAAAAAAAAAAAAAAAAAGAAGCAGAGATTTGGACACACAGAGAGACACCAGGGATGTGCACACACATAGAAAAGACCATGTGAGGATGAGACAGGCTGCGACCTGAGACCCTTTGCTGCAATGCTTGCCCCTGGACACACGTTTCCTCAAGCAACAAAATACAAAGAAACTGTATGGGACTAAAAATAACTGTGCATGTGCAGTTGGGGAAAATTCTGGACAAAAGATACAAGAAGACCAAAAAACCCCAACTGCCACTTCTGGAGAGCCGGGATCATTTCTACCTACTCCCTGTAGATTAACAATATTATTAGTATTAGTTTTTGGTTTATCCTTCCCTCATTTCCTTCTCTCTCTCTCTCTCCTTCTCTCTCTGGCTTTCCTTCCTTCCCTTTTTCTTTCTTCCCTTTTCTTTCCCTTTTCCTTCCTCCCTGCCTCCCTTTTATCCTTTCCTCCCCCCCACCACCATTCCTCTCTCTCCCTTCCTTTCCAAAAATGTTCAAAAGACACAAATACTATATATTTCCTTACTTCTTCCTCTTTCTTACACAAAAGTTGCATATCATATATAATTTTTGCACATTACTATTGCCAAATTCCTTTCCAAAAGTACAATTTTTTATTCCTACCAGCAATGAATAAGAGTGACTGTTCCTCCAAATCAAACATTTCTTACATATCAAAGCAGCAAAAATCAGAGCTGGAATGAAGTGAAGTATCTACAAGCAACTCCATTCCTATCAAGGAAACTGCTTTATTATTGCCATGGCCACATTACTTACTGACTAGGCATTAAGTCAACTTAAGACCCTCCCACTGTGCCTTCACTTAGTTGAAGAAGAATGGATGTCTAACTAAATATATCTAGAAGATGCTGTGTGAGCCATGACTGTTTTAGACAAGCAGCTATAATTGAGGAAACCAATTAGATTCTCTTTCAGGGACTTTTTACTCTTAAAGACATGAAAAGAAAAAAATAGTTGGGAGCTATAGATATAGAGACAGAAGCTAAAATATTATTCAGGAATATCATTTTACTGTTTCTGAAAGACCAATTACTTAAGGTCCAGTTGATCCCCTACAATTGCTGATGGACTTTTAGAATTACTTCTGTGACCCAAACAAGCTTCTCCTTGGAAGAGACATGGCCGGGTGTTTATTTCTATCTATCTTACTTCTCTAAGTAATCTTGGAGAGAGGGCACTGTAAGTTAGATGACTGAACGTGTCTCTGTTTCTTAAAACTTAAAATAGCTGAATACCACTATTCCATCTAAGAAAATAATTCCTCATTTGCTTCATTCTGAGGGAAAAAATGTTTATATTGGCAGAGTCAAGTGTAATTTTGTCATTGTAAATTTTTTGAGAGAAGATAAGAAAATGTAAATTTTATGAGACAAAATAATAAAATGTAGTCTATAATCTGTCAAATATTCAAACAATGTGCTCAGGGAATAAAAACATTCAAAAAATTTCCTCTATGTTTCTTATCAATTAGAAGAAGTGTCTGATTTTTTTTTTTCAGTTTTAATATGAACGAGTCATAAATTCTCTAAAGCATCTACCAAGAGGAAGCATTTTGAACAGGATCTGAGGAGTGAGTTTAAGGTTGAATCTGAATTTATCAAAACTAAGTTAACATCTACCTATTTTAGTCTGATCCCTATTTTAATAATCATAGGTGATGATTTTAAAAGATAATGTCTGATGTTCCTGACATAAAGCAAGGGCTCAAACCCAGCTATTATTACTATTTTTAAAATGACAATATTTACTTCATATGATTTCTATACACAATAATAGAAATAATGTAGTTAAAACTCTAAAAGCAATGCCAAGCACATATTAAATAATTGGTAAATATTTAAACTGTATTTTATTTATGTAATCTATTTTATAGATTACAAATGCTCTAGGTGCTAAGTATTTATGTGTGCTCCATATCAATAGAGAGATTTTAAAAATTAAAAACTTCCCCTAAGAGCGAAAATTTTAGAAGTTTAGCGATTGATCCATTTTGTAGATAATCTGTATTGACTTAGAGAAACTTAGTAAATAGATAATTGATCTGATTTTTATGTAAAATAATTGTATTTCTGTATATAAATTTGCCATCTATACTACTGAGAACTCAAGAGAATCCAAAGTTTATTTTGGAATATAAGAATTAGCATCTTGGGACTCCCCTGGTGGCGCAGTGGTTAAGAATCTGTCTGCCAATGCAGGGGACACGGGTTCAAGCCCTGCTCTGGGAAGATCCTGCATGCTGCGGAGCAACTAAGCCCATGTGCCACAACTACTGAGCCTGCGCTCTAGAGCCCACAAGCCACAACTATTGAGCCCTCATGCCACAACTACTGAAGCCTGCACGCCTAGAGCCCGTGCTCCTCAATGAGAGAAGCCACTGCAATGAGAAGCCCTCTCACCGCAACTAGAGAAAGCCCACGTGCAGCAACAAAGATCCAACGCAGCCAAAAATAAATAAATTAATTAATTTTAAAAATTAGCATCTCAATTCTCTCACGTTTTAATAATCTTCAAATATACAGGGAAAGTAACTTCATCTTTAGAGTAGATTATATCCCTTTACATACTATATATATATATACATATATATACACACACACACGTATACACACATATATGCACAGTAACATCTCTTTTTAAGTTTTTGAGCACAATTAAATTTTAGACATAAATATACATTCACTTGGGGTCAGAGATATGAGTGAAAATTTTTAAAATGACTTTATAAACTTAAAAAAATAATGCTATACCTTCCAGTATGATTTAGGCTTGACTGCTACCTAAAGGAGATGAGCAGCTAAGAGATACCTATCTTCAAATAAAAATTGAAATTAAGAAATATAGATGTACTCTGTTGCACTGTGGTGGGGAAATGCTGTTTCCTTTCCAATGGTCTGGAGCAAGAGCTGTGTACCTCCAAATTTCACATTTAGCTGCATTATCATGGTTGGCTTCAACCCAGCAGCAAAATAATCTGACAGGGTCATTTAAAAAAGGGCTAGAAGTGGATGGTATGACAGCAATTTGCTAAATTCAAATAATAACATGATTATTGGTATGGAAAAAGTGCTAATAAGGTGTCCTGCTATCTGACTCTGTGCCTTATTTTCAGTGATCTGTGGTTGGATTCATCATAAGCCTTATATGATGATGAACATTGTGGTACATTTATGAATAAAATGACTAAAAAGTCAAAACCAGATCCATTAAGCAAAGTGACTTTAGATGCTAAAGTGCTAAATCAAATTAAAGGATCTTATTTGGATTCAAAAACTACCATTAAATGGACCGAAGCTGTTGTATGAAAGAATGAGGCAAAGCACAACAATATAATAGGCACTAATCCTTGCTTTTATAAAAATCAAGGACATGTTGTATCTGTGTACATTTTGCTATGATGCTAACATAGAATACAAATTAAGCCTGACTTTAAAAATTAAGCCCAATGATAAGTATAAGAGAATAAGAAAAACATTTCAATAATAGGAGTTTTTAAAATGACAATCACGTTTATTGTTCTAGTTGGATAAATACAGTAACAATGAAAATGTCCAAAGAAAGCCTTTTCAGGTTTTTAATTGAACTTAAAACAAAAATGCCCATATCATAGCTTTACACCTGATATTTTATATCTGTTGAACTTTGCAAGAAGTAGTAATTTATCTTTCAGCTTTCACTTTATTTTTAAATGATGTTAATTTAATAGACACTTTTAAGAATTAAATATGACTTAAATGGTTATTATAAAAGGGAACTTTCTTTTCTATAAATGTGAGGAGGAAAAAAGAAAACAGATTTTAACAAATACCAAAAAAATGAAATGAAAGATTTTTCTTAAAGTTTTTAAGTGTATAATAAAATACTTTATTATTGGACTGAAATTAGTATGTTTCAATCATAGAGAATGACAGAGAGAGAGAACTAAGAAGTTTTTTTAAGAGTGACCTAGACCTACTTGTCTTTAAAGGAAAGTGAGTTGTCATGAGCAATGTAAATTCAATACCCAAGATCTTGTTCCTTAGTCAGTATTTTTTATTTTTCTACTTTTCTATCTTTGTTTACTGCTTCGTAAAACTGAATTTTTAATTTTATCATTTTTACAAATGTAGAATGGATACCTTAATAAATGCATCAGATGTAACAAAATACCTATTTTATAGAACTACATATACATAATTTTTTATACAGCAATATTGGAATGGTTAATTTTAGGTCAACCTGGCTGGCCACCCGGTGTCCAGATTAAACATTATTTCTGGATGTGTCTGTAAAGGTGTTTCCGAATGAGATTAGCTTTTGAACTGGTGGACTCCCATAAAGTAGATTGTCCTCCACAATGTGAGTGGATATCATCTAATCCAGTGAGTTCTTGTAGAGAACAAAAGACAGAGGAAGAGGAATTAACCCCTTTTTTCACCCTGACTGATTGCTTGAGCTGGAACATGGATCTTCTCTCGCCCTCTGAGCTCCTAGTTCTCAGGTCTTCAGATCTAGACTGGAATCTACACTATCAGCTTCCCTAGGTTTCTAGCTCACAGAGTGCAGAATATGGGACTTCTCAGACTGCATAACTACATGAGTCAATTCTCTAAGATAAATCTCTTTATATATATATATATATATATATATATATATATATATGGTTCTGTTTCTCTGGAGAACTCTGATTAATAAAAATGTTTAAATCTGTTTAGTAATTTTTGGCTATGGTGTATGTCTCCATATATATAAGTATTCAGTTATGATAGGTAAGGGTTTTTGGCTGTTGTTGTTTAGTTTGTGGGCTTATTTTTTGCAATCCAAGTATAGTAGTATACCTCAACTAAATGCATATCTTTAAGTATCTCCTCCAAACTCCAGATATTTTAAAATATTGGTGTGAACTAAATTTAGGCTTAAGATTGGTTTCCTGCTGCATTAAAATTTAAAATATTTTAGAATTTTATCTGTTTAAAGAAACCAAAGTAACTAGTTTTCATCAAACAGACAAATACTACAAACTTGAATTATTTAAGCATTGAAGGGTTGGAGAATGAAGAAATGCTTTAAATAAAACACAGATTTCTTATTGAAAATAATGTGCAGACAGGAGAAACATTTTTGGTCTCCTAGAAGCTCCTGGAAACCATGGTGATACAAGGAAATTGACACAGATAAGGATAACATCGCCACAGGCATATTGACTAAACCTATGCAGTATATGGGAGTAGATCTGGTACTGGTATTCTCATTATATTCCTTATTTGAAAGGAGTAAGACTGAACAGTGGATTTTAGCTGTGATGCACAGAAATAAAGGTTTTTCTTTCTGAGTCTTAAGATTGAGTAAAGATTTTCTCAGAAAAGACAGTTAACCTAAATACCAAGGTAAGGACTAAATTGAAAACTTGATATCTATAAAGAATAAAAATACAGATTTATTTTCAACATATAAGAATTGCTTCTCTTTAAAGTAGAGGAGTAGAACTAACTGCTGAACAACCATCGATAGGAAGACACTGGAACTCAACAAAAAGAAACCCCACATCCAAAGACAAAGGAAAAGCCACAATGAGACAGTAGGAGGGGCGCAATCGCAATAAAATCAAATCCCATAACTGCTGGGTGGGTGACTCACAGACTGGAGAATACTTATCCCACAGAAGTCCACCCACTGGAGTGAAGGTTCTGAGCCCTACGTCAAGCTTCCCAACCTGAGGGTCCGGCAATGCGAGGAGGAATTCCTAGAGAATCAGACTTTGAAGGCTAGCGGGATTTGATTGCAGGACTTTGATAGGACTGGGGGAAACTTAGACTCCACTCTTAGAGGGCACACACAAAGTAGTGTGCACATCGGGACTCAGGGGAAGGAGCAGAGTCCCCATAGGAGACTGAACCAGACCTACCTGCTAGTGTTGGAGGGTCTCTTGCAGAGGTGGGGGGTGGCTGTGTCTCACAGTGAGGACAAGGACACTGGCAGCAGAAGTTCTGGGAAGTACTCCTTGGCATGAGCCCTCCCAGAGTCCGCCATTAGCCCCACCAAAGAGCCCAGGTAGGCTCCAGTATTGGGTTGCCTTAGGCCAAACAACCAACAGGGAGGGAACCCAGCCCCACCCAACGGCAGACAAGCGGATTAAAGTTTTACTGAGCTCTGCCCACCAGAGCAACACCCAGCTCTACCCACCACCAGTCCCTCACATCAGGAAACTTGCACAAGCCTCTTAGATAGCCTCATCCACCAGAGGGCAGACAGAAGCAAGAAGAACTACAATCCTGCAGCCTGTGGAACAAAAACCACATTCACAGAAAGCTAGACAACATGAAAAGGCAGAGGGCTATGTACCAGATGAAGGAACAAGATAAAACCCCAGAAGAACAACTAAATGATGTTTAGTTAGAACAACTAAATGATGTTTCTTCCAGAAAAAGAATTCAGAATAATGATAGTGAAGATGATCCAGGACCTCGGAAAAAGAATGGAGGCAAAGATCGAGAAGATGCAAGAGATGTTTAACAAAGACCTACAAGAATTAAAGAACAAACAAACAGAAATGAACAATACAATAACTGAAATGAAAAATACACTAGAAGGAATCAATAGCAGAATAACTGAGTCAGAAGAATGGATAAGTGACCTGGAAGACAGAATGGTGGAATTCACCGCTGTGGAACAGAATAAAGAAAAAAGAATGAAAAGAAATGAAGACAGCCTAAGAGACCTCTGGAAAAACATTAAATGCAACAACATTAGCATTATAGGGGTCCCAGAAGGAGAAGAGAGAGAGAAAGGACCCAAGAAATATTTGAAGAGATTATAGTCGAAAACTTCCCTAATGTGGGAAAGGAAATAGCCATCCAAGTCCAGGAAACGCAGAGTCCCAAACAGGATAAACCCAAGGAGAAACATGCTGAGACACATAGTAATCAAACTGGCAAAAATTAAGGACAAAGAAAAACTACTGAAAGCAGCAAGGGAAAAATGACAACATACGAGGGAACTCCCATAAGATTAACAGCTGATTTCTCAGCAGAAACTCTACAAGCCAGAAGGGAGTGGCATGACATATTTAAAGTGAAGAAAGGGAAGAACCTATGACCAAGATTACTCTATCCGGCAAGGATCTCATTCAGATTCGATGGAGAAATCAAAAGCTTTACAGACAAGCAAAAGCTAAGAGAATTCAGCACCACCAAACCAGCTCTACAACAAATGCTAAAGGAACTTCTCTAAGTGGGAAACACAAGAGAAGAAAAAGATCTACAAAAACAAACCCAAAACAATTAAGAAAATGGTCATAGGAACATACATATTGATAATTACCTTAAAAACGTAAATGAGTCTTATAATAAGTAGAATAAGCCAGACACAAAAGAACAAATATTAGATGATTCCAGTTATATGAAATACCTAGAAGAGACAAATCTACAGGGACAAACAGTAGATTAGTGGTTGCCAGGAGCTGGAGGAGAGGGGGAACGGGGAATGACTTGTTAATGGTATGAGATTTATTTTGGGGGTAATGAAAATACTCAGTAATTAGACATTGGTGATGGTTGTACACCTTTGTGAATACACTAAAAAGCACTATAATTTACACTTTAAAAGTGAGTACTATGGTATGTGAATCAAATCACACACACAAATAATAATAAGGGGTGAGGCAAAATGCCTCAAATAGGATAACTCCTTATGGAAACCAAACTCTTTCATATGTTGATAATCTGAAGAATTTACACAGACCCCTTACTTAGGCAGGACTTCTGTGCAATATATGGACTCAACTTGGAGCCCAGTGAAACATTTATTAGGAAATCTGCTGGGAACATCTTTCCCAGACTTCTTCTATAGTATTTATAATTCTCATTCCATGGTAATCAAGTTCCTTTTAGTGCTTATATTTGACTGAAACTTGGTTCTCTTCTGTACTTCTGTAGCCATCTTATGGGGAACAAGTTCTTGGGTTAGAAGTAAGGTTTTTATTCTCCTAGTTACTGTGACCATGCCCCAAATACCATTCTTACTATCTCATATAAATAAAACCAGAACTTCTCCAATGAAGTTCTTTCTGGTTAATTCTCCCTGATACCACCTTGTTACGGTCAATTATAGATACTCTTCCAGCAAAAACCCCCTTATTAAAATGATTCAGTCTTCCCGGATCCCACCTCTAGGCTTACCCGATGAAATTTATTTCAGGAATTAGTTTCTTCCTGGTTACAATCTTTTCTCTTTATTTTTATCTTTACTCATATTACAAACATGATGAAGGTTCCCAGAATGTGGCTCCAGGTTTAAGAGACTGAGCAACAGTTCTCCAAAAAAGAGTATGGATTTAGTAATTATCCCTACTAGCACCACAATACAAGCATACCTCAGAGATATTGCCAGTTTAGTTTGTGACCACTGCAATAAAGCAAATATTGCAATAAAGTGAATCACACAAATGTTTTGGTTTCCCAGTGTATATAAAAGTTATGTGTATACTATATTGTAGTCTAAGTGTGTGATATCATTATGTTTCAAGAAATGTACATACCTTAATTAAAAAATATTTTATTGCTGAAAATGCTAACCATCATCAGAACCTCCAGGGAGTTTTGCAATTGTAACATCAAAGATGACTGATTGGGCTTCCCTGGTGGCGCAGTGGTTGAGAGTCCGCCTGCCGATGCAGGGGACACGGGTTCGTGCCCCGGTCCGGGAAGATCCCACATGTCGCGGAGCGGCTAGGCCAGTGAACCATGGCCGCTGAGCCTACGCGTCCCGAGCCTGTGCTCCACAACGGGAGAGGCCACAACAGTGAGAGGCCCGCGTACCGCAAAAAAAAAAAAAAAAAGATGACTGATCACAGGTACCATAACAAATATGGTGCCAATAGACTTGCTTGACCCAGGTTGCCACAAATAGAATATCTGTGAAGCACAATAAAGTGAAGTGCAACAAAACGAGCCATGCCTGTATTTTTTTATTAAGTTTTTTTTTTTTTTTTTTTTTTAATGTGGACCATTTTTAAAGTCCTTATTGCATTTGTTACAATATTGCTTCTGTTTCATGTTTTGGTTTTTGGGCCATGAGGCATGTGGGATTTTAGCTCCTTGACCAGGGATTGAACCCTCACCCCCCTCATTGGAAGGTGAAGTCTTACCACTGGACTGCCAGAGGAGTCCTCATGCCTGTATTTTTTAATTAAATGGGATACTTAGACATGGCTGAGCCTGAGATTTAAACATAGGTTAAAATGACCCTGTGCTCCATTTGACTAAATTATATGGCTCCTTGAATAACTTAATCAGCCATATTTGAGTGCAAGAAACAGACTCCTCAAACTACATCAAATAAGGGGTTACATTTTTAGGATACACATAAAATCTCACAGAAACATCAGATTAACTACATGAAAACTGAAGTGGAAATATGATTCTAGCAATTGAAGCTGGAACTTAATGCTGAATTCAAAGTAATTCTAGGGACCTAGTCAGTGGTTCTTATCGCTTCGCTCTTCTGTTCTGCCACAGATAGATGAGCGAGCTTCACACGGCCACTCCTAACATCTGTTCCTGTATAACTTCAATTTACAAATCATTCCTCATGGTCCCTAAAACATTATATATTGCATTTATACACTATTATGTTTGGCTAACACTTTTTTTTACCTGGTTCTTTTACAACTTTTGAGAGAGAACAATTAGTTCAAGTCCTATTAGAAAGTAAATTCATATATAAATATGGAACCTGTGCCCTTGGGTAAGTTTTAAACCTCTTGAACTGTTACTAGCTCTCTCTGTTACCAAAAGGAGTACAGTTTGGGTTGTGAGTGAGGCAACAATCCTTAGAAGATGGTATAAGCAGCATAGTTACCCTGAGTGACACAATTAGTACCATTATTCTTGAATGTCATGCCCCAACAGTGTTTTCTCTCTATATATATTTTCAAATGTTTTTCAGCTAAAATGTTCAAACTTTCAATGGGCAATATCAAAAACTCTCTTTCTTTCCCTCACTGGGAACACCTCCAAGCCATAGCCTAAATTTTTTCTAGAGATGGTCTTTTAAGCTCCTTTGTGGCAGTGGTTCTCAACCTGGTTAACACATTACTGTAACCTGGAGAGATATCAAAAAGCACTGATGTCTGGACCCCATCCCAAACCTATTAAATTAGAATCTCTTGGGGTAGAACACAGATACTGACATATTGTAAAAGCTCCCCTGATGATACAGATCCGTAATTTTTAAACACTGTCAGTCTCAAAGTCCACAATCTCTAGGTGATGACCATTTCTTTTCAAAACCTATAATGACTTATTCCGGAGTTTTACTTACTCTCATCAGTGGGAAGCCAAACTACCACAAAGTGGCATAGGTATAGATGTGGAATAAAGTACCAAATTACACAGGCTCAGTTTCAGCTCTAATGTGCAAAGTGCTTGATCTCATCACTCCTGTTCTTAGAACAAGATAAAGCTACACAAACTAAGAATCAATGGTTTTTCTTGGACACTAAGTTTGCAGGGCACACAACTGCCATAAAGCCTGGAAAGACAAGTGCATCCAGAGAGATAGAGCAAGGTGGGTCTGATTACCTGAAGCAGAAACTACAGGATCAATATACTGGTAGAAACACTTAAATGGCGATTTTGGTGAGTTGCTGGAGGCAGAGTACGGAATAGAGAGTGAGAAACTTCTGAGGGGAACATTCTTAGGGATTCCCTAAACTTTCATGAACTTCCCCTCTAGGAACCTGACCAGGTTCTCAATTTTAGGGTTCAGTAAAATCCTCTGGGGGACTTCCCTGGTGGCGCAGTGGTTAAGAATCCACCTGCTAATGCAGGGAACATGGGTTCAATCCCTGGTCCGGGAAGACGCCACATGCTGTGGAGCAACTAAGCCCGTGCGCCACAACTACTGAGCCCGTGTGCTGCAACTACTGAAGCCTGCATGCCTAGATCCCATGCTCCGCAACAAGGGAAGCTACCGCAATAAGAAGCACGCACACTGCAATGAAGAGTAGCCCCTGCTCACCGCAACTAGAGAAAGCCCACTGCTGGCTCTGGAGGGGGAGGAGGAGAGTAACTATTATGAAGTGTGGCCAAAGCATTTTCCATAAGACAAGCCTAGTCTCCAGGTGAAAGGACTTTGCCAGAGCTCAATTCTGGAAACAAACTCTGGCTGGGAGAGAGAATTTCTCCCCGTTCCAGCACTCTCCAGCCTTCCTGTTTCACCTAAGGGGTGAAAAAGCATTGTCAACAAGAGACACAGCTTGAAGGACATAGATTGTGTATGTTGTAGTCAGGGAAAGAGTAGGGGACAGGAAAAAAGCTATACCACTGAAGGAGAAAAAGAAACACTTGCAAAATCAAGGATAATTGGAATTACTGTGGGGACGTTTGGGTGTGCTAAATAGCACTTTGCCAGGCAGCCACATGAAAGATTAGTGAGGGCTGTTTTACAAGTCAATAGGATAATGCAGTAAAGAGAATTATGATAAATCAGTGGACAAATATACATCTAATTTGAATACAGTGACCCCAGCCAGTGGTTAGCTTGACTTTAAGGATTTAATTCTAGCCTGTTCAGCTCTCCATATCTCACCAATAAGAGAACTCAATCCATCAATGGGAAGGAATAAATAGAGGGTATAAAAACACCTAGATTGCTCACTCTAATATTATACATTACTGAGCCTGAAGCAAAGTCCCCTCATTGAAAAATGAGGACAGATGCCAACAATACTGGTGACTTCTAATATGTTGTGCCCACATGGCATACTTGGAATAGTCATCCTTCTGTTTTTCATTTGTACAATCAGTAATTTGTTTTGGTAAATTTCTCTGTAAAGTGATCTGTAAAATATCTGAGGAGTGGAGAACCACTGATATATTGATCTCAGTGTGAACTAAACAGGCTTTTGTATGGTAGGTTGATGTTTTCCTGGCCATATATGTGTGGGACCTTAATGTTCATGGGAATATCATGGTTTATGATGAACTAAAGACAAAACACCAGAGGATTCCCATCCCCAATATGTGAAAGATATTAATACTCAGTTTTAATTGATCCTACAAGACCAACAGGTCTACCTCCTTCTTACAATATACATTCCCCATTAACTCCCCTTCCCATAGCCCTGTCAGAATTGGCCACTGCCTGAGAATGTTGATGAAAGACAAGAATGCTTATTATAATATAGAGTATTCATTTACAGGTCTTAATCTTTATTTCTTTACAACCTTTTCAAAGACTCCTCTCGTATGGAAAGTGTTTTCATGATTGTATAGCTGGGCCCCTGCCAGAACCCAATCACATGGCCCCAACTGCAAGTTGGCTGAGAACTGTGGAAGTGCTCATGAATATTCAATGATTGTTAATTGTCTGCCACCGACTTCCAGGAGCAGAGTCCTAATATGACTAGGTTCTTCCTAGTTGAATCCTCTCAGGGAAAGTAAATTTGGGATATTCTGCTTTGCTCTCACTTTGCTAAAGCCCAGCAGATATAACCAACTCAATGCACAATTATTAAATTTTTAATCACTTTTAAATTATCTTATGATTTTAATTATGCAATTCCACAAAGTATTCTCAGGGCTTTAATTGCCATGTATATGTAGCATTGCAAAGATCAACAAATCCATATCTCTAGTCCATCCACTTCTGAGCTTGAAGCCCCCATAGTTCCCCTATTGGATATTTCCACCACAAGGCCTGAAATATGTTTCAAGCTCAGTATGTCCAACACTAATTAAATCCTTCTCTTGGCCTCAGACCTATACCTTTCCTTTTGTTTTTCATCTTATTAAAATGGGATTGACAGTTTCCTAGTAGTTCAAGACACAGACCTGAACATTATTGTTATTTCTTCAATTTTTTTTCTCTGCCTTTCCCCATTAAATTTGTCAGCAAGACTGGCTGATTTTATCTTATGCTATCTCATTTCCAACTCTATTTCTCCACCCCCCTGTCTCAGATCAATAGTGTCTCTTTCCTTGGTTGAATGATCTCCAATCCATTCCTCACTCTACAGTCAGAGTGACCTTAATAAAAGACAAATCTTATATCAGTTTCTTACTTAATGGAGTCAAAGACTCAAAGACTCTCATTACCCTTAAATGTGTTTCAAAATACTTAACATTTACAGAGTGCTGCAAGGTCTGTTCCATGTCTAACTCTCTGGCCTTATGTCTCATTTATTTCAGTCATTACTGACCTTTTTCCCTTCTCTCTTTCCCCTTTGATTTGCTATTCATACATACTGGTTCTGTACTTGAATGATTCTGCATCCTCCTCCCCATACACTCTCAACCCTTGTCAGGTTAATCCCTAACTTTCCTTCAAGTCTCACCTTAACTATTTTTCCGCAGAAAGCTTTATTTCATTCTTATATACAAGTTAGGTATTTTACCTATGTAGTACTGCAATTCTTCCATTATAGATCTAATGTATATCTAATTATAATTATCTACTCAAATGAATAAGTCTGTTTACCTTGCTCACTCTGCTTGACATTGAACATGAATTAATTTTAATCTACATTTTACTTAGATTTAATATTTTAAATTTGATTTAGTTTTATTATTTCATTAAAAATTTTTTTTTACATCTTTATTGGAGTATAATTGCTTTACAATGGTGTGTTAGTTTCTGCTTTATAACAAAGTGAATCAGTTATACATATACATATGTTCCCATATCTCCTCCCTCTTGCGTCTCCCTCCCACCCTCACTATCCCACCCCCCTAGGTGGTCACAAAGCACCGAGCTGATCTCCCTGTGCTATGCAGCTGCTTCCCACTAGCTATCTATTGTATGTTTGGTAGTGTATATATGTCCATGCCACTCTCTCACTTTGTCACAGCTTACCATTTTTGATGGAAATTTTTGATACTGTACATTTTCTGAACTGAAATCCCATACCATAATATTCTCATGTGTTGAACAGCTGTATTATGTTGAACAGTTCCTGAGTATATACTATTGAACAACTGCTTTTACCTATATAGTTCTGCAGTAATTAGTAACAAGCATCATTGAAAGAAATTTACGAGTACTCATTAACTGTTCCAAAACTCCTGCTCTAATTATTAGCATTTTAAAAATTGCTGTGTCAGGACAAATAAAAATTAATGTATATCATATGATCAATAACCCTGAAAAATAAACTTTACCTTATCAGTGTTTGTATAAAAATGAGAAAGCAAAACATTATATAAACCCTATCTTTAAAACTGCCTCTCTGAATATGTAACAATGGGGAAATTGTGCCTACTGTATTTCCTAGAATATAAATGAAAATGTTTTTCTAATAAAAATGTGGTTTATGCTTTACCTAGTTAATCACTGTAAATTTCATGAATATTTATGACACTATACATAGGTCCATCCCAATAGTTATTGTGATAAAGTTTAAAAAAATATTTTAACATGAAAAAATGCCAGTCATATCTTCTGAAATTTATAATGTTCATGGTTCTGTTTAGCTTGCAAATGAGATACTATTTCTTAATATACAATTATTCAAAATTGAGAGATGGCCTTAGCTAAACGTTCACCTGAAAGAAATTAAAATCAAACGAATCTCATGCATAAAAAATCTCACACATGTAGAAAGTTTTCAGTCTTTATAGTTTCACATTTACAGAGTTTTTTCTCAGGTATTACTTTATAAAGTAATTCCTGCAGAGTTTACTAAAATATTGTTTAAAAGAAACAGTTATCAGACAACCACTGTGACATGAGTGGACTGTATAGCTCGGAGAATCAAAAGGAGGTGACCCAAGTGGAGGGATGGCATAAGCCCAGTGAAAGTGTTATCTCCTGGACAGATTGATGCCTTCTCTGACTGGGCTTTTGGTCCATAGTGTGGACACCTGGGCGCCAATAAAAATTTCACTCAGTATCAGTAAAATTTACTCTAAGGAAATGGAAGCTCAGCATTTTACAGTAGACATATTCAACTTGATTCTGAAAAACCATTATTTTGTCAATTGATAAGAGAGTTCAAATAAGTTAGAACACTTGAAAAGACATAAGTGAAAGAAAATGGGAAGAGTTAGGAGATAAAATTAGTATTTCTAGAGGAAGAATGATAGAGCTAGGTATTTGCCTTGTGACTTTATAAAACGTTAACTGTAGACTTAAAAGTGGGAGTAAAACAGGCATACTAGGGCTTCCCTGGTGGCGCAGTGGCTGAGAGTCCACCTGCCGATGCAGGGAACACGGGTTCGTGCACCGGTCCGAGAAGATCCCACATGCCGCGGAGTGGCTAGGCCCGTGAGCCATGGCCGCTGAGCCTGCGCGTCCGGAGCCTGTGCTCCGCAACGGGAGAGGCCACAACAGTGAGACGCCCATGTACCGCAAAAAAAAAAAAAAAAAAAAAAACAGGCATGCTAATATGCTTAGTGCAGCCCGACTGGCAGGTGCTCCTTAATTTCCAGATAAGACAGGTTCAATCCTGCCATAAATCCTCTGTGAAACTAAGTGCTTTCTCATTATCTGTCAAGAACTTTCTTTTGATTGCTATTTTCTATTTACACCTGGCTGTGATTTTCAACTTTTGATGAATTCTCATACTCCATCTATTTGCAGTGTTCTAATGCTAATCCAGTTTCGAAGCATGAAATCTCTTTGTTTCCTCTACCCTATGCCACAAATAATACTACAGAAAATAAATTATTGGCTGGAGATTTAAGTATAACTAACTATAGGAGATGCTATATGACAGCACGCTATGGAAGATAGTTTTCAGATGGCCCCCAAATTTCCAACTCTTAAAGTCTTCAGCCCCATCCATCAACCCAGCTACCAGCCTCTGACCCTATTGTTCTGCCTTCTCTCCTCTTCCCACGTGTCACTGCCTTTTCTCATTTTTGATCTATTACATCCCTAGATGCCTGTTCACTTTTTAGTAGACAACTTAGCTAAACATTTTACTATCTCCTCACAGCTCAGGTTCATGAACCCTCAGCTTGTATTGATGAGGACAAAAAATATTTCCCTAAACAAAAGGAGTTACTTAACAAAATTAAACTTTTATGTGAGTTTTTACTCCAAGTAAACTAACTCTCTCCCTAGTAGGCACCCTTCTTAACTCAGCTTTTTAACCACAGTAAATTAATTACAAGAAATTCCTCTCAACTCTGTTTATTTCTGTTCCGCAAGTATGTATCACAATGCCTGGCACACAGGTGATGCTTTAAAAATGTTAGGAAGATGGATGGAAGAATGAATGATCAATTGGTTAATAAGAAAGGCATTAATAAATATCCTTTGGGGATATCAGAGTCATTCATTAGAGTAAAAGATTACAGTACATATTAGTTGCAGCCCTTCCAGGAGAGAATAGCTATTTTGCTAATAATGCTACATATGCAGATGCAGCATAGACTGTATCTTTGTAATGAAAACTTTTGTTAATAGGAACAGTAATTTCACTGAGTACAGAAATCCAGCTCAGTTTTTATGTTGATTATATAATACTTTATGTAGAGTGCCTACATTAACATATAGATACTAATATAAAAGAAATGTGGGACTTTATTTTGGAAGTTTAGGTAATCCTAACTTGTTCAAGATAATAATTTAGGAGAAAAACACATTAAAGTAGTTATGTAGCCTTGGAGAAAGCTTTGACTTGTAGAAGTTTTATGAAGTTTTGCCTTCTTCATATCCAGAATACAAATGACAAGGCCCATTTTAGAAGGACATTCTCAAAGGAATTATAACTTATTGTTGATTTATAAAACATTATGGCATAATGCATACTTTTGAGCTCAAAATATTATAGATTCTAAACAATACTGTATTGCACTCCCCCTAAAATGCCACTTGACTGATTATTTTTCTTAAATATATTTCTTTATCAAAACCCTTTTTATTGTTACATTTGTGGACAAAGTCATCACTGCAACCTTTAACAATTACTCCCTAAGACACAGATTTAGGAACAACATTTGAATAAAAGTATTTTTAACATTATAGTCAGTTAGTGTATTCTGAGCAGAAAGGTCACATTCTAAAAGGCATTTGACACACATGCAACCATTGGTTATGACGTGTTATTTATTAGGACTAATATCACATAAACATCAGAAAGTCAATGAGTACGGAAGATTTTCTTTAATAATGTATGAATATTACTTCATAACGGAGAAAAGAGTTGCAGTAATTAAATACCAGAGAATATGATTTTTTAAGATATCAAATAATGTAATAGCAGCAGAGGGAAATTTACCCAGAGAGAAATTTAACACAATATTTTGACCTCACCCATCTTTCATGACACTGACTGTTTTCAGAAAATGATTCTAACTTAAAACCAAACTGTCGAGGGAAGCCAAAGGCTTATACTATTTGGTTTACTGTTCTAAGAGTATCTTTAAACCAAGAAGGTAAAACAGGAAACACTTTATTATTTTCACTAAGTCCTCCAATCTGTATCCACTGGAAATAAAATTTGATCCCTCTACTGCCTGGCACAACTCATTTTCTTGACTAAAGTAAATCTAGCTTTACTAATCAAAACTAATGCTTAATATCAATAAATGTAGAATAACACGGATTGATTTTGCCATTCAAATGTAGTTCCAAAAATTAAATGTTAAAATCCATATTAAAATGGTCATTGCTTTAGTTTACTAAATGTTTTTGCTTATTCTGTATTTTCAGTCATGTGAACTTCAGTTCACTCTCACACTTGTTACCTAACAATTATAGTCTACAGTTTATATTATCTTTCTATTTTTAGAGACAAAACTCCCTCGAAAATCAGAGTTGTGTGATATTCATAAAGCTACATACTGACTGACCTCAAATGCAATTCAGCCCATTTGAGAAAAAAAAAACAAGTGAGCCTCCTTTAGTGTCTTATACCTAAAAGTTCATATTTCAAATTTGAAGTAAATACTGCATTATTTTTATTACCACCACATAGTTTCTTATCTTCATACCCCTACTTTACAAAAAGTGAGTCCTATTTTAGCATCTTCTTTTTTTAATACATGTGTTTAGGTAAGTGGCAATAATACATATTTAATAAAGGTTACCCAAATTCCCACTAAAATTTTTAAAAGGGGGGACCATATTATTTTTGCTAGAAATACAATGAGGTTAACAGCTAGAAACTGAAATTATCCTTCATTTCACTTGAATTAATTCAGTTATTTCCACTTAAGCTACCATAACTGTTTAAGCTTCTGAGCACAGCACCTGCTGGTGATAGAAAAACTGAATCTGTCACATTCTGTTGAAAAATCTTGTTGAAACATGTATATTAAAAGAAAATTAAACTGGGTCAAATACTTTGTTTCTAGTTGTCCCATTCAGCTCATTTAATGACTTAAAAATTTTTTTTAAAACCAAGACATGTCAGTATGCAATGACTATTTAGATAAACAAATAAAGCAAATAAAGTCTGTTACATTTGACTGTGAAGTCATATTTCTGTGTTTGACCAGCAGTAAGTATCAATTTAGAACTATGTATCAATGATGACCTTTAGGAGGAAGAAATTTTCAGAAACTCAAAAGAACTACTGAAACTACAGTGGTCTCTATCTGGCTTTTAACAGTTGCTTTTCAACTGCAAGGCATTTAGCTAATTAGTTACATGATACCAAGAATAAAATCTGAAATCAAAGAATTTTACTCTCAGAAGCTAGCCTTTATATATTGCCCAGTAATGAATATTTCAATCATTTCCGATAGAAATGTTGCTTGTTGAACTGCCTCAACTAAATTTTGTTGTTTGCTTTATTTAAGTTTTAATTTCATAAAATATTCTAACCTAATAGTTTGTTTCTATATTTTTAATGTATAGAATATTGTACTAAACATTTTGTACTTACTTTTTTATAAAGTATATATGACCATTTGTATATTCCTATGGCAGTAGGTACACTTTGAATGTTCATGTGATAGTGGCTCAATATTATTGGGAATATATGCCACACACTTTGAAAACCTATTTCTTAAAGTAATCATTCCCTTCTCTGGATGCCTGTAGTGATTATAGACTTCAGTATTATTTTAATTCTTTCTGTCTCTGATTCTATTTAACTATTCAAGTTTATAAATTACCTGTCTTACCCCCCCGAAAATAAATAAATAAAACATTTAAGTAATTGAAGAACCATTTACTCCTATATATATTTTATGCAAAATATTCTCTCATTAAGATACCTCACTAAGTATATTGCACAAAGTATGTAATCCTTAAATATTTATGCATATGTTTATGTTCATATTTGAAAACCAAACCCCAATGGTGGTAGTGAATGGCATTTTGCATATTTACTTGAAAAACTCCATTATGTGATAACTATCTTTTCCCATGCTAGAATGAATAGGTTTCTTCTTCTTTATAAATGACAGGTTGAGTTGCCACACTCTTAAGTTCATATTTTACTGATCTTTTTCCCTAAAAATATCATTATCCTCAATGCCACAATTATTCAGTTAAGTAAAACAAAGCTGTGTAACTATGGAGGAAATGCAACTATGGAGGAATTCAGGATCAACAACAAGGTTGATTCAAACAATGCTGGAAATTTGTATTTAGAAGAGAATTGCATTCATTCCTATAGGCCCAAGCTTAGAACTGCTTCTATTGGCATAGAATTTTATTTATTAGACTGTATGTTTCTTTTATTAAGGAATGGGGGTCAATTCTATATTACCAATAGGTCTACTTACTTTTAACACTCCAAGGGAAAGAATCTTGGATTTTGAACCTTGGATCTGAACCATATTAGTTCACAAAACCATTAAATATTCATTTTACAGGTATGATGCTATCTGCTCTGGAATAAAAATATCAGAAAAAAAAAAAGCAAAGTAATAGAGATAATAAAAACATCCAGTGACTGCCAGAGGTTTGTGTTTGGTGTGTGTGGTGGTGGGGTGGCAGGGAATGAATAACAGAGCACAGAGGATTTTTAGAGCAGTGAAAATACTCAGTATGATACCATCATAATGGACACAAATCATTATTCATTTGTCCAAACCCACAGACTACACAACACCAAGAGTAAACCCTAGTATAAACTATGGACTTTGGGTAATTACGATGTGTCCATGTAGGTTCATCAACTATAACGAATGTACTACTCTGGCGAGGGACTTCGATAATGTGGGAAGCTAGGCATCTGTGGGGCAGGAGGTATGTAGGTGTAAGGAAACAAAATTTGCCACCCCCAAATGTCTCACTGGTATGAGGATTACTTCAGGTTGATTTTTATTAAGAAACAGAAGGTTTGTGACAGCCTGGAGGGGTGGGATAGGGAGGGTGGGAGGGAGGGAGACGCAAGAGGGAAGACATATGGGAACATATGTTTATGTATGACTGATTCACTTTGTTATAAAGCAGAAACTAACACACCATTGTAAAGCAATTATACCCCAATAAAGATGTTAAAAAAAAAAAAAAAAGAAACAGAAGGCTCAAGAATTCTTTCTTGTTATCCCGCTCTTAGCTCCTTAAATAATTTAGATAAAGGGCTATCACCAGAGATATCTGCAAAGAATATGGGCTAGATGTGGTGGGAGAGACTAGGCAGTGCCTAGAGATCAGAGTTCACTCTGTGTCTGATTGTCTCTGAAAGGCCCAGCAGACATTTGTTTACCAAACATTTGCTTTTCCATCTCCAGGTGAATTTTTTCCTCCCCTTTGAAGTCCCAAACCATTACCCCCAACATCCTTTTTTTTTTTTTTTTTTTTTTTTTCGCGGGCCTCTCACTGCTGTGGCCTCTCCCGTTGCGGAGCACAGGCTCCGGACGCGCAGGCTCAGCGGCCATGGCTCACGGGCCCAGCTGCTCCGCGGCATGTGGGATTCTCCCGGACCGGGGCACAAACCCGTGTCCCGTGCATTGGCAGGCGGACTCTCAACCACTGCGCCACCAGGGAAGCCCCCAACATCCTTTTTTGTCTTTAGCTGAAGATGATGTTTAAGGTGAGGGCTTTGGCCATCTTGGTTACTCAGTTTTCCTGGGTCTCTCCCATGTATGTATGTTATTAAATTTTTGTTTGATTTTCTCCTGTTAATCTGTCTCATGTCAATGTAATTCTTGGACCAGCCAGAAAAACCTATATGGGTAAAAGAAAATTTCTTCCTTCCAGATATAGGAAATCCCTGTACTGTCTCCTAATATTGCTGTGAACCTTAAACTGCTCCCCGACCCCCCACAAAAAACCCTTAATTTTTTTTTTAAAAAGCAAAAAACAATATCAGACAAAAAAGAAACAATAGAAGCTGAGGTTGGCATAGACTATGTCATCCAATCAACTAAATCTATTCTCCAATTACTCTGATTTACATTGAGACATTAAATCATCATTTTACATTGAACAGAAAAAGAGAAACTCAGTTTATCTTTATGATTCTAAAATTATTTCATTAAATAATATTGAATCTCGTGTATATACCAGGCTCTTTTCTATTAAATGTACATGTACTTTTGAATTAATAAAGTGCTATCTTTAGTATTTATTATTGTATTTAGCTACTTGTGTCTTTATGAGCACCATATTAGTCCCCATGCCTCAAATCAAAAGCCAGTTAACTTGCGTGTCTTAAATGATTTCTTAACACAAGAACCCTCCTCTTTTCCCACCACTGGGCTTCTGTGCTGTCAATATAAGGCAGCAGGATCTAAGACTGAAAATTCTGTGTAGAAGCCTATGACCTGCTCCCTGGAGAGGGAGTAGCTTCTTAAATTCAGCAGTATCTGTGTTCTAATTTGTAACAGCTCATTCATAGCAAATTTGTAATTATTTACTTAAACTTCAAATAATTTAAAGTTTTTTATCTACTTTAATTCCCGTTAACCCATGGAGGATGGAGTAAGAGGGGAACTAATTACGTAGTTTACACAAACAAAAATGCTGAATTTTAATTTCCTTTAATGTTCCAAGAAAGTGTATTTAAATCACATACTTAAGACAAGTGAAAATATTCCATCAAATATCTCTACAGATCGATATTATTCATCTTGTAAAATTGTTCCACTGTCTTCCTTCTCAAAAATTTTTTAAAAAGCACAAATAGCCAAACAAAAACCTCTTGGACATAAGCCCTTCTTTAATTCTGCTATTTCTCATACCTTCCCCTTATATTTTTACCTCCTTGAGAGAAGTGTTCATATTCAAGATATTCACTGTCTCTATTCTCAATGAACTGAAATCTATTTACCTCTGTTATTAAAAAAAATAACTTTTTTTTTTATTTGGTCAAGAACACTATGATATCCTAGTTGTGGAATGAAGTAAATGACTTTCAGTACTTTATGATGTGATGTTTCTAGAGCGGTGTACATGATGCTTCTTTTTGAAACATTTTCTTTCCTTCTCTGGCACCAATCTTTTTAACCCACTGGCTCTCCTGCCACCCCCACCCACCCTGCTCTGTTGTTTTTTTTTTTTTTTTCCTGCAGTGGTAAATGCTTGTGAATAGAGATGAATTTTGTTGCAAATATGTATATAAAGTTCATAGGTTTCTCTATCCTCTTAAAAGCGGTTAACTTCAGGATTCTGTTCATGGTACTGCTGTAGCAGAAACTAGTTGGAGCATCCCCATTATGTTAGCCCTTATTCAGCCCTTATTCTTTCCGCCCACGCAACTGGTCTCCTACTGATTTTCTTTCTTTTCTCCCGCTCTTTCTTGCTTAATTTCCCTGTGAAAATGATTGCCCTCTAGCTAAGGTTGTACTATGCACCTGATGTTTCCTTCTCCAAGACAACACTCCCTAACTCTCCTTTCCTTTGTGAGCATTCTTCATTCCTAAAAGAAGGTCACAGAATGACAACCTTGAGGACCACCAGAACCTATTCGGGAACCACCTGATGCCAGGCCTAATGATCTCAATGTCTCCAGAAGGAAGGAAGAATGCAAGACTACATCAGCCCTGATCCTTATCTACAGCCCTATTTTCCACCCTGAAACTATAAGACCCCTTGCAGCTTCCCAGGAAAGGGGGCACAGTCTTGAGAGCATTAGCCCCCTGTTCCCCTCTTTGCCTGGCAAAGTAATAAAGCTATTCCTTTCTACTCCTCCAGAGCTCTGTCTCCAAGTTTCTATTTGGCACTGGTGAACAGAGGCTGAGTTTTTTGGCAGCAGTACCAGTTCTCTTCTACTTTTTAAAAAATTCTCTTTTTCTCTCTTCTCAAGCTGTGTTCTTTACTCGTGTCCTCTTCTCTCCTATTCCTTCCCTTTGTGTACCTTTCTTCCATTTTCACTCATATACATCCTAAGAAATCTCACTTCAGTGACTTCAACTACTAACTATATTTTGAGGATTCCTAGACCATTGTTATTGAAATCTGAATTATATCTTGACCTCTATATCACCTGCTATGTATCTTGAAATTATCAGATCAAAGGCAGATTTCAACACCCTCCATCTGTATTCGACATTTTCTGTTTCAGAGTGTGAAATCAACATCATCCAAGTGACCAGAGTTAGAGGATGAGGAATCACCTGCATTTCCCTCTCCCTAACTCCTGCATCCTTATGGCCTCACAAGGCATGCCTCAATTATAACCCCCAATTCTCTCATTTCTTCATCACTGTAGGATCCTTCTTCTTTGATGCAGAAACATCAAATGAATGAATGATGAACTTAGTCCATGGAGTTCAGAGAGCCTGATGTGCAACAGAGTAATCCAAAGTAATCCATTTGTTCGATTTAGCTATGTATGGAGTGTGAGTACTCAGGGAAAAGGCATTTCTTAAAGTGTTATACAAATGAAAAGCTAGGATAGTAAATAAAATTGTAACCAAACACAAAGATAATATAAATAAGTGGAGATTAAAAATGGGACCAAACAAAAACTGGTCAAAAGACCATGAATATACAGAAACAAAGAGTAATAGAATGGACAAGAGTTAATGGATCTAAAGAGGAAATCATGTACAGTAAGTCCCCTACATACAAACCTTCAAGTTGCAAACTTTCAAAGATGTGTGCGTGCATTCACATGTTCAATCACATCAGTTAGTTCACATATGTGATGTGCATTGTCAAGTGCATACATCCTCTACAAGTGGTTGTACTTTTGTGTACTTTACTGTACAGAACTGTATAGAGTACAGTAGTACAGTATATTTACTTCAAGCCCAGGATGTCTGGAAGCAAGCGTAAAAGCTGTGGTGATGTAGCTGGTACTGCTAAGAAGCACCAAGCAATAACGATGGAAACAAAAGTGAAAACAATTAAGAGAGTGGAGAGAGATGAAAAGATGGTAGACATCACTTGTTCTTACAGCATGAATCATTCAACCACTGGCATACTTCTAAAGAAAGAGGAAAAGATCATGGAACATGTGAAGTCTGCTGTGCCAAGGATATCGACAATAATATTGAAGAAGTGTGGAAAAGTGATGGAGGAGATGAAGAAACTTCTCAGTGTGTGGATGCAGGATCAGCCTCAGCATCGAGTCCCACTCAGCTTAATGCTGATTCAAGAGAAAGCTAAAAACCTTTAGGAAGACCTGAAGAAGAAACACGGCGAAGAATCAGAGGGCACACCTTTTAATGCCAGCCATGGCTGGTTTCATTGATTAAAGGCTAGAGCCAACCTTCACAATGTAAAATTAAGTGGGGAGTCAGTGAGTGCAGATACGGTAGCTGCTGGGGAATTTCCTGAACCGCTTTGAGAAATTACTGATGAAGGCATGTATTTACCCAAGCAGGTTTTTAATGCGGATGAGACACAACTGTACTGGAAGAGGATGCGAGACCGAAGTTACATCAGTAAGGAGGAAAAGCTGATGCCAGGCTATAAAGCAGCAAAGGACAGGCTAACTCTGTTGTTTGGTGGCAATGTTTCTGGTGATATGAAGCTGAAGCCTCTCTTAGTTTATCATTCAGAGAACCCAAGAGCCCATAAAAACGTAGCCAAGGGCTCTCTTCCTATTGTGTGGAAGAGTAACCCCAAAGCCTCGGTTACACAGGCCACTTTCCAGGACTGGTTTTTCCACCACTTTATCCTGGAGGTAGAGAAATATTGCTTGGAGAAGGATGCCCAGTTCAACATTCTTTTGCTGCTCAACAATGTTCTGGGTCACCCCCCATTCATGGACCACTTTCATCCCAACATCAAAGTAGTGCATCTGCCCCCGAATACTGTACTATGTTGCTCATCCAACCTATGGACCACAGAGTTACAGCAACTTTCAAGAAACACTATTTATGTCACACTTTTTGTAAAGACAGTAAAGGTGAGTGATGAATCAGGAATAACTTTGCAACAATTTTGGAAGAACTATAACATCTACAAGGCCATAAAAAACATTGACTTTGCTTGGTGTGAGGTTAGGGTCATTACCATGAATGGGCTTTGGAAGAATCTTTGCCTGCAGTTTGTTCAAGATTTATGTGGATTTGAGAAGGTGGATGAGGAGTCCAAAGAGGTCTTCAGCAACTTAGCAACACTCAGCGAGAAGCTGGACATAGATCTGCAAGAGGACGACTTCACTGAACTCCTCGTTATGCAACATGAGTTTACTAGTGAAGACTGGATTGAACTGGAGGCCCAGAGAAAGGATGAAGAGAGACAAGAGGAAGAAGTAACTGAAGAGATTCACAGCACAAGAAATGGCAAGAGGATTTTCTTCATTTGAGGAGGCACTGTTAGTTTTTGAGGCACAGGACCCGAATGTAGAATGGTACACAAAGGTTGCAGCAGCCATTCAGAATGCAATCCAGTGCTACCATGTCATCTATGATGAGAAAAAAAAGAGCTACTACCCAGGCATCACCGGATTGTTTCTTCAAGAGGGTAGATAGAATTGAATCCAGCAAGGAATCAGAAACTGTGCCATCACCATCAGGCGTGAGTGAGATTGCAGCTTGCCCTCCATCTCCTATTGCTGACGATCCTTCAGCTCTACCATCTCCTACCTCCTCTCCCTCCTCCAGTCAGTAACTCTTCTTGCCTGTTCACTCAAAGCCAGCCCCTGTATGCCAGATGATGTACTGTACTACTGTACTTTTCAAGGTACTGTACTGTAAGATTAAAAATGTTTTATTTTTTGTATTTGTTTGTTTTTATGTATTATTTGTGTGAAAACTATTATAAACCTATTACAGTACAGTACTATATAGCCGATTGTGTTAGTTGGGTACATAGGCCTAACTTTGTTGGACTTACGGACAAGTTGGATTTATGAATGTGCTCTCGAAACAGAACTCAGTTGTATGTAGGGGACTTACTGTAAAGCAATCTTTTTAATGAACGAAATAAAACTTTGCATACTGGAAATTATTTTAAAGTTATCAGATTAAAATGGGCATCTATAAATAGAAAGTATATTAATCTATATCTCTTTAATTTCCTCCTGGATTTTTGTAACATGTTTCTAAGTGGTATCCTTTCCCTGATGTGTTTCATTTTTGATTTTTTTAATTGGAGTATAATTGCTTTACAATGTTGTCTTAGTTTGTGCTGTACAGTGAAGTGAATCAGCTATATGTATACCTATATCCCCTCCCTCTTGGACCTTCCTCCTACCACAACCCCATCCCACCCATCTAGGTCATCACAGAGCACTGAGCTGAGCTTCCTGTGCTTTATAGTTTGTTCCCACTAGCTATCTATTTTATGCATGGTAGTGTATATGTGTCCAACCTAATCTCCGAATTTGTCCCACCCTCCCCTTCCCCCACGGTGTCCACAGGTCCATTCTCTATGTCTACATCTCTATTCCTGCCCTGCAAATAGGTTCTTCTTTTCCATCTTTCTAGACTCCACATATATGTTAATATATGATATTTGCTTTCCTTTTTCTGGCTTACTTCACTCTGTATGAGAGTCTGGGGTCATCCACATCTCTACAAAGGACCCACTAATATTCCATTGTATATATGTACCACATCTTTATTCATTCATCTGTCATTGAACATTTAGGTTGTTTCCATGTCCTGGCGATTGTAAATAGTGCTACATTGAACATTGGGGTACATATGTCCTTTTGAATTATGGTTTTCTCAGGGTATATGCCCAGCAGTGGGATTGCTGGGTCATACAGTAGTTCTATTATTTAGTTTTTTAAGGAACCTCCATACTGTTCTGCACAGTGGCTGTATCAATTTACATTCCCACCAACAGTGCAAGAGGGTTCCCTTTTCCCCACACCCTCTCCAGCATTTATTGTTTGTAGATTGTTTGATGATGGCCATTTTGACTGGTGTGAAGTGATACCTCACTGTAGTTTTGACTTGCATTTCTCTAATAATTAATGATGTTGAGCAGATTTTCATGTGCCTCTTGACCATCTGTATGTCTTCTTTGGTGAAATGTCTATTTAGGTCTTCTGCCCATTTTTTAATTGGGTTATTTGTTTTTTTTTGATGTTGAGTTCCATGAGCAGTTTGTATATTTTGGAGAACCTACCTAAGGATGCAAAAGACCTGTACTCAGAAGACTATAAAACACTAATGAAAGAATCAAAGATGACATAAACAGATGGAGAAATATACCATGTTCTTGGATTAGAAGAATCAATATTGTGAAAATGACTATACCACCCAAAGCAATCTACAGATTCAATGCAATCCTTATCAAATTGTCGATGGCATTCTTCACAGAATTAGAACAAAAAATTTTACAATTTGTATGGAAACACAAAAGACCATGAATAACCAAAGCAACCTTGAGAAAGAAAAATGGAGCAGGAGGAATAAGGCTCCCCAACTTCAAACTATACTACAAAGCTACAGTAATCAAGACAGTATGGTAGTGGCACAAAAATAGAAATATAGTTCAATGGGACAGGATAGAAAGCCCAGAGATAAACCCACACACATATGGTCCCCTAATTTATGACAAAGGAGGCAAAAACATACAATGGAGAAAAGACAGCCTTTTCAATAAGTGGTGCTGGGAAAACTGTACAGCTTACATGTAAAAGAATGAAATTAGAACACTCCCTAACCCCATACACAAAAATTAACTCTAAATGGATTAAAGACTGAAATGTAAGACCAGATACTATAAAGCTCTTAGAGGAAAACATAGGAAAAACACTCTTTGATATAAACCACAGCAAGATCTTTTTTGACCCACCTCTTAGAATAATGAAAATAAAAACAAAAATAAACAAATGGGGCCTAATTAAACTTAAAAGCTTTTGTACAGCAAAGGAAATCATAATGTGAAAAGACAACCCTCAGAATGGGAGAAAATACTTGCAGATGAAGCTACTGTCTTTCATATTGCTTCAGGTGTAATAGATGTAAAAGACAAATTTTTAATCCTGTCATTTTTATTTCAAAATCCATTATATACTGCTCTTTTTCACTCAGACTAAATACCAATATCTCTTTCATACCTTAGAGTGTCCTTCATGATCTGAAAACTATAGGCCACTTTAATTAGTCTCTTGCCACATTTTCCACTTGGAACTCAATCCTAATTATATAAAAATAATTCACTTTCCCAAAATTCCATGCTCTTTCAAGTTACCTTCTTAGTATGTGTTTGATACTTCTGTCTAGAAAGTCTGCATGTACAATTCCTTCAAATCATAGCTTATATTTTTAAGGAAGAGTTTCCATTTCTTCCACCCAAAATATCCAACACTATTATTTTATTGAAATACTTATCTGACTACATCTCTTTTTCCCCCCAGTATCAATTTTTTTTTTTCAGATATCAAAAAGCACTTCTCCCTATAAAGGACCTAGAAAGGGGTAGGTACTTGGTAAATGTTTATTTTACTTCAACTATAAATAGAATTATAAGAAAGTTTTATGAGGCATAATAAAATACTGATAATATAAATAAAATAATTGAAATAAATTATAGCTTGCTTGTCTTGCTATTTGTACAGAGAGCAGTACATATAACCAGGGCTGTACATTTTGCCTTTTCACAAACTCTTGAATCTAGAAAGAACTAAAGTTTAGTTGTAACCTAAATTCCATAAATCAGTTAATAACATTATATAAAACACAAAATTAGCCTTATATAGTTTTAAGAATTAATTTAAAAAATAACCATACTATATGCCTACAGAAATTGCTAAGGGAAAGAATAAATTTGAAAATGTTGAATCATTTTCAATTGAGTCACTTGTTATTACAAGCATGCAAAAGAAAATTCGTAATATTCTTCATGTTGTCATTATTATCTGGCTTCCAATTTACTAAGGAGTTGTCAGTTGTCACTCTATCACTGACTTAAAGGAAATCATTTTTCTTTTTCTATTAGCATTTATGATTTGTTTATTTTTAGTGATTTTCAATTTTATAAGTATGTATGAACTGTTTTAAAATTATTTATTGGTGTTCATCAGTGAATTTTCAGTCACTGTCTTCTGAATATGCCTGTCACATTCTCTTTCTTATATCTGGACATATCTACATATATCTATCTATTATCTATCTATCCATCCATCCATCCATCCAGGCTAGTCATTCTCATTCTAAAACTTCTTATTCTAGTTTATGTTTCTTAACATTATACAGTTTTCCTTCAGTATCCACAGGGGATTGGTCCAG